>NC_138058.1:23884316-24484316 GCF_964194185.1 Rhinolophus hipposideros | reverse complement strand
CTTAACTCACTATCCACTGAGATCCCCCTCTTCTCTTGCTTAGGCTTCCTGGCGGCCCAGAAGGACAGGCCTATTGGCAAGAAGGAAATGGTTCAGAGGTCCAAACGGTAAGGCCAAAAGAATAAGAGTAATTACAAAATCACAAAACAGGCCACCAAGTGGCCAAGAGCTCTGGCTTGCCCCCAGAATAAAGGCATTCTGCTCAAGTTAAAACATTATAAGAAAATTAGTTGGGAAAGTAGTTTCTCACATATGGCTCTAAAAAAGAAAAGAAAACGAAGTAGCAGATTATGGTATGGATGACTTGTGTACAAAGATACAAAGAATCCCCACTCATTTTCATGACTTAGTCAGACTGGTCTTTATTAGAAACCTAAATGTAAACAAAGAATATTTGGAATTAAATATTTATGTGGGGCCTTACCCTTTCTCTAGGCAATCCCATTTCTAGGCGTTTATCCAATACAGTGAGAAATAATGGAATACTCTCTAAGACACATTAAGTTAAGCTTAAAATAGAAATCAGGTTTCAGAAGCATGTGTATACTGCTACTATTTATAGTCTTTAAAAAGAAATACTTATGCTTATACAGATGCAAGTACCGTATTTTGCCGTGTATAATGCATACTTTTTTGCCCAAATTTGTGAGGGGAAAATAAGGTTGCTCATTATACATGAGTAATATTAGTTCTGTTTCCTTGAAAGTTTCGGCCAAAAACATGGGTGCGCATTATACACGGGAGCACATTATACGTGGCAAAATACGGCACTTTATATGCATAGAATATCTCTGGAAGGAAGCACAAAAAACTGTAAGTAGTGGTTGCCTTTAGGGAAAAGAACTGAGTGACTAGAGTTCAGAGGTAGGAGAAGAGACTAATTTTTTGCCTTTTTACACTTTTTGAATTTTATGCTATTGTATGCATTAGCTATTAATTAATTAATTAGAGATATGCGTATATTGATCATAAGAATGCCATGCAATAACTAAGAGTTACCTTTTAGGGGTTCATTAGCTACCTCCTTAAATAAGAACAGTTTTATAGTCAGCATAGGCTTGAAAAAAGTTTATCTTAGGTAATTAACGCATTCCTCTTGAAATTTTGTTTTTACTTGCCATTTAGTAAACCCTTTCCTTAGATGTAATTCAGAGGGATGCTTTAATCAAGTGGCCCTCCAAGTGTGGACGCAGACCTCTAGAAGTTGCTGGGACCCTTTCAGGGGATTTGCCAGGTCAAAATGAATCTCAAAATAATACCAGGATGTTCTGTGCCTTTTTCACTGTGTTGACATTTGCACTGATGTGGAAGTAATGGGGGGAGAGGTAAAACTGCTGGTGCCTTAACACTGTTTGAGACAGTGGCACCAATCTGTGCTGGCCTGGTAGGCCATGGGTTCTTTAGAGCCCCTACCAATGCTGTATCGGAAGTACACACAGCACTCCTGCTGCGGGTCCAAATCGATGATTGACTCCAGGAAGAGCACTTCCGCTAGGGTTTGTGGGGCAAGCTGAACTAGCTGCCTCATAGTACATAGGTTTTACTTGAAAGAATGACAGATAAAACTGATAATTCTGACATGGGTATATGACAAGCATTTTCTTGAAAAATGAAGAAATGAATCTGTCACTTCAGGGAAAACAGCTGAGGGTATTTGTTGCCAAAGAGAAAATTTGAGCTTTCAAGCAAAGAATAGAATTCTAGGAAACTCGTATTTACCATTATGAGCTTGAGTACCTCCCAATACTTAGACTTTTAAAATATTTAGTTTTAATTTCTAATACAGTAAGTATGGATGTATAAAATTCACATTGACCAAAATGGGCCTTAGTTTTTAGGCGTATAAAGGAGTCCTAAGTCCAAAAAAGTATGAAAACCATTTCTTCATTCTGTCGCAAAATTGAATTAGGGGAAATTACAGTGTTCACTCTGTGGCAGCTGATTACACTCTCACCGCGGTAAGGAGCTCTGGCCGTGAGGGACCATGAGGGCTGCCTGCAGGAAGAATGGCAGGTACCTTCTGTAAGGTGTCAGGGCTTTAAAACCTAAACATAGTTGTAGAAATGGATATGTACCCATCTCTGGGAAGAGACTCAGGTTTTAAATTGACACCATTTCATTAGATTGCTTCTATTCAATTTTATTTCTGGTATGGCCCCCCCCTTTTTTTTAAATTCCAGTTGACATACAATATTATATTCGTTTCAGATGTACAACATAGTGATTAGACAATTACTTAACTTATGAACTGATCACCCTGCTAAATCTAGGACCCATCTGACATGGTATGACCCCTTTTCAAGGAAGCCATCCACTTCCATCTGAGAATCATGGAGTTGAATGGGATCTTAGAGATCATCTCGTCCACCCTTATTTGTTAGGAAACTGCAACCCAGAGAGAGGAGATAGCCCAGCAAGCCAGGGCCAGAGCAGGGGAGAGAGCTCCCCGTCCAGTACCTCTGGATCTCTGTGTTACTCATCATCTTCACTCATTGCCTACCTCTGCCAAAGATGTTTAAAAGTTTCTGGTGAGAAGAAAGGATTTGGAGAAGAGAGAACTTGACTCTTTTAACTGGACACATTTCTTCCAGTGTGTCCTTCAAGAGAAATTACTTCATTCATTTCTTAATGTATGTGCCAGGCACTGGACTAGGTGCCAGAGATGAACGGTAACTGACTCCAGACCATGAGCAGATAGACAGTTTCAATAATATTTAATAATTGCTTTCAAGGAGCCATTTCCAAAACATTTTCTGGTTACTCTGATTCTTCTGGCTCCCAGCATTCCTGGAATACAATCTTTCCTGGTCCATGCAGATTTTCCCTTCACACCACAAGTTCTCGTGATAACTCTTCTTTAACTCTTCTTTTGTTATCCCTTCTCTAATAGTGACTTTTCTTTTCAGCTTTACTGAGATATAATTGACATATAACATTGTGTAAGTTGAAGGTATAAAATGTGATGATTTGATACACGTAGTATATATTGCAAAATGTTTACCACAGTATGGTCAATTAAAAAATCGTTCACCTCATGTAATTACCGTTTGCCGTTCTTGTCATTATGGTGAGAACATTGAAGCTCTACCCTCATAGCAACTTTCCAAGTACACAATACAGTATTGTTAACTAGAGTCACCACGCTGTCCATTGGCTTCCTAGAACTTATTCCTACTATAAATGTTGGTACTCTTTGACCAACATCTCCTCTTTCTCCCATCCCTCAGCCCCTGACAAGCATCATTCTATTCTGTTTCTATGAGTTTGAAGTTTTTAGATTCTAGTTCTAAAAATAGTGTGACATCACTGTCTGACTTATTTCTCTGTCTTATTTCACTTAGCATATTGCCCTCAAGGTCCATCTAGGTTTTTTGCAAATGGCAGGATTTCCTTCTTTTTTGTGGCCGAATAATTCAGTATTTCATTGTGTGTCATTCATCCATCGATGGACACTTACATTGTTTCAATGTCTTCACTATTGTGAATAATGCAGCAATGAACATGGAGGTGCAGATATGTCTTTAAGACAGTGATTTCATCTCCTTCAGCTACATACCTGGGTGTAGGCTTGCTGGATCATATGGTAGTCCTATGTTTAGTTTTTTGAGGAACCTCCATACTGTTTTTCATAGTGGCACCAGTTTACATTATCAACAATAGTGCACAAGCTTCCCTTTTCTCCACATCCTCACCAGCAGTATCTATCATTTATTTTTTTATAATCGCCATTCTAACAGATGTGAGGTGATAGCTTATTGTAGTGTTCACAGTGACTTCTAAAAATGTGTATTTGTTCCTCTTTGGTCTCTTTCCTGATCTCCACTTTTGTGTTTACAGTTAGTGGTCATCTTCACTATGCCAAAATGGAACTCCCCATTCTCCACTCCCGCGCTTGCTTGGGACACCCACTCACCCAGCTAGGAAGCTGGGGAGCGGTCACCTGCAGCCGTGTTACCCATCACTGCACATGCAGCCAGCCAACATAGGCTAGAGAGTCGGCTTCTTGATTGCTCTGGAACCCATTCCACAGTGCCTTAAAGTGGGCTGGCCTCCACTCACACAGGACTGCTATTCTCCCCGTTCTGCTCACTCTGCCTTCTCTAATCTAATCCACAGGGCCTCTGCATCATTTCCAATGATTTTTTTTCAGATTATAGAAAACTTTGGAAAATGTAGAGAAAAGTAGAAATAAAATAAATATCACTTGTAATCCTTCCATCTAAACATAAGTAAAGTAATACTATTCCTGTTTCTGGCAAGAGTGGAGGTTTTACAGAGACCCGTATTAACACACACTTTTTTCCCCCAAAATTGATCAAACTATATACGGAGGGTGCCAAAAAAATGTATATACATTTTAAGAAAGGAAAACTGTATTAAAATTGTAATACTCAATATATACCGATAACAGAAGATGAACACAAGCCACATTTTATTACTGCTGTTACAAGAGATGCTCAAAGTGGTTACCATCAGCGTCCAGACACTTCTGATTACGGCGAACTACGGTATTTCTCCGAAAATAAGACCGGGTCTTATATTAATTTTTGCTCCAAAAGCCGAATTAGGGCTTATTTTCAGAGGATGTCTTTTTTTTTCATGTACAACAATCTACATGTATTCAACTACAGTCATGTCATCTTCTTCTGGAACATCGTCATAACTCCAAACCCCGAATTCTGGCTTGAATTTCTTGCAAATTCATTTCCTGTAGAACCATTGGTCCCAATCTCTCATGCCCAGCAATAGAGCTCTCCTTAAATGAGCACTTCCTGTCCATGTAGCCTGCTCGTAGTGCATTGGCAACACAGCTGTCAGTGATTTTATCCCATGAATTTTTCACCCACGTCACGACTTCTTGCAGGCTAGGCTTCACAAAGTTTCCACGCTGATTTCTCTCCATTCTATTTTTGATGTAGTCATTGATTTCCATGCACAAATCGTCCTTGAATGGCTTATTTATTGCAATATCAGGAGTCTGGAGATAGGCAGTCATTCCTGCGGGAATCATTATTTGATATATTCTTCTCTCTGCAAGGCACTTCTTCATGTGTTTAGCACTGTGAGTGCTGGCGGAATCCCAGACTAGCAGACCTCTTTGACCACCTCGCAAAACAAGTGGCAGCATTAAATCGACCCATTTCCCTATAACTGCTTATGTGCACCAGACTTTTTTGGTTTCAAGAACATAAATGCCTGAAACACGTTCAACCTTATCTTTCTTGTCCTTAGTGATGATTAGAGGTGAGGCTTTCTTTCCATCCAGACGAACTGCCAAAGTACAGGTAACGTGCACTTTTGTAACCAGTAGAGGAAATGTAGATTGACGAGGCACCCCTCTGCTCAATTGTCGTTTGAGATCCTTGGTTCATAAACACTGCAATTTCATCCATAGCAATCATGTTGGAGAGTAGGTAGTTAGAAAAGTCGATGCCATCAACAAAGGACTTGAATGCAAGTGCATGTTTAATAACTTCAGTGTCTTCCAGCATGAACAGTGCTGTTGATCTTCTAGAGACATCTCATATCTCAGAAGGAAGCCATCCAGCCATTGTTGTGATGCTTTGAATTCTTCTGGGGTTATTTCTAACTGTGGTGCCATTGCAAGGGCAAATGCTTGACTGTCAGCCCTGCGCAAAACCAAAACCTTTGCTCTCCTGTCAGCAATCCATTCACAGATGATGTCTTCCAGCTCAGGAAATAATGGTTGCTGACCTGACCCACACTTGTGCTTCTTAGCATTTCCCTTGTCCACCTGTTGACTGAGGTTATCATACTCTGCTTGTCATTTTCAGACCATTCAGAGATCCCACTTCTCTTTGCAGAAAGCCATAAGATTCTTGCCCGGGGAGTCCTCCACGATTCCTTTCTTGTACTCACGGAATAGCTCTTTTTCCACTCATCTGGGAGTCAAAATATTATTCCCTTTAAATCTACCATTAAATCAAGGGTTAATTGAAGACTAATGAGACAGTAGTGGCAACAAAAATGATGACAGTTAAGAATGGTGGTCAACACAAAAGCGACGAAAAATTGCAGGCAACCAAAATTCAGAAAACGTTTCTTTATTTCACATGAGTGCATTAAATACGTCGCTTGCAGCACACGACATATTGAATTATGAAGATTCATATTAGACACAACCACGTCCGTTCATTATCAAGTGCGCATGTTACTCATGTGTTGTGTCTGTACTCCAATTGGTCTCGAGTTCATCTGTTTACATAGGCGTTTACCTCTCATCCAAAGTCTCCCACTTGAGTATTTACAAATACTTAATTATAATTTATATTATCATTTATTTTAATAAATATTACATAAATATTTAATAAATATTATTTATTTATATATTAATATTATTTTATAATTCAGTATGTCTGTCATGTGTTGCAGTGGACGTGCTAAATGCATCCATCTGGCTGACAATCTTAACTGGGGCTTATTTGGGGGGTAGGGCTTATATTAACGAGCATCCTGAAAAATCATGCTAGGGCTTATTTTCCGGTTAGGTCTTATTTTCGGGGAAATACGGTACTGCTTGAGCAATGTTGACCAAAGTGTCCACTTGCATACATTTTTTTGGCACTCCTGGTATATACAGGTTTGTAGCCTGTTTTTTTTGCTCAACATTATATTGTGAACATGTCCCCATATCATTAAAAATTCTTTGAAACATCTTTTTTAATGTTTTGTAATAATTCCAGAATCTGTTTAAGTGGTTTTTGTTGGAAATTTAGATTATTTCCATTTAGGGTATATTTATCAAATGCATGTTTGATCATGTTCCTCCCTACTTAGAATCAGTGGCACCATCTCAGATAGGACAGAGCCCAAGGTTTTCACATAGCTAACGGCCCTCCACAGCCCACCTCACCTTCACCCCATCTGCTTCCCACCTGCTCCACTCCTCTTGGGAAGCTTTGACTCCCTTTCACCTCCTATTTTTTTCTGCTCCTATTTTTCAAGATCCATCTCAAGCTTAATCTCTTCTCTGGTCTTCCCTGACCAACTTCAGTCAGAATAAGTTTCTTTTCCTGTAACTCTGTGTAGCATTTTGGAGATATGACCCTTATAGTACTTTTCTTTCCCGTTATTTCCCTTATGTTTAAAAATAGAATAGTAATACACGTTCATTATCTCCTATTGAAAGTACACCTTTTTGCATATAGAGTGAAAAGCCATTTATCTCCACCCTTTTCTCCCACTCCTTTCCCAGCAGTAACCACTATTAGCAGGGTTTTATTGTGTTTTTATTTATCTGTCTTCCTTCCTGATCATAAGCTCCCTGGGCCAGTGTCTAACAGGCAGATGGGCGCACAACAGGGGCCCAGAGCCTGCCCGTGAAGGCCTGAAGGCCTTAAGAGCAGCAGAGCTTAGGGAGATGTGGTGAGAAGAGCTCGTGTGTCTCTGGAGTTTGGTAATCCCATTGCTTTCTGTCTTTCCACTGCTGCCTTTTCTAAGGATTTATGAGCAGCTTCCAGAAATACAGAAAAAGAGAGAAGAAGAGAAGAGGAGATTGGAATATAAGTCGTACCGGCTGCGAGCCCAGCTCTATAAAAAGGTCAGTCAGCCTTAGAGCGGGATTGATTAAGTTTATCAGGGGAAAGAGAAACTGAGAGAAGCACATCTGACCTGTTTGGATTAATGACATTTGGGGAGTGAACTTAAGCTCCGGATGCATTGTACCACTGCTGAAATTTAGACAATAAACGCACCTGTGACTAGCAGTTTTCAAATCTAAAAATAAGTTTAAAAATAGATTTCAGATCTAAAAATAAAAAGGCAAATATAAAACAGGCACCTTCCAGGCATGCATTTGGAATGAAGCCAAATTTCATCCTTAGGCATCAGTTTAGACATATGTCATGGAGGTAACATTCAAAACTATGAGAATCCTTGGGTTTGCATTCCAGAGTCCCAGATTGTAGCTTTCTGCCCCTGTGGGTAAATCAGGTGCCTCTAGAACTTTTGAAATAAACTGGAAAACATCTGGGGATAGCTTAAGAGTTGGCGGCTTACGAAGTCAGAGCTGCCACTACCCTTTCCTGCCCACAGCCCCAGGGAGATTGGGGTGCGGGGCCCAGAACCTCACAGGCCAGGGGACTTGCTAGCAGTCAGTTCCTTGAGAAACCAGACAGGCCACTGTGCCTGAAGGTTCATATCCTTCACTGCCCTCGTTTCCTTCCCAACCCCATCACTTCCCATCCAGAAGACTCTGAAAGTCAGAAATCAAAAGGCGAGTTCCGACGAGACTGATGTGGGATTGGAATCTGTTTCTGGAGTGCACCCCAGAGCTCGGGCTGGGCTCCCTCAAGTGGAGAAGCCCAGGCACTGCATGGCCTGTGTGGTGTGTAAACATCAGGCCTCTCCTTGTGCTGGTGTGTTTGTGAACTGACGGATGGATTAGTCTACCAGAATTATAGATTGATCTGTGTCTGTATAGAAATAATCGATATTGAGTATATATCGTCTTCCGTTATACACTTCAGGAAGCATTTTTTGCATAATTACCACAGTTTCTGTAGCTGGGCAAGATAAACAAGATTTCGGGAGAGCCACACTGGTCTCCTCAGCAATATGTCTGGGGTAAAGAGTGCCTGTCTGCCTCTCATAGCAACAGTTCCTGACTTCTTTCCTGCCTTTCTTTTCTTCCACAGAAAGTGACCAATCAACTCTTGGGAAGAAAAGTTCCCTGGGACTGACATAAGATTATTTTCCTCAAAGCCTTCAAATTTTATTTTATCAACCTGAAGAAGCACAATTCTTACTTTCATGAGTATGGTTTAATAAAACTCTTTGTCCATGTGTAATTTAGAAGTGGTAACCTTCTAAAGAGTCTGGAACAGAGGGGTGATTAAGAGAATTCGTGGTTTAGGAGCAATACTTTTTTCAATGGCTTTGCCCACAGGGATGTTTGTTACAACTATATTATCTCTTAATTCTAGCCAAGAATTAGACCCTTTTTGTATGTGTTTTTATACTTTTAGAAAATAAATGACTTCTTATTGACTCATCGTAAACCAAGCAACAAAGGATCATTTCTTCGCATCTGGAGATGTGCAGGGAGCAATTGTTCCCCCCACCCCGGGAGCCTCCATTAAAAAGCATCAATCAAGGGAAATGGGCTGTGAGAATGAAATGCAGCCTTTCTCTAGAAACACAGCTCAAAGTGGCAAGAGCGCTACCGTAGGCTTTATGGGGAGGATGTCTGATTAGGGTATCTGCTAGGCATGCCCAGAGCCTCCCAACACCGTGGGTCCTGAACCTCCCCCCTTAGCCTCATCCCATCTGCTTTGTATGCCGGGACAAAAGGCCGTTGGTGAATTTTCCTCCACCTTCCCTCTTGTTTTCAGGACCCATGGAACCAGTGTTCATAACCTGGAAAACCACTTCTGAAAAGCAGGAGTTAATATATGTGATAATGTACAGAAAGCACCTGGAATTACAACTGAGGCCCAAAGTCGAGCAGGGGAGGGTGCTAAGCAGGCTTATTCTAAGTTCAGCGAAGCCCCAGCGGGGCATAGGGGCCAGATGCCTCCCCAGAGGAAATATCAAAGAGCAGGCCCTGCCACCAAGCACAACTCAGAGCTTTCAAATGATGCCACCCAGACTCCCTAACTCAGAAGGAGACGGTGACGAAGGCTCAGAGAAAAGATCCGACGGTGCGTGCGTGCGTGCGTGAGAACTCCTAGTTCTTCCCTGTCGTACGGGACAAGGTAATTAACCACTGCGGGCCAGTTGACCTGTACAATGAGAGGGTTAATATGTGTAAGCCCCCTTTCAGCTCTCAAGGGCTGTGACTTGAAAAAAAAACAACAACCACAGGATTTCACTGGAGCAAACCAAAACACACACTTTACCAAACCATATTCTTTCTCAGCTCTACCAAACAATGTGGGCAGGGAAGGAAAATTGAAGATGAAGTTTAACTTGACCAGAAGGTTGTGAAGGTTGTGGGAAGTTATTACTCAGAATACAAACAGAAAGTGAGAGTTGTTTAGAATCCATCCCCACAAGTGTCCAAGGTAAAGATCCTGATCTAAGGAAACTCCAGCCCCTCCCCCAAGGCTGGGTCATTTTCCAAATCTGACTGGGCTGCATTTAAGGGGGTTACAGTCACAAGGCACAGAGATATGGGTTCTTCATTTTCTTGGTCTACAGCCCTAGTCCTATCTGCTCCTCTCCTACGTGTCTCCATAGTTGGCCAGAAAAAACCCAGATGTGCAAACCAACTCCTCCTTAGACACTAGGGTAAGTTCTCCCTTTGTTTTTTCTTTTCCTCGTCCTCCTTGCTCTTTCCTCTGCTGCTGGTACCTTTACTCTGGAAGGTCTTGTTGCACAGGTGAAATCTGAGGCTGTTCTCTGGACTTAGAGGAAATAGAGCCCCTTCCGAGGCCAGCCCCGCTTTCTAGACTTCTGCCTGGGGTTTGGGGCCCAGCATGTTCCCGGAGGCGTGGCCAGAGTCACATGTGCCTAGGGTCCCTGACCCATTCTCATCGCAGCATCCGCTCAGCCTTACATTGCTCCCCCGTGAGGCAGTGCACCATCAGAGTCCAAGTCCAGAGCCCCAACTAACCATGGGGCAGATGGCGCTGGACTAAAAATACTCCTACTCTAACTTCATGACATAGGGGCTCATGGAGAAGAGGGAAAGTGCTTGTAGGGACCCACTGTCAGTCCCTGACTTAGAGGCTGGGAGCTTTGGCCAGGGAGGAAACCAGGGAGCAGCCTTCATACTCAGGAGACAAACCCCTAGTGCCATCTTAGGACAGGCAGGTGTCAACCCCAGACCCCAGTAAATACTAGGAAAGAAAACCCATTATTTCCTGAATCTCTGGTTAGATAGTAAGCGCCATGAAGGCAGGAATCATAACTGCCTTGTTCCCTTTGTTTTGCCAGGGCCCAGAACACTGTGACTCATTAAGGATTTGTTGAAGGGCGCGCAGAAGGTGATCAGTCCAGATTTGAGACCAGAGGCTCTGGGAAAGACTTTAGGGAGTTCTAACGGGTAGGTTACGGGAGGCCCCTGAATGTCATGAAGACATAAGGAAACATCTGGATGGAGTTAGCGGTTGAATAAGTGGTAAATACATAGAGAACTAAATAACAACCAATAAAAGATAATTCTTGTTCCAAGGGAAAAAATACAAAACAAAAACCTGCATGAGAGGAAAAATAATCGTAGTTTTACTGTGAGGCTTAGCTTAAGCACAGAATATTGACGGACCCCAAACAGGGACATATCCTCTTTGGGAAGCCGTGGAACAGGAAGGGTGCATGTGCACGGTGGAGACATGGCCTCAGCCCCCTGGGGGTGAGGCAACAGGCCAAGACCGATCAGTCAGGAAGGAGCCACACAAGCTCGATTAAGAAGTGGAAGTATGTGCGCAGGGGGAAGTGTCGGGCTGCTCTTGCACATCACAAATCCATAGCACTCTCTTTAAAATAGGCAGGTACATATGTAACTCAGACAGAGATTGAAAAAAAACAACACTGAAAACTTAAAGACTTGAATGTGAAAGGCAAAACATTAAAACACTAAAAGTAAATATAGGAGAGTGTCTCTAAGAACTTAAAAATGTCAAGGCACACAAAAAACTTTAAACCATAAAGAAAAATACTAATAAATTCAATTGATAAAATGTAAAAATTTTGTTCATCGAAGAACACATGAAGTCAGTGAAACTGCAAGGCACAAATGGGAGAAGATAATTGCAGCATATATAACCAACAAAGGGTTGTAGCCAAAATATATAAAGAACTCCTCTATGAGTCAATTTTTTTTAAAGGCAATCTATAGGAAGATAAGCTAAACAAAACATAAGCAGGCAGTTGCACAGGACAACAAACACAACTGGCCTGTAAAAATATGAAAATTTACTCAACTTTATCATTAGGGAAGTGCACATTAGAATAAAAATACCTCTTTACACTGACTGGGTTGGCAAAAATTTTTAAGTCTGACACTGAAGTGTTGACACTGATGTGGATCAAATGAAATTCACGTGCCTCTTGAGGAGGTTTGCATTCACTCTGCAACCTGCAATTAATTTTAAGTCTGCAAAGGCACACCAGGTGTCGGCCCCAGAAAGGCTCCCAACATTCTTCATAATAGCGGAGAACTGTAAACAAGTCCAATGTCCTTTGACAAGAGAATGGATAAATAAGAAGTGGTCACACAGTAGAATTTTAGACAGATAAAAAAATCAATGAACAACAGACACACACATCAGCCATGATGAGTCTTAGAAATAGTGTTGAGGGGCCGGCCCGGTGGAGCAGGCGGTTAGAGCTCCGTGCTCCTAACTCCGAGGGCTGCGGGTTCGATTCCCACATGGGCCAGTGGGCTCTCAACAAAAAAAAAAAAAAAAAAAAAAAAAAAAAAGTGTTGAGTCAGAAAAGATAAACTGCAGAAAACAATCGTATGACATCATCATCATTACAAAATTCAAAAACAAGCCAGATTGACATTGTTTAGGGACACGTGGGTTTTTTCACATGTTCAATTACAGTTGACATTTAATATTTGATATTAGTTTCAGGTGTTCAACATAGTGCTTAAACATTTATGTAGTTTACAAAGTGATCTCTCCCCCAACCCTAGTTAGTCTAGTACCTCCCTGGCATTATACAGTTATTACAGTATTATTGACTATATTCTCTATGTCGTACTTTATATCCCCATGACTATTTGGACATGTTGCTTTAAGATGAAAGATAGATGGATAGAAAGATGGATTTTTTTTTTTATAAGGAAAATTCAATAGTGAAAACCTCTTGAGTATGATGGGGTTGGGGAAGAGACATAGTTTCTTATAAAAAATTGTGTCACCTTTCTAGTTCTTTAGTTGGGTTCATGGGTATTCATGTTATGCGTTATAATTTATGTAAGATTATTTTTATGTATCAAATATTTTCTAATCTTAGAATAAGCAGTTTGAACAAACATAAATAGTTAAACATAATGTCTAGCTGTTGTAAACAATGTTGCCACAAACATCAGGACCCAACATCAGCTCTAAGTGTCCTTTGTAAGCCTGTTTGGGAGGATTCCTTTCCTTACACTATGGTCTGGATTGTTAATTGTCTTTTATTCCCCTCTAGAATATAATCTACAGGAAGACAGGAGATTTTTCTGACTTGCTCACAGCTCTATTCCCAGTGCCTAGGATAGCTTCTAACCTCAGGTGACAATAAAGGTTGTTGGATGTTCAAATGTTGCTGAACTAAATGTTGTTTCACTGTCCCCAAAATGAATTACAGAGATGGGTAGCCAATTATGGTGATAACTGAGATGAACGATGAAAACCAGTGGCCTTTATGCTCTTGGGACCAAGTCTTCTCTACAAAGCAGTTAGAACTAGGAACAGAAAGCCTCCAAGGCTAAAGGCCTTTGTTAATTGAGCATCTATCATGTTCCTGGATCTATGTTAACCAATGGGTCTACAATAATGAGAAAGAAAAACTCAATTCCTATTTTTTAAGGCCCTCTTGGAGAGGGCTTAGAGCCACTAGAAGGAAAAAAAAAAATCTATTAAAGACGATTAAGTTTCTCAAGAGAATGCTAGGTGAGTTCCAAGCATCGAGACACTAAAACAGCCTACTTTGAACATTCTGAAAGCAGAAATAGAATGTGTACTAAAGACAAATTATTCACATTGTTGAACTTTTTGCTGTGAACCCATTGGGACTATAAAATGACACATACAATTTGAAAAGTAAGTACTTGGGAAGAAAAATATATGGGATGAACTATTCACAAAAAAGAGAAATGCAGCAAGTGTACTGGGTTCTTTTACACTTGTATTACAAATGCATGCAAATTATGTTCCTTTTTTGGATTTGGAATGACCTGAAGAGGCTTTACTCTGAGGTTTGGCGCTTCACCCGTAGTTCATTCGAAGACTGGTATGTCCTGTCACCAAGAAAAAAGTCTAGTTGGGAAAATGAGTTCTAATGCATGGTTGGAAAGGTTTTCAATGTGTGTGTATTACAATTAATGCTTAAATGTGTACATAGGGGGTCAATTTTATTGTAGACGTATTTTCTTCCTTTGTTACCTACTAGTTAGCTGCAAGTTACATAATCTATGTCCTAATAACTCAAAGCCTTTTGTTTTAAGTAAGAATGCCATTTTCAAAATTGGCAATTATCAATAAGAGTTAAATGAGACAAAGAACTTTAGGGCTATTCGAATTGGACACTTTGGGTCGAGGGAAATTGTCATTTTATATTTGGTTGATGTATTTTCTTTGCAAAAACACTGGCATGTGAGCAGGCACTATAACTTTGAATGTGAGGTAGAATTGCATGCCAGTATATTTCTAATCTTTGAAAAACATTCATTCAGTCAATCAACTAATATTTATTGAGTACCTACTATATGCTAAACACTGTTCAAGACATTGACCACATATCAGTGAACAAAGCAGACCAAAACAACCTGCCACCCCAAGGATCTTACATTCTAGTGATGGGTGAAGGAGTGATGGATTACAAACAATTGTTGTGATAAACGAGTAACTTATATAGTATATTAGAAGATTCTAAGTACTGTGGGAGAAGTGGCTCTTGGTGAAGGGAATCATTTTGAAGGAAGGGATAAGCTCAGGGAGGCAGTTACAATTTCAAATAGTGCAGCCAGGTACACCCTCATTGAAAAGATGTGAGTCAAGACTTGGAGGTAAGAAGAGCATTCCAGGCAGGGAACAGCAAGTGTATTTAAGGAACAGCAAGGGCTCAGCGTGAAGTGAGTGGAGTGAGAAAGAGAGCATACACGATCAAGTAATGTAGGGGTCAGCAACCTAGTGTGACCTGTCTTTGTAAATGAAGTTTTACTGCCCATTCATTTACATAGTATTTCCTCTGGCTGCTTTCATGCTACATCTGCAGAGTGGAGTAGAGAGAGAAAACCTGGCCTACAAAGACATATTGATACCTTCCCCATCTCAAAATCCTTCATCACTTACGCAAAGACCCTTTTCCTGAATAAGATAGTAATATTATCTGACTCTAGAGAAAATATTTTCTGACCCCTGTTGTAGATGGGGTCTTCTAAGCCATCTACAACACGCTTTGACCTGAGAGAAACAGGGAGTCCTGAGAGGGTGAGAGCAGAAGGACAGGATCTGGCTCTCGTTTTGAAAGGATCATTATGGTGGCTGTACTGACAAATTTTACAGCGGCAAGAATGGGAGCAGGTAAACCAGTTAGCACTGTGGTTCACGTGGTACACGAGTGTCCCAAGGACACCGCAGCAAATTCCCCGGGTATAGCAGGATATTCTACATTTTTGAAGGATTCACAGCAGTACTTGGCATCGGCCAGATACCAGGGAGCCTCCACCTAGTAGGTATTCCACAGGTTCAACCTTAGGTCATGCTGTGTTCTTTTCAATACTGTCATATCTTTGTGAAGCTGAGTTTTTAACAGTAGCTGTAATAAAAAGCAAGTAATATTTGAAAATCAACGTGGAGCAGAAAATGGGGCTGGCAGTGTTCATTTTAATTCCAAGGTTTGAGACGTTGTACAGCACTCAGTAGTCACACACATTCCCTTAGCAAGTAACTACGGTTATTTAAGAGTGAAATGAAAATACTCTTTTCTTGTAATTCACATGTATTATCTTTCAAATGTCTACTTCGTTGTCAGAATATTGTATTATTGTCTAATGCATTGCTTTATTGGAGGATTTTTCCTGACACTACTCTAACAAATCACCACAAGGTGATGGCTTAAAAAAAGCAGAAATTTCTTTCTTCACAGCTCTGGAAGCAAGAAGTCTGACATCAGTATCACTGGGACAAATGGTGTCCTCAGGGCTACACTCCCTCCAGAGGCCCTTGGGGGAGATTTCATTCCTTGCCTTTCCCAGCTTCTGCTGGCTGCTGGCGTTGCTTGGCTGGTGGCTGCCACCACGTCAGTCTTTGCCTCCATGGTCTCACATGACCTTCTGTCTGTCAAATCTCCTGCCTCCATTTTACAAGGACACATGTGATTGCATTTATGGCTCCCCCTGATAATCCAGGATACCCTCCCCATCTCAAGATCCTTAATCACTTATGCAAAGATCCTTTTCCTGAATAAGATAGTAATATTTACAGGTTTCAGGGATTTGGACCTGATCTCTTTCGGTGGCCATTGTCCAGCCTGCTATAGGCATAAATACTGATTCACTGTTGGCACCTAACTACTTAATAAATGTGACCGTTGTCATTTTTTTTAGCTTAGACATAACACACCAAGGGCTCTGAATCTAGAATGTTTGGGAACCTCTGAGTTAGGAGGCGTTTTCAATAATCCAGGCAGGAAATTATGGAGACTTGGACTAGAGTGGAAATGGAGGAAAGTGGTCAGAAATGGACAAGTTCTAGATACAAGTTGTGGGTACGGCAGAGGGACTTGCGGATGTCTTGGATGTGCAGTTCGGAGAGAGAGAGAAGAATCGAATGGTTTCAAAGGTTTCAGGCCAGAGCAACTGGAAAAAAGGTGTTACCATGGTCTTTTCCAGTGTTTGCGGCGCAAGGCGACATGAGCAGCAAAGTCTCCCGCGACACCCTGTACAAAGCGGTGCAGGAAGTCCTGCACGGAAACCAGCACAAGCACCGGAAGTTTTGGAGACGGTGGAGCTGCAGATCAGCTTGAAGAACTATGACCCTCAGAAGGACAAGCGCTTCTCGGGCACCGTCAGGCTTAAATCCACTCCCCGCCCCAAGTTCTCCGTCTGTGTCCTGGGGGACCAGCAGCACTGTGACGAGGCCAAGGCTGTGGATATCCCCGACGTGGGCATTGAAGTGCTGAAGAAACTCAACAAGAATAAGAAACTGGTCAAGAAGCTGGCCAAGAAGTATGATGCCTTTTTGGATTCAGAGTCTCTGATTAAGCAGATCCCGCGAATCCTGGGCCCAGGCCTGAATAAGGCCGGCAAGTTCCCTTCCTTGCTGACCCACAATGAGAACATGGTGGCCAAAGTCGATGAAGTGAAATCCACCATCAAGTTTCAGATGAAGAAGGTGCTTTGTCTGGCAGTGGCCGTTGGCCACGTGAAAATGACAGATGATGAGCTTGTGTACAACATCCACTTAGCTGTCAATTTCCTGGTGTCATTGCTCAAAAAGAATTGGCAGAACTTCCGGGCTTTATATATCAAGAGCACCGTGGGAAAGCCCCAGCGCCTGTACTAAGGCAGAGCTTAATAAACCGTAGTGCTGCCGTTAAAAAAAAAAAAAAAAGGTGTTACCATGAAGTCAGATGAGGAAACTGTGCATGGACTAGTTTTTTTTGCTGGAGAGGAGGGCGGATTGGAGATTTCATTTTTGTACATATTTAGAAAAGTAGATAAAAAGGGAAGGAAAAGTTGCACATTCCTGACCAGAGCCTGCCTCCAGACTCCACCTGACCACAGGCTTATTCCACCTTTCATGGTGGCCAAATGTACCTCTACCCATGAGCCCTTTAGGTTGTTGTGTTTTGACTTCTTATTCAATACATGTACTGAGCAAATACAGACATGAGGAGCCATGTTAGACAGCGGAGACCCAGAAAGCCCCATCTGACCCAGAGTCCGAATGAGGGCAGGGCAAATGGGACTCTGCTTTGGGGAACTAAAACTTACAATGCCCCTAAATTTAAAATAATTATGTCCAATGATGAAGCAGAATTTCAGAAAGATAGAGGCAGTGGCATGGTTTTTGAATTTCCCCCAAAACCGTTCACGGAAATAGATCAACCCAAACCAAATGCTCCTGGGTAACATTTACCATGAACTAGACACCCCCAAACAAGAGGGTGGAGCAGACCACCACCAGGCATGGAGCTGCTTGGTCTCAGCGTCTACACCCGAGTAAATGGCAGACCGGAGGAAGCATCTGGCAGACATGAGGGCATGAGACCTTTAAAATGGCAGCAGGTAGTCACTAGAAAGCAATGTGGGCCAACTGGGGAGCAGCAGCTGAGACTGGAAGGGATTTTGCCCAACAACAAAGTAAATAAGTATTAGGTTGGTGCAAAAGTAATTATGGTTTTTGCAATTTTTTTAAAAAGATTTTATTGGGGAAGGGGAACAGGACTTTATTGGGGAACAGTGTGTACTTCCAGGACTTTTTTTTTTTTCCCAACTCAAGTTGTCCTTTCAATCCTAGTTGTGGAGGGTGCCATTTCAGCTTCATGTTGTTGTCCTTTCTGTCTTAGTTGTGGAGGGCGCAGCTCAGCTCCAGGTCCAGTTGCTGTTGCTAGTTGCAGGGGGCACAGCCCACCATCCCTTTCAGGAGTCGAACCGGCAACCTTGTGGTTGAGAGGACGTGCTCCAACCAACTGAGCCATCTGGGAGCTCAGTGGCAGCTCAGCTCAAGATGCCATGTTCAATCTTACTTGCAGGGGGCGTAGCCCACCATCCCTTGCAGGACTCCAGGATTTGAACCAGCAACCTTGTGGTTGAGAGCCCACTGGCCCATGTGGGAATCGAACCTGCAGCCTTCGGAGTTAGGAGCACGGAGCTCAGAGATCTAACTGCCTGGTTTTTGCAATTTTTTAACCTTTAAACTGCAATTACTTTTGCACCAACCTAATACATGGGGCCTGGGACAGAGTGTGAAGGATTGGAGCAGTTTAGCCCCTCTACACTTTGAGCACCAGAGCTCCTTTGCAGGATGTAGCCCACACAGAGGGGACACTTCTTTCTGTGTCTGTGGAAGAACCACAGACATAAAAGGAAATGTCTTGATAAAGTTGGGGAGGGGAACAGAGCCAGGAACATCAGGAAGCAAACCCCATGTTTCTGAATACTCCACTAAAACATACATGCACACAAATTCTGTGAAGTTAGAAAAGGGATAATTAACCTCACCACCTTTTCTAAGTGCATTAAAACTGATTTCACCTCAAAATAAATAACAAAGGCTTGAGATCAAATCCCATACAAAGGTAGTATAAGAAAAAGGAAAATAAGAATAGCATGTCCTCAGACAATAAAAACAAGTCAGAAAAGACAGGCCCACAGAACAGATCAAAACCATAACCTGCTATTTCAAAATGAGCTAAAAGACATTAGGAAAAACAATGCAAAAGAAAAAAACACGGGGGACAAGGGAATGGGAAGCTATTATTTAAAGGGGACAGAATTTCTTTTTGGAATGATGAAAAAGTTCTGGAAATGATAAATGCTACCCATGGGTGTTTGGTTTGAGTTGATCCATTTCCATGAGAGGGTGTGCGGAGATTTAAAAACTATCCTGCTGCCTCCATCTTTCTGAAGTCCTCAATTTTTTGACATAATTATTTTAATTTGGTTGGTGGTAATGCACAATATTTGTTGGTGGTTGCACAATATCATGAATATGCTTAATGCCATTGAATTGTACACTTAAAAATGGTTAAAATGCTAAATTTTGTGTTATGTATATTTTGCTGTAATAGAAAAAGGTAAAAGAACAACATAAATCAGAATTAGGTGAGATGATAGAACTCAGGAGAGAATTAAAATTTTTTTAAATTTTCAGAAATGAAAACTAAATTAAATATAATGCAAGACTGAATGAACCAAATGGATAATGCCTTGAGAGAAACAAACAAGACAAGAACATTTTTAAAAATCAAAAACAAAAAAAAAAACCTAGAGAAATGGCAAATGTAAAAGATAGGCCAAAAATCCAGGATAATTCTGAACAGATTAATACAAATACGTGTAAGAATTTCGGATACCATAATTTCGGATACCATAAAAGTGACATTTCAAATTAGTGGGACAGATTCATCAATTAATGGTGACGCATACCGGCGTGCCAAAACAATGTATACACACGACTTGTGTTCATCTTTTGTTATTGGTATACTGAGTATTACAATTTCAAAACAGTTTTTTCCTTTCTTAAAATGTATATACATTGTTTTGGCACCCTCTGTATATGTTGGAGTATAATTTCACTGGAAGGATCACAGTATTGTGTCTAAGAGGGGAGGGAAATGAATGGCTGGGGAACTTGGGCAAGAGGGTGAATACCCTTTGTACCTAATGTTTTGTTATGTGAATGTATTACCTCTGAAGTCTGACTGCTTTAGTTCAAACCCTAGCTCCCCCAATTGCTAGCTCTTAATCTTGAGCAAATACTTGACACGCTCCAAACCTATCTACTTATCTGTACAATGGGGTGAATAAATTAGCGTGTGCTGCCTGCCACAGAATAAACTCTCAATAAACGTAAATTACTAGTGGAAAAAAACGCAATGTCCATCAACTGATGAATGGATAAACAAATGTGGTGGATCCATATGATAAAATAAAAAAGAATGAAGCACTGACACACGTGACAACATGGATGAACTCTGAAAACATGCTAAGTGAAAGAAGCCAGACACAAAGGTCACATATTGCATTACATCTGTGAAATGTCCAGAAAAGGCACTTCCATTCAGACAGAAAGCAGGTTAGCGGTTGCCAGGAGCTGGAGGGAGGAGCCACAAAGGAACCACTGCAAATGGTTAAGGGGGTTTCTTTGGGGACTGATGAACATGTGACAGGTTAGATAATGGTGATGGCTGCACAAGCTTGTGAATGTATTAAATGCTACTGAATTTAGTTTCAAAAGGTGAATTTTATGGCTTGTAAATTATATTTTAAAAGTAATTTTAAATATGTAAATTACTGATTTTCCCATGGTGAAGATCCCCCTATCTCTCCTTCCCCTATTCTGTTCCCTTTGATCACCCGCCCACTCTCCCCCACCCTCACTTCCTCCAGCTGCCCCACAGGCCTACCAAGAAGCATCTTTGAATTGGCTCCTGCGTCCCGCGGGCTGTGACCCCCCGGGACACAGTGGTGACCCAGTGTGCACGCCTGCCCAATGCTCTCACCAGGTGGGAATGGACGTTTCCAGCGGATTTCTCTCGTGGGCTTCTGTTGATGGCGGTGTTTAAATAAAGCGGCTCGCGGGAAAGCGGTTTGACGGAGGACTTGGCCAGCCCCTCAAGTTAATATTTAGGCCCCTCCCAAAGTTTGACCTTGTTTACCAGTAACCTCTGGATGCAGTGCTCTGAAGCCAGGTTGGTCACCTATGGACACCCGCAAATACTGAGGACTTCAGTGGCAGATAGGCCTCAGAATGGGGCTTTGCTCCACCAGGTGCAATGTGATCTCAGCCCATTGCTGAACTTCACTAGTAAAGTGGCACAGTGATACTGGCCTTAGGTGGTGTTGTGAAGGCTAACTGAAGTAGTGCATTAGTGGGCCTGGTTGCGTAGGTGTTGAGTAAATGGTGATTTATATCCCATGCCCTGTCCTGGGTGGGCCTCCTGCTGCAGCATTTCACTTAGCTGAGCCCCTGTTATCAGCTCCCCCAGGATAACTCTGAGCCCTTGCCACTCATCTGGTAGATTCCCCTGATTTGTACTCACCTACTCCATCTATGATCATACATGGATAAGGCAATCCAAACCTTTTGGAAGTGTGTCCTGAATCTGTTTTCTAAAATACCTATCTGATGGTCATGAGCAAGGCCAGCCTCCACGAGAGACTTTTTACATTTCTCCTGGTCAACCTAGACTCATCTTCTGCCATCTTCAACTCTATTCCAATTTTTTTCTTTTAACCCTAACCTCAGACCCTGCTTCTTACTTCTGCCATTTTCCCCACTCCCGCTTCTTTTTATAAACCCATAAAAATCTCTCCCCATTTTGGCTTTTCTGGTCCTGGCATAAGTTTCTTCCTCTTTCCTCAATTTTTATCTTTTTCCCCTCATTCTCCCATCTTAACTTCGAATTCTTTCTCAGGCAGCCTTTGATCCCCACCCTCACCGAAGAAAAACCACTCTTAACAGCATCTCAAAACTCCAAAGGTTTCTTTATTACTCATCTATTAATTCTATTACATTTATTCATTTTTATTGTTTTAATATATCAGAATAGAGAAACTTATATCTATCTATGGAAAAACAGCTGGTATCCAAAGCGGAAACAACAATTCTAGCATCTCTATATTGCATAGCCATAGTATCGAGCAATTTCCATATCTTTTTCCCTCTCAATGAAAAACTGCAGTTTCCCCAAAGAGGTGTATTTGGCAGCATTCTCACGCTCTTGTTGAGCTTTCTTCTTCATGGCCTCCCGCTCTGGCCTTTGCTCTTTTGTGATGGGCTTTGACATTACAGGTTCAGGAACATTGGGTTTTCTCCATGGAATTGGTTGGGAGCTGAAGTCTTCAAGTAGATATTGGGTTTGAGGCTTGGGTGGGGACCGAAACTTGGTCACAGCAGTAGGAATGGGCTCCCGCTGGACAGAAGTGCAAGATGATGTTTTGTAGGGTGCAGGCCTTGGAGCAGCAGATTGAGGGCCACTAGGTCGTGTAGGGTTTGCCAAACCTGGTTGGGTTGGGTTGGTCAAAATTGGCCGAGGTGGTCTGACAGGACCTGTGAAAGACACAGGAGCTGGCCGAACTGAATTGACTGCAATAGGCTGAGCTGAGTTAGCAGAACCAGGCTGGGCAGGGCAGGCCACAGCACGCCGATGTGGTGCCAGGGTCTGTGGCCTGCGGTGAACAGGTCGAGCCTGAGGCTTGTCCAAGGTTGGAAAAGGCAAAGGTACCAATTTGACCTTCCCAGGAGGTGGCAGCTCATACTGGGATGGAGATGAACATTCTTTGTCAGCACTGCCCTCTGGTTTCTGGGGTTTGACTTGAGTTTTCTCAGGACCTTTTTCCTCCTGTGAGGTATCCAGCCGTCGTTTGAGAACTGATGATGGCTGGGGGCCTTTGGGGTTGCTTGAGTTGCCCAGGGCCCGGGAGGAAGAGAGTCCAGTTTTCTTATCACTCTTCTTTCCTAGTGCATGGAAAACCTGCACAGACTCCAGCATGTGCATGCCCAGGCAGCTTCGAGGCTTTATGAAAGTCTCTAGGCTCAGCTCGGGTTGATTTTTCTTTCGTTTCATCTTGGGAATGATTGGCTTCTCTTCTGACTTGACTCTGTTCCCTGACTGCTTACTCTCTTCAGTTTTCTTGGAGTTGTTTTCTCTGGTCTGTCTGCTCTTTTCCTGCCCATGGCTCTTAGTTTTGCCGATCCTGCTGGATGCAGCTTTCTTAGGTTTGCTGTTGGAAGAATGCTTGGCTGTGTTCACAGGAGCCCTGTCACTGGTTGTAATATTGCAAATGACGACTTCTTCCTGTAACGGGCACTCTCGATTGTTGGACTGGATTTTGACTTTGGGAGCACTACTGATAGGCTCAGAGGCTTTACGTTTGTTCTTCCTGATTTGATCAGAGGGAGCCTTTATGACATTTGACTTTTCCTGCACTTGGTTCACCTTGATGGTTGTGGTCTCTTTGGCTTTGATCACCTCGGGTCCTTTGGATTCATCAAGGTCATTCAAAGAATTGAAGAGCTGGGGAAGGTGAAAGTCCTCCACCATTGTGATGTCAGCCAAACCACCACTAGATTCAATCCCATTGTTTTCAAGTGTCCCTTGGTCCTTAAGACTCAGGCTATTCTTTCCCAGATCAGTGTTTTCAAAACCAGATTGCTCCCCTTGGCCAAGGGGATCGATGCAGGCCAGGAGCTGGTGAATATCAGGTATTTCTAAAGGGAGCAGTGGAGGATCTTGGTTTTCTATTGGGATCTGGTAGGCATCCAGAGGGTTTGAAAGGTTAATATTAATATCAAAAGTGTTATTCTCTTTTTGTTCCTGGCTTGGAGCTGAAGGCAGTGACAGGAGATTACTAGAACTCTGGACTGGAGAGATCATTGAAATTTCCCCAAGCTCAGGTGGTGGTTTACTCTCATGTATCTGGATATTTCTGTTTTTGCAGGTCTTGGGGGTAGAAGTTTGTGGTAGATGAAATGTTTGGTTTGAAGGTTGCAATCCCAGGGAAGTCTCCATCACTACAAAGGAACCAAGGAAGAAGTCAGTTCCTAGTAAGTAAGGTGTTCCTCCTATCACCTATCAATACAGCAATCATGCACCTTCCAACAATAGAAAAGTCATTTCTACCAGCTCTCCTAAGGGTCACGGACAGCGCCCTGTGCTAGGAGATAGGAGGCCACTGTTCTAGTTCTTATGGTGATCGTTCCGTGTTATCGTTTCTTGGTTTTCTTTGTATTTTACAGGGTTGTTATAAATCAAATAAAAAGTAAAAGTGATTTTTTTAAAATGTTCTACAAGCCTGGCATTCTCGTATGGAATCCTTTCAATTCTCTTCACTTTCCTGAGAGAATAAGAACACTTCACACCATGCACTAGGAGAGGGAATGGAGCGCTTCCTGATGAAACAGATAATCAAGGAGAGATTCTTAGCCTGCTTGCTTTGGGCAAGATCTTGGAACACAAGGTCTTAAATCCTGGTATAAACTAAAGAAGTGAGGGGAAGTTAAACTGGCACTATGACAGTAAGAGTTCTGAAACACCTTCCAAAGAGACTAAAGCAATATATCAGGGAAAGGGATTCATTGCAGTGTGGTAGTATATGAGGACTGATCGGTAGGGCAGTGAAAAGTGTGGTATCCCTTGGTATGCCCTTGGTGTTCTCATACAGATAGAATGCATGGCCATTACAGTGTCCCACTTCTATTAGGTGATATAGAGTCTGAAAATGGAGAGCACTGAGTGAGGGCAATGGTTATTAAAGTCTCAAGACTTAAATTCCACTTATCTGTAGACTCACCACTTCCCAAATGCAGACAGACCCTAGTTTTGAATGCTGACTTTCTTCCTCTCCCTTCTCATGGTTGTTGGTACTCACCTTGAAAACTTGTCTCTGCGATGGGTTGAGCAGACACAGGGTAGTAGATTCCAGAGGTGGAGGCCTGTGGTAGGACGTTTGTGGGCTGAACCTCTTTCAGTACCATGACCATTTCTGGTTGGGAGGCAGACAGCCCACTCCCTGTGTACGACACAGAGCCATAGGACTGCAGACAGGGGCCAAGTTCTCCAGAGAGCAGATGCCCCAGTGTGCTTTGATTATAGTAATATACCTGACTTCCTTCCTGGTAGGGAAGTGACAGGCTATGTCCATGATTTAGAATTTCAGATGGTGTCCTCTGAACAAGGCTGGCAGAAAATGATGGATACAGAGGGACCATGTTATAGCCATCTGAAGTTTTATCATATTGGGGTGCCATAGACATGGAAGGTCCAGCTGTGTTCTGGTCAATGACAGTCACAGTGCAGTCACTGAGTGACGATGCCTGCTTTTCAGTGCCTCTCGTCATATCCCACTCAAAAACACGTGGGTAGGAAGCAGCAGAAGTGGAGAGCTGGTTCTGGCCAGTAACTCCAGACAGCATAGTTGTGCTAGAATGTTGGTAAAGATAGGCACTACCCATGAGTGACTCGAAAGAGGTTCCCGAGGCTGTTGGTAGTAGCCATGCTGAACTAACGGCTGGAGCAGAGAGACTGGAGAAATTGCAGGTACTTCCTCTTAGGGAGGCTGCGTTGCTCACTACAGGAAGAGAGAGCTGCACAGCATTTGGAGTTCCAAGTAAAGGTGGATTTTGGAAATTCTCTGTATGGAACACGAGGGTGATGGGGAAAAATCAATGAGATTGATAAACTCTCACTGTATTTGAGAAATAGCATTATCTGAAGGTTGTTGCTATCAGGAAACCTCTAATACCAATATTCACAGAGATAATAAAAATCAAGCACTTTTCAATGGTTGTAAGTGCTGGAGCAGTTTCCCGCTCTTCTGTATTAACTGCCTCTGCTCCCAACTTGGGCACAAAGGTGCAGAAGACCCAAGTGGTGTTGCTTAGACATTGTTCTCTAGCCTGGAAGCAACCACTTCTGCCTTATCTTTCCCTTCAGCCTGAACTAGTATTGACTCATATGCTGTTTCCTAATATTGAAGCATTTTAGACCCAGGAGTCTTTAGAGAACCTCTGTTCTAACATTCTCATTTTATAAGTGAGGCAACTGAGGCTCAGAGAGGTCAGATAGACTTATTCAAGTTCTCCCATTATGTGAGTATCGTTGCCGGGTTATATAACCTAAGCACCCTGACTTCCTTGCTAGGACTCTGCTCTGCGCATTACACTGCCCCAAACTGGAAGTAATAGAAATTTTAACATAGGTGGTTTTGGGTCCATTAGAAAACAGTATGGCTATTATCACTGTATTTTTCAGTGTCTCATTTTGCCTGTACAATTCACATGCTATTCCCTAGAATTCACATGTAGTTCAGTACAGGTGGTAAATTTCAAGGGTCATTCTTACCTTCTTCAAGCCTAGTTTCTGATCCTACCTCAAAATAACTAAGAGTGAGTTTCTCAAGAAGTGCTTTGTGAAAGAAAAATGTTATTTCAAAAACCACTTTTTGAGAAACTCTCTGAGCTGTAGATTACTCATCTGTAAAGTGGTTATAATAATAACAGCAATAATTCATACATGAATAAGTGATATATTACATATGATTTATATGGAAGAAGGTACAATAAGTTTTGGAAAGACAAAGAGAAAAATCGTGGAAAGCATATCACAGATCTAAAAAGAAATATATAGGTAATGAAAACGGGTATGTAGCAAGCATCAAAGCATAATACATTTACTAATAAATAAAGTGCTGTATCATACATGCAATGTTATGAAAACGAATATTGCCTACTCTATTTTAGTGAATCCTATTAACCAAAAAACAGCCCACAAGAGAAGGTAATTTTGAATGAATTCCTAGCCAGTACATACAGACAGAAAAGATATATCAGGAAAATTGTATAACAAGCAGCAAGATGTAATAAAGGTGAATGCATAGGTAGCCACAATATATGTAAACAAACATTTCAGTAAAAACTGGTGCAAAGCAGAGAGCAAAATAAAGTGAAAAAATCCATTATTGTGCTCATTCGTGTTTTTCTGAATACTACCCAGCAAGTAATAGGCTCAACAGCCTAGTAAAAAAATATATATATATTTCAATTAATATAGCCACAAACCAAACAGAAAAGTACGCTTTAAAAGTATCATGAAAGTTTTTATATTTATCCTAAAACCTAAATCACAATCATCTTCAACCTCCAGGAAAGTGTCACCCCCAAACCCTTAAAAACCATCATCACTAGAATCCAATTTTAAAAAAATTTTCATGTAGGAAAACCCAAGGATTCGACAAACTTGCTTTTAGATAAATGTGAAATTAGAGACGTGGGACTTATTTTCTTTTGAGGTGGCTAAGATCTAAAAAGGATGATGGCTGTTTATTAGTGTGCTCTCTGTGTTACAGAGAATATAACTGTAAAGATGAAAAGCAGTTTTGACTTGGAAGCTATTATCACACACAAAGGAATTAATCTTTCTTATTCATTTTTAAAGAATAATAATTTTATTTTTAATAGGCAAACCATCTACATAGTTTAAAAATCAGAATGAAATTAAACACTGAACATTCTATTTCCTCCAGCCTGCTAGATAACCACTTCTATTAGTTTCTTATTTATAGGAAGTATCAGTCCTAAAATATTTATATTCGCAACAGTCAAGTGCCATCTGTGTTCAGAAGGGCAATAGGAAAACAACTGAATATAACTTTTCTGATCAGCTGCATTGCCTAGAGATACCCATTTCTGGCCTTTCCTTCCTAGTAGTCTGTTAATGTAAGCATTTGGTAAAATCAACTTTCTTTTGTCCTGCTGTGAGCAGATTTCACACTATGCTCTTTCTGCTTTAATTTGAAATCTTTGGTTCCCCTCAACATTCCATCCCAAACTACCTCTTTTATTTTTTAGAGTTCCTCCACGCTCTCCCTCTTCGTTCTTTTATTTATCCCTCCCTCAATCTTATATTTTCTCCTCCCTCTTGGTTCCTGTTGGCCTGTGTTGATGGCGACAATCCGACTCATCTTTAAATACTTGCCTTCCCATAGCCCAGTACTCTCCATCCTCTCTCCCTATTCTCTCTTTTCACCTAGTTTAGATAGAAAACTTCAAAACAGGTGAATATTACTTTTTAAACAGCATTACATTTAAAATACTAAAGTTGAAATATTAGTGGTGGGAGACCATTACATATGAGACATTGTGTATATATTGCTAGTTTTCTATGTCACCTAGGTTTCCTCTCTGTTTCTGTTGAAACACTCTCAAGAAGTCTTTGGTTTCATTTTCTATATGGGTTTCCTTTAAGACTCAATATTACAAAAGAATGGGATTAGAGAGAACAACCAATTTAATATCCTAATGTAACAGATGAGGAAAAAACAGATTTTGTGAGAGAGTCAATGACTCGTCTAAAGTCACACAGTTAGTAAATGTCAAAATCAAAACTGAAATTAGGTCTCCAGGTTTCTAGTTCAATACTTTCCCCCATTATTCTATGTGATTTATGACTCTCCTGCTAAATTTAGGGACCAAAAAAATCTAATGAAAAACTTGAGAAAGTTTCCTTGCTTACCTGACATGGTCAGAGGAGAAGAAACATCCGCTGCAGATACAGTGGACGCGGAGACGACACTAGAGGTTGTCTGAGTGGCTGAAGCCAAAGAGCGCATGTGTTCAGTAAGACGATCACTGGTCACACTGGTCACTGGTCACTGGTCACTGGTCACTTGTGATGATTCAAATGTATTTACAGACAACTCCATGGAAACACCAAGATTTTTACCAGGTGGTGGTAGGCTTGGTGGGAGAATGATGTCATAAAGCAGGCAGTTTAAAGGTATGAGAGAGCCAATAGGGGGGTCAGATGCCCAACAAGATAGGATTGGGTGGGGGGAGATGTACGGGAGTTAAACCAACTCCTAGTGGCTGAGCTCTGGGGACGGATGTGATGGTCTACAACACACCTGTGGCAGTCTCACTTTCCCGAGGCTCTTATGATAGGGAAATAATCTTAATGTTTTTTAAATACATTCATTAATATAATTCTGTAGGAGTTATTTATATTCTCCATATTATATTTTATTAAATATATTTATAATTATACATACTGTTAATTAATATCCTTAGAGAGGAAGGAAGGGGACATTTAGGTTGCACAATTACAGTTGTTCTGAAATCATATCAGCCCATCTGATTCGTGAACTTATTGCAGCTTTTAAGGAACAAAGAAGGGGTTAAGGAGCTCCTTCTGTAACTTGGTTAGAGTAGGGTGAAGTTTGTTGAGTGCACCTTGAGGAGAATGATGGTGGGCCAAAGCTCTTCTCTTTCAGTTTCTTCTTGACTCCTACCTTCCTTGGGCTGGGCTGGGCTGGGCCAGGTTGTTCTTGCATCTCTCTTCTGCTCTCCTTTTTTTCCCCCATCTTCATTGTAGGCATTGTTTCTGACACAAGCTTTGGTTTTTCAATTCTTACACTCATGGATGTTACTTCCTGTCAACTTCCAGCAGCAGGGATCTTCTCTTCAGTGCCTGATAGGTCCCCAAATGGACTCTGCTCATTAGAAACAAACACCAGAGAGCTAAGAGACACAGCTGATTGCAAACATTTCCTCTTTCAGCCTTTGGGGGCAATTCTTTTGCCCATACTTTACTACCTTTGATTCCTTGGGCCATGCAGGCATCCTGCCGTCCCTCTCTTTTGTACGTTAGAGGCATTTATGATACTTTCCTTTTTCCTTCTCACATAAATGTATCCAGTGTGTCAGTTATTGTAGTCTCCTCCCCCCTTACAAACAGCCACTATGGAATCTTGGGCATTTAGGATTCTCTCTCTCTTCATGCTTGGGTGCAAGGCCAGGCAAAATGAAGAGAAGAATTGTTAGACAAAGAAGAGGACATTCATGGAAAATAGGGAACAGGCAAGGTAAAAGGGTACAGTAAAAGAGAGATTCATGTGGACGTTTTGGTTTCTGTGAGAAACAAGTTGACATATTTTGGCCTCATTTTGTATTAACAGAATAAAAGATAGATAGATAGATAGATAGATAGATAGATAGATAGATAGATAGATACATAGATACATAGATAGATAGATGTAGATAGATATATAGATAAATAGATTCTTATATATGGTGCCCAAAACTGTATATACATTTTAAGACAGGAAAATTGTATTAAAATTGTGATAACATACACTGATAACGAAAGATGAATACAAGTCACGTTTGACTTCTACAATTAAAAAAGGTGCTCAAAGTGGTTGCCATCAGCGTCCAGACACTTCTGATTCAGCAAACTACTGCTTGAGCAACATTGACCAAAGTGTCCACTTTATACATGTTTTTGGCACCCGTTTTATTTACACACGAGAAAAGTTTGGACAATTAAGTTCATGAACTTTCCACCATGAATTTACATGGTGGAAAGCTCATCTGAAAAGTGTATCCCTGATATATATATGATACATATATGTGTATATATATACACAGAGACAGAGACAGAGAGAGATTGTTTTTGTGCTCTGTATCAATGCTCTGGTTTTGTCTACATGTTCTTTTCCCCTTATATTTTTAAAAAATCTAACATTGTAAAACATGTTTTTCTCTCGATGACTTTATTTTGAAGAATCATGAACTAAGTTGATCTATGGATTTTGTGGAGAAACTTCAAAAGGGATTGATGAAAAAACACATGTGGTGAGTTACGCTGTGCACCCAAGCACAAGGAACAGAAGTCTGCAGTCAGCCGGACTTGGCCTGGATTGCCTCTGTTTTGTTCCCCTGGTTAGTGCCTTTGTCACTAACCACTCTTGTGACTGTCAGTTAGGGCTGAGTTGCTAATGATTCCTATATGGAGTAAGCTGGTTTGGAAGAGGAAATCTATTAATCTAGTCATTTTCCTTGGTGGTAAGCATTTAGGGGTGCTTAGATCGACCTGTCTGGGGATTTTTCTAGTGCCAATGAGTAGGAAGTGTGATACAAGATACCAAGAGCCCACAAGAAGATAGCTCATAGATAGGCTCTCCAAAGAGACATGTTTTATTTAGAGGCCTATATTTCCTATTATAAAATATGAGTTTTTTCAATGATGAGGAATGATGCTTATTTGAGAAGAAATTGTGAAGGGTATTACAGTGTAGAGTAAACTTATAAACTTTTTTCAAGGTTTTTTCCTTAAGTTTCATACCTCAGGTAACCAACTTCCATGATATGGTATGCAATGTGAGGCTAACGACATATGCTAAATATCTGCAAGCCAGACTAGTCTCTCTTTTTTCTATGTTCACATGGAAATAAAGGGAATTCATAGCTACTGCAGGTTAGGCTGGGTAGAATAAGACTGGGGGAAGTGTGGTGAGACAAATTCTGGTAGCAGTAAAATGTTTACATGTTAAAATACTCAGTTCCAACATTTTATTCTATTTAGGCAAACCCTTAACTAGGTCTTTCCTGGTCCCCAGCCTCTATGACTATTTTTGCTCCATAGTTCCAGCCATTTAACTTTAGCTTGCAGGCTCAGCATCGTCTTAAACTCTAAAAGAGCCTCAAAAGAAGGAGGAAAAACCTAAAGAACTTTAGTCCAACAGTCTGAAGCTTAGCATCAAGCCCTACCCTGATCTACAGCCTTATCTTTATAGTTAGGGTATTGTCCTGTCCCATAAAACCACTTTCTGCATTGTGTACCCATCAAGATAACTGGGACTTGTTTTAGTGAAACATACCAAGTCCATCTACCTGTAGGCTTTTCCTTATTCTCCCCATTGTCACTATTTGATTCAATTAAAGACTGGAATCCTTCAAACACCCACATGGTACCAGGGGCTCTACCAGATACTGGTAGATTCTTTTTTTAAAGATTTTATTGGGGAAGGGGAACAGGACTGTATTAGGGAACAGTGTGTACTTCCAGGACTTTTTTCCAAGTCAAGTTGTCCTTTCAGTCTTAGTTGTGGAGGGTGCCGTTCAGCTTCAAGTTGTTGTCCTTTCAGTCTTCGTTGTGGAGGGCGCAGCTCAGCTCCAGGTCCAGTTGCCGTTTTCTAGTGAGCCCACCATCCCTTGCGGGAGTCGAGGAATCGAACCAGCAATCTTGTGGTTGAGAGACCGCGCTCCAACCAACTGAGCCATCCGGGAGCTCAGCAGCAGCTCAGCTCAAGGTGCCGTGTTCAATCTTAGTTGCAGGGGGCCGAGCCCACCATCCCTTGTGGGACTTGAGGAGTTGAACCAGCAACCTTGTGGTTGGAGCCCACTCGCCCATGTGGGAATTGAACCTGCAGCCTTAGGACTTAGGAGCATGGAGCTCTAACCGCCTGAGCCACCGGGCGGCCCAGATGCTGATAGGTTTTGTAATGTCAACTACTTAGCTGTTTGGTGCTCCAAATATCCCTTGCTTCTATATTTTCCATTTCAGTCTATTACATACCTATTAAAACATTATTTTACCTCCTGTTGGACCCATTCCCATCCCATACTTTCTGAAAACCCTATTATGTCTAGGTCTGGCTTTGCTAGTTTCCATACTTACTAGAAATCCTATTATGCATAGGTCTGGATTTTTCTTGTATCATCTATAACTGAGTTTGTTCCCACCCCAAGCTTTTGTCTTTTAGCAAATTGGAAATGCAAAACCAATATAACTTTTTAAATTTCTGATAGATTTATGTCCCATTTTGTATACGAGGTCTGACAATTACATTCGAGAACTTGCCCCCATGCACTTACATTGGCAGCACTGTACAAACAGCTCTGTAAGGTTTCATAACCCTGGTATATCAGTGTCTTACAGCTGTGTTCATGTCAACATATGGCGGTGTCTTGCTGAGTGGCGTTCATTATTGTTGTTGTGTGTTTCTGTGTGCCGTCGCAGGAATGTCTAAACTTGAATTAGAACAATGAACAAACATTAAGTTTCATATTAAACTTTGCAAGAGTGGAAATGAAATCAGGGACATGTTAGTCCAAGTTTACGGGGATAATGCCATGAATAAAACTACAGTGTGCAAATGGATTAAACAATTTTCTGAGGGGAGAGAACACCTCGCTGATGAAGAGAGGTCAGGGAGGCCAGTAACAAGCAGAACTGACAAAAACATTACAAAAATTCATCGAATTATGCGTCAAAAACATTAGCTGACTGTGAGAAGCATAGCAGACGAAGTAAACATCGAGACAGAAGCAGTTATAAAAATCTTAACTGAAAATCTTGACATGAGAAAGATGAGTGCAAAATGGTCCTGAAGGAGCTCCCCAATGAACAAAAACAAAGGAGAGTAGAAATTGCCAAGACCTTTTGGAGAGGCAAAAGATGTTTTGGGCCGTGTTATCACTGGTGATGAAACATGGGTGTACCAATATCACCCTGAAACAAAGCATCAAAGTGCACAATGGAAGTCAGCCAGTTCTCCACAACCAAAAAAGTTCTGTCAGTCCAAATCAAGAGTCAAAATGATGTTGCTAATCATTTTTTATATCAGAGGGATTATTCATTATGAATTTGTACCAACTGGACAGTCAACCAAGTTTACTATTTGGAAGTACTGAAAAGGCTGCATGAAAAAGTTAGACGAAAATGACCTGAACTTTTCGCCAACAATTCATGGCTCTTGCATCACGACAATGCACCAGCTCACACGGCACTGTCTGTGAGGGAGTTTTGAGCCAGTAAACAAATAACTGTAGTGAAACACCCTCCCTACTCACCTGATCTGGCCCCCAATGACTTCTTTCTTTACCTGGAGATAAAGGAAATATTGAAAGGAAGACATTTTGATGACATTCAGGACATCAAGTGTAATACAATGACAGCTCTGACGGCCATTCCATAAAAAGTGTTCCAAAATTGCTTTGAAAGATGGACTAGGCACTGGCTTCGGCGCATACCTTCCCAAGGGGAGTACTTCGAAGGTGACCATAGTGATATTCAGCAATGAAGTATGTAACAGTTTTTCTAGGATGAGTTAGCGAACTTAATTGTCAGAACTCATACTTTTTGGTGACTACACACCTATTGGATATTTTTTCATAAATTGCAAAAGAATATTTTGTGATTTAGCACCACATTTGAATGTGCCTAATTGTAAGTGTGTAAAATGTGCTGTGCTAACTGATGTCTTTTTCTTTTTCTAAATAGCAATTTATTTTTGTTTTTATTGGGAATATAGGAGAACAGTGTTTTGCCAGGGCCCATCAGCTCCAAGTCAAGTCATTGTCCTTCAGTCTAGTTGTGGAGGGCACAGCTCAGCTCCAAGTCCAATCTTAGTTGCAGGGGGGCGCACCCCACCGTCCCATGCAAGAATTGAACTGGCAACCTTGTTGTTAGGAGCTCATGGTCTAACCAAATGAGCCATCTGATTGCCCCTCCAAATAGTAAGTTTTTAAATACTGATTCATTTTAAATTATGTGGAAGTCTTCAGAATTGTAAATGTTTGTGGATCTAAATTTGGTTAGAATGTGACTGTCCCAGAAATGTTAAAGCTAGTGATCTTTATACCCATTCATTCATTCATTCATTCATTCATTCATTCAATAACTCTGACCTTTCTGACCCTCCATTTACCTAGCTCTCAAAAGGTTGTGAATGTTACTAACCTTGTATGTAAGATACTTTCAGAAATTAGAAACTAAAAAGTGGAAAAACACAAAAAAACATTTGCTATTATAATTATCTACAGTTTAATCTGGAATTTAGTATTTTATTCTGCCTTTGGACCTACTGTAGGACATGTAGTAGGTCTTTGCTGTTTCACTTGTAACAGAAATCAGAGATTTTTTCTAACAGGTACAGATCTCCATGTCTGATATTGTGTGGACATTTTAGACTTGAGCTCCTTTCTTGTCTCCCAGTTATTTTTTGTATTTTCTAAATGTAAATACATGCTGTTATCCTCTAGCATGATACCTGGCATATGATAGGAACCCAATAAAAATTTCCTTTGAGTAGGGGTGTAGATTGAGGAGGGTAATTAGGCAGTATCTTTCAAAAATTTGTTTTGCATATCCTTCATTCCAGCAATTCTACTTCTGGAATTTAGATATAGTTGTATATATGTTTAAGGACGTTTACATTGCAGCCTTTCTGTAATGGAGAACAAAAAAACTGAAAACACCTAAAAGTCCATCGATATTGAACTGGTTATATAAATTATGGTGGTGTTTATGATCAGTGGGATACTACGCAGCCATTAAAAATAATAGAATGTACACATAAATTGACTGGGAAAAATCGGAATCCGAGATATACTGTAGAATATGTATAGTCTGCTGCTTTTGTATGAAATAGAGGATGTCCATATATGTACAAACAAATATTTGTATAAACTATACAACAAGTGTGCACGGAAGCACTTGGAACTATCTAAGAGAGCCACACAAGGAAGTAGAGGAGTAGGATTTTTCATTCCGTAAGCGGCAGTGTTTGAATTCCGAAGGGTGCGTCCGGGAGCTCATGCACCTCTGCTGCCGGCCGCCGGCCAGGGAGGGCACTGCAGCCACCAGAGCCCCGTTTATTAAGCCCGTTTCTCAGTCAGCCTGCGGAGTGACGTCATCACGACGGCGGCGGCGCAGTCGCAGTAGCAAAGGAGCCTGGGAGCTGCCTCGACTCTTCCGGTCCGGCGTCTTGTTTTGGAGCGGGCGGGGGTTGGACTGGCTCTTTGGGCGCCTTGGGTGTTTGGTGGGCGGCATTTGGGGGCCCCCATGAGCCAGTGGCGTCATGCCCGCGGCAGCTGGGACCAGGGACGCGTCTTCTCTGGACGTGCCTCAGTCAAGCGGAAGAAGGGCGGAAACCATATCCCCGAAAGGTAATTTGCCCCACGGCTCGCGCAGCCCTGTCCGCTCTGCTCTTGGGCCTGGGCGTGTGCCCGTCACTGTCGCTGCGCGCTTGGCCCGGCCGTCACTTCCAGGAGGCATTGACCCTTTCGCTGATCCGCCCCCCGGTAGCCAAAAGGGACCGTCTGCGATGTTGTGATTTCTCCCACCCTTTTAAAGGGGAGGCTCTGGCCATTGCCCTTCGGGGAAAGTGCCGAGGGACTGTTTCTTCCGCATGGAACCGTCCGCCTTGGGGACACCCATTAGTTACCAAAATGGAGTCTCCCTGAATTCCTGGAACTGTGTTATTTTGGCCCAGAAAATGGGAGGAATAAGAACTGAGTCTGAGTGAAAAAAAAAACCCACCTTTGCCGCCGAACTTTCTGCTGTGTGCCGGACTCACGAAGGGCATGCTGTTGCTTCCTGACAGCTCTCGTAGGAAAGACCTTTTCCTGCAGGTTCGGGTGATTAATTTTGAGGCTTTGGTCATCGGTGCAGTGAACTCTTTTTTTGTTGCTTGAGACCTTCTTTTCTTCCGTCTCATGCCGCATTAAGTCCTGAAAACATTTTGAATCGGTCAGCGTCCTAATCCAGAACTTGCTCTACCTATTGCAGTCAGGTCCTAACTAGTGTACGTATGTTTCCTCTTGTTTCCTTCCAACCCGTTCTTCGCATAAGAAGTCTTTTTAATAGGTGAACTGGAACATAGCTCACAAACATCGCTCAAAAGCGTTGTTTCCAGAATGAAAACAAGCTCTCCCGTGACCCTTAAGACTGTATGGTCTAGAATCTTGTCTGCTTCTCCTGCCCCAACGTGTGCCACGTTTGCCCTCATTTTGCATGCTTGTTATACTGAATCAACTTGACTGCGTGCTGAGGCACCCGACAGAAGGCAGCTCGCACATTTTCACTGTGACTCCTAGCATTGTCAAGGAACGGTCACAGTCCCTCTTCGTTTTCTTTTAAAACGCCAACTTGAAGTTCCCTACTGATGGAATTTGACGGCATGAGTTATATGAGAACAAAAAAAATAAACTTTGAAGGGAAAGAATTGAATTTAAATTATTTTCAGTCGACATGTATGTCTTAGTGACACCTTAGTGTTCAGGACGAGGCTAGGTTTTATCAGGGTTTCAGAAGTTCTGCCCGTCTGTGGTTTTTAGGTGTGCCGTATTTTGTTGAAAACTTGGCACGGTTTTGTTGCCTTGTATCTGTTTTCAAGATGGGGAAACAGGAAGAAAGGAAGTACAGGTTGTTACTAGGCGGGGTTGAATAAGTACAGCAGAGAGAAGAAGGGACTTAGTGTGTGGGATGTTACTTCCATTTTCAAGGAGTCTTCAGGCTGCAGGGAGACAGGCTGACATACAATCTGGCTAACAAAAAATGTATTAATAGGTGGAAAGACTACCTCCCAGTTGGACAGCGGATGCCTGGGACTCGTTTCATTGCTTTCAAAGTTCCTTTGAAGAAGGTAAGCAAAAGTTAATTCAATATTCTTTCGGAAATCTGAATTCACCCTGTAGAACACTGATTCTAAGTCCTATCATACTCCATTTTCTCTTTTGATAGCAAATACTTTGTAATCCACCCTTTACTTTCCTGAAATGAAAATTGACCCCACCCACTAAATGCCAGTAAGACCCCTTGGCTCCCATCGTAGATAAATACGACCTACTTCCATACTTAATTTTAAAGAAAAAAATTATTACTTTAAGTAATAAGTAAAAGAATTTATGATAAAGTAATGTATTTATATTTTATTTTGTAAATCTTTAGGGGTGACTGTACTAGTTATAAAGAAGTAGTTACTTGCACCGTGAATGCAGAAACTGCAAATGCAGACTGATCTGGATGGGTTATGTGGCCTTAGTGGTAGGAGTTTCCATGACAGTGCACAGCTCTTAGTAGTCTTCCAAATAAAACAAAATGTAGTCTTCACTTGGTTAGTAAGGTGATTACTATTCAGGAAAATTCAATGTATGTTAAAACTGGAAAAACCCTTTGTGTTTATTTGTGAAACAGCATTAGTATCTAAGGCTTAGATAATTATGAACAGTTGAGGACATTCAGGAGTCATTCAGGTATGCGACACATTTGTAGGACTGTTCTGATTTGGCAAGATGTCTAGCATCCTTGACCCCACCCAGGTAAATGCCAGTGAGATCCCGTCACTCCCATCATTACCACCAAAAAAATGTCCTAGATCAGCAAGGTTAGGATTTCGGCATGGAAATTCTGAAAATTGTGTTTTTTGTTTGAACTAAGAAAGCAATAGGTGGGGAAAGTATTTCATCAATTGTACAAAAGGTGAGAAGAGATACGATGTCTCATTAAACTGCCCAGCATAGTATGGATTAGGATCAGGAAAAGCGCACTTTGAATGTATTGGGAATTTAATTTGTGACTCAGGTCATAGTTTCTTCTTCACCTACTATGTCAGTTCTTCTGCATCTCTGGGCTTAAAAATTTGTCGTTTCATCAAGATGAACATGGTTCTCATTCACGTCCACCAACACCAAAGCATGGTGTTTGACATATAAGAAATATTTAATAACCTGTTGTTGAATGAATGGACTCCCCACCCACATTTGCAGTTGCTGTGAATTGTCTCGTATGGTCCTCCTCCTCTCTATGCAGTTGGCCTGACTCCTCAAGTCCCTACTCCATGGCCTCTGAACGTGTGTATTCCTGAGGTTTTATAAGGGTGCCCGCTTAGTCCCTTGCCTGAAAGTATATCAGCAAGAGAGAAAACAGGCAGTCTCTTCAGTTTCCTTTCCTCCACACAGCCACAAATCTTCCCTATGTGATGTCATTATTAAAAGCCTCTTGTAGCTCTGTATACTCAAGTGATTTTATTCAGTGCTGGGATTGTTTAAAGCACCATAAAGGAGATTACAAAGCTGTGTAACCACTCCCCATGCAGTCCCTATTCATCCAGTAGAGTGAGGGAGATGACGTAATTACCCCTGTGTGGCAGTGAAATGTGACATTGGTTTCCCATGTGTTTTAGGGAAGTCACCCGTGGAAAAGCAGCCTCAATCCTTGACAGTCACTTCTCAAGCACACTGGAATATAAAATAGAATATGTTACGTGTCAGATAAATATGATGGCAAGAAACACCTAGGAATTCAAAGGAGGGGAAAATAATAACAGAGTTAATCAAGGAGGCTTCCTACAGGGTGTGACTTATTTCATTTTCTAAAGTTAGTTATTTTTCAGATAGCTCGAGATGATCATTGATCCCATCAGCTCCAAGTCTTCAAGAAACTGGAAATTATTTTGTCTGCCTTGTAATTCATTTACTCTTCAAAACTTTTACAGTATTATGTGGAAGACTCAACGTCATGAATCTGTTAAATCTTCCTAAGTTAATTTGTAAGTTTAACATCTCCAATAGGCTGATTCTAAAACTCAGATAGAAAAATAAACGTAAATAACCAGGAAAATTCTGAAAAAGAAGAAGAATGGTGGAAGGGGGTCATCTAGCCCTACCAGATACTAAACCATATTAAAAGTTGCTGGAACACAGGATTTTTAGGGCAGTGAAACTATTCTGTATAATGCTATAACGGTAAATACACATCATTATAAATTGGTCAAAACCCATGGAATTACAAAACAGAATGATTCATAATGTAAACCATGAACTTCTATTGATAATGATGTGTCAGTGTTGGTTCATTGATTCTAACAAATGTACACTAGTGTGGAATGTTGATGGCGGGGAAGGCTGTGTGGGGTAAAGGAGAGGGTGTAAGTGGGAACTCTGAATATTCTGCTCAGTTTTACTGGGAACCTAAAAGTGCTCTAAAAACTAATTAAAAAAAAAAACACAACAGGGTTTTGCTGGCACTTGAATAACCAATAAGATCAATGGAACAGAGTACATAAATAAGCCAAGTACACAAAGAATACTTAGCAGTGAAAGCCATTCTTCAATATAGAGACATTGAAGAAGCATTTTTAAGTACCTATGTGTAGGCACTCCCCTTGGAGCTAGAGGTGCAGTGGTGTACAAAATTGATGTGGTCCCTGCCTTCTGGGGTTTACAATCTGGTAGGAGATCAACATGAAACAAACATAGAAATAAATATATAGATCTAAATTTATTTTCTTCTCTCCAATCTGTCTGGAAGAAAGGACTGTAACATAGCTTGTCAATTTCAGAAACGTGAACTTGCCTTTGCGTCTCATTGTATATTAGCATCACAGGGCTTGAATAAATGGATCATGTAATAAAGGATTCTAAGTATACCTTTGCTGTTTCTTATTATTTCATTGTCTCTGACAGAGTTTTGAAGAGAATCTTGTTCCAGAAGAACGTTTTTCTCCCTTGGATCTTTTTAACAAAATCCAAGAACAGAATGAAGAACTTGGACTGATTATTGATTTAACGTATACTCACCGCTATTATAAACCAGAGGTAAGTGGAAACCTCAATTGAAAATTGATTCTATAATAATTCATAGTAATTAGTAGTTATCACCTTATGCTAAGATGAATCCAGGCCTTCTTTCATGGGTTCAAACAGGGAACCAAGTAGTTTCCTTAATTACACATAACTAATTGCTGTCTCAAAATGAGATTAAAGACATGAATTGAACTCGAAATTTGGCAGTAGGCTCTGTATGTGCTTAAATTCTATGAGCTTCTGTGTTTTGTATTCTGAAAATGAAGTAAACTTTTAGAAAGCATAGTAGTAGCCTAAAAGGAAAGAAAGGAATATTCATTATGTCTTTAGCACTTGTGTTAAGCAGTTGTCTGAGCCTGTATAAACATCACGGTAAAAGACAAGTTGTTCTCAAAGATGTATACTTGCTTTTCCTAACACCTTTTGGTGTAATGCAAACCCCATATATTCTGTTAGCCCATATGGCATATCTGTGGGGAAGAATTCTGAGCAGTTCCATGGCCTTGGAAAACAATAACACCCAATGTTTGTTAATATTTATGTAGTAGTTTGCCGTTTAAAAAGTAATTTCACATACCTTGACTTAGTTAATCCACACAGTCCTTTGCTGATGAAGTAGTAGTAGTACTGATATATCCTACTGAGTGCTCACTCTGCACTAAGCTCGGAGGATAAATATCACAATTACTAATTTTACAAATGATGAAGCTGAGGCTTAGAAAAGGAAGAATTAAAGCTTGAACTCAGTTCTTTTTTTATTGTGGTAAAATATACATAAATGACATTTGTCATTTGAACCACAAGTGTCCAATTCAGTGGCATTAAATACTTCACAGTGTAACCACCACCACTGTTTATAAGCAAAACTTTTTCATTCTCCTCAACAAAAGCACTGTAACCATTAAGCAATAACAACCTCATTTCCCCTCCCCTCAACTCTTATTTTCTGTCTCTGTGAATTTGCCTATGCTATGTACCTCATAGAAGTAGAATCATACATTATTTGTCCTTTGTCTGGATTATTTCACTAAACATGTTTTCGAGGTTCATCCATGTTATAGCATGTAATAAAATGACACTCCTTTTCAGAGCTGAATAATATTCCATGTGTGTATGTACCGTATTTTCTTTATCCATTCATCTGTTGATGGCCACTTGGGTTGTTTCCACTTTTTGGCTATTATGAATCATGGTGCTATGAACATGGGTTTTGCAAATACTTGTTCAAATCCCTGCTTTGGGTTATTTTAGATGTATAAGTAGAAATGGAGTTGTTGGATCATATGATAGTTCTGTTTAACCTTTGAGAAACCACTAGACTGTTTTCCAGTGTCTTCTTGTTTTTAAACAGTTATATAAATTTTAAACATGTATAGGAGTAGACATAATACTGTAGAGTGCTTGTTGTACTCCCATGAACTCATCCAGCTTTAATATTTATCAACTGATACCGTGTTTCATCTACACTCCTGTTTCACCACATTTCGTGTTACTTTGAAGCAGATTCCGGATCTATCATTTCAATTGCACATTTTTTGTATACATGTTTAAAGTAAAGGACTTTTATTCCTTAATATCATTCTTTAATATTAAATATCCAGTCAGCACACAAATTTACAGTTGTCTTCTAAATGTCATTAAAAACTTGTTTTTGAGAATTTGAATTAGATCCAAATAAGTTCCACATTTTGCATTTGATTGTTAGGTATCTGAAGTCTTATTTAATCTATAGGTTCTCCCTCCATGTCTCTCTCTCACGTTCTTTTATTTCCCCTCTTGAATTTTATTTTCTGAAGAAACCAGGTAGTTTGTCCCATATAGATTTTGGTGATTGCATCCCCATGGGTTGTTAACATATTCTTCAGTCCTTTTCTTGTAAATTGATTGTTGGATCTAGAAGCTTGATCAGATTCAGGCTTGATTTATTTTTTCTTTTTTTGCAAGACATTTTTATAGGTGATAGATAACATGTTTTTCTATGCAGACATGCAAGTGATGGCCTCTTTCTGTAATAGTAACTAAGTCACTAATGATTGATGCCTATATCCATTAATTCAGTTGGGGCTTCAAAAGTGATGATTTCTGTTGTTCTTTTCTTTTATAATCTGGGTATATTTCTATCAAGAGAAGCTTTCCCTCATCAACTATTTGGCTGCCCAGTTGTAGAGGTGTGATTCTTTCCTTTTATCAGTTTTCAAAATAGTGAGTTGATTCACTAACATCCTCTAGTAGTGACCAGTTAGCTTTTATTTTTTTGTATCGTTATGGATTTCTTTGCAGGTATTCTTATTGAGGCACAAATTGAGGCCCTATCTTTGGCCAGTTGGAGCTTCTCAGTTTGATTCCTGAGTCCTTTAGACATAACATGACATCAGTTGTTCCTACACTTTTTCAGTGGTCACAGTTAGGAAATGTGTTTGTATGTTTGTTTTTAATATAAAATACACCATAGGCTCATACTTCAGAACTACAGGATTAAATTCAGAGCTATAGGATTTTTTTTTAACTTCTGGCTTTTATCAGTATCTACTTTCTCCCACCCCAAGAATAGTAGTTCTCAATAGTGCCAAATAGGAATTTACTGTCTCACAATTCAAATCCAAGTTTTTCTGATTCTATTTTATTTAAATCACAGCTGCTTCATGACCCTTGAAATATAAAATATTAGGTAGAACTATTCATACAATTTTTAGTTATATATGCATTCATTCACATGAATTTTGCTTTCAGTTTTATATACTTATTGACTATCCATTCTGTAGTTTTAATGAAAATCAAGTGATACTTTCTGATTAAAGCAGCTTTGGAAAAAATGTCTGTTTCATCAGAATTACTGAGATACTAAATTTATTATAATCTCTTGGTTTATATTCTGGCTCTTCTAATTAATTTTTAATTATTTTCCTACAGAAGAAATAATATATATTTTCATGGTTTTGCCTTATAGGACTTACCAGAAACTGTTCCTTACTTAAAGATTTATACAGTTGGGCATCAGGTACCTGATGATGACACTATTTTTAAATTCAAGTGTGCTGTTAATGGGTTTTTGAAAGAAAATAAAGATAACGGTGAGTTTATTTTTTTTCTTACCTGAACTTTGGTGTGCATTTTGAATGGGATTGGGGATTTTTAAATATTTTTAATAGTTCTGAAATTAGGCCTTATGTTTGATAATGTGGACATACCAAGTGGTACTGATAGAGTAAGTCATTTTTTCTTTTTATGGTTACAAATAAGTAATTTAGTTTGGAAAGTGGATTTAGTGAGACATGTGAACTGCACTAGCTCACTCATCTCTTTTCTAAAAAATTTGAATGGGAAATATATATATTAAAATAAATATGTTCATTTGTCTTATTTATTGGATAAGAGGTGAGTGGAAGAAAAGATTAGAATCTCAGCTTCTTGGAGTAAACAAAAGGCAAAGATTTGGAGTGAGACAGACGCCTAGAAGCAGAAGAAAACGGAGTGGACTGACTAGTGGAGCTACATCCTCATCATGTGTACTTAATTTAAGATAATTCTGCTGTTTTTCCACTTCGGGTGCAAGTGAGGAAGGGCACTGCCACCTCTTATTCTTAATCTTCAGACAGGAAGAACTTAAAGAGGGTGGTGTTTTCTTGTTCCTGCTTTAAAATCTACCTTACTCTGTTGAAAATAGTTAATAGCTTCTAAATTTTAAGCATTCAGTTGCCTTTTTCTGGCATCTGACTATCAGAAGGAACATGGCATTTGCCGTATTTTTAGACAGGAATCTTTTTTCTTTGGGAAGCCACTCACCCAGAGGACAAGTGTTCGTTTTGCCCTCTTCCTAAATTTAGCTTAAGGGGTGTACTCTTTATTAAGTAAATCTAACGTAGTAAATATGCCATATAACTGTGTGTGTATATGCAAATAAACAGAGTAGGGGAGAAAGACTAGAATGGAGATGGGAAGATAGGGGGTGTGAGGTGGGGGGGGGGGGGTCAATGGGTTTTAAGATAAATTTTCCAACTATAACCTGGTCTCTTAATGTAGGCACTAGCTCTTAAATATCTTAAGCCCTGATCATAGATCTCCCCTGTGCTTTAAAACTTGAGAGGTTGGGCTTTGCCTGTGATAACCACAATGTCTGCAGAGGTAAATTATCTTATTTGTGTTAACTGTAGTCACAGAAATATTGCCTCTTTAAGATACTAGGGTGCAGCTGCCGGCCTGCTCACTGCTTCCAGGCTCCTTTGTCTGGAATTACTATAAAGTGTTCCATCTGTTTCTGTGAGGGCTGAAAGAGTGCATGAGAACATGTGTGTGACCTTGATGTTCACGTTACACTGAGTATAGTCTGTTGCATAGGCTGACCCCCGTACTCATCTTCTGCTTGCGTTGTGCTAACTTCACTGTGTCTTGCAGTGCTCCCTGCTGTAGCGGGCTCGGGACCTGGCTTATGATCCATTGGGCTACCTCTGCTATAAGCCCCTCCCACAGATACCAGGCTCACTGAAGAAGAGGAGGAGCCTACATAATCCCCTCCCTAGAACTGGTAGAGACACAGAAAATAAATTATTCAGTAAACACTTGAGAGCCTTTTAGGTTTATTGTTAGGGTACGGGGACTCAGAGGTGAACAGCAGTCTTTGTTCATTAGAACGTTACAGTTATCTAGGAAGATAAACATGTAACTGTAAGACAGTGGGTCAATTATAATAAAAGAATAAGTTAAGTGCATTAGGAAGATAGAGATTTAGGAAGGCCTTACCGAGGAGTCAATGTTTGAGCCAGGCTGGGGGGAAAGAGGATTTTACCAGAATGAGGAAAGGCCAGCTCAGGTATTGGGAATAGCTAGAAAAAGGCACAGGGCTTAAACTTGTGGCATGGAGAGGTGGTCTCTGGCGCCGTTAGATAGTAGTGTGAAAGGGCATAGAATTCATATGTTTATGAAGATACCATTTTAGCAGAGTCTTCATGGAAAGGAGGAGCCAAGCCATTGGATATCTGGGGGAGGCAAGTGGGTAGTGTTGTAAAGCAGAGGGAATAGTAGGTGCAAAGTCCCTGAGGCATGACTATCCTCAGAATGTTTGAGGACTATTGAGGAGGCAGTGTGGCTGGAGCAGGGAGAGTGAGTAAAGTTAAAGCAGTAGAAAATGGAATCAGAGAGGTTGGCAAGGAGCAGGAGGCTGTGGATCATGTAGGTCCTTGTAAGTCAGTTCAGATCACTGGATTTACAGTTCAGTGAGACAGATTGATGCTTATTTATAAAGAGTTCTAAATGCTATGCTACACATTTGGGCTTTATTCCTTGCAAAACGAAAATTTTTCAGCAAGGGAGCAACCCAGCCAAGTATATATTTTAGGAAGGACATCTTCCATATAGAGGATCAATTGAAATACAAGAGAGTAGAACTAGGTAGTCGTCTAGGCAGGAGATGGTGAGTGCCTTCCTACCAGACACCACCTACTCACACGCATAAATTTTGCGGTGAATTATTACATGTTGTTTTTCCATTTAGTTTCTCATATGATTTTTTTTAAATGATGGACTTAGAAATCCTATAGCATAGTTGGAAAAATCTTAGATTTCATTCTCATCTTTGTTCTGATGCCTGCTGTATAGCCTAGTCTTAAATCTCCAAGTCTTGCTTTTCTCATTGTAAACTACAAAGTGTTTATCCGAGTGCTTATGAGTACTTCATTCACCAGGCACATAGACCTGTAGCAGTTAAGCAGCAAATGAGAGGAGGCCTGGAAGTGCCTTGGGAACTCGGGAGTACTATAGAAAATGTTCTCTTTAGCATTCAGTATTAAAAATTAAGGCATTCCATTTGTTTCACTCAAACACATTTCATTTTTCATACAGCCTGTTTTTCTTTAACTCTCTTTTTCTATAATTCAGTCAATTACTGATGAGCATTCTATATTAAGACAAATGGGTTTGTCTCAAAGCAGTTTTATTGTTAGTATCTGACCAGGCATTTCTCAGTTTACACTATTGTGTCTAACTGGGGACTATGCAAAATTTCCCAGAGACAATGAATTTTGACTTTATATTACATGATTGTTTATAGTATGTTCCTAAAAAAACACGTTTCTCTTCAGAATTATTTATTTTCAGGGCAGCGCTAGTGTTATAACTAATAAATGTTACTCTTCAGAAAATAAGATTGTGTAATTTGTTTTTAGGGTTTCTACTTCATTTATTTAACTCTATATTCCCTACTTTATAGATAAACTTATTGGCGTCCACTGTACCCATGGTTTAAACAGGACTGGCTACCTCATCTGCAGGTGAGTTGCCAACCCCAAGAGGCAGACCATGTTTAAGTGGTTTTTTTGTAAACAGTAATGCGAACTAATTGTAAAAAATGTAATTGGCACAGAAATGTGTGAAGTAGAAAACAGTCCTTCACCTCGATTATCACCAGTAATGATTTGGTACCTATTTTTTCACACTTTAAAAATGCAGATACAAGCATATGGTATACCGGGAGTGCCAAAAAAATATATACACATGACTTGTATTCATCTTTTGTTATCGGTATATATTGATTATTACAATTTTAATACAGTTTTTCCCTTTCTTAAAATGTTTATATATTTTTTTGGCACCCTCTGTATATTGGTATAATATTTAGACATTCTGTTTTACAATTCAATATATGTTAGACATCTTCCTATGAAAGTATTTGGAGACCTCATTCTTTTTAAAGGGTGCATTATTCCTTTGCTAATTGATGAACTTAAAAATCAGAAGATTTTGATATCATAAAACATTGAAATATTGAATATTCCTCCATGAACATCTTAGACTATATATGCTATTGTCTCAAATATAATTTTATTCAGAATGGAATTTCTGAATCAAAGAGTTTATGCCATTATGCTTTTTGTGGATATTTATATTTGTTCATTCCAAAAATATTTGTTTAGCATCTGATATGTGTAAGCACTATGTGGGGTGCTAGCAAAAAGACTTGTGAGACTTTGGGCACAAAGAGACTTGGCAAGTCCTTTTGGACCCTACTAGTCTAGAGAGGTAATAGCTATTCAAGAATCACACAAATGCATATAGAATTACAACTCTGACAAGTGCCAAGAAAGAGAGGGACATGGTACTATGAGAACATATTAATAGGATTTGACCTCATCATGGAGATTAGAGAAGGTTTCCATGGGGATGTTTGAGCTAATATCTAAAGGATGAGTAGGTAGCAACAAGATAGGGACATTGGAGAGACAATTCTGGAATGGTGAAGATCCCATAACAGGAAAGCATATACTGTGTTGGAGGAACTGACCAGGGAGGCTGGGCCATGGGGGAAGTATGGTATCAAAATGGAGCTGGGGGGAGAACAACCAAGATGGCACAGTAGTTAAACACTGTGTTTACCTTCTCTCACAACCACATCAAAATTATAACTAATGTACAAAACAACCATTATTGAGAATCACCTAAAATCAAGTTGAACTGAAGCCTTTCAACTAAGGACTTGCAGAAGAAGCCACCTCCAGACTGGTAGGAAGGTCAGAGATGCAGAACGGGCTAGTCCCACACCTGTGTGACTGTTAAAGATCGGGAGGGCTATTTTGGCTGTGGGGGTCCCCTCCCCATCCCCTAGAGGAGCGAGAGATTCCGGCCCAGGGTTCCAGTGTCAGGAAGAAAAGTCCCCATAATTTCTGGCTGTGAAAACCAGTGGAGATTGTGACTGACTGAGACTGAGTACACCTGCACTCACAGGTGCTTCTCTTAAAGGGATGGGGTGTGCAGACTTACCCACCAACGGAATCACATGTTCTGAGTTCTAGCGCTGGGGCAATAGCTGGAGAAGCAGCAGGGACAGATGGTGGGGAATTTAGTTGTCTGGCTTGAGACGGGCTGGAGAGATGGCTTTCTCCTGGACTGGGTAGCTGGTGGAGGCCATTGTTTCTTTGTTAAGTCCTCCCCTTTCCCTGCATGTGAACACAGGCAGCCACCATTTCTGAGTCTCCCCTGTTAGTTTGCTACGCCCTGGCGATTTGAGATCTGGCCCCGCCCAACTTTCAGGCACACCCAGACTGCTTTCAGTAGCTTTTTCGTGCAGACCACCTGCCTTGGCTCAAGCTTCAGACTTTCCTAGGGTCTCTCAAAGGTTTGCAGAACCCAGATAAGCAGTATTTGCCTTGAGTATGTCCTGTACCTCTGGCTAAGCAGCCCTAAGCTGGCACTTAGGCCAAGCCAGCCTTGGTTCGTGGCTTGGCCTCTCAAGGCACTTCCAAGCACAGCACCAGCGGCAGCCATCTATAGATTTCTTTCTGGCTCCCACTGGGTAGTCCTGGGTGGGACATGGGCAGTGGCTGAAGTAAACCTCCAGCGAATCCCCTCCCAGATGGTCCTGGGGCTGGTGCCTCCAGTGGCCAGCTTCAAAACAAACTGGAGCATCACCCAGCTACCTCCAAGTACGACACACCCATGGAGCAGATTGGGCAGGCACCAGAATTCTGCTGAGACAGGTCCTGCTCCGTAGGGTCAGCCTCTGCACAATAATTCTTCCACTGAAATCAAGGCCAGTCCTTACAACCAGTAAACCCAAGGGTCAGTCCCTCACATTGATGGGCAATTTTCAACTAAGTCTCAACTGTAAGAGGAGAGCACACACAACCCACACACCTGGACACACCTGGAGCATAAGACCAGAAAGCTGCGCCACTGAACCCCACATAAGGCCGCACTACTAAGATTGGAAGACATAGCAGCTCTACCTAGCACATAGAAACAAACACAGGGAGGTAGCCAAAATGGGGAGACAAAGAAACATGTCCCAAATAACAGAACAAAGCTCCAGAAAAATAGCTAAGCGAAACGGAAATAAGCAATCTATCAGACAAAGAGTTGCAAACACTGGTTATAAGAATGCTCAATGATCTCAGGGAGAACTTCAACAGACAGATAGGAAGCATAATAATGGAGATGGAAACCATAAAAAAAGAACCAGTCAGAAATAAAGGATACAATAATGGAAATGAAGAATATATTACGAGGAATCAAGAGTAGATTAGATGAAGCAGAGGATCCAACCAGCAATGTAGAAGATAAGGTAGCAGAAAACACCCAACCAGAACAACAAAAAGAATCTAAAAAATTGAGGAGAGTTGAAGGGGCCTCCAGGACAATATCAAGCATACCAACATTCACATTTTAAGGGTACCAGAAGGAGAAAAGAGAAAGCAAGGAATTGAAAACCTATTTGAAGAAACAATGACAGAAACTTCCCTAACCTGAAGGAAAAGGACACACGAGCCCAGGAATAACAGAGTCCCAAACAAGATAAACTCAAAGAGGTCAACACCAAGACACATCGTAATTAAAATGCCAAAGGTTAAATACAAAGAATCTAAACAGCAGCAAGAGAAAAGCAGTTAGTTACCTACAAGGGAGCGCCCATAAGACTGTCAGCTGATTTCTCAACAGAAACTTTGCAGGCAAGAAGAGAGTGTCAGGAAATATTCCAAGTGATGAAAAGCAACGACATACAACCAAGATTGCTCTACTCAGCAAGGCTGTCATTTAGAATTGAGGACAGATAAGGAGTTTCCCAGACAAGAAAAAGCTGAAGGATTTCATCACCACCAAACCAGTATTACAAGGAATTTTAGAGGGACTTCTTTAAGATGGGAGAGGGGTTAAGGATGAGTGAGGGGTTAAGGATGGGTGAAAGGGGAAAGGATTAAGTACAAGTTGGTTGTTATACAGTAGTCATGGGGATGTGGGGTATAGCATAAGGAATATAGTCAACAATATTATAATAACTAGGTATGGTGTCATATAGGTACTAGATTTATCAGTGTTATAGTTGTAAATGGGGTTGCGGTCAGGGTGGAAAAGGTGAAGGCATTAAGAAATACAAATTGATAGTTAATATAGTATGGGGAATATAATCAACAATGCTGTAAAGAACATGTAAGGTGCCAGATGGGCACTGGACTTATCAGGGGGATCACGTCATAGACTGTGTAGATGCCTGACCAATGGGCTATACACCTCAAGAGCTGAAGTAGAATAATAGTGAATGTCAACTATAACTAAATATATAAGTATTTATGTAGTCACGGGATGTGGAGTACAACATAGGGAAGATAGTCGATGGTATTGTAACAGCTATGTAAGATGTCAGAGAGGTAGTTGCTTGGAGGGTGGGTTATAACTTTATTAGGAGTTTTAAATGTCTAACTATTACCTGAAATTAATAAAAAAATTTTTAAATGGAGCTGGAAGTATGTGTAGGAGCTAGATCGTGCAGGCCTATGTTTAAGGTTTTAGACTTTAAGAGTAATAGAAAGCCATAGAACTTTTTCTGTTACAGAACAGTTTCTGTGGTACTCCGGAGGGTGAGCGTGTGGAACATAATGAAGTTTGCGGTTTCAGCCTATCATTTTGGTACTGAGTGGGGAATACACTCGGGGGGCAACGAGTGGAAGCAAGTAGACAAGTTAGGAGGCTCTTGTAGAAATTGAGGCATAATGGTGGCTTGGATCAGGGTGTGATAGTCATTTTGGTAGAAAGATGTGGACATATTCTAGAGGCATTTAAGTAATAGTGTTAAGGAGGTGGTGGGGTTGAAGATGAAGACAAGGAAGAAATGGCTGACGATGGTGACTCAAGTTTCTGGCTCATGCAGTAGGTTAGATAATATTTTTTAGATACGATACTAATATTTTTCCCAATTTGTCTTTGCTATTTATTGATTCCTGGTAAATATTCTGTCATAGTAAGTGAGTCTCCTGTTTTTAGTGAACAAAGCATTTTGATCAAAAATGACTTTTAGGGGCCGGCCCAGTGGCTCAGGCGGTTAGAGCTCCATGCTCCTAATTCTGAAGGCTGCTGGTTCAATTCCCACATGGGCCACTGGGCTCTCAACCACAAGGTTGCCAGTTCAACTCCCGCAAGGGATGGTGGGCAGCGCCTCCTGCAACTAGCAACGGCAACTGGGCCTGGAGCTGAGCTGTGCCCGCCACAACTAAGACTGAAAGGACAACAACTTGAAGTTGAACAGCACCCTCCACAACTAATTTGAAAGGACAAAACTTGACTTGGAAAAAAGTCCTGGAAGTACTCACTGTTCCCCAATAAAGTCCTGTTCCCCTTCCCCAATTAAAAAAAAAAAAAAAAAAAAAAAAACCACATGACTTTTGAACAGCTGGTTGGCTCAGTTGATTAGAGCACAGTACTCATAACACCAGTTGCCAGTTCAGTTGCCACATGGGCCAGTGAGCTGCGCCCTCCACAGTTAGATTGAAGACAACCACTTGGAGCTGAGCTGCGCCCTCCATAACTAGATTGAAAACAACGACTTGACTTGGAGCTGATGGGTCCTGGAAAAACACACTGTTCCCCAATATTCCCCAATTAAAAAAAATGACTTGTATTTTATCAGATACATTTTTTAAAATTTTTATTGGGGAATTGAACTGGCAACGTTGGTGTTATGAGCACCTCGCTCTAACCAACTGAACCAACCGGCCCACCCCAGATACATTTTTTAACACCTGATGATTTGGCTCTGTATTTTCTTCTCTTTCATTTTATTAAATTGTTGTGTTAATTTAAATAATTTTATTAATAGATTTCCTAAAGTTAGGTCATCCTTGTATTCTTGGCATAAAGCCTTTTTGTGGTCATGTCGTTTTGTTATTTAATAATTATAGGATTAGATGAACTGATATTTTCTTAGGATTTTTATATTTGTAAATGAAATTGGACCTTTCTGAAAAAACTTGATTTTTTTCTTTTTATATATAAATGACTCGAATTATGTTGTTTTGTTAGATATTTGATTGATGTAGAAGGCATGAGGCCAGATGATGCAATTGAATGTAAGTACAAGGCTTGTCACCATTTTTCCCTTTTGATAAAAGTTGAAGGTGGAAGTGTAGATGAATGTCACATTTTGGAGAAAAAAAAAGAAAAGTTTGTAGTTCATTGTTCTGACATAAGATAATCTTTTACGAAAAGTTTATAAAGTGATGTATCTGGAAATAGTGAGATTTAACAGCCTGGATAATTAGTCAGTGGATTTCACCTTTGAACTGCTGTCTCTGGAAAAGGTTTGTTTGCTTTTCGTACAGTTATTTTTAACAGTTCTTCAATTCCTCAGTATTCAATAGGTGCCGGGGACATTGCTTAGAGAGACAAAACTACATTGAAGACCTTCAGAATGGTCCCATCAGAAAGTAAGTTGCATTTTATATGTGAGATTTGTGGTTAAGGCGATCTGTTTTTATATCATTTAAGTTGCATATACCCATTCTTCTTGTTTATTTGCCCAGGGAAACCTAAACAAATAGGAATGGGTGGGGAGAATGGGATTGTTAGTTTCAAGGGCTGAAATGTAGACACTAAATTGGCTACCAAATTTGGAAACCAGTCACACTGTGTATAAAAACATTCTTTTTGAGGGATCGGGATTCTAGTGTATCCAGACCAAGTGCTTGTGAATACTCAACATATATGATGGAACCAGTCCACACCACTAATAACCAAGGACCTAGCAATAACATACATTGGACCCAAGGTTACCCAACACCTTCTCGGCATTTCCACACCCAGACCCAAGATTTGCAGCAGTCAGTAAGGTATCCCTGCTTTCCCTTTTTCTAAAATTGACATTAGAAATCAATAATATTGTAAATTAGTGCAAACACGTTATGATAATGGTGAGGAATTGATGTTTTCTTATTGATTGAATTTAGGGCTGGAAAATCATATATGGGATGAGGAATATGTGACTTTTCAGAGGCAATTGGGAAAGGGACTTAGAAATTTTCATTGACTATAAACAGTTTAAGCCAATAATAATTTGATGTGACTTCCAAGAAGGATCTTGCATTCTTTGGCTACGTTAATAGTGGTATAGTTTTCAGAATAAGGAAGATTGTTATTTAAAGAGTAAATATAAATTATAGGGAAAATAGTAAAATTCTAGTAGAGAAATTTGCCAAGGATTTGAATAGATAAATGAAGAATTAAGAAATCCAAAGATTAAGCAATTTTTCTGCTAAGATCACACAGGTAGAAAACAGTAGAACCAGAATATGTATTATTTTATAAGTTTATTATGTATTTTATTAAAATTAATAATAGTTTACAATTTTTTGCTTTGTTTTAAGAAAATTTTCACAGAATCAGAACGTTTACCACAGAGGCCATAACCGTCCTCGTGGTCCTCCCAGGGAGGACTATTTACAAAGAAGGTATTCATGGAATGTAAAGCCAAATGCCAGTCAAGTAGTCCAGAATAAAAGATGGTATCCTGGCAGTTACTATGGACTATCCTATCGAAGCTATTGTGGGTGGACCGAGTGACACAAACCTGTCCTGGAAATCTATCTGGAGACAGGAGGAAGACAGCTGGAGTGACTTTTTATAAGATCAGGTCAAATGAGGTTTATAAAAACTGTTTTACTTCTCCCTTATATGTTCAAACTTATGGAAAAATTATATTGATACTTAACTCTGCTGATAAATTTGCAGTGTTTACAACATTGAAAGAAGTTATATTGTTCCAGTCTTAAATTTTTTTAAAAGATGTTATTCTAGAACTGATAAAGATCATCCCTTTTACATAATTTTTTAAAATTCTATCTTTTCTATGTATTTCCTTTTGACTAGACTTGTGATATGTATATGTGTATACAGAAGTTTTTAGTCATGTTCTATTTTGCCATGTTCTAATTTTAACCCAATCATTAAGGGTATCTTTTTTTTTAACCCCTAACTGTTCAAGATTTCTATTAAAATCTACCTAGGAGACAATCTCTTTGGAATCTAATCATTATTTGTAATTAGTTGTGGTATTTTTGTGGTTATCCATTTCTTTCTTTGACATTCTGTTGTGGGATTTGACCAGCTTCCTTTTACTGAATTGTCAGATATACCATCTAACACAGAAATGGATAAACTTTTAGGGATTGATTGTCAATTGGATGGGAGAGACTGATTGATAAACTGGGTAATTTACCTGACAGGGTAATTGGGATCAACTGGGTAGAACAATTCAGAAAACTTGAAAACTTTTATAGACAGTAAAGGTTGCTTAATGAACAGAATAGGATACGACATATAAAGCCTGGGATGTCTGGAAGACTTGCATGGCTCCTTGTGTTTTTGCTTCTCTATTAAACATAACTTGCTGGGATCTTTCTCCACTTGCGTCTCACAGTGGAGTGGTGCCTTGACCTTGTCTTTTTCTAAATTGTCTGTTTTGCCTTATACCTCTAGAACACACAGATGGATCACTTGAGAGTTGTTCATTATTTTTAGTTGCAAAGGAAGCCAGAACCTTTGTTTGTTTAAGAAAATGTCTCACTGGGCCGGCCGGTGGCTCAGGTGGTTGGAGCACCATGCTCCTAACGCCGAGGTCAGCGGTTCGATTCAGTGCAAGCCTCGTAATACCAGCATGGGCCATGCAGCTGTGTCTTACTTACACAACTAGACTAAGAAACAACGGCTTGAACTGGAGTCGGCAGGGCGGGGGGAGGCGGAAAAAGGGGCAGGGGGAGTGTCTCATCATCATGACATCATGAGCCTTGGTAGATATTTGATGAATATTTCAGCAATTTGGCTTGATTTTTTTAAAGCCTCTGATTTTCAACATTTGTATCAGAACGTCTGATTCTTCATGTGATAGTTGTTGTCTCTCTGCTCTTTTATATATGAACGACATACGGAACCTGACCCTAAGGAAGTCCTGTAATTCAACCACTGCCCTGGTCTGTGTCTAATTAGGTAGCCCAGTCAAGTTGCTACCCTTCATCTAAGTGATGGCTTATCAAGTTTTTCTCTACCTACCACATTTAACAGAGATACAAGAGTTCTTGCTAAAAGGCTGCTCTTGTGAAATTGTCCCCCAGGATACATCCTGAAGGCTCACTGGAAAAGAAATGGGAAGAAGACAACTGATGAGGTAAAAAGAACAAGCAGGAGCAGGTATGGGAATCTGCTAGTCTTATAGTTCTAATGGTTCCTTGGCAGGCAGTTTCTAAGGAGGACCTTGCCAGCAGAAGTGTCTTCATATAAGCACTGCCACCTTCAAAAAACCTTTCATGACACTATTGTCCCTTTCCTCTTGTTTCAGTTATCAACAGGCTTGTTAAAAACTAGTCTCCTTTTCCTGTCTTGTGTCTCATTTGTTGTTCAGTAGAGTGTAGTTCTGGCTTCTGCTCACACCGGACCATTTAAAGTTTTCTGGCTGAAAGGACCAGCAACTCCTTTTCAAAAGGTCTTTAATGTTCTGTTTAAGCTTTTAAATTTTATTTTTGTTAGAAAAAGCACATATGAGTAGTTTAAAGTTCAAATAGTTCTACCAAGGTTACCATGAAAAAGAATAGTCCCCAGCCACCACCACCCACAACCCCAAAGGCAGTCACTAAGGATTTTGGTATTCTGCATTTGCCTCCATATTTAAATACTATGCTTGTATTGCCACTTCTTGATTTTTCAGTTTGTGGTATTATCTATTGACTTCCTACTGTGGAAGATGAGGATTTAGCTTTTTAAAAACATCATCTACCCACACGCACACTTATGTTGCCTCATTTTTTCAGTATAGTTATTTCCCAGCTTTTGGTTAAATCGATATTCTAAGTTCAAGTTATTTACTAGGTAAATATTACTCACCTCTGAGCCATAGTGTACCATGATTATGTTTCCTTTCTTGCACCATTTTTGTCCCCTTCATTTTTTCCTAATTTGTGTGCTTCTTTTCCTATGGACCTATCACTAATTCATCCTCAAATCTCTAACACCATTATAACATTTCTCTTAACATGGATAAGATGAACACATCAGATTCTTTTTTATTTAAAATCTTTCCTGGAACCTTCTTGACCTGTTCCAGGTTGGATGCTGTGTTAGTTTGCTAGGGCTACCATAACAAAGTACCACAGACTGGGTGGCTTAAACAGTAGAAATTTATTTTCTCACAGTTCCAGAGGCTGGAAGTCTGAAATCAAGGTGTCAGCAGGGTTGGTTTCTGAGGCCTTTCTTCTTTGTTTATAGATAGCCATCTTCTCTCTGTGTCTTTCCATGGTCTTCCTTCTGTGTCTGTGTCGAGATTTCCCTATCTTATAAGGACACCAGTTATATTGGATTAGTGCCCACCTTTACGACCCCATACAAACTTATTTACCTCTTTAAAGACTATCTCCAAATAATAATCACATTCTAAGGTCCTGGGGGTTAAGATAGCTTCAACATACGAATTTTGGGAAGGCACAACTCAGCCCATGATAGGCACATTGGTGGTTCTCTACACCTGGGGCATAGCTCTTTCCCTGGGATTTCTCCTCACCTTCGCCCTGGTCATTTCTTATACCCTCTTCTGTTTCCTGGACCCCATAGCCACTGCTTTTGTGATTTTCTTCCCTGTTTGGTGGAATATATCCTCCTGTAGCTTCCCAAGGAGGGTTAATGGGATGTAAATTTTTTGAGATTTGCATTTCTGCAATGGGTTTATTTTATTGTTAAACTGCATTGATAATTTGATAAATTACAGAATTATAGGTAGACACTTTCAAATGCATTTATTCATTGTTTTCCACGTTTGTTGTTGTTGAAACCCTGTGCTATTCTGATTCCAGAGCTTTTATCTGTGACCTACAATTTTTCTTTCTGAAAGCTTTAGGATCTTCTTTATCTCAGATTTCCTGAAATTTCATGATATGCCTTAGTGTGGGTATTTTTTTTTTTTTTTTACTATTATTCATAATGCTAGATACTTAGTGAGCTCTTTCAGTCTGGCAACTTATGTGCATCTGAGAAATTTTCTTTTTACTTTATCCAATTTTCTTTTCCAGGAACTTCTGTTAGTTGAATATTGGATTTTCTGAAATGTACCTCTAGGTTAATAATATATTGTTTCTCTTATTTTCTATTTTTAACCTTTTTGCTTTTTTTAAACCAAGAGAATTTCCTCAGCTTTATTTTCTATTCTTCTATTGATAGTTTACATTTTCTGCTATTTATGCATTTTTTATATACATTTTTAATTTCCAAGAACTAGTTCTTATTTTCCAAATGATGTTTTCCCCAGGCATTTCATTTTAAATAACGCTTAGATAATTTTATTAATTTTGCAAGAAAAATATGTTCTGACAAGTGATTATCACCACTAACTGTAACAAGTACCCATTAAAACCTCTATGTTCTGTCAAAGTCCTTACCCAAATTTTAGCATATTCTGAAAATTCTTTGAAGTTCAACTGACTGATTCTTTTTCTTAAGGAAAGACATGCAAATACACAAGGCCGATGATGTTCAGATTAGAGGAAAACATATTTGTGAATTGATTCTATTTTTAATGGATGTATTATCTTTGCCCTCAAGTTATCAGTATTTTTAGGTTTCTTCTGTTCCCTGCATCTACTGTTTTCATTTTTCTTTTTCCTGTTTATTGTCTCTTATGTTGGAGGTATTCTTGAAATATCTGGTGACCTTTGCACATTTCTCTGTACTAAGAATTGTGGCATTTTAAGCTGATGGACACCCTGGTTGTGTTGTGGTAGATTTGTAATAAGGTGGTCAGCTTGCCTTTTGTTTCCTTTCCCCATGCTGTATGCATTTACATTTTATTTTTCTCCATTCTGACCACTACCATCTTTGATAATTTTATTGCTCTCTCTCATCTACCATTTTGTCATCTCCCATTCTCTTGTGAGTTTTCAATCTGTAAAAATGCCCTTACTGTCATTTTGGTCAGGGAGTAGAGACATAGGCATGAGTTTAGTCCAGCCAGTGTAATGAGACTATAAATGAGCCAATAAAAGTGGGTTTTGGATTTCTCCTCAGTCCGGTAAGTTGATTTTTATGCATCATGTCCCATGAGTGTAGGCCATTGAGTACCCTAAGTCATGATTTGGTCCTACTCTGTCAACCACAAACATTCCTATTGTGGAGGGGATCCCATCCAGGGTCCTGTCTGAACCACCTTTCTAGCATACTTCTAATAACTTTTAATAACTGCCCCAGAATTATGTCCTGGAAACAAATTCATTCATGTCATTCCCATTGGAAATCTTGCATGGCTAATGGCCTTCAGGAGCCACTTCTAAGTCCTTGACAAGGCTTTCTGTGATCTGACTCCCAGCCGATGTTTCACTGCGATATTCCTCTCCCATTTGTCAGTGTGCCGGTCGTTTCCTGAGTACGTTGTGTTGTGCATGTTTATTCCACCATGTCTTTGTCTTTCAAGTTGTTTGCTTGGCTATAATGGTTCTCTTGTGGTTTCTGTGAGCAAACCATTCTCATTTTTGAAGCCCCATCTCACTAGAGCCTTCTCCCAACTCTACTCCTCTACTGATTTCTTTTTCTACACTGTACCTTGTGTCATTGTTTAGCATTTATTTCATTCATATCTCCTGTTCTGTGAAACACAGGCTCCAAGCATGGTCTCAGGTTCCTTCAACCCCCTCCTCCTTCATGAAGGTGCCATCTGCCACCTGCACCACACTTCTTTATTGCCTTGCCAGTATTGTGCTCCCAGAGCTGACTAGAGCCCTGCTTAAACTGGGCCTGCATGGCCCTTCCAACCCCCACACCACATCCCTCCACTTTAGAGTCGGAGGAAATGCCACACTATGGGCCACAGGATCTGGTTTTCTGAGCTGCCACTGAAGTGTGAGATGATCAGAAGTGTGAAGGAGTCAGCTCCTGTCGCATCCTGCACGACAAGAGCTGTGGGAAGCGAGAAGGGCGGCGCAGGGTTAAGAAAGACTGTAGCCCAAAATAGAGTGCAAGAGAGGCCAAAGGACTCCAGCCTCAAGGACTGAGTCCCGAATCAGGCCAATGCATAGCTTTTATTGGTTAACAAATGAGAAAGTAAAGCTTGTTAATCTCAAGATCTGTGAATTTCACACTTTATACTAGGAAACTGATTCAAGCCAATCACCCTTGCCTGCAGGCAGCCAGAACTGTAAGTCTCAAGATGTATGTACTTCTCCAAGGGACAAAAACTTTATGCATATGAATAGATGGAGAACTGAGGTTATCACATCATTGAATCTCTTCCCAAGCAGGTGTGGGAAGGAATATAGCCACAGAGGCAGAAGCTCTCCTTAGGGGGGTGTCTGTGTCCACCTCTATCAACCCCAGAAGTTCTCCAGATGGCTCCTATGCAACTGTGCTTCTCTTAGGTGTTCCTCCCTCAAGGAATCTTACCCGTCATTGACTAACCAGCCATCCTTTGGGGCCAAAAAGGGAGATATAAGGTGTAAGCACAAAGGTGAGGCAAAGTCCCTGAAAGGATCAGTTTCTCGGACTCTCCTTTCTTTAGGGGCAGGTACGAGGGCACAGACAGTTAGGCTGCTGAATGACAACAAGCTCCCACAGTAGAGATCTTGGAATAATGAAACACAAGAGACAGGAGGAGCCTGACAGGCAAATTCCCCCTCCTGGCTTTCTTCTGTGGACTACTCTCAGGCATGGTTTTTTCCTTTCAAGCTTCCCGGGGAAAGTCCAGCCTGCTGAGCAAACACATACCAAACAACCTGTTTCCTTCTGGTTCCTTGTGAAGTCTACCGGGAAGGTAATACATTTCCTCACGTTGCTTTCCATCTTTCCTTGCTTCATTTCTCTTTTTTCCTCACTCTCACCACCCAAATAAAACACCAGCACTTTAATCCTTGCCTCAGGCTCTGCTTTGTAGGACCTAGGTAAGACACTAGTATTTGTTAATAAATCTGGCAAAGTCATACTTTTTAATGTTCAACTATGCATGAGAGCAGGAAGTACCAGAGCTCTTCCGCTGATTGGACACTGAGATCCCACACATATTCATCTTTTAGGAATACAGAAATGTCAATTACGTCCAACATAACAGTTTTTCAAGAAGTACAGGTTTCATTTTGTGGGTTATTTTCTCAGGACATGGGAATAGTTTTTGGAGTCTGGGTGTCTTCTATGACCTACTTGTTCAGATAACACTACCAAGGTTAGATTTACTTTAACAGATGATAACACTTACGTATATTTATGCAAGTCTATATTATTGCAGGGGAGAACAAGGTTGATATTCTTAGGAGAGTTCTCAGTTAACACTTCATCAAATCAGATCTTTTGAACTAATTTTATGATACGTAATGATCTCTCTTCCTGTGCAGCTGTAGGTAAAAGGATCATCTTTACCTCTGAGATGCCTTTTTGAAAAACCGTAAAATGCATCCTTTTTTAAGTGTACAATTCTATGAGTTTTGACAAATGCATTCCGTTTTGTAACTATAATTGAGAACAGTTTCATCACCACTGGTAATTCACTCATGTCACTTTGTAACCCAACTGCTCCTACCAACCCCAGACCTGGCAACCACTGATTTGTTTTCAGTTCCCTGTAGTTTTGCCTTTTATAGAATGTCATGTAAGCAGAATCATACAGTATATAACCTTTTGAATGTGACTTCTTTCATTTAGCATGCTTTTGAGATTCATCCATGTCACTGAGTGGACCCATAGTTCCTTCCTTTTTATTGCTGAGTTAGTACTCTGTTGTATGGATATACCCCAGTTTGTTTACCCATCTGCCAGTTGAAGGATTGGGTTTCCAGTTTTTGACTTACGAACAAAGATGCTATAAACATTTGTGTACAGGTTTTTATGAGCATATATGTTTTCCTCTGGGTGGAGTGGCATTGCTGCTATGGAGTAAGTAGCTGTAAGTTTAATTTTGTAAGAAACTACCAAACATTTCCAAAATGGCTGTACTGTTTTATAATCCTGGCAATAAGGTATAAGAGTTTGGTCATTTACATCCTCACCAGCACAGTATTGTCTGTTTTTTTCTTTTCTAGCTATTCTAATACAGATATAGTGTTGTCTTGTGATTTTAAAGTGAACTTTAGAAATATGATTGATGTACAATACACTACATTTTTAAAGTATACCATTTGATACGTTTGACATGTATACATCCATGAAACCATTACCACAGTTAAGATCAAACATACCTATTACCCCATTTCCTTGTGCCCCTTTGTAATTCCCCTTTGCCACCCCATACCCTCTACCCAAGCAACTGCTGATCTGCTTTCTGTCACTATAGACTAGTGTTATATAAATGGAATCATACAGCATGTAGTATTTTTATGTCTGGCTTTTTAAATTTAGCATAACTATTTTGAGATTCATCCCTGTTATAGTATGTAGCAATAGTTGATTCTTTTTATTCCCAAGTTGCAGTCCATTGCATGGATGTACAATTTGTTTATCTATTCACTCACTTGATGAACATTTGGGTTGTTTCTAGCTTTTGGTGGTTACAGACAAGCTGCTCTGAACAGAGACAACTTCAAGCTACTATGAATGGTGACAACTTTTTTTAATGTCTGTTTTTTAAACAACTTTAGGCATAATTTATAGTTTATAAAATGTACCCTTTTAAAGTGTGTAATATGATGAATTTTGACAAATTCCTATTTCCTTGTAACTAACACATCAAGATACAGAACATTGGCTTCATTGCATAGGTTCTTTTGGGGTCCTTTCCAGACAAGGTCTCCCATTCTTCCAATCCTAGCAACCACTAATTTGCTATTAGTCACTGTAGAATAAATTTGTAATTTCTGGAATTTTGTAGAAATGGGATCATGCAGTAACATAATTTCAGTTTCTTTTTTTTATTGCTGATCACGTTTTTAGATTCATCCTTGTTCTTATTGCAAGTATTGTTGCAAGTATCAGTAATTCATTCCTTTCCATTACTGAGTAGCGTTTCATTGTATAATTTTACCACTATTTGTTTATCCATTGATGTGTTGTTGGGCACTGGGTTTACAGTTTATGGCTATTATGAGTCAATTTGCTATAAACATTCATGTATGAGCCTTTTGTGCACACATTTTCATTTTTCCCGGGTAAATATCCAGGAATGAAATTTCTGGGTATGATAAGTATATTTTATAAGTAATTTTTTATTAAATTATATATAATTTTTAAAGAAACTGCAAGTCTTTTCTAAAGTGGTTATACTGTGTTATATTCAGACCAGCAATACATGAGGGTTTTAGTTATTCTGCATATTGGACAACACTTGATACTATTAGTCTTTTAAATTTTAGCCATCATGTGGGTATCTAGTAGTATTTATGTTTTTAATTTGCATTTCCCTGATAACTAATGATGTTGAGCATCTTTTTATGTGTTTGTTGACCTTTCAGATATCTTTTGTGGAGTGTCTGTTCAAATGTCACCCATTCTTACTTAGTTGTTTTATTTTTGAGTTGTACTTCTTTATAGAATCTGGATACAAGCCTTTTGTCAGAATAAATTGTTACCAATATATATGTATTCCCATTGGTTCAAGCCACAGTTCTGCCTGCTATTCCTTAAATAGGATGAGAGCCTTTGAAGTCTCTTTGTTGCCTGGAATGCTGCTCTCCCAGATATACACAGACCGCCTCCAGTCACTATTCAAATGGTCCTTTTTGGTGAGATATTTCCTAACCGTCCTATTGAAAACAGTAATACTCACGACCTGGCATTCCCCCTTTTCTCCATTTTTTTCTCCACGGCACATATTCCCTGACAGCTGTGTGTGTTGTTTACCTGTCCTGTGTAAAGTGTTGACCAGAATGAACCCCAACCAACCATCAAGAACATGGGCAATAACTCTCTGCAGCCTGTTTAGGGCATTTCCTCCTCTCTTGGAGGCTGGTACATTCAGGGACGACAAACCAAATTCCTGTGCCTGGTAGGTGAAGAAAAGGTTGGTTTCATTAATGTAGTCACCAATCTCTTCATAAGTATCCAAGGCAAATAGCCCAGCGCCATCCGCTCTAACAGATCCTCCCTAAATGACCGCACCGAGAGCAAAAAGGCAACCGAGTCCCGCGTGCCGAGAAAAAACTTGAATCTCGACCATCGGAGACATGTAGAGCTCTTGGTGGCCAATGCTTTGCACGGGAAGGTGAAGACGCCTCGTTCAAGGCCCAATACAAGTTAGGAACAAAGTGGAGGCTCGCACCCAGACCCCGGCCCCGGCCCCCGCATCCTTCCCAGCCCTCCCTCACGGGAAGTGACGGACGGAGCTCTCCTTCGCGTCCGCTGAGGGGACTCACGCGGGGGAAGAAGGACCCGCGGAAGAGTGGGCGGGACGGCGCACCGGAAACTGCCTCCCGCCGGGATCCGGAAAGAGAAGCTGCGGCCAAGCTTCCGGAAGTTGTGGGCTTTGTTTCCGAGGGGAAGATATTCCAACACGGACGGCGCAGGCGGCGGTGAGTCCTCCGGGCCGGGCTGCGGGGCGGAGGCCGGAGGTGGGAGATGGGAGGGCCGGTACCGGGCAGCTGTAACCCAGTTATTTTGAGTCCAGGCCTGGAGCTCCTTCCGCCCTTGTTTAACAGGCGCCTCCCGAGACCGGGCCCTGGAAATGTAGCACCAAAGTGATACACTCAGTCTCTACCTTCAAGGTTTATACACCGTAGTGAGGATACAGAAAACCACTCAGGTCCCGCCTCATTGAAGTTGTGACGAGAAGGAGCTCGTATAACAGGGACCCAGCGCCGGGGCTGTGGGCTCTCCAGTATATAGACTCTTTCACGGCGAGTTGATGGGAGGGACGAATTGAGTCGGGAACTCGCTCCCGGAGAGGGCAGAGGTGGGGAGAAAGCTTGGTGGCTTGAAGCCCAGAAGGCCATGGCGGCGGCAGCGGAAGGAGCGCAGTCAGGGAAGAGGCGCGCCTGGAAGCGGAAGAGGGAGCAAGCGCCCGCTCGTAGGATCCGGGAGCTTTGGCATAAAGCCGAGGCCTTATCACAAGAGCAGTGGAAGGACAAGGTTTGGTTTCCAGTTGGACAGGGTCACTCTGCCCGGTGGAGGTTGGATGGTAGGAGAGCAGGGATTGTGAGGCGACCGCTCCCAAGAGGCCACGGGTGTGGATGAGAGATGGTGGCCTCGCGCGGTGGCAGTGGGTGTGGGAGAGAAGTGGACTGGTTAGAATGCTATTTAAGAGGTAAAATTGGCACGATTTTATGGGTTAGAAATGGGACTTGAGATTAATCGAAATGTCTGGCCTAGGTGAGTGAATTATATAAAACAAACTATTTTGACGTGTGCCGGGGGTCCTTTTTACTAGCGTAAAAACAAAAACCACCAAAGGTTTTTTTCCCTCCATGATTATGTGTGCTCATTATATGTTGTGTGTTCCCTATAAAAAAATTCAGAACATGCATACAAAAGTATTTTTTAGAGAGGACCATATAAATTACCTGTAATCCAGTTACCAAGATGGGCATCTTGTGGTGTGTTTCCTTCATGAATTTGTTTTCTGTGTTCTTTTTTTTTTTGTTGTTGTATAATTGGGACTATATTTGTTACACATTTCTGTAGTTTTTCCGTTGGACACTATCATGACAATAAAGATTGAGCTGCTATGTGCCGGGACGTTATTCACAGATATTTTATTCCTCGTTGTAACAGAAAAAAACACATAGAATTCCACCCAGTCAGAGAGAACTTGATTGATGAAATTTCCTTGCAGTGTTGTTTCTTTTTTTTACCTTTTTAAAAACCCCACAATTTATGCCACATTTTATGTTTTGTTTTCCAGTCAGATATTTTTACTTCATTATTTATTGCTATTTTCACACATCTTTACTCCTTAAGATCTTAGTTTTTAATGGTTGTTTAGTCACAACCAGTCCCGTTGTTAGCTAGGTAACTTTTCAACTTTTTACTATTAGGATGCTGAGAGGAACTTTTTATTACCTAAATTCTCAGATTTCCAATTTATTCCTTGAGAAAGAGTCTTAGCTATGGAACCTACCAGATTAAAAAAGTAAAATGAACCTATCAAATTGCCTCACCGAAATAGCTCATGAAGATGTTGATAAAAATTGTTTTAAAGATCACATTTTTGTAATACTTTGTTTTCCCATTCAAAAATATTGACAGGTCAACCAGAAAAGGAACGTGCATGGTCAGGCACGTTAAGGAAGTTTTTATGGTAAGGGAGAAAAGTCTATATCGGACTGAGCAGAGACCATTACAGTCTGGGCTACACCCCTAAAGGAGACTTGCAGCCCCGAAAGAGGGGGTGAGGAGTGTTTTACAGGGGCTCTGCTGACAGGGTGGCATTGTTTGAACAGAAAATGTTGACTGCCTGTAAGCCACTAGCTATACTGTTTTGTTTTCTTGTATCACAAGTTCGGCTCTGTCTGTAGGTACAGGTCAACAGACATTTTGTTGTTTTATTGCAAACATGGCTTTGTCCGTAAGTCAAGGCCTCTGAGACCTGACATTCATAGACCTAACATTAAGTCAAGGTCTCTAACATTCAGGGACCTAACGAATATGGTTATATCTTTCCAGTTATTTAAGTTGTGTCTCATGCATCTTTTATGTATTTATACATACCCTGTCTTTTCCTTCTTAAACTTATGTCTAAGAAAGGGCCAATCTTACTAATTATTTAATAGTTGTATCCTCTGGTTAAATTGCATGTGTGAACTGAATATCTTTGAGTCAAGTGTAATACTTCTTTTCTCTAGAATTGTTTTTCTCCTTATATGTGTGTCTAGGTTCTGCTAAAATACAAATAAAACAGTGAGATCAGAAAGCTAAAAAGGCTAAGTTCTAGTGAGGTTTCATTAATACCATAGGTAACCTGTGGTCTAAAAAATTCCTGATGGATGGCCGGTTGGCTCAGTGGTTGGAGCGAGGTGCTCATAATCCCAGGGTCACCGATTCAATTCCCACATGGACCAGTGAGAAGCAACGGCTTGAGCTTGGAGCTGAGCCGCCGGTGGGTGGCCAGTTGGCTCAGTAGTTGGAGTGTGGTGCTCATAACACCAAGGTTGCCTGTTCGAGTCCTACATGGGCCAGTTGGACCAGTGAGAAACAACTGGTCTCAGCTTAAGCTTGGACCTGAGCCACCTGTGGGTGGCTGGTTGGCTCAGTGGTTGGAACTCAGTGCTCATAACACCAAGGTTGCTGGTTCGATACTCACATCAGCCACTGTGAGCTATGCCCTCTACAACTAGATTGAAAACAACTTGACCCTGGAGCTGAGCTGTGCACCCCACAACTAGATTGAAAAAACAGTGACTTGACATGGAGCTGATGGGTCCTGCAAAAACACAGTCCCCCAGTATTCCCCAATAAAAATTAAATAAAAAAAAATTCCTGGTATTCTGCACCTAGTTGTCTATTGGGGAAGTTGCCCCTCAGCCATGCAGCTGAGCTTACCTCATCTGTACAACCAGAAGAGCAGGCAGCAACCTTGATCCTCTCCCAGGACTGATAAAGGAAGCTAGAAACAGCTCAGCAGTGTGAGGAATACAACATCTCATGAGGATGCCAAAAGTGCTTTGGGGATGGATTTTCCTAGTTTATCAGTTCTATCATCTTATTAACTTTTTGAAAATTTATTTGTTAGCAAAGATATTTGTTAATGAATTATAATGTTGACTTTTAAACAAAAGACTGGTCTTTTTGGTTTTATATACTAGAATCCTGCGTATCTACGAAATGCAGTTAACACATCAGCTGGACTTATTTCCCGAATGCAGGGTGACCCTTCTGTTATTTAAAGATGTAAAAAATGCTGGAGACTTGAGAAAAAAGGCCATGGAAGGTGCCATTGATGGTTCATTAATAAACCCTATGGTGGTAAGTACAAGTGAGAACGAGTGAGGTCTACAGGGCATTTAAGAATGTGTTCATTTTCCATGATGTTACAGGTTAGCCTAAAATTGTCATCTTCCGGTGAAAAGTTCTTGTCCAAGCTGTTAAGTTGAATCACATGTGGCCAACCTTGAATTGAACAGTGAATAGAAGATGAAGTGCCAGGCCCTGCTCTAGGAGATGGGAAAGGTGGTAGTCTGGCACTGACATTGTGGCAGATAAGTAGATCTCCATCTCATCTGAACTACAGAATCTCTGCAAAGGCAGCATTGCATAGTGATGAAGAACACACGTGTGAAAGTACATTTCCAGGACTTAATCCAAGCTCTGCCATTTATTATGACTTTGAGCAAGGAGAAGCCAACCTTTATAGAGTGCTTACTCTGTATCTGGCTTTACGCATACTTACATTCTTCTAAGCGCTTTACATATACTGACTCACTTCACAACAACTCTGTGAAGTAAGATTACCTGCATCTAACAGATAGTCTACGGAATTTGCACACCTTTTCTCGGTAGTAAGTGACAGAGCTGAGATTCAAACCCACACATTCTTTGCCTTGGTTTCCTCATGTACTGCATGTGAATAATGATACCAATTTCATAGTATAGTTTTAAGAAAGAAGATAATACAGGTATAAAATGTTCAGAATATGGCCTTTCCCATAACATTAGCTCCTAATGTGTTTTTTTAATTTTTACTGTTTGTTTTTGCAGCTTTAAAAGTCTATGCTTTTCTGAACACGCAGGACTTTGAGATAGAAATTTTGAAAATATAGTCCATAGAAATTGTGATAAAGCAGAACAGCCTGACATTGGAGTTACCACGAGAGAGCATGCATCTTCAGAGTGCTCCGGATTCTCTGTGTAATTCTTTTTGTTCTCTTTGGTAGATCGTTGATCCATTTCAGATACTTGTGGCAGCAAACAAAGCAGTTCACCTCTACAAACTGGGAAAAATGAAGACGAGAACTCTATCTACTGAAATTATTTTCAACCTTTCCCCAAATAACAATGTAATTAATATGGATTTTACTTTATTTCTGTTGACCTTGTCATGATAACCTGTGTGTTTCCTAGTGATGGGTTGGAGGCTAAATTCCTGTAAGCCTAATGTTAGTAACAAACCAAAATAATAAATGAAGAGAGCTTTGGGCAGAGAGTGAAGGTTTAGCACTACCTCTTACTAGATAAATAAGCTTTGGAGTCACTTCACATGTGAGTAAGCAAAAGTTTAGCTAACTGAGGATAGTTTTATGTGTCCTCTTTATCATATAAGGTCAAGAAGATCCCTCTAAATGATAATGTTTTACATTAGGCATATGTACTAAAACATTAGGCATAGATATTTGTGTGTTATAAGCGTCTTTTATTCTCTCTGTAAACTCCTTGAGGAAGAATCTGTGTCTTTTCCATATACCAAAAGCCTCTCTGGTACCCGGATCAGCCCTTAACGCATTCTCGTTCACACACCCAGTGCATAGAAGAGTTTGGGGTTTGAGATGGTGATAGTAATCAAAGTTACTGAGCTAACAACATTCCACATGTGACATATAAAAAAACAAACTGAAATTTTGCTGGTGAAGTTTTAGCATTAGTATTACTGTTAATCATACAACCAGGTACTAATATCATCAAGAGAAAAATTAGGAAACCTGTGGCATGGTTTGAAATTCAGATATTTGAAAACTTTATAAAATGCATGGTAATAGAATTCCCCAGTACCGGAAGGAAAAAATGACCAGATAATTATTGTTTCTTTGAGATCACTTGAAATAATTCCAGAAACTATTTAATTCAGTAAACATCCTTTGAGCTTGTCCCTGTTCCAGTTACAGTTCTAGAGGCAGTAGAAACAAATATGTTCCTGAGGAAGGCATTTGAACAAGACAGAAGTTCAAGTGCCCTAAGATAAATGATGTAGTGGGAATAATAAGTCAAAGCTGTGGGAGCAGCAAAGAACATTCTGTAAGGAGGAGGGTACAGTGGGGCATGACATTTGAACTGGACCTTGAAAGATGAGGGCACTTCCAGCACAGGACAAAGTATGAGCACAGGCAAAGAAATATGAAGTCCAGACTGGCTGGAAGACAGGAATACATGGCTTAGGGTCACATGAGGCCAGAGGGAGGGATGTTTCTGTGCTATGCCAAGAATTCTGGGCTTGCTTCCACAGGAATGAGGTGCAACTTGGAGCAGTGCGCACTCTAGAGACAGAACTTGTCAGTGTTAGGAAGGGATTATTAAAGAGAAAAGCTGTGGCAGACAGAACCCTTAGGATGTGAAAATAAGAACCCGAGCAGAGAAGAAGGTGAAGGGGGAGATGCTTCAGATATAGAAACTACTGGTTTATTGTCTTTATTTTTCCTTAGATTTCAGAGGCTTTGAAAAAATTTGGTATCTCAGGAAATGACACTTCAGTTCTAATTGTTTACATTGAAGATGGAGTAAAACAAATAGATCAAGAAAACCTAATATCTCAAGTAGAAGGTCATCAAGTTTCTCTGGAAAATCTTTCTGAAATAACAAACATTCCAGAAGTCAAAAAGGTTCGTAAATCTGCATTTGTAGAAAGAGTGTGATCGATGAGGAATAATACTAATGATGCTGTTTACTATTGATCACCAATGCTTCTGTTTTTTTTAACTTTTAAGAAAGGTTACTATTACTAAAACTTACTTGAAAAATAGTTACAGATGCAAAGATTGGAGATGTAGGTTTATGTAAAATAAAATTAGAAACTTAGTTGATTCTCTAATTAAGAAAGAAAGAATAACTTTAAATATCAAGCCTACATAAAAAATTAATTTAGTATGAAGTCAGTGTCTAGCTGTATGCTTTTAAAACTGGTACAAATTTGGTTTCTATGTTTAGAGAGTTACCACCACACCTGCAATTTGACATAAGTGATGACTTACCGTCTACTTTGTATATTTTAATCACATTTGTAATTTCATACCATTATCCCAATAATGGAATGATAACTTCACTTATACACGTTTGTATGGTGAAAATTAGTAGTTTGTGAATATAACAGCATGTCATACTTTGTCTTATTTTTACAGCTCTATAAACTATCTTCACAAGAAGAAAGTATTGGAACACTATTGGATGGTGTCATTTGTAGAATGTCAACAAAAGATGTTTTGTGAAATGACAGAAATATTAATAATTTTCATCATTTAAAAAAAACATTGGTTTTCTTTTCCTGATTACAAAATTTATATTTGTTCATCATAGAAAATTTTAAAACACAAAATGGTACAGCAAAGGGGGAAATAAGCCTTTTACTCCTACCTCTTAATAGCTTAAAAGATAATCACTGTTAACTATTATTTGTTACTGTCTTCTAGTTTTTTATTTCTGTTCAAATATATTTTATTTTTATGTAATTGGGATAGCAATTGCAAACATTTACAAGAAAAACTAAAGAAGAAAGTTCAATGACAGAATTAACTGAGGAAATGAATAAGCGGCATGTCGTTTATGAAGAACTATGTAATAAAACTTTTTCAGCTACATTTGAAGCAGAGAAACAGGCTGGTACAGCTTAGGAACAGCTAAATGAACTAGAGATTCACATGCTAAATTATTGGGTTATCAGAATCTACAGCAAAAAATCAAGCATGTTGTGAAATGAAAAGTGAAAATAACCAACTCAAATTGGAGGTGTTGATACCGTGCTAAGGTCCGGCTGCCTGCTGCTTAAAAAAGTTAATAATCGAGATACATGGTTGGTGGAAAGAAAAGCCAGATTTATTCAGAATGCCAGCATTCTGGGAGGATGGCGAACTCCTGTCCAAAGGCCACCTCCCCGTCCTTAGACCTCTCAGAAGGTTGTAGAGGTACACAAGAACAAAGGATAGGGGGCATCTGTCAGGCAGGTCCGAGGGCTGACATCCTTCCTGGGGTCAGTCTGTTTTACAATAATGTTACCTGCACTCGGTCAGGACCACCGAGGGCTGGGGCTTTATGTGTATTCCAGTGTCTGGGTGCCTGAGGACTAAGAAATTGTTCTTTTCAGGTTAGGATTCTGTTGATTAAATGGGTTAACAAGGTATGGGTAGCCTTGAGAAAGGGAATAAAACAGTTCCTCAGTTAATCAGTGAGGGGAGAAGCAAAGAGGAAATAGCTGAATGTCAGGGTAGATCAAACTGCACACTAAGTAGTAACTTAGTACAGGTGACTAGATAGCAAGCTGTGCAGTGAGCCAAACTGCAAACTAGCTAGTCTAATTACGTTATTGATTTACTGAATTTCACCCTTACAATGTCAAAACTCCACTCTCAGCTTGCTAAAAAAGAAACAAGGTGAGAGAAAACTTCAGGAGGAATTGAACATGTATTGATCTATAATTATCCTCGGTCATTTGCAGAACATGAAAGAATTCACGAGACTCAGAAAAAGTAGGAAAGCAAGAAAAGGTTTATTGAAAGTCGAGCAGCAAGGATGCCCATGGCAGTGTCTAGAGAAGATGGCTGCCCCGATGAGGAGTGCTGGGGTTTCATTTTGGGGGGGGGGGGATATTGGGGAACTGTTTTTCCAGGACCCGTTAGCTCCATGTCAAGTCATTGTTTTTCAATCTAGTGCAGACACAGCTCAGCTCCAGGTCATGTCATTGTTTTCAATCTACTTGTAGAGGGCGCAGCTCACTGGCCCATGTGGGAATTGAACCAGCGACCTCGGCGTTAGGAGCATGGCACTCCAACCACCTGAGCCAACAGGTCACCTGTTTCATATTTTTCTATGCATGTTGTAGGGTGCTTGTCAACTTGCAAGGGGCCTGCCGTTGCAGTTATTTTGTCTTGTTCCCGTCTATGACGGATGTCAGCTTGCAGGGGGTTGCTGTTACAACTGGCTTCTTCCGGGAACTCTTCTATTCCCATCTATGATGGGTGTTTGTTAGCTTGCAGGGGCCTGCCATCGTGATTAGGAATTGTTCTGGTCCTGCCAGTGATGGATGTAAGGTGCTTTTCAGCTTGCAGGGGCAGTGCTAGCCAGGGGATACAGAGCCAAGCAGTTCATTTGTAAGCTCATTCCTGCTAGCTCACAAGCTTGCTCCCGTTAACTCTTTACTTGTCTCATGAGAACACAGTTCTGGATATCAAACACTTTGATCCTTCAAAGGCTTTTTCTTCATGAAAGTAAAGAAAATTTTGCCCTCAAAACTCTTAAAAGAAGGTAGGTAATACAAACTGCTGTTGAGCTCCTATGGAGTTTTAAGCACCAGGCAAATAAACATCTGAAAAATCTGTTGGTTATTTTAGTCTATTTTATTTTTGCTGATGTTATGTTCATAATGGATATTTTTAATATATTTAATATTAACTTCCTATCCTTAGGCATCTGAAAGGAAGTTCACCATTTTTACCAATATGTTTCCTGACATTTTATTTTCTGTTGTCAATACCTACTCCTTGATGCTTATTTTTATCACCTCATTCTAAACCTTCCTGGCTTTCTAGCTTTACAACTCATCTTATCAAATCAACATTCTTGTAAAAATCACACTCATACTCCCCTATTCTGAAACTTTAGATGGTTCAAGATTTAATCCCCAGGTTTTGTAGGTTGATAGTGGAAGGCTTTTCTAATCGGAACCCCTTAAGCTAGGATAAAACACCATGGCTTGTTCCCTCTACCTTGATTCTCCTAATACTGTTCACTCTCCCACCCATATCCATTTATCCAGGTCAAGTAAGAAACGGCATGCTTAACTCCATAGTAATCTATTTATTTCGTATTACAGCCCGAGGGGGTCAACAATTTGCAGATTCCTAGACTCTGTCCCAGGCCTACTAAATTAAAATGTGGGGTTTGGCCTGAAAATCTGCATTTTAAACAAACTACAGTTCTTTTTTTTCCCCTCTTCTGTCTCCACCCTCCACTGCAGTTCAAGCCGTTCTCAGTCTAGTTGTGTAGGACACAGCTCCCTGGCCCATGCTGGTATTAGGAGCCTTGCGCTTCCCCTGGCTGAGGCAGTTGGTTGACGGTGGCTCAGGACAGCTCACAGCAGCTCTTGCCAGCTGCTCACACAGGCTGCCGGCCACTCAGCGCTGCCCACCAGCTGCTCATGGCAGGCAGCACATGCTGACTGCCGGTGGCAGCCCAGCTCCAGGGAGAGCCATTATTCACAATCTTAGCTGTAGAGGGCGCATCTCACTGGCCCATATGGGAATCAAACTGGTGACCTCGGTGTTAGTAGCACAGTGCTCCAACCACCTGAGCCACCGGGCTGGCCCCGGTTAACATACTAAAACTCTGAGAAACTCAGTTCTTAACCTCTTTAGAGAGTTTGTCATACTGCTTGGCGTTGGCCTGACTACTTACTGGGTGTTTGATTCGTATTTCTGTAATATGAAATAAAAATCACACATTAAGTCATTACCCCCACCCCAATAAAATAAAATACATGATGTTGACATTTTTTTAAAGAGTACCCTAGATGTCTTTCAGAATTACACAATCTGGATTTGTTCACGATTTGAGTCAGTTTAAATATTTCAGGGAATGATAATAGATTTTTGTGTCCTTCCCATTGGGTGTCATCAAGAGGCCCATAATGTCAGTTGGCACCCACATTGTGTTAGGCACAGCCAGAGGAGCAGGAGACCAAGATTGGTCTATTAGGATTTAGTTAGCTTGTTTGAGCTGCAGGAAGTCAAGCTAGAGCAGAGGGAAAAGATCATAACCTCTCTGAGCAAAAGGGGTATGGACTTTTATGAGACGGGGGTAAACAAGGCTGTTTCCCCTTCAATGACGAAGGGTTTCCGGGCTCCAGCTCCACATCCTGACCCCAGGTCTCCCACCAGACTGCCCAGGCCCCTAGAAGATTAAGCAAGACAGGATCAAGACAAAATGGCTTTTAAGATAAGGTTTCTGCTCCTGGCCTAAATATGGCTTAACACCTTGGTATACAAAGTTTGATTACTTGAGTCTGGGTTTTTCTTGCCGACACAGTGAAGAATCAAAGGTCAGCAAGCTGATTAATGTGCAAGCAGGGTTTATTAGTGATACATTCTCAGGGAAGACAAGGACCTAGCCGAGGTGGGGGGAAGGGGAGAGGTAGCAAGCAAGGGCAAGAGAGCTTAAGGGACAGAGAGAGAGGGAGGGGAGGGGAGGGGAGGGGAGGAGAGGAGAGGAGAGGAGAGGGACCTTGTCCCTAGGACTTGTAGTTTGCTGGGTGGGAGGAGGGAGTTACTTATAGATATGGCAGGAAAAAGTGGTGCCTGCTCTTCCACTGGAGGGTATGTTGTCCTAAGATGGGTGGAGGTCTGTTGACTCAGATCCTTATCTTGCCCCATACCACCTCTTGTCACCTGTTGTTGTAGAAACTTGATATGTGGCTGGAGGCAGGTAATCTAAGTTATGAGCTCTTTCTGTAGGCACTATGTACCTCCCACCGCTTCTCCTACATTTTCTAACTTCTACCTAACCACTTGGTTCGGGTGGTACCCCCAGACCTGTCCATTATAAAGGCAGCTTTTCCCTTGAAGCTTAGAGAATTGAAGCTCCCCCAAAACTCAAAATGCTGTAGTCAGGGTTAAATCTCACATTTGTGTGTGATCCCTGATGCTCTGCTGATGGTTTCCTCGCAGCACCTCTTTCTGCGCCATCACCTCAAACATATTCTTTTTATCAGTGTGTAACATGTAACATATGTAATTTTATTTTTACACATTTGTGTTGCTTTCAAATTTTCACTTCACTTTTACAAGTAAATATTGGTACATGTTTCTCTTTAGGATAGCTTCCCAGAAGTGGGGTTATTGGGGAAGAGGTTTTTAATCCTAGAAAGGTACCATTTTGCACTCCCAATAGCAGAGGACACGCATGCTGATGTCAGCAAGCTCGCCAGCCTCTTAACTTGTAAGCAGTTTTTGCCATTTTGAGATGTCTGACTATTGGTAAGGTTGAACTCTGTAACTGTAATGTTTCAACTCTTTGTAACAAGGGAAAAAGCAATGTCATTTCCTGGGAAAGAAGAGTTTAACCTAAGCTCCACAAGTCTTTTAGGGAAAGTCATTTTGAGCCAATTTCGGAACGTGTCCTTTGCATTAACCAGGTAGCTCCAGAGTCTAAATCCTCTACCAGCAAACGCAACCTGTTACTAGAGGGTCTTTGGTGCTAGAAGGAAAAGGACACAGTTGGATAGGCCACATGGGCTTGGTTCCTTAGTCAAGGATTATATATTAAAGCAAAAAGCTGTGTCCTCTGTGCCCTGGGATAGGGTGAGGGAAGGGGGCTCTGTTAGCTGGGTATTGTTGCACCCCCATCTCCCCAGTTTTGAGAGCAGCAGAGGCTGACTCACCTCATGGGAAGGTTTTTTTAATCACCTATCTACTATCCACCTCCCACACTCAAAACTACAGGGATTGATCATAAACCCTGTGCCTTCTTTTTTCAGCTGTTCCAGACCCTGCTTACCAACTCCCCACTAATTTCTCCCCACTAATTTCTGGTCATCCGACTGCAGAGGTGAATGAAACACAGGCTCCCTACCTCGTCACAGCCCAGCTTCTTGATACTAGGGTTTATTAAGATGGGATTGTAATAGGGGTGTTGAGACAGGTTAATTAGCATGTTACTAGGTGGACAGGGGCGTCTCTGATGGAATAAACAGAAAGCAGCCATATCCTGAAACTCCAGGCCCTGGAATGTCTCCTTCACTCCAGGACAGACATGAGAATGCTCCTTAAGGTTAATAAATGATCTCAAATCCCCTCTGGCCAGACGAAGGAGCAGATCTGATAGATAGGAAAGGATTATTTCGTTAATCCCTTCAGGATGAGCAAACAGGAAAAACCTGATAGATGAATCCAATTAGAAGGCTCCAGCCCCCTTCTCCAAGAAGGCCAAGGAAGGTATAAAAGTAAGAACTTTTGCCTCAATCACTGGGCACCCCTATTTGGGACCCCTTCCCTCCGGGGGAGGGCGGGTGGGAGGGGGTTTTACTTCTGGCATTGGGTCCAAGAAGATGAGATGGTATCCTAGAAAGACATCAGACCTTCAGAAACTGTGGGTGACCTCAATTACAATATCTCCTCAGAGGTCAAGCAACAAAAGATGTTGGCGAACTCCTTTCCTTTGTAAATAACATAATTAAAGGCCTTGCACATTTTTATCCAGCGTTCATATATCATGTTTCATCATAGGGCTAAATAAATTGCCTTGGTGCTGATATATCAATAGTGAAATTTAGAGAAAAAGATAAAAAGGACACAATGTCTCATAGGACACAATGTCTCGAGAGCTCTGACCCTTTGCTTTCAATAAACTGTCCTTTTCTAAAACTCTTTACCTCTTCTGAGTCCATGTTTCCATTCTTCGGTCTCACGAGCAACGATCCCTGCACTCACTCCAAAGTCCCCTACATCATTTGTGGACTCACAGAGACATATTCATACATCAGTGTAACCGGAGGCCAAAGGAGTCTGGGGCTCATGCCTGCGCCACTCAGCCAATAGACCAACACAGGCGTTGGGTCGTACAATAAACGTTTATTATCAGAGAACCGGTGGTCTGAGAAGGCAGTGGGGCAGGTTAACACCTCCAAAAACTGCCTTACATTCACAGACCAGATTGGGTTATTTAAGGGAAAATCTGGGCATTCTCCCAGAGGATGCATGACAGACGTCTCTGAGGTCTGTTTTCCTTTCGAGATGCCCCCTTCTGTCATCGTATCTCTTGTGGCGTCCCTGGTCTGGAAACTGGGGGGGGAGTAACCTGGAAAAATGCTAACCATTAAAGTTTGTAATTAACAAGCATGTACAGGCTCTGGGGCCAGAAGCCAAAACAGGGCAAGGTCTCCCCGGGGCATTCTGAGCTCAGGCCGGTAGGGGTGCGATTTACTGTTTAAGGGCCAAATAGAGTGAAACGAGCCTGGATGCAGGGCAGGGCACCCCGGAGGCATTCTGAGTGCAGGGGGCCCAGTTGAGCCCTGCGTCAGTGGTGTTAAGTCTTCTATTTTGAGATTTGGACCTCTGGTATAATTCGATTTAATAGTATAAGTTGGCTTGGGGCTCTTGAAAAGCTTTCCTTGTCTCTGCTTGATGTACATTTACTATGCAAACCAGTTTCAATGTTTCTGTTCACGTTGCCCATGCTGGCCCTGGGACTTGGGGAAGGTTTTGCATTTGTACAGGATCCACTCCTGGTGCCCACTTAAATCTACATAACACATGAAAAGGTTGCAATAACCAGTTTAACCGCACCTGACTCCACGCCAAAGGACAAAGCCAAACTTGACAGAAAATTCCACTACAGGCCAAAGCAATTTACATCTGGTTAGAAAACCTAAAGCTTCAGATGAAACAAAGACTCAGGGCAGTAGTTTCCAGCAGACTCTACCCTGCTGATACTTCTCCTACTTTAATAAATCTTCCTTCTGTATTTCTACCTGATTCATGAATTCCTTTACAACCCGTGGGCAAGCAGCTAGCCACAACAGGGTTTATGATTAACAAATACTCGTCCAGGAGCCAGCTAAAGAGGATGCCGCCAGTGTTTGGTCCCCAGAAGTGGAGCACGCCCTGAACAGTTTCCTGGTTGCCATTCAGAGGCTGAGGGAAGAGGCCAGGCTGAAGCCACTGGACACTCAAGGCTTTTGTAGTAGCAGGTGAGAGGACATGGGTGGAAGGACAGCGCTCTGAGTGTGGCCTGGAGCCCCACGCCCTCCTCCGGGTCTCAAGGCTGGGCCATTTTTGGTGTTTGGCTCTTCTGCCACCTCAGCAGCCTAAAACTTTGCAATCAAGGGGGAAGAACCGTTTGCTGAAACCTGTTCTTGGAAACAGGATTCCTGCCATGTATGGTCCCCAGGAGAGGGACCAAAGGGTGGGACATGTGCTCTGGCTGGTGCTGTTGAAACAGGGGTTGGTTGGCACCCCCATGATAGAGGCCTCTCCGCGTCCCTGGCCTCACCTTTCCTTGACGTACTATACTTTAAAAATAGGTCATCCCCCTGTGGTTTGAGCTCAAGCTCGGAATGTCCCCTGTCCCACCCAGTTCCCTGTTTTAGAAAATTACCCTGAAACTTATGATTGATACCTTTGGCTTATTGATCACAATCTCAATGGTGTACCAGGCTACTCCCATCATTGTCCTTGGGTTGCTGACTCCACAATAGACCTCTGGAGGAACACCCAGATTTTCCCTTAAATGCCCCAAGCTGGTCTGACAATGTGAAGGCAGTTTTTGGAGGTGTTAACCCGCTGCCTTCTCAGACCACCGGTTCTCTGATAATAAATGCTTATTCTATGACCCAACTCCTGTGTCAGTCTATTGGCTGAGCGGCGCAGGCAGCATGAGCCCTGGACTCATTTGGCCTCCGGATTCACTGTCACCTCAAGGTACCAAGAAGCGGAGAACCAGAAAAAGAGGGAAAGAGGGCATAGGGGACGATACTTTACACACCAGAGCTTTGTATATGTTATTTTATTAAGTCCTCAAAACAACCTCACAAGGCAGGTTTTGATTTTACCTTGTTCTATAGATGAAGAAACACAGGCTCAGAGAGGTTAACTGACATGCCCAAGGTCACACAGCTAGAAAGGAATGGAATCAGGTTCAGATGCGGGTCTTTCTGACCCTATACGTTCTCCCAGTGGCTGTGGTCTGTTTTTTCAGGCAAAAGCAGAAAGACATGCTCTTAAGCAGGTCTGTCGGGTTCCTGGGAGGTGGAAGAGATGGGGTTATTCACATTGTTTCCTTTCTCTTCCCCAGGGCTGCCAGGGCAGAGTGCAGGGACGCCCAGCTTTCTCCCGTGGACTTTGAGATTCAGACACAGAACTTTGCCATGGCTCCTTATCACATCCGCAAATATCAGGAGAGTGACCGCCAACAGGTTGTGGCCTTGTTCTCCCGAGGCATAGTTGAGCACATCCCTACCACCTTCCGCTATGTCCTGAAGCTGCCGAGAACCCTCGTGCTTTTGCTTGGGGGGCCCCTTGCCCTATTCCTGGTCTCCGGCTCCTGGCTCCTGGCCCTCGGAGCCGACCTCACCCTCCTTGCTGCCTTGAGGTTCCTTGTCAAACACTGCTTTACCCAGTACGTGGTCACCTCTTTGCACACAGACATGTCTGACATCACCAAAACCTACTTGAGTGAGCGTGGCTCCTGCTTCTGGGTGGCCGAGTCTGAGGGGCAGGTGGTGGGCACAGTGGGAGCTCTGCCCGTGGAGAAGCCCAGCCTGCGGAAGGAGCAGGTGGAGCTGTTTCACCTAAGTGTGGCCTTGGAGCGCCGGGGTGAGGGGATAGCAAAAGCCCTGGTCAGGACTGTCCTCCAGTTTGCGCGGGACCAAGGCTACAGGGAAGTTGTCCTCAGCACCAGCATGATGCAGCACTCCGCCCTGGCCCTCTACCAGCACATGGGCTTCCAGAAGACAGGTCAGTACTTCTACAACAAGAGCTGGGCACTCATGGCTGTCACTGTGGTACAATTCAGCTACCGGCTCCCCTCCACACAGGTCTCTTAGGCATCACGGCAGAGAGGGAGCCTGCGATCTGTTTCCTTGTGGATTAGCAAGGAGAGGATGAGCGCTGTGGCAGTAACAAGCAAACCCTGAACTCTCGCTGTGACAGCATAGGAAAAGCGCGTTGCTCCTTCACATCGCAACTCAATGGGGTGTCTGGGGGCTCTGCTCTCGTCAGCCTTGTGGGGTTGTTCCTGTTTCATTTATCTAGTGCTGATAGGGGAGAACCCCCTCACTGCAAAAGTTTTAAACCTCCCTCACTATAGAATGTTCAAATAACCTGAAATGTCTTGGGAAAGGCTCAACAGTCACTTAAGAAATAAAGGGAACCAAGTACTATTAAAAACTTAAGGGGAGAAGTCTCTAACAGACCAGTTTAGCTCCTAGTATATGGAAGGAACCCTTTGCAATTTTTCCAAGCACCCCAATGGCTGTTGGACCTCAGAGAGTCAGTGACTGAGTCCACTTCCCTCGAATTAAACGTATTTCATTTAAGTCTCCACAGGACTCCCCCAAAAGGAAGACTGTCACTCCTGTTCCTGTGAGCCAATTGAAGACCCGAAGCTGTCTTCAAACAGAACTGCTGGAGCTGCTCAGTATTGCTCCGCGAAGTCTTATCTGCGCCTTCCAGCTAATTGGATAGCAACCTATACTTTCGTCTATTTGGCTCCAAAGATCAAAATAGCCCCCAATAATCAGTCCCTAACCATTCCCTTTGAAAAACTGCTGGAAAAGGGGGCTATGCTTATTTTTAGAAGAAGACTGTTGTTGCTATGTTAATCAGCCTGACGTAGTCACAAGAGTTCAAAGATAGAGCCTCCGGGATCCGCCAACAATTTAGTGAATCTTGGGGATCCTGGTCCAAGATCTGGAGCTGGGCATCCTGGCTTCTTCCCCTTGCCGGACCATTGCTAATGATCATTTTAACCCTTGTTTTTGGACTTTGCATCCTAAACCTTTTAACAAAATTTATTTCTTCCTCAACTTCCAAATGACACTTCATCAGGGCTCTGGGCCAGTTTCAGTTGGAGCTACTTCAGAACTCCAGCTCTCACATGGAGACCAAATGGGCCGTAATTCCCCCATGGTCTCAAAGATATGAGACCCTGTTACTGATTGGGGAGAAATGATATGGGAGAGCTCCCTCGCTACAAAAGTTTTAAGCCTTCTTCACTAAAGAAATTTTAAGTCTCCCTTTCCATAGTTTCTTAGCTTATTAACCCGGGCTTTGATTACTCTCCTAATCAGTTTCTGAATCCTAAAGATTGCTCCTAGCCTGAATCACCAAAAGTCTCCCACCCCTGCTTCAGATAACTACTTCAAAGCCTGTGACTTCCCAACACCCCCCAAGCCATTTCCGGAACTAACTCTTGGATAATTCCATCCCAGAAACCAAATATGTAGGTTTTAACATTCCCCCAGGCCAGTATACTTGTTGATTATAATCACTAGAGCCTAATGTTCTTTCCAACCCATTCTGGGCCCAGTTCCTGGACAATTGATGCCACCTGAATGATTGGTTGACCACAGGCTCCATATAGCTAATCGATTTATTAATTAAAGTCTACTTTTCCTCATTTAGGGGCCCTGGGAATACAGAGAATACCCCAGCAAGATTGCCAGTCCAACATGGTCTTCCAGGAGGATCTCGAGACCCCTTCCTCTCATCTGAGATCAGACAGGGTGAGAGTTCCGTGAATCCCCCAATAGGTAGGGACAGCTCTACGCCCCTGCCCAGCAGGAAGCAGATATAGAAGAACAGACCTCCTGTCCCTCCACTTCCCATAGAGATTGTATGGGGATCATGCCTCTCAAGTGGAAACCAAGGCGGGCAGTTAGAGATAGACATCGGGTCTCTGCATTACCACCCAAAAGACCCCTTTCCACCCAAAACGTTTCATTGTAATTATCTATCCCTATGAGGAACAAATGGATACAAAATACCCAACTAGATTACTGGCCACTCACATCTCCGCAGTAAAGGCCACAACGACCTTCATTTCACCTGGGCCTTATTATATCATAATTGTAATATCATACATATGCCCAGAAGTTCATTACAAGAGACTGAATTCTGGGAAAGAACATTCACAGTCTAAAAAGATGAGGTAATAGCCTCTTGTCAATCACAGATGTCTATCAAGTGGTCGCATGCCTGCAAAGGAACAGCCCATTCTGAAGAAAAAAGGATAAAAACTCCAGTCCTCGCCAGTCACCCCTTCCCTTTTTTGAGGCCCTTAGAGCCTCCTGAGCCTTGCCTTTGCTCGGGGCCCAGTCCAAACCTTTTGGAGTGTACTTTTTCTCCTAATCATGCCACCTTGAGCCCCTTGGGCCTTTTTTGAGCCTCTTCTTTTGCTCAGCCGGCTCCAAATTCTTTGGAGTGTACTGTCCCTTTTAATAATGTCCCTTGAGCCACTGCGTTCTGCTCAGGCCCGCTTCTATTTCTTTGAAGCGTTACCTTTTCTTCTAATAAACTGCTTTTTCACTACTTTACCTTGGTATTTCACTCAATTCTTTGTTTGAGATGCCAAGAACATGGACACTGTGCTGAGGAGGGCCCACTGTCTGGTAACAGTGCCACAAGAGTGCCAAAAAAATAATAAACATTTACTTATTCATGAGTCTGTAGATCAGTAGTTTGGGCTGGGCTTAGCTGGGCAGCTCTTTTGGTCTTGGCCTTGTTCACATGTGTGGCAATGGCTAAAGTGACAGGGTGACTGTTTCTTTATGCTCCAACAGCCTTGCTCAGGCATGGTTTCCAGATGACTGCAGATGAGCCAAAGTAAAGCAGAAACAAGTAAATGCTTTTTCAAGCCTCTACAGATCTCATGTCTGCTAACATCCCAGACTCAGTAGGAGAAAGTGACCTATCTCTTCAGTGAGAGATGCATTCACATGGCAAAAGGACTTGGAAAAGTGTGGGATGAATCCAGGTAATTAGGACTGGGGCCACTGATGCCATCAATTTGTTCTGGCCCCCAGTTGCTCCGCTGAAGAGAAAGAAGGCAGCCAGGGACAGGATGTGGGATATTGACATGGGCTGGACCTAGAGGTCATGCAACCCACATCCCACTGGCCAGGACCCAGAAACGTGACCCCAGCATGCCTGAAGGAAGGTTGGGAAATGCATGTCCAGGAAGAGGAAATGGGATCGGCAGATTTCCTAGATTTGCCACTCCAGGGACGCTGCCTCTGCCCCCACATCCCAGAGACTCCAGACACTCACAGTTCCCTCAGGGCTGACCGCTTCCTCGTTTAAGCCCCTGATCAATGGCGAGGTGGGGCTCAGGCCCTGCTGGTGTGTGCAGCCCCATGCACCCTTGCCAGCTAGCTCGTCACCGGCATGGGTACCCCACACATGTCTGGAGCCTCTCACCAGGTATCTCCAACCCAGAGGCCAAGTTCCAGGAACTTGTGTCAGCCAGGCCACAAACAAGGCCCAATCCTGCTGTGGGGACAGAGCCCCAGAAAGCCGTTTCCAGGCTCTCGGCCTCACGTGGAAAGGTGCTGGCTCGGGGAGTAGATGGCCGTCAGCTGTGGCTAGTTGGCCGTCAGCTGTAACCCTTGAGCCATTGGCCACTAATATAACTGTCGCGGCTGCTCTGGGGAGTGGAGTTGATGGGAGCTGAGGAGAGTCGGTCGGTTGGCAGCAAAGCGGCCAGCAGGTCGCACATCGTGTGAATCCAGCCTCCAGTGAGACTATAGTGGTATGACTCCCCTACCTATGGCTCTGTGGGTGTTCCTTTTTGGCCTCACCGTATCCTGCGTTCTTATATGGGGAGAGGGAGCGGAGTCCCCGCAGGACACCCTGCATGACACCTGCCACCTGGCATTGTAACAGGCACAATTCACCTAAATGGAGACCTTTCACCAAGTGCATAGTGCAGCTCCAAACATTCATGTTTTCTTGACCAAGACTTGGGCCTCGACTCTGTTCCTCTATTTCCGTCGCTTTTCTCCCTGGCTTTGGGGCCCCCCACAGTCCCTTCTGCCAGGCCATCTTCCTCCTCCAGGTCTGCTGCCTTCCCCTCGAGCTTGGCAGAACATTCAACCATCCAAAGAACTCATGAAACTGTGCTCCCACTTCCAGGTTCTAAATCAAACTTCTGTGCCACCCAAGCTGTGTTCTGGCCATATTTAATGGTGTGGCTTTGAGTCTGTCCTACCTGAAGGGGGCAGGAAGAGGTGGGGACTAGCCTCTGCCGCTGCTCCTACCAGCTCTCCTGGGCCCAATCAGTGACCCTGCAGGAGGAGTTCCCATATGGTGCCAGAGATAAGGGAGCAGCTTCTCTTTCGAAGCACTAACTAGCAGCTGGAGACTTGATGATGCTGGTAACCTGGGGATCTCTGAACTTGAACTGCCTGATAAGAGATAGAAAGGTGAGCAAGATAAACCTGCTTGCCACACACACTCCGTCTGTCTGGGGAGCTCACACAAGCCACCCCTTCTCTCTTCTACTCAGCATGACCTTCATTTTCTTTCTCATCGCACTTTTCAAACTGCTACCCTGTTTTCCTTTCGAAGACTTAGTTTATTTTGTCCTCACTGTTGACAGATTGTAGTTTGTCTTTTGAATTGTTTTAGCTTAACCTGTCTTCACTTAGATTTCCTGACTTGGCATTTTTATCTTCCTTTTAAAAAGGAAGCTACCTTGATTTATACCTATCCTACCTTAATTTATAAACTGGTTTAATCATGTATTTAAAAAAAATATTTTTTATTACTTTTTAAAAGTCATGCCTTTGAAGTTTTAAAATTTCTCTTCTGTTGACATTTTAAATATTTTAATTTAGGCTTTTCAATTCCAAGCTATATATTCTACAAATTTCATGATATTTGTGATTTTTATTTCTTATACATGATAAGTCCTTTCATTATATTTCATTTATATTTTAACTGTGGAAAATATACATAATATAAAATTTCGCATCTTAATCATTTATAATTGTACAATTCAATAGCGTTAATATATCCACATTATTGTATAACCGTCACCACCATTCATTTCTAGAACATTTTCATCATCCCAAACAGAAACTTTGTACCCATTAAACAATAACTCCCTGTTCCCCCTCCCCCCAGCCCCTAATTTCTATTCTACTTTCTGTGGCGATGAATTTGCCTACTCTAGGTACCTCATATAAATGGAATCACACAATATTTGTCTTACTTCTTTTTGCCTTTCACTCTAAATGACTATCACATTGGATTTTTGTCTATTTGCATCTTTAATTTAAAATTGTTTTTATGATAGTGCTTTTTGCTTTGTCGTGCTGACAGGGTCACGTCATAGTGAAGACTGACCTTCTCCTGCCATCCAGTTCTCTTTGAAGTCATCTCCTTGGTGCCCTTTAATAGATCTATCTTCTTTAAGGTTGACTTTCCAAAGAAGTCTCCTGTATAACTTGAGACAGATTCAAAATCCTTCCCAGGCATTTAGCACCCTTGTGTTGCGCTGAGGTCACTGCCGGACATCAGCAGGGGTTCTCTCAGTCTGGTCTCTCCTCTTTCACTGGCAGTATTTCTCTAACCCACACAGCAATTGGAAAGTTTTGTCCCGCTATTACCCCTTCATGTGTCCTGTTGTTGCCGGCTTCTACTTAAAGACTGCCCACTAGTATCTGTGGACTAAGTTTCTCAGATAAAATAAAGGGTGCCCCAATAAATTGGAATTTCACATAAACAATAGGGTTGGTTTTTTTAGTATAAGTATGTCTCACATAGCATGGGAAAGACTTATACTAAAACATTTGTTCATCTAATATTCAAATTTAACTCGGAGTCCTGTATTTTATTTGCTGTATCTGACGGGTCTACTGGAATTACCCAGAATTCCAAACTCGAGTCAAGTTCATAGGCTGCCCCACCTTTCCCTCGAAAGTCCAGCAGGAGTATGGACCAGGCTCTTTCCCCTCTGCCTTTCCCTCCAGGCTCCGCATAAGGAAAGACTGGGTTAATCTGTGATAATTCACCCACCATAGGGCCTGTTTCAGGAAGGAATCACAGTGCAAGCGCTTCACTCCAGACCTGGACAGGCCTTCATCACTTGGACAGCTCAATATGCATTTCCTGCAGTTGGAGAGGCTCATTGGACTCACACCAGAGAAACATTTAGCTCCCCCAGAAAGCTCATCTGGGCCTGTTTTCTATACCATGATGCTGTCTATCGAAAATTTTATCTTCTAGGAGTCTCTTGCTGCTTCCCCGGAAAGAGCAGGTAGGAATAAACATGCAAGAGTGCAGGAGTCTGTGACACTGGGTGTGCAAGAGACCGTATGGAGACTGTTCAGGGAAAGTGTCCATGGCCCGGTGTGGGCACCGGAAGGAAAGAGCACCTCACTTCCTAGCCTGGCCTTGGCCCACCAGGTGAACTGCTGAAACCATTTGCTGACAGAATATCTTCCATGCTTAGCCTCCAACCTTTGGGGCAGGAGTAGAATATTCTCAGTTATGCCAAGAACCAACAGAATTTTTGTAGCCTTAATTTCCTGGTTGCATGTACAAAATTATCCACTTTTCAACCTTAGTTAATCAGGAAATGAGGAATGTTAGATGTTCACCTTGGCCAGGGTTTTCTTGCTTATTGTTTCTGGTCCTTATAAAGCCAAGAGTGCTGACCACTTGCCCCAGATGCCAAAAGCTCTGTCAACATTTACAAATTTCTTTTCCCTAAAAGGACCAGATCCTACTTCCTATATCCTTTTACCCATTAATTTAAGAAGTGCTAGCACCTGGGCATATTTGCTTTCTGAAGTTAGGGACAACCTGTGTGTGGTGGTTGCTGTGTTTGTGATTAAGCACATCCCTCTTTTTTTGGTTGTTTTTAAAGATTTTATTAGGGAAGGGGAAGAGTGTGTATTTCCAGGACTTTATGGGGGGAACAGTTTGTGTTTTCCAGGACCCATCAGTTCCAAGTTAAGTTGTTGTCCTTTAATCTTAGTTATGGAGGGCGCAGCTCAGCTCCAAGCCAGTCACCATTTTTAGTCTAGTTGCAGGGGGCACAGCCCACCATCCCATGTGGGAATTGAACCAGTAACCTTGTTGTTAAGAGCATGTGCTCTAACCAACTGAGCCATCTGGCCACCCACTGCAAGCTCAGAGGCAGCGCAGTTCAAGTTACTGTCTTTAATCTAGTTGCGAAGGGCGCAGCCCACTGGCCCATGTGGGAATTGAACTGGCAACCCCGCTGCTCAGAACTCAGGCTCCAACCAGTTGAGCCATCCAGCCGCCCATGCACATCCTTTTTTTATGTGCTCTCAAGTCACAGCTTCTTAAAGCCTTGTCATCACAGTCTTAACATCCAGCACATTTGTAAACTCTCTTGTGAAGTTGAACATTACAAAAAAGAGCTACTTTTTTGGAGACTGTGCTCAATGGGAGCAGAGCCCTCTGCTCCACACCCCACCAGCTCTGCTTCTGTCTGTACTACCAGAAAAATAGTATCCACCTGCTGGATTTGTTCACTGCTGCATTCCTATCATCTAGAATAGAAGCTGGCACATACTAGTAGATGCTCAAGAAATATTTACTGAGTAAGAGATTAAATGGGTTCATTTTTGTTTTGTGTTGGCTCCTGCCAGGACCCCATCTGCACTGTATGCCCTCCCTATTACCAGCACCCCCAGTGCATCAGTTTCTTTAGGCTCAATCCAGTATGTTTACATTCTGAAGGGAAAGAGGCAGTAGAGAAGTAAGAGTTTTGAAGACCTATTAGAGTGCCCTTTACAATTGTCTTCCCAGAGTTATCCGTAGGGGATCCAGGAGTATCAACAATGGATTTTAACTCTGACATACATATTTATGTTTGGGGGTGGGGGGAGAATCTGCTAAGTGCTTTCAGCCATAAGTCTGAAAAGCCAATGACCACACAGAATCACTTCAAGGAAATCCAAGAGGAATATACACAAAAGGGAGAGGGAGATTTTAGAGATACGGAGATAGGGAGATTTTAGATATATGGTTACCTGGTGGAGGAGGTAACACCTGTGCAAGAACTTTAAGCTAGGCTTTGAAAGATAGGTTATGTCATCACTAACATCAATAACAAATTTACAGGGAGATGGTGGGTAAAGTATCCCTACAGAGTTAAGCTTTTTTTTTTTAATTGGGGAATACTGGGGAACAGTGTGTTTTCCCAGGGCCCATCAGCTCCAAGTCGTTGTCCTTCAATCTAGTTGTGGAGGGCGCAGCTCAGCTCCAAGTCCAGTTTTCATTCTTTAGTTGCAGGGGGCGCAGCCCACCATCCCATGTGGGAATTGAATCAGCGATCTTGTTGTCGAGAGCTCGTGCTCTGACCAACTGAGCCATCCGGCAGTCCCGAGAGTTAAACTTTTAAACTAAAGCATACAGTTTCAGAGTGGTGACATACAAAGTCTCCTGAGATAGGCTGACTAGCTGGCTTGCAGGACTCTTTCAGAAAAAGGCTGTATGTATATTCATACATCCACACATCCACACACAGAATGTGTCATTCTGTTTCTTTTTGGTGTAAATGACCATCTTGTCCTGGGGTCAAAAACTGTCATACAGCTCTTTGTGTCCCCATTGCTTTGCACAGTGACCCTTAGAAATTAAACACCTGGGGCCGACCCAGTGGCCCAGGCGGTTGGAGCTCCATGCTCCTGACTCCTAAGGCTCCCGGTTCGATTCCCACATGGGCCAGTGGGCTCTCAACCACAAGGTTGCAGGTTCAACTCCTCGAGTCCCACAAGGGATGGTGGGCTGCGCCCCCTGCAACTAAGATTGAAAGAACAACAACTTGAAGCTGAACCGCACCCTCCACAACTAAGATTGAAAGGACAACAACTTGACTTGGAAAAAAGGCCTGGAAGTACACACTGTTCCCCAATAAAGTCCTGTTCCCCTTCCCCAATAAAGTCTTTTAAAAAAAAATAAACACCCATTTTTCAATCAATTTTGGTGTTCTGACATTAAGAGTTACTCTTTTGTTCTTTTCTAGGAAATAAAATTGATTGCCTAATACCCCAGGCCATCAACTTTGTGTAGAGAGTAACACAAACAAGCTGAGATTTTCAGTTTTCTTTTTTTTTTTTTTTTTTTTTTATTAGTTTCAGGTGTACAAGACAAGGTAATAAATACTTAGACTTCACCAGAGATTTTCAGTTTTCCTTTCCCTGATTTAGAAACCGTGGTTAGTTTGGCCAGGGGCTCCCGATCAGCAGCGCCTCCTTGAATGCTGGATTTGTGTGAGAGCGACAGAGGCGCTATCTGATAAGAATCCCCACCCCAAACCAAAATAATTCTAAAAACACAAGTTAGTTTGGTCATTGGTTCCTTCAACTATTTGGTTCCCCTTCTTCCCTGTTGATTCCCTTTACCAAGATGGCCGCCGGCGAGCTCTCCCCTGATTGGTCAGATTTTCAGGCGGCTGTTCTAGCCCTGCCCCCGCCCCCCACACTCCCGTTTCCTAAATTCTCGGGTGTGTAACCGGCACAGACCAGCGGGAGTGGGCGGGGCGGGCGCCGGATGTGACGTTCACGGAAGCTACGAGTGCCGTCCGCAGGCACAGGTGGGGAAGGGTCCCGGGAACATGGAGGGGCCGCGACGTTGAGCGTGGTCGGACTCCAGGGGAGCAGCCGTCGTGAGTGTGGGGCTTGCAGCCTGCGCCTCCCTCGGACCCCCGCGTGGCCCGCCGCTCGCGAGGCCCCTGGCGGCTCCGGTCGCCAGCCAGGCCCAGCGCGTCCACGCCTCTCGTACTCGAAAGACCCGAAAACCTTGGATGATTTTTGCCCGGGGTTGGCAGCTTGGGCTTGAGTGTCTTCAAGAAGGGGGCCTCAAGCGGTTGTCCGGAGGCCCCTGTCCGCCGCATACGCCCCCTCGGCTCGTTCCTGCTACCTCCTTTGTCCTCCTCATCCCTCCCCCTCAGCTCTTCACGACATCTCCCCGTGCTCCCGCTTACTTGCGGGTGCTCATCTCCCCTTTGGAGTGTTAGTCGGCCCTGTAGGACCCGGCGCCCCTTGCTGGCCCCGGGAGGGGGTTGCATTCTCGACCCAAAAGCTCCTCTCCCGAGAGGTCCTGAGGTGCCACAAGCATCCTCGGCTTCAGTGAGCTTTAGCGGGCCCTGGGCTGACTTTCCTAATTAGACGCCTCGAGGAGGTTTTAGATTTCCTAATTGCTTTCCGAGCCCCCTAAAAAGGCTTTGCGGGAGATGGAATGCCTCTGCATCCCTGGTAATTAGCCACCGCTGTTGTACCGGTCGTGAGGATGTTTTAGAAAGAGCGCGGTGGGGAAAGTGCGACCTGGAGATAGAACTGGCCAGGAGAAGGCTGTCTCTGAAGGAGGCGATAGTGGAGAAGCAGGAAAAGAGGTGATCGACACGTGGAACTGAAATGTGAGGATTTCTGGGCAGATCAGCATCCTGACGGAAGCAAACAGTCTCTCTTGGGGAGGAGTACGACTGAAGACTGAAAAGACGAAAAGGGGCCAGTTGACATAGGGCCTTGAATTCCAAAATGAATTCTACCGTAGCTTGTACGTTCTAGAGCGTGCTGGTTAGGATGTGCTGTAGTTCAATGGGTGTCAAATACCCAGACACTTTGGAAACGATGTTGAGTGCTATCTAATTAGAAGCTGGAATCTGATTCCCACGGCGACAATATCTAGGAAGATTGTACAATTACTGCAGTTTGAGACCAGGGAGGGAAGACTCCCAGGTTTTTTGTTTGTTTTGTGTTTTTTTTTGCTTTCAAGATACCTTTGTGCTCTTTCGTTATTCAGAGAGTGCTTTGTTTTTGAAGCTCGAGTTGAGTACATTGTTTTCGAGATCTAAATTCCTTGCCCTGGTATGATGAATGATGAACATAGACCGGAGGTGTGATTTAGTGAGTTGTGATTTAGTAAGATTATGAGCATCCCTTCCCAGACCAGTTCCCCTCACTAACCTTGCGCACAACTATGAAAAAGGACACCACAGAAAAATATCAGTTACTCTCAGGTTAAATAAAAATTATTAACTTGAAGTCAGTTAACGATCATCAAGAAAGTTCGTTGAGTATGATCTGCCAGGCACTGGAGTGGATGGAAGTGGGTAACCGGGAGGAGAAATAATGCAAAACGTATAAGGTGCTGTCCCTCTTACAGTGCTGAGAGCAAGGCCACCTACTGACGGAATGATTAGCGTGAAGCGTAGAACTGAACCCCTTGTGGCCCATTATAATTATACTCCTGTATCACGTAATCGTGGGATTTTGAGTCTGCCAATCGTTTTATCATTGTGATATGGGCTTCCTCGAGGGTCTCAGCCTTCTTGTGGGAAAAGGACCTTATTTGATAGGAGCCATAGCATATGGTATTTTTCTCTAAATGTCTTCGCAAGGTAGAGGTTTGTGTGATAAACACACGATATGCTAAGTTGTACTGGGATGATGTGGTTGCCATCCCACATGGCATCCCATTATGTTGATGCCATCTTTTTTCTCTTCTGTTTCAGAACTTCTCGGTCCTGATGTCTGACCATGGAGATGTGAGCCTCCCTCCCGAAGACCGGGTGAGGGCTCTCTCCCAGATGGGTAGTGCGGTAGAGATAAATGAAGACATTCCACCCCGTCGGTACTTCCGCTCTGGAGTCGAAATTATCCGAATGGCATCCATTTACTCTGAGGAAGGCAACATTGAACATGCTTTCATCCTCTATAACAAGTATATCACGTAAGACACCTCCAGTTTCTTTTTATTTTCTGGTGACCGATGATGCCTCACTCTTGTGCTCATTTATTTGCCAGAATTGCTAATGCTAGAGAACTTCACAACATCATTAGCATTAATCATTTTTGCTGTCAGCTTTTACATATTAGCTGTCCTTGACATTCAAAGGCATGAGTACTGAATGTATTCTTTTCATGACTCAGTAATTTCATGAGTAAGAGACCGAGCTCTTTGGATTGTGCCCACACGGCCCAGCTGTTAGGCAAGAGTTGGTGGTTAAACGTCACATGTTTTGTATGGATATATGTTTTTCCAGTCATCTCTCATCTATCAAGGCAGCCAATCATGGGATTAATATTGAAGGCTTTGCAGAGCCAACATTCCTCATCTGTACTTATTTTGTGTAGCAAATTGAGTGATTCAGGAAATAGTTTTTTTCTTAACCTTTATCATGATCATGCAACTCATCAAATAAGAATCGACCACCTACTGCTTGTGTGGCTCATTGTAAGACCTTTCCCTTCAGTTGCTTAACATCTTAGCGTGGGCAGCAAAAAATGGAAGATTTCTGTATAATTAACAGGGAACACCTCCTAAAGCCTCAGTGATAAGGAAATGATGTGTGTGATTTAAGAAAAGAATAATGTTAAGGGCTTCATTTATAATTCCTAGTCTTGTTCTTTCATAATACCAGGACCTTATAAAAAATAATAATAATTAAAATGTATCAGTATGTCTCTTACTAGTTCATAGAGCATTTCACCTGCATTGTTTCACATGATCTTAACAGTTCTGTGTGTACTGATTAGTACTCATCATCTTCCCGTGCTGCAAGTGAGGAAACAAACTCAGGGGTTAGGGATATGCTTTGTTCCACAGTTTAGAGTGACAAACCCCAGATTTTCCAACTCTTCATTCAGGATTCATTCTAGAGCATCAGTCCTGTTCTTTTTGTTTTCCTTTGAGTAATGTTCTGTGAGTGGAGTCTTGAGCATAATGACTATTTTTTTTATTACTTTTTATTATTGTTTTTTGAATAGGTAACTCATACATATGGTGCAGAATTCAGAAGGCACAAAAGGGTGTAAATTCTTAAAAACTAAGTCTCCCACTACTCCTCTGTTCCCCCAAACCCTCAGTTACCTTGCCCAGAGACATTCACTCTTAATTTCCCATATCTTCTCCCAGAGATGATATATGTATGTTAATTATATCACAATAAGTTTTTGATCACATACTACTCTAAAGCAGGGTATCTATCTCAGTGTTGGCATCACTGACATTTTGGGCTGAATAATATGTGGGGACTGTCCTGTGCATTGTAGGGTGTTTATCAGCATCCCTAGTCTCTACCCACTAGATGCCTGCAGCACCTCCCCCATACCAGTTGTAAAAACCAAAAAATGTCTGCAGGACTTAACCTAATGTTCTCTGAGAGGCAAAATTGCCTCGGTTGAGAACCAGTGCTCTAAATAAAAGTAGGTGTTAACAGTGGATTCCCTAGGATTCATATTGTAATTTTAGAGAGGAGAAAACGGACCATTGTTGTCTTTTTATTTTTTATTTTTTTTAAGTTTAGAAGCAGTGCCTGTTTCCTGAAAGATCTTGCATTTCTTCCATGCTATCACACCTTGTCATGTGGCCTTAATGTTGGTAAAGTTTCATAGAATTATAATTACTTTCAGTCTCTCCTTGCTGTTTTGAGTTTTTCATTCCTAGGCACAGTGAGTGCAAATTTTATTTTCCTGAGATGTTTCTTTGGCTTCTAGCCCTCTCTTCATATATTTTTCTACTGATAGAAGTAGTATTCTTGTATACTTCCAGTAATCTCATAGATAGTTCAGTTCTTCCAGAATGAGACTCAGAGGCATAATTCTTTGGGGAAAGTTCAGTAGAATCCTGGAATTACTCTACCAGATGTTTTCTGAAGGGCCCTGTTTCCTCACATAGAAAGTGCTTTGACGACAAGGACCATATTCGTTCAATAAATATATATTGCGTATACTTACCATCTACTTGGCACTGCGCTAGGCCCTGGATATATGGTAAGTAAAATGGTGCGTGCCCTTATTGGTGTACCTTTCTAGTTCTAGGAGAAGACAACAAACAGTAAACTAATAAATACGTAGTCACAAAATGAGGAAAGCAACAGAGAGAGTGCTGTGATAGAGAATAACCAATATCTACTTTAATAGAGTGGTCACGGTAAGGTCTGTCTGAGAATATAAGATTTAAACCGAGACTGGCAGTAGCGTTGCAGTAGCGTTGGTCATTGCGTTTGGAGTGCAGCAGGTGAGGAGGGAGAACGACTCCAGATAAGGTCAGAGAGGCAGGCAGGGCGGAATCATTCAGAACCTTATAGGCCACAGTAAGGAATTTACATTTTATCTTGAGAACAATAGAAAGCCATTGAAAGTTTTAAGTGAGACTGTAACCTAATCTTACATTTTAAAAATATAAATTTTGGTTGCTGCGTGGTGAATAGTGGAGGGAGTGTTAAGAGAAGGCAGGGATATTAGTTAGGAAACAGCGATTCAGGAAGGAGGCTGGTGGCTTGAAGGCGGGTGGTGGCCTGGAAAGCAGCAGATGGATTTGGTATTCAGGCGGTAGAGTACAGGGAACTTACTTAGGGTTTGGGAAAGAAGGTTTCTGCCTTGAGTAACTCAGAATGTGGTTGTCCATTTACTGAGATGGGGAGAGTGTTGAAAGGGGTTGGGTAGGGCATAAATTCAAGAGTTCAGCTCTGGGTTTTTTTGACGTTAAGATGTTAAGTTGGAGATTGATGTGAGACATCCCAGTAGAGATGTCTGGTAGGAGGTCGGATGTTTCCGTTTGAACTCAGAGACATCTGGGTTGGAAATACAAACAGAGGAGTCCTCAGCATACAGTGGTTCTGAAGCCATGAGAACCACTAAGACCTTCTAGCACAGAGGTTCTTCTTCTGGGATCCAGAAACCCCATGGGGGTTCAGTGATAGAACTCGGGGTCCATGGATTTGGTTGGGAAAAACTTATTATGTTTACTACCTCTACCTGAAATTTAGCATTTCCTTCCATTTTTAATATAGGCCTCAGATGGTGGTAGTATTAATGATATAGGCATATCTTAGAGATATTGAGGGTTCGGTTCCAGACCACCATAGTAAAGCAAATTTTGCCATAAAGCAAACTTTCTGTTTTCCCGGTGCATATAAAAGTTATGTTTACACTATACTGTGGTCTGTTAAGTGTGCAATAGTATTCTGTCTAAAAACCACTATGTGCATACTTTAATTTAAAAATACTTTATAGCTGAAAATTGTTAACTATCATCTGAGCCTTCAGCGAGTTGTAATCTTTTTGCTGGTGGAGGGTCATGTTGATGAAAATCCAACATCTGCGAAGCACAGTAAAACAAAGGATGCCTGTATTTGTAATTTTGTCGCCAATAGAAATCAAGATATTTCATATCACATTACAGTTGTTGCTGATATCTCAAGGTAGCATTTACACTTATTACTACTTCAGAATTACAGTGCAGAGCTATTAAACCCATGACTAGATCCTGTTTTTTAATGCACCAACAATTCATTAATAAAGAAGCACACATCACAATTTTTTGTATTTTGAAAACTGTATTTTAGAATTGGTTTCTTTTGTAACTCTTTGTATTGTATGTTATATCTTAAAAAAAAAAAATCTGAGGAGGAGTCCATCGGCTTCACCAAGTGCGGAAGGATCCACAGCCCATAAAAGGATAAAGAATCCTTGTTAATGAGACTATACAATGAGAAAAGGAACCCAGGACTGAGCCCTGTGCTTGGTTAGTGGAGGGAGGGCCAGCAAAGCAGACTGTGAAAGAAAGTTCGAGAAGTAGGAGGAAGTTCAGGAGAGAGTGGTGTCTTGGGAGCCAAAAGAGACCAGTGTTTACAAGAGAGGAGCCATCTGGGTCAGATGGGTCAAATGGGTGAGAATTTGGGTTTGGGAACGTGATGTCATTGATGATTTTGGTAAGCCATTTCACTAGCATTAAAGAGACACTAGATTAGGGTGTGTTGAAAGGTGAATGGACAGCAAGAAAGTGGAGACAGTGAGTATATAACAGCAAACTTTTTGTGAAGGGCCACTTAGTAAATATTTTTGGCTTTGCAGGCATTTAATCTGTCACAACCTCTACTTTGTAGTGTGAAAGCAACCATAGACAATAAACGAATGAAGTGGCTGTGGCTGTGTTCCAGTGAAACTTTATTTACGAAAACAGGTGGTGAGCTGGATTGGCTCCACTAGCTGTGGTTTGCCAAGACCTGGCATAGACAACTCTTTGTAGAAGTTTGGATAGGAAGTAAATAAATTGGAAAAATGAGAAAGTAATTGAAGGGGGCCAAGGAGGACATGAATGTGTGGTATATATTTTAAGATAAGAGATTATAGAGCATCTTATTTGCTGACAGCAAAGATCCTGTGGAGAAGAGGCTGGTGTTACAGAAAAGAGAAAGTTTAACGGTAGCAGTAAACTCCTAAATGGGCAAGCGGTAGGATTAAGAGTACATGCGTTCTTAAGACATTGGTATTTTTCTGTGACTGAGTGTTACTTTGAGTGACATAGATGTTGCAGGAAGGAGCGTTCTTGGCTTCACGCAGGAAAGAGTGCAAGCGTGCGCCAGACAAAAGAACAAAAGTAGTTTATCGTGAGGGAGTCCGCTCCACAGGCAGAGTAGAGGCTGTCTGAGGCAAGAGACAGCCCCATCCTCCTCATGGCTGGGCTTTTAGTCAGTTAAGCTTTTAAATATGGGAATAAGGGGAGGAATATTCTTATTAGTTCTCGGAAGGGGTGGGTTTTTCCGGGAGTTTGGGATGTTCCTCTTTTTTGTCCTTATATGGTCCTCTCCAGAGGTGTCATGGAGCAGGTGGGCATGTCGTTTAGCTTGGAGATGTATTTGGAGATGTATTACAATGACTGTATAATGTGGCCGGAGGTTATTTAGAGGGGACTTGTGTTGCCATCTTGGTCTTGGCCAGTTCTGGTTGGTTTCCTTGTCTCATTTACTGGTCCTGGTTAATGGTTTTCTTGGAGGCCCTACCCCCACCCTATCTCATGAATATTAGTGTTAACAGCAAGACTGTATGGGGAGTCTGTCCCTGTATACAGTTCCACTCATAAGACCATTTGTTATGATGAAGTAGGCCTGGAGGAGAGTTGAGTGAGAAGGGGGGTGGGATGTAGCAGCTTTTTCACTTAATTTGTTAGATTTAGGGTTTAATTTGGGAATTCATTGGATTGACTTGACCTGGATCACACAATGTAGCTACCTTCATTTTTCTTGCAGATATCCTCAAGACCCTAATTCTGATTCTGTGAACTGACAAGTCCTAAGAATAGGAAAACAGCTCTAGCTCAGTATTCTTGGTCTGTTTTTCTATTGCATTTTGCTTGGTCTATTCCTGTCAGTAACAATGGCTCCGTTTGGCAATTATTAAACTGAGGAGAGAGGCAGGAGGAGGGCAGGCATCTACCTCACCACTCCTCTGCCTCCCCCACCGTTGGGAGTCATTGTTCTAGACCTTTTGTGGATCGTTTAATTCAGGAGTTTAAAAGGCATGTTTGTTCTTTTCCCTGGAGCAGTTCTGGCATCTTAATGATCTCCAGCACATGTCCCCCCGCAGAGCTTTTCCCTGCTGCAGGAATGCTTTGCCTTTTGCAGACCCCAGTATAGAAGGAGCTTCCGCAGATGAAAGCAGTACATATTTTCATGCTGAGCACAGACAATAATCCAGGCAGTAGATTCTTTCACAGCTTTTTATGGTCATTGACTAGGCTACATAGAAAGGAGTTACAGAGGACTTAAGCAATTCCTGTCTAGTGAGTGAGCCTCCCGTAACACAAATGTGCTTTCTGAAAATGGTCCGTCACCTGCACTGAAAGTGGCCACCTAGGATTGAGGCTTATAGGCTGAAGAGGGTCTTCGTCTGTGATGATGCTTATTTTTCTGATTAGCTTTTTAAGATCGGAAGGAATGAGAGTCCTTAGTACATTCATGTTACATAATTTCTGCTTAAATTTTTTAATTGGTTATTTTTATACAAAATTAATATTTGCTCATGGTTAAAAGGATTTTTTTTAAACAACAGCAAGGGAAAAATTAAAGTGAAAAGCCTCATCCACCAGAGATGACCACTGTTATGTGTCTTGTGTGTAGAAGGAAATGTTTATGCCCATGCAAGCACGTGGGCTCACATGTTTATCCCTTTTCCGTAAAGCATGAATGAAATCATACAGTATATTCTGTTCTACAACTTGCTTTCTTAACAGTCCTATCTTTCCATATCAGGACATCCTGGTTTATCTCACTCCGCCTCAGGGCTCTTTCTTCTGCCTGGAACAGTTTTATCCCAGACCTCTCCATGGCTCCCTCTCCGCATCCTTACTTATCTATTGCCTTTCCAGTGATACCCTTAGCTGCCTATCTAAATTCTCAGCCCCCCTTCACTTTCTATTCCCCTTCCCTGTTAATGACTTTTTCTTGTACGGATTATATACATAGTTTTTGTTTTGTTTATTGTCTGTTCCTCCACTGTAATGTATACTCTCTGGGGAAGAATTTGTGACTGTCATTCATTGCCAAATCTCAGCCTTTACGACAATGCTTGACCTCCTAGTAGATGCTCTATAGATATTTGTTGAATGAATGAATAGGTGATTATGCTTTTTATCACATTCGAGTACACCATAACTTGTTAAATAATCCTCTATTGATAGCCATTTAGGTTTTCAGTTTTCCCTGCTTTTATGAACAATGCTATATTGAATAGTCTTATACATATATCTTTGTACTATTGTGTAGGACAAATTCCCACAAATAGAATTGTGAGTTTAAAGGTTATGCAAATTTAAAATTTTTAATACTGTCTTCCCCCCCTCGCCCTCCCCTAAGAAAAAAATATTATCAAATTATAGTCTTGTTAAGAGTGTGTAAGGACACCCATTTCCCTACATTGGTTATAATCAACCTGTAAGCCTTTGCTAATCTGATAGATGAAAATGGTATCTTAATTTCAATTTCTTTCGTTATAAGTAAAGTTGAGTACTGTTTCATATACTTATTCACCTTTTGTATTTACTTTTCTTGTCTTTTTTTTTCCTTCCATTGTTCTGTGAGGTTGTTTGCCTTGTGTTTTTGCCAACACGTCTTTGTTTTCGTACATTTCCTCTCTCCAGGCTGCAACCAGATCTAACTCCAGAGAACAGTATACATCTGGGCCACAGCTCTTCTATGCCTAGAACGTTTCTAACCCCAGTGTTAACGTTTTCACGCGTTCTTCTTGCTCACGTTTTGTTTGTTTGTTTATGAGTATAAACAATCACGTAAGCATGTAGTAGATGCTAGCCGTGTACCGGGCCCTGTGCTCAGCGCTTTATTTCTTTATCTCTTTAAGCATCACAGCAACCCTATCAGGTGGTACTATTTTCTCTCCGTATATATAATTTATACCTATAAAGAAACCGAGGGATGGTAAGATTAAGTAATTTGCCTGAGGTCACGTGGCCAGTAAATGGCCGTGCCAGGATTTGAGCCTGGGCAGGGTGGCTCCGGAGCCTGCCCTCCTAACCACTAAGTTCTGTTTCCTCCAGGATGGGAAGGGGGTTATGTTGCCCATTCTCTGCTTTCAAGAGACCCTTCTGCCCATGTGTCCCCATCCAGAAAGTGGACAACAGTTGTTAAAACAAGGAAAAGGTATTCACGTACACCTTGGTCTTTAGTGCCAAGGTGAGAAAGTTACTGAATTATAAGTCTCTTGAACATAAGAACTGTGTCTTTATCTTAATATCCTCTTAGGACTCCATGGTTGAACAAATAAATCTGTACTTGTTTTAAATATAGACGTCAAGGAAACTGTTTTATATCTTTTTCATGAACTCAAAGGGAAGGTTTTTAGAATCATTTTGATTTTAGAATTCCTCCCTGCCTGAGGGGTCTTGTCAGATTGGATTGAAATAAAATTTTTACGTGTCAAATATAGAACTGAAAGCGGAGGGCGAATTTATAGAGGCTTTGTTTGAGGGTGGGGATATTTTCTTCTTTTCCCCTTACTGAGGCTTCCTCCTCTGTTTTCTCCTGCCCAAGTGCAGAAAATGCAAAAGAGTCAGTTAGTCCCAGCTACAGCGTTTTTTAGGGCCATGAGCCAGCTACCCTCAATTTACTTGTTTTGGGTCTCAACTTATATTTATTACAGCTTAATTCTATTCAAAGACCTCTTTGTTCAGAACCCTTCCAACAGTTGTGAACTTCCCAGGAGCCATCGGGAGGCAGTTGTGGTGCAGTGGTTAAAAGAGTAGACTCGAGCTGGCCTCCTGGCACTGAAATCCTGGATTCACCACCTTGGGCTCTGACAAGATACTGGACTTCCACTTATTTGTGGATGGCCCCAAGTAGACATCCTGAATGTTAGAGGTCTGGGAATTGAGTCAGTTTATTTTTCCCACTGAGCTTGCCAGCCAAGGACAAAAACTGAAGGAGAATATCTAGCACTTAAGTTTCTCTAAGCACTTTTCATCAGAGATCATAGTGCACATTCCACATGTAACATGCACATATTATGCACATGTAATGCGTTTACTGTCTAAGTGCTTAATATGATGCAAAGAGTATTCTTCTTTGCAGGAACACGAATCCCAAAAGAGAAAAAGCCAAAGTTAAAGGTCACAGAGGAGGAGTAGAAGTAGAACGTGGGTTTTCTTTTAGCTTCCTGCCCTTGGCTGCCAAACTGTTCTCTGAAGAATGATTTGTGACAGAAGCCCTTTCCTTTGAAATTTTGTCACTGTCTCAACAAGAAAAGAATCTCTTTGGAGATATATTTTTGGGCACAGGATAGGCTTTTTTGTTGTTGCAGGAGTCTGGTGCTTGCTGCTGCAGGCCTGCTTTGGGAGTAGAGGGAAACAGTCTATTGCTCTTTACAGGGTTAGAGATGGTTGGGGGGCCTGGCCTGTCTGAGTGTGCCTGTTATCCCTCCCCTGCACATCTGGAAACCCGTCATGCAGTGGCTACGATATAAGGGAGTTACGTTGCTTTAACGTCTTTTGGACTTGTGGACATTTTCTTTGTATCGTAATCGTTCGGATCTGTTCCCTTAGGCTCTTTATTGAGAAACTTCCAAAGCATCGAGATTACAAATTGGCTGTCATTCCTGAAAAGAAAGACACATTAAAGGTGGGTCTTCACTTTCACTATTGCCCATCTAAAATTTTCAAAGCAGCACACACTAATTTCAAGGTAAAAGTGGTATGTCTGCATCTGAGCATCAAATCCTACAATAGGATGTGAGGCCGTTTCACCAGATCAGTATGAAGTAGCAGGTATGGTACTATAGGGGGCTATTTTAAATCATATTTGGAAACATTGTTGCCATTGCAAATTTGACTTACATCTTTTTTACTGTTCTACTTAATTAGCTGGGAATTGTTCTAATGCTCAGTTTTGTGTGTGTGTGTGTGTCTCAGAAATTAAAGGAGATTGCATTTCCCAAAGCAGAAGAGCTGAAGGCAAAGCTATTAAAACGATATACCAAAGAATATGCAGAATATAATGAAGAAAAAGTAAGTATATAACAACAAAAAAAGGAAATCTTTTTGGTTTCTTAGGCTGTGCCCTGTGATTATATGATATTTCCGCAGATCCTTTGATTTTAACGTGATGCTTTACTTTTTTTTGGCAAAGGCCAGAAACTAAAAAAAGTAAAACACAAGTGTTTAGGCTGAGAATTCTAACACAGGTTTAGCCTGCTTGTCCATGAGGGTAACTTAAGGGACAGAAAATCTATTGCTTGTCTGCTGTATCTAGAGCGAGAACCTAAGAACAATGAAAATTTTCACTAAAACATAAGTTTTCAGATCAGAGAATATGCCGGATTTGATTCACATTTGGTTATACCTGAAACAGGCTGTACCTGTTTGAAATAATTGACTTTTTAAAAGCCATTTTCAAATGATTCTTGTTAGAAAGAGTCAGCTCAGGCACGTGGAGAAACTCCCAAGACGCCGTCAGTGCTCTGTCAGGTGTGAGTACACGCTGCAGGCACTTCTGCCTTATTTTGTAGCGCTCTGCCGAGCTCTGTTCGGGACTCTGATGGTGGGAATCAGCAGAGAGGTGAACAGCTACAAGGCATATGTTTCTAAGGCATCCAGTGAGTGAAAACCTTAATGAAGGAGATTATTACTTGCTATTTCTTGTTCATTAAAAATGTCACTCTATGTTGAACTGGTCACCAGAAAAATTTCGGAGTTAATATTCAATAGAGACCCCCAACATAGCCAGTCTAAGTTTGGATTTGGTTCTATTTTATAGACTCACTTGGGATATAGAATGTATACATGGCACAGATAGAAAATAAAACGGTATGATACCAATTATGAGGTGCAGACAAAAGTTGCATCAAGAGTTTGGTAAAGAAGAAAATGCTTTAGTTAGAGTCATTGGGAATGGTCCTAAGAGGATGGGACTCGAACTGCCCTTGAAGAATAGGTATGCAGTGGCTAGATGGACAGGAGTGGCTACTCTTCCACGTCAGGAGAGGTTCCGAGGGAAGCATGGATTCTGTGTGGGGAAATCAGGCCAGAGCAGAGGTACATTTTGGGAAATCCCTCCCCCAAAAGCCTTGTCCTCCTGAGGTGTAAAGTTGCCTGACTGGAGTGTTAGCTTAACTCCTATTCTTTTCTTGTAGAAGAAGGAAGCGGAAGAATTTGCCCGGAACATGGCCATCCAGCAGGCGCTGGAAAAGGAAAGACAGAGGGTAACACAACAGAAGCAGCAACAGTTGGAGCAGGACCAGTTCCATGCCTTTGAGGAGATGATCCGGAACCAGGAGCTAGAAAAAGAGCGCCTGAAAATTGTACAGGAGTTTGGGAAGGCGGACCCCAGCCTAGGTGGACCTCTGGTGCCTGACGTGGAGAAGCCCTCCCTAGATGTGTCCCCCACCGCACCTGTCGCACCCACACAGCCTTCCGACTGTCATACAACTGTGAGGCCTGCCAAGCCACCTGTGGTGGACAGGTCCTTGAAACCTGGAGCACTGACCAACTCCAAAAGTAGTGAGTCCCTTTTCTCACGTCCTCTTCCATCTCAGCTGCAGCCAACAGAGTGTCATTCTAGGCCATTCAGCCGAAGATTACCCCCACGATTCCAGTCCGTAGGCTCTGGTCACAGAAACCCATTTGATCAATATGACCATCCGACCACGTTGCCTATACTATCAAAGTGGCCTTCAGTTGAACCATATCATTTACCTGATCCCAGGTGGATTTTCAGAAGCACGAATAATGTCCTTGAAAATCATACCCTCAGCTTTGAAGGGTTATACAGAGATTTGCAATGTTCAGAAAACTAGAGACCAGTGTTGGCCTTCTGTAAAGGAAACTTGAAATTTATTGTACCACTTTGCAATTTAACCACTGACTTTCACAGTAAGGTGGGGGACAGGGGCCACTGAATTGTGCTTGCCCTGAAAGCGTTCTGATTCTTACGGAGCTTAGTTGGGAAATATAGTGTATATAGTCGGTGATAGTTCAGTCTAGCCCTACAGCCTGTTGACAGTCTTGCCTCCTCTCGCCAGTGATTGACCATCTGAGAAAATAATAGTAGCTGCAAAATGATAAGAATACCTTGGTTATAGAATAGATCTTTTGGTGTAGGAACAGGCTTTCCAGTGGTCATTTAAGGAAGTTAGCTTTGCTGACGATCCACTTACAGAGACAGTGTAAGAGAGGGCAAGGGGTGCTGGACTCCGACGCCTGGCCTTTAGGGTTTCTTCCCACACGTCGGCAGTCTTCTATCTTACTACTGTTCCTTCATACGTCTTCACTACTCTGGGAACATTGAGCTCTCACATTCCCAGAACACTTCCTGGACTGTCTTACCCAAAGAGGTCTGTTAACATTTGCCCTGAACCTCAAATCTCCTTTCTCTATCTCTGCCTTCCCTACTTTTCTTCACGGTTTCCCAGATCTCCTTCCCTTCGATCAGATTAATTCTGTTCTTAAAACTCCTAGAACTCTTATCATCTGTAGTACAGTTGAAATCATTACCTAAGAGTGTAGTCCTTTACAATAACTAGATTTTAACTTCTTGCAGGTTAGGGCTTGAGTCTTATTCCTATTTGTGTTCCCTGTGGACTGAGCACAGTATCTACTTGGTATGCACTTGGTAAGTGATTATTAAATTGAAAGGACAGGACTGTACCAAACCTTAATTCAGAATCTTCAGATCCTGTCCTTAGACTCCCATATGACTCTTTGGCTCCTGCTCTGACATTACCTCTCCAGCATTTCAGATCTTGCTGTTGAATGTACAGAAGCAGAACACCCTTTTTCACTTTTTCTTTTTCTTTTTAATGGAACTGCGACTGTGAGCGATACTCACTGACTTTCGCCTGCTGGCTCTCTCCCAGGGTTTCTCCCCAGTGCTCAGGGCCTGAGTCCGGTGTTGGCATCTGAACCAGGTGATGAGCTGCTCGGTTCATGTATGCTTTTTTTCAGGACCAGAATATGTTTCTTGTTTTGTTTTATCACTTTAACTTTCTTCTAAATGAACTAACTTAGAAGTAAGTAGGTACCCAAATTACTTTCTGTTGTCTAGAATGTATCCTGGTTTATTTCTTTGAAAGTCATACTCTTTGATATTCTTATCTGAGAGAAAAGAGAGATTTAAAATAAAAATGAAAATTTAGTTGAATGAGATTTTTTTTTTAATCCTTTATATTAGATGGTGACAGAATTTCTGAATAGCTCAGAAACTTCTTTTAAGTAGTAGTTTATTCTTGTCTTAACTTGAATGATTAAAGCCTCTTTTCTTTTCTTGGAATAATGTACTCCCCACAGCTGTGGCCAGAGGTTAGAGGAGAGACTTGATAGCCCTCTTTCTTCTGCCATTTAGGTTGAGATTCCCACTCACTGCCTGAAATTGGGGTGTGGGGTGAGCAGTGATTTGGCATTGCTCTCCCAGGGCTGCCAGCTCTGAGTCTGCTTGGGGAAGCTTAGCCGGTGCTCTCAGACTGTTCCCCTTTCTCCACTACAGCTCCTACAATCGACGGACTGCGCCACGTGGTGGTGCCCGGGAGGCTCTGCCCACAGTTTCTCCAATTAGCCAGCGCCAACACTGCGCAGGGAGTAGAGACATGTGGAATTCTCTGTGGAAAACTGGTAAAAAGAAACACTCCCCTGAGCCGAGACTGTTTCTTCCCCCTTGGCCTCCTGTGAGTCAGAGAAGATATCCAGGGTCAGTTACTCTTTGCACCGACCCCTCTGCTGAAGGCACCGTGGACAGCAAAATGCTGTGTCCCTTTGAATTTGGTGACCCTGTATTTGATTGATTTTCAGAGTCCTTTGGTTACTATTGAACTGATTCTTTTAATGCTAGTAGTAAGAAATACCTAATTCTAAACTTCATCGGAAGATCCAGTCATTACCTGTGTGTCACTTTTCGAACAGCTTCTTTAGGGTAGGACCGGGGAATATGAAATATGTAAGGCACAGAGCATGTGTTCATAAAAAGTACCCCTGCACTTTGGAGAGATGGGAGCTATACACCAAAAGATAAATAGCATGCTAAATAGTGTGTACAATAAGAGCACTAGGAATTTTGAGGAAGGAAAGGTCATTGAATGGAGCCACTTACAGAACCCATCACTAACTGCTGAATGAACAGATGGGTGAAGTGGAATCGCATTAGACTGAGTCTTAACGGGTGAGGAAGACTTAGAGGAGCAGTGAAAGGGAAACTACTTTAGACACGAGCAAAGGAAGAGAAGTGGTACTGTACGTGAGCTTCTCAAGAACCTCGAGTAGACGCATTTCACGGCAGCAGGAGATTCCCAAACGGCTGTGGGCATCTGTGGCTTTGCAAGCGCCCCCCAGGCAATGCACATGAGCAGGGAAGGAGGCGAACCCCAGAGGTGAGGGGCTCAGTGAGCAAGATGTAGACTGGGGTAGGAGGGGCCTTCACTTATACAGATGTTTACCTTTCCACTGCTGTGACAGAGAGAGGTTGCATCAGTGCCAGGGAATTGTGACGAGCTGTTTTCTCCTTGGGCAGATGAGGAATGAATTTACCATCACCCATGTTCTCATCCCCAAGCAAAGTGCTGGATCTGATTATTGCAACACAGAGAACGAAGAAGAGCTTTTCCTCATACAGGATCAGCAGCGCCTCATCACACTCGGATGGATTCATGTAAGCAGTTCCGAGCTCTCCGAGGAGTAGGCTCTTCTTTCATGATGTTATAAACACACTGCTAGTTTCTTTCTTTGAGCAAAGTGAATCATATTCAGATTATTTAGATGATTGTTTTTCCCCTCCCTTGGATGCAGGCTTGATTTCCCTAGCATACTTGATTACTTACACTCCAGTATGACTGCTGGGAACTACTTAGGGCTTTTAAATTTTTGTTATGAAAAACTTTTTAAATAAAAATGATCCTTTTTTTTGGCAAATAGTAGGTTTTTTTTGTTTTTTATTTTATTTTTTTAGTTTCAGGTGTGCAAAACAACATAATAATTAGACATTTACACCTCTCACAAAGTGATTGCCCCAAGTCTACTACCACTCTGACATTGTACATCGTATGTACCGTAGCTATTCCAATACCATTGACTGTGTTCCTTATGCTGTACTTTATCTCCTGTGACTATAAATATATATTTAATTATAGTTGACATTCAATATTACTTTATGTTAGTTTCCAGTGTACAGTGCAGTGGTTAGGCATTTGTATAATCTACGAAGTGATCCCCCTGATAAGTCCAATACCCATCTGACACCCTACACAATCTTTATGACATTATTGATTAGATTCCCCATACTGTATTTCACATTCCTGTGACTATGTTGTGACTACTGGTTTGTATTTTCCTATCCCTTTACCTTTTCTCCCACCCCCAACCCCCTCCCATCTAGCAACCATCAGTTTTTTTCTCTGTATCTATGAGTCTATTTCCGTTTTGTTTGATTCCACACGTAAGTGAGATCATATGGTATTTGTCTTTCTCAGTCTGACTTCTTTTACTTAGCGTAATACCCTCTAGGTCCATCCATGGTGTTGCAAATGGTAAGATTTCATCCTTTTTTATTGCAGAGTAATATTTCATTGTATAAATGTACCACAATTTATTTATCCAATTGTCTATTGATAGGCATTTTGATTGTTTCCATATCTTGGCTATTGTGATTCGCTCTTCAGTAAACAGGGGTGCATGTAGTTTTTTGAATGTAGTGTTTTGGATTTCTTTGGATAAATATCGAGAAGTGGAATTGCTGGGTCATAAGGTAGTTCTATTTTTAATTTTCTGAGGAACCTCCGTTTTCCAGGGTGGCTGCACCAGTTTGCAGTCCGAGCAACAGTGCATGATGGTTTCCTTTTCTCCACATCCTCGCCAACACCTGTTGTTAGATAGCCATTCTGACAGGAGTGAGGTGGTATCTCACAAACTTGTTTTTAAAGTTTCCCTGGAGTGTGAATGGTGTTGGGATGCTGGCCTAGAATATATGTGGACATTGACTATACCTTTATACAGATGATGTTTCTAAATATAAGTCCAAATATTTTAAATTAGCCAAAGAAGTTAATTCAGTTGCTTGCATTTGGTTTTTCTTAAAGTAGCACATACCTTTATGTAAACAAGAAGAGCCACCAATATAGGTGATTTTTAAGTATCTGCATATCTTCTGTAATCTTTTGGTAATATTCAGGTAAAATATAATTCTATCCCTAAAGATTATTTCTAAAGTTTTCTTTCTATTCCTTTTCAATCCCTCACTCTCACAGACCAAGCTGCTTTTCATGTTGTGTGACAGGGTTACTTAGAAACAATTCGGCTCATTTCTGGATTTGGCAAGATTACACACACTTGTATGTTAGAATTTGGGAAATACTGACCTGCGAGGCAGTCCCATGTGCCTCTGTCCTTTATTCAGCTTAATTACTGTTGTGTATCCCCCATTATAGCATATCAGGGATGAAAACTTGTTCCTTACCTGCCAGGGGATACCAATTTGAGTAAGATATGATTTTAGTCTCATATCTCATTAGGAGATTAGACTCACAGACAGACAAGTAATAACTCTTCCTGCGAGGCAGAATGTGCCAAATGCCTCGAGCTGCACAGAGAGCCCTGTGGAATTCAGAGAAGGGAAGCATTGCACTTCATGTAATTTACTAAAATTTTGACAAGATGGGTCCAGGGAGAGTTCCATAAGGAAGGGAAAGCACTGGAATAGCAGACTGCATTCCTGCATCATCATCGAGTGGTCCAGTTTGCTGGAGCTGATGGTTCTTATCAAGAAATGGTAGTAGACAAGCTTTAACATGATACATTGGGTGGACAGGCAGAATAGTTATCCTTTTTAATAAGTGGAGAGCCCTTAAAGGCTTTTTGGTTTTTCGGTTTCTTTTTCTGTATTCATGATTACTTCTTTTTTTATTAAAGTATAGTTGACATGCAATATTATATTAGTTTCAGGTGTACAATGTAGTGATTTGACTTTTTGAGTAGAGCAGTTAATGATCAAAGCCATACTTCAGAAAATGTAAAATAAAGGTAGTTTTAAGATAGGTCAAGGCAGGAAGATCATTTAAGAGATTAGAATGATGATAAAAATCTCATAATAATGTGAGCTAGGGTGATGACAGTGCATTTGGGGGGGAGGAGATGAATGTACATTTCAGAGGATGTGGGAATGAGTAAGAGAGGATGATGAGTAAAAGTCAGTGATGACTTAGAGATTTGGGGCCTGACTCATGGGAATGGCAGTGATCCTGTCATAGGCAGAAGCAGGGGCTCAAGGAAGAGAACTTACTTTGTAAATGGTGTGTGCAGTTCTAAGCATGTTGAATTTAAGGTACTGGTGAGACAGTAAATCAGTGGAAATAGTTATCAGGCAGTTGGATATGTGGCTGGAACTTGGGAGCAAGGCCAAGGTAGAAAGAGATCTGGGAGACCTCTGCATAGAGCTGCCCTTGGAGGCCTTGCAACTAGAGGAGAGTGGAGAGCAAGAAGAGATTCACTGGCCGCTTGGGGGACAGGCTAGCCAGGGTTTATAGGGAGTAGGCAGTTATGAAGCAAAGAGACGTAAGAGAAACGTGGGGGTAGGGTTAAGGCACAGAAGCCAAAGGAGGAGGAACATTTTAAGAAGAAACTTTAGGATGTCAACTATGTCACATACTGCAGAGAGCTCAAGAACGATGAAGACCTGGATGAGTCTGTTGGATTTAGTGAAATCACTAATGACCTCGATTTTGTAGGTTTTAAACAGTGGTGGGAGTAGATTATAAGGGTTTAAGAAGTAATGGGGTGAGGGGCGGTGGACCCCGGCCCCCGTGGCTCAGGTGGTTGGAGCGCAGTGCTCCTAACACCTAGGTGCCAGTTCAATTCCCACATGGGCCAGTGAGCAGCGCCCTCTACAGCTAAAATTGTGAACAACAGCTCTCCCCCGAGCTGGGCTGCAGTGAGCAGCTGGAGGTCTGACAACAGACCCACTGCCTCAGCTGGGAGTAGTGCAACGCTCATAACACCAGCATGGGCCAGGGAGCTGGGTCCTACACAACTAGACTGAGAAACAACAGCTTGAATTGGATTCGGGAGGAGGTGGAAGAAAGGGAGGAAAAAAAATAAAGAAGTAATGGAGATTGAGGTTGTGGTGATAGGAAACTGCACACTAAGTTTTTGAAGAGCTCAGCTCTAAAGGAAAGAGATGGGGAGGTGGATTAAGGAGTAGCCAGGCTGACAGAAAGGTTGCCTGATTTATGGTGTAGTGTGAAAGGCTTGACCGTGTTTTGCTTCAATTCTATTTTTTTGAAACCTTTATATTTGAAATATAACATATAAGAAAATACATAAACTGAATTACGAATCGTTTAGCAAACATCTGTGTACACACACTTGTACACACCAAGGTCAAGAAATGGAACATTGTCCAGAGCCTGCTCCCATTGCCATGCCCTCCCCAGTCACGCTTCCTCCCGGGGACAGGTAATCCCTCTCCTGACTCTTCTGGAAATCCTTTGCTGCCTTTTCAGTTTTACCACCTAAATGTGTCTTCCTACATGCGATAGCTTACAGTTTTGCCTGGCTTTGAACTTTATGTAAATAGAATTATATAACATGTACTCTTTTTTTTTCATTAGAAATACTTTATTTGAAAGTAATAGTATAACTGTGTACATAATATGGTTGTGTAGCCATACATATGAATATTTTCATAAATCTTAAATACCAACATAGGTATTCATAGGTATATAACCATAAGTACATAAGACTGCGTTTCCCCCAAAATAAGACCGGGTCTTATATTAATTTTTGCTCCAAAAGACACATTAGGGCTTATGTTCAAGGGTTGTCATTCTGAGAAATCATGCTAGGGCTTGTTTTCCAGTTAGATCTTATTTTCAGGGAAACACTGTATGTATTCTTTTGTGTCTGGCTTCTTTTGTTCAACATTTCTAAGGCTTACCTACATTCTTGTGTGTGGTTGTCTGAATGTTTTTATTGCTTGGTGAGCCAGTGGGGGCAGGAGAGACAGGTAATGTGGAGGTAGGAATGTCTCAAATCAAAAATACAAATGGGGCGCTCATCTTCACGTGGAGAAGCAAACATGCATTTCTCAGAGACAGAATTGAAGGAAGAGAGAAAGAACCAGAGAGACTTTCGGGGTTATATTTGGAGAGGTTGAGGAAACTCGTTTTAGGTGGCCTTGATTTCAGCAAGGTCGGAGTCTAGACCCACTGCCCCACGGGAGGGAGATGGGTTTAGGAACTGGAGAAGATGGGGGAAAGTTTGAAGTAATTACTGTTTAGACTTTAGGTAGAACTTAGTCACAAATTAATAAAAGGATTTCTAATAGCAGTGAGTGCCCAGCTGGGAACAAATTTAGGGCCTAAATTGATATTTCTCCTCCATGATATTTCTGTACTATTCCTTCATAACTTGGGATTATAAACAAACAAAAAGTACACCCAACAGTGTATTCATATCTTACTATTGGCAGGAGGAGAATGCAAAAGATCAGCTCTTCCTTCTGCACCTTGCTAGCTATTATACAAACCAAGTTCCTGATCGAAAGCTTTGTATGGCTGTGTATTGATCACAACTATTGTGTTACCCCCAACCCAATATTCCAGGTACGCCTTCACGTGGTCTCAGGCTGACTTAGCCAGCAGTGCGCTCCTGTGGCCGCTCCACTCCCGCTGAGGGGCCCAGGCCGCCCTCAGCATTCACCCCCCTTGCTCGTTTCCGTTCCTTTGGTGTGTTGTTTTCTCTTCATAAAAATGCCTTCCTTTGTTTCCAGCACAATGGGCATAACTATGTTTTCAAGAATCTGTGAAGGTATGAAATACAGTATGGGGAATATAGCCAATAACGTAAAAACTATGTATGGTGTCAGATGGGTACTAGACTTATCAGGGAGAATCACCGCATAAATTATATAAATGCCTAACCACAGCACTGGTGCACCTGAAACTAATAAGGAAAAAGTCAATAAATAAAAAATAAAAATGTGAAAAAAAGGAAAAAAACGTAAAGTTCCTTTTTGGGGACAGTTATTAAAATTAGAATGTGAACTGAGCATTAGATAATAGTAGTGTATAAATATTAAATTTCATAACTGATAATTTGAAAAAAAACTGGGAAGGGAAGGAGAGAGAGAAGGCATAGTAGTTAGAGGAAAACAGGCTCAAGACCAAGTTTTTTTATTTAGTTTAACAATTATTTATTGAGCCCCTGGTATGTGTCTCCACACTGTCTTTCTAGCTAACCCAACTTTAGATAAGAGGCCTAGATTGGCTTCTGTTGGCCTCGTTTGTTCCCAGTTAGAATTTCTAACCGTGGGATGAAATGTGCTGGCACGGGCCGTTTGTCCCTAGCAGTCTATGGGATCATATTATTATCAGGTAGAAACCGTTTTTCCCTTGTGGTCACCAAAGTTGTTACCTGCCTGTGAGGACGTGTGTGTGGATTTCCTGTCAGCACTCAGCTACCACGTTCCTGTCCTGCAGCCCTCTTCCACCTGAGCTGCTCACAGCGTTCTGCAGAGTGGTGCCCCTCAGACAAGGCAGCACATGAGAATCATTTGGTGAGCTTTTTAAAAAAGAAGAGCTCCCTCTCAGGATGGGTATTTCCAGGGGCAGATCACAAGAGACTGTGCTTTTGTCAGGCTCTTCAGGAGCTTCCTGTTTTGCACAGCAGATTTAAAAACACTGGTCAAGTACACGTATTTATTTTCTGTGCTTTTCTGCAGTGAACAGTGAAGGTCTTTTCGAGTCATATTGGGTCTTTTCCCGTTCTTGTTATCTAAGATCACACCCCCTCTAAGATGAACATAAGTCATTATATAGTTGTTTATTTGTATATAAGGTATGTGCTGGATAAAACATTATATGTTTAATTGAAAACAAATGAGAGAAACTGAATGTACATTTAGATGGTGCTTTAAGTGTTACCCTTACATTTCAATATCTTTTTCCTTTTCCTAAATAAGACAGGGTCCTTTGTGTGATTTAACTACCCACTGAAATCCCAGCCCCCTCTGCCTCTCATATCCGTGGATGTTATGCTTTAACCAAAGGACAGGTTTTGCCACTTTTTCTTTTAGAGCCCCAGACTCCTGCTTGACCTTTTAACACCTCTATCAGGAAGAAGACTCATTCATCTAAGTGTGCTTTGTTAAGTCCTTGACTTCTACCAGGTTGCAGCATTGCGCAGCGTCTACCTTCTGTTGCAGAACGCTGACTCTCCATTGTATAGAGAGAGCTTGTGAGGAGCTAAATAAGACTTGATGGTCAACTAGAAATTATAAGTCTCTTCACATATTCATGTTAAACTGTACTTATTTACAATGCTGGAAAGGAAGTTCATTAGTTATTATGAACTTCAGGTGTACCCCTCATGGCTGCAAATGGCTTTGTACTTGACAAGGCCATTGTGCCAGCTGTTGAGAACTATTTGTCTCTACCTTCCTTCGTGGCTGTGTATTCTCATGAGGGGGTCTCTCACCTTTTTTCTCTTCTCAGACTCATCCCACACAGACCGCCTTCCTTTCCAGTGTTGACCTGCACACTCACTGCTCCTACCAGTTGATGTTGCCGGAGTCGATAGCCATTGTCTGCTCCCCCAAGTTCCAGGAGTAAGTACACAGGATGCGGCTCAGGGCATTACAGGGAGATAGTGGGGGAAAGCCTCCGATGACAAGCTCTCTATTCTTAAGGCCTTGTTCTCTGTGAAATATGTAGATTGTGGTATTAATGGATTGTTCTAAAAGGCTTCCTTTTGAGCCCCATATCCTGATAAATCTGTTATACTTGTTTAAAAAGATATCCGAGCAATAATTACGTTGCTTTTCTAAGAAAAGGACATAAGAAATTTGAAATGTTTGATGTGAAGCAGTAGGAATTTTAAGAGATTGATGTCAGATTAGAGAATTTCAAAGTAAACAGATTATCTCAATGTTAACTTCTTTTTCATTCTAAAACCTGTTGTTTACTATGACTTCTCCCAGCAAAGTTAGTGTGGTGGTAGCAATGAGTCATTCCCTAACTGATTCATTCGCCGGGAAGAGACCTATGAGCCAGAACACTTTTGAAGCTGTCTCAAAATGAGCTCTGCCCTGTTGCTCTGTGTGTGTGTGTGTGTGTGTGCACGTGCGCGCGTGCAGGATTGCAGAACCACCTTTGCTTGATTCTGGGCCTGATTTTTGTTATTTCAGAACTGGATTTTTTAAACTAACTGACCATGGACTTGAGGAGATTTCTTCCTGTCGCCAGAAAGGATTTCATCCACACAGCAAGGATCCACCTCTCTTCTGTGTATGTATCTGTGTAGGAGACAGCAGGGCTGTGCCTCAAGCAGGCAGGATAGTCAGAGCTGATGAGGTGCATTACACTTTCTGACCCACATAGAAGCCTAGCCTTGTCACCTATCTTTCCAAATCTTCCTAATAAGGACATACGTGGGAAGCAGTGTGGGATAGGAGCTGTTAGGAGTCTTTGCTCTGCCACTTATGGACTGTGTGTTTTTGATCGGGCTACTTAACCTTCCTGGGCCTCAGCTTTCTTATCTCTAAGTGGGGATGATAATAATAATACCTATTTTATAGGGTTATCGAGAGGATTAAATGAAATAATGTACAGAAAGTACCTAGTGCAGTAAGGTGGCTTATTAAATGTTAGTTGGGTTTTTTTGTTTTTTTTCCATCAACATCAGTTGCTAAGCCTATACTTTGATAGGAGATTTGAAGTCAAAGGAAAAAAGCTACTTAAGATAGGTAAAGTATATTTGATTCTGGAGTTTTGCTTAGATAATAGGGATTTTTATAACTTTCTTAGGACGCTTTTCTCCCCTAAGTTGTATTCTGAGAATAAAAAGTTTCAGTTGGTGATAAGATCAGTATGTTTCAGTTTGCTTCTCAAATCCAATATGATAAAAAAAAAAAATCTAATATGATAGTATTGCTTTACTCCATGCTGGCCATGGAGTATTATTATTACTTTTGGGTTCACTGAAAAGTGACCAATATGGAAAAGGGACTCAGAATCTTATCTTATAAAAGGAACTGGGGATGTTTAGAAGAGAAACCCCAGGGAGGACCTGAGAACTAACTAAGTGTTGGAAGAATTGTTGTATGAAAAGGTGTTGGGGGTAGTTCCAATGACTCACAGAAATAAAACTAAGACCTCGTGGAATGACAGTTTTTAGCTGATCGTGAGAAAGAACTTTCTGATGCATCTCTTCAAATAGGTTAGGCTGCCTTAGAATATAATAAATGTCAAGGTACCAGAATGTTGAAACAGAGGCTACACAATCCCCCCAAAAGGCCGAGGTTTTCAGTTACGAAGACCCCTTTGCATGTCAAAAGTTAGCGTTTCCCATGTGAGAGTGCGTGTGATTTATTATCTGGTTCACATAGTAACCAAAAAAAACTGCAATGAATTCAGCGGTTCTTTTAGATAAATGTATACTTTATGAATGATTCTAGAATATAGATGCATTTTAAAAATAAATGAAAATATATGGACCTATGTTGATTCAGGCTAAGATAGGAATTGGCGAAAGTAATGATTTCCATACCCCTTACCATAACTGCCAGTTAAGTAAGCAGCCTGGCTTCCAGACTGGGAACGACTAGCTAGAATGAGTGTTTTAAGTAAGCAGTCTTAAAAAAGGACTTTCCAGAATTTTCCAGGACTTTCCCTTTTCCCCTCTTGCAGAGCTGCAGCCACGTGACCGTTGTGGACAGAGCAGTGACCATCACAGACCTTCGATGAGAGTTTGACTCAGACACCTGTCAAGAACTTTAAAACCGCATCAGTGTACTGTAGCCCCTTAATTTAAACTTTTCAGAAAGCTCTGAAAGCTTTTTTAGACAGAGTAGAAAGTGAGTATCATCTGGGGGAGAACTGACTTTCCATTTCTGGCTTGAAAAGAAATAATTGAATATATATATTTAGGCAAGTCTGGAAAATAGCACTGTCATGCTAAAGCAATTTTTCAGTCTACCTGCAACTAAAAAGTTAAGTTGAAAGAATGGTATAGTGAACACTCATATATCCTTTGTTCTCGAGTTAGTAGTTAACAGTTTTTTTCTTTCAGCTCACCTAATTTCTCTGCCAACTTGTTTATTGTTTACCTTTGGACTAATTAAGGGCATCTATGCAGAAATTTGAAAGCCATTCAGAAAATCTTTGGGTTTTCCTGTGGTTTATGGCAATATTAATGAAGTTTATAACAAGGGCCAGGGACAGCTCAGTATGTCTGACCAAATGGTGAGGCTTGAACACCCTGAAGAATGATTGTGTCAGGAATTATTGTTATTTAACAAATATTTCAGGATATTTTTTTCCTCTACAATAAAATAACAGTTAACTTGTTTGTGTATGTTCTGGAGTGATCTGTTTGATCAAGCATTGTCTAAACAGGCTGACTAAAAGGTCTGGTTGTTTGGGGAAAATGGAATTTGAGATGTACTACCATCGAAGGTGTGTCCCAGTTCACTTTTAATTGTTCAGTGTTTTTTGTCTGCCTGTTGCCATCGTCCAGGGCTGTGAAGTCACCTGTTCTTTTGGTGCTGTCTCAAGTGGGTCATCCCATTCACTTCCTCCTTGTGCCCTAAAAGCTTTCAGGTGAAGATAATAGAGCCTTTATTTGGAGTGCCAGGTTATACTCCACAAAGAAATGATTACATTCCCATGCCGCCTCACCCTACCAATTTTATTGTGTTGGCTATTCTTTTCTGACTTAAGCCACATCTAGGAAGGTGTTTAAAGCTGTAGTCGATCCTGTGTTTTTCTTTCTGTGAGCTGAGCCTAGTGTTCTAAGGCAGCCTAGAAATGACGGTGTTGCTCATGGTCCATTGTGCATGGTCCCTCAGGTGGGGGCAGACAAGTAAATAGTGTGGATAGGAGAGGAATGATTTCTTTTTCTTCCGCCTCCCCTACCCCACTCCAATTCAAGCCATTGTTTCTCAGTCTAGTTGTGTGGGACACAGCTCCGTGACCCATGCTGGTATTATGAGCCTTGTGCTCCCTCCCGCCCCCCAGCTGAGGCAGTCGGTCGCCAGTCGTCGGTCGTCAGTTGGCCGGCCACTCACAGCAGCTCAAGGCCGCTCACCCAGGCTGCCAGCCGCTCACTTTGACTGCCAGCCACTCACATTGGCCACCGGCCACTCCTGGCAGCACATGGTAGTCCTCACCGTCCTCTGGCTGCTCATGGCAGCCCAGCTCCAGGGAGAGCCATTGTTCACAATCTTATTGTAAAGGGCACAGCTCACTGGCTCATGTGGGAATTGAACAGGCGACCTTGGCGTTAGGAGCATGGCGCTCCAACCACCTTAGCCACTGGGCCGGCCACTCCGCTGTTTTTCACAATCAAAAATTATGGGGACTTGTCCCCCCAGCATTGAAACCCCGGGCAGGGATGGGGCTGGTATCTCACTCCTTTATGGGATGGGGGGGTACCCCCACCACTGAAATAGCCCTCCCGATCTTTAATGGTCACACACGGGTGTGGGACCAGCCTGTTCCGTGACTCTGACCTTCCTACCAGTGGAGGTGGCTACTTCTGCAAGTCCTTAGTTGAAAGGCTTCAGTTCAGCTTGATTTTAGGTGATTCTCAATAATGGTTTTTTGTAGATCAGTTGTAATTTTGATGTGCTTGTGAGAGAAGGTAAACACAGCGTTTACCTACTGCGCCATCTTGGTTGTCTCTCTTGTTCACCCTTGTAATTCTCAGCTCTCATAATAGTGCCTGACACTCAATAAGATACAATAAATGCATAGACTTGTCCAAAGTCATCAATTAATTAGCTTTGGGTTTTTTTTGGGGGGACAGGGGGAACAGAGTAGTAAATGTGCATGATTTAAATAATGATTTAGATTGTATAATTACAATCAGTTATCGAAGGTTATGTTTTAGGAGGTAAAAGAAGGAAAACATGAAAAAAATACTATATATATATAGCTTTTGTCTTTATTTAGAGATGAATAATAATGCAATATCACAAATTAAAACTTCTGGACTTTCTAGAAATTGTACAGAGAAGGAAATTTAGAACTTTAAATGCTTTAATTATTTAATAAGAAAGAATCAAAAGATATGAATTAAGCATTTGACTCAAATTAGAAAAAAGAATAACAAAATATACTGGGAAAGCCAGGAAGAAAGAAATAAGAAAGAAGATATTACTAAATTTTAAAATAAGACAATTGGTAGATAAATTCATAATGTCATTCTTTAAGAAAGCAGTAGTCAAAGAGGAAAATGAAAATTAGAAATGAACAAGGGTATAGAACAAATGTACATTATAAGAAAGTCCTATGTATAACTAGGCTAATGAATTTGCTACTCAATGAAATAGATGATTTTCTGGTTAAAAAAAATTATACATGTGAATGAAACCGAAATTATCTTAAGTGGAAAACTTGAAAAATCAATATTCAATGAAGAAATGAAATGGGGAAAGAAGTGTGCAAGTATTATCTCCGCATGCGTTTATGAATGAGTTCTTTCAAACTTTCAAGGAACAGATAATTCTTATGCCATTTTTTATTGTTAAAAAAAAAATCACATTAGGGCCGGCCCGGTGGCTCAGGCGGTTAGAGCTCCGTGCTCCTGACTCCGAAGGCTGCCGGTTCAATTCCCACATGGGCCAGTGGGCTCTCAACCACAAGGTTGCCAGTTCAACTCCTCGAGTCCCGCAAGGGATGGAGGGCTGTGCCCCCTGCAACTAAGATTGAACACGGCACTTTGAGCTGAGCTGCCGCTGAACTCCCAGATGGCTCAGTTGGTTGGAGCGTGTCCTCTCAACCACAAGGTTGCCGGTTCGACTCCCGCAAGGGATGGTGGGCTGTGCCCCCTGCAACTAGAAAAAATAGCAACTGGACCTGGAGCTGAGCTGCGCCCTCCACAACTAAGACTGAGAGGACAACAACTTGAAGCTGAACGGCACCCTCCATGACTGGGATCGGGGGGACAACAACTTGACTTGGACAAAAGGCCTGGAAGTACACACTGTCCCCCAATAAAGTCCTGTTAAAAAAAAATCACATTACCTAAAATTTGCCATATTAATCATATTTAATTGTACAGTTCAGCAGTATTAAGCATACTCACATTATTGTGAAACAGGTCTCCAAAACTTTCTCATCTTGCAAATTGAAACTGTACCCATTGACCAACATCTTCCCTTTTCCTCCTTCCCCCAGGCCATGGCAACCACCCTTCTATTTTCTGTCTGAATCTCAATGAATTTGACTTCTTTCGATATATAAGTAGAATCATACAGTATTTGTCTTTATGTGACTGGCTTATTTAGCATAATTAATTCCTCAAGGTTCATCTATGTTGTAGCATGTCAGAATTTCCTTTTTAAGGCTGACTAATAGTCCACTGTATGTATATATAACACATTTTGTTCATCAGTTGACACTTGGGTTGCCTGCCCTTTTTGGCTGTTGTAAATAGTGCTGCTGTGGACGGGGATGTATTAGTATCCCTTGCTGTTTACTGCTATAGGGCATAGGAAAATAAGAAAACCAACATAATTTATTTTTGTGAACTCACCTAATAACTCATTACACACATCACATGGATCTCAGTAATATAGATACAAAAATCCTCAATAAAGCACTAACAAATTCATCAATATATTAAAGGAATAATGTATCATAACTGCCAGCATTTATGATGCATCCCATTTAGAACTTGCCCATTATCCCCCAGCTAGTAGGTGGTGGGCCAGGAAGGCAGCCCAGGTGTGCCTGACTCCAAAGGCCTTGATGCGTATGGTGAGTGTTGAGAAGGTAATGATGGCCCCATTAAAGAAATCCACTGACATAATACATCACAGAAGTAGGTCAAAGGAAAAAAAACAGACCCAAGAATCTCTCATAAATAAAGTATTAGAAGATGAAAATTAACATCTATCCTTTATTTTTAAACTTCCCTAATAAATTAGGAAAGTAAGAAGCTTTGTTAACAGGATAAAATACACTTCTGAAACAAAACCCAGCATCATCTTTAATAAAGAAATAATGGTTTCGGGGATAAGACAGACCCATTGCAAATACTGTTACTGAATAGTGTCCTTAAAGGATAGCTAGCTGCTATAATTAAGCAGGATAAAGAGACACAGCATTTGGCTCAAACTAAGTATCTACCTAGAAATCTGAAGATAATCATGAAAAATAGACCTAACAAGAAAGCAGCAAGGTTGTCCAGTAAAAGATACATGTAAAACTTCTAAAACAGCTTTCTTTTTCTTTTCTTTTTAAATTTTATTGGGGAATATTGGGGAACAGTGTGTTTCTACAGGGCCCATCAGCTCCAAGTAGTTGTCCTTCAATCTAGGTGGAGGGCGCAGCTCACTGGCCCATGTGGGAATTGAACCAGCAACCCTGTTGTTCAGAGCTCACACTCTAACCAACTGAGCCATCCGGCCGCCCCTAAGACAGCTTTCTACTGTAGGTAAAAGCCAGTTGTGCTTGGAGGGAAAAAATCTCATTCCCCTAGCAACCAAAGCTATAAACTACTTTGGAACAAAATTAACAGGATTTACATGAAGAAACTACTAAGATTTACAGAGGGACATAGAGAAAATAAATGGAAGGACAAATAAGCTGTATTCCATGAGGGAAGACTTAATGATTTAAAGATGTTAATCCTTTAATCCATAAATTTAAAACCAAGTCTAAAAAAATTTTATTTTTTTAACTTGAAAAGATTATTCTAAAATTGGAATAAGTGAAATAACCATTTAAAAAAGTTGAACAAAGAACAATGTTGGAAATTTTATTACCAGATAACTCTTATTGTAAACCTATAAATTAAAATAATATCGTGCTGGTGGAGGACTAGATTAAGAATTCACAAACTTTATTGTTGAAGGAGGTAAGACTTAAAGAGATTAAGTTGCCAAAGCCCACAGAACTCTAAATGAGTGGTGTCAGACTTCCAAACCACATTCTTAACCGCAACGCAATACTGCCCTCCTAAAATACACATAGATACATGCATTCATAAAAACCATGAGAAATAAGTATACCAAAATATTAATATTAGTTATCTGTAGGTGATAGAAATGGCATGATTTTTTTCCTCCATACTTTTTTGAATTTTCCAAATATTCTACAGAGAACATTATAATTGCTTTTATAATTGAACAGAAAGGACAATTCTACTATTTTCCGAAACCAAAGCTCCACTGCCCCTTCGATGTGGGAACCCAGCCAAGACCTTATTCTTGGATAGCACCAGGGAAGGGCCTTGGGAAAGCTCTGGGCACAGCAGCGGAGGCATGTCATATATGGAAACCTTCCATGAGAATGACCTCACCACTGGAACCTATTCAACGTAAACCTTGCCTGCAAGAGCTAGCAGAGTTCTTTGGACAAAACCTAAAGGGTGAAGAGCCAAGAAAGAACTGACTTAATGAAGAAAGAACTGGGCTTATAGCCTGGAGAAGTCCAGTGTATCCATCTGGGCTTAGCCAGTCTCCTCTGATCAGTTCCTAGGGAAGGAATAGTTTCCCCCTACCCACCCTCCTCAAAAAAGAACTCCCAGGGTACTTTCTGTCTTTTCCCTGGACCTGAGTGAGAATGTAGGATGTTACTTGTGTTGGACAAATAGTAATAGGTTATTGGTGGGTGAAGAAAGTGGAAACATCACCAAGAGGAAAAGAAAGAAGCATATTCTTAGATATTCCTGTTATTCCCTGTAGTCAGCTTCCCTATCCCTGGCTATCTTCTCTGTTCACCTCTCATCGCCTTAAAAAAAGCCAGCGGCATCATACCAAGCACAATTCCATCAAAATAAAGTCTGTGCCATCTACAGCACTGGCCCTTTTGCCACTTTGAACAGTTGGTAACACCCCTGCCCACCCTACTTAAGCATCTATGTGTAGAACTTCTCTCACCTAGCCTACCTAGTAGCATATACCTTTCCCATGGCTGTGGAGCTTTAAATTATTTTTCATTGAACCATGGTAGGCTCAGGATAAGTTGACACAAAAATTTTAGTTCTCAGTGCCAGCATTGCTCTGTAAGCACAAGGCCTCTAATTATGGTGCTTGTGACTTCAGCGTGGCCTAGGAAGAGACCATATAATGAGAATAGAATGCTGTGTTTGAATTATTTTTGTTGTACTGACAGAAAATTCAAACTGGTATTCAGCACAGCTGAATGCAGTGCCCATTGTCATCAAGACTCATTTTGTATTCCTCTCTGGCTCTATATAGGCAGTGTTTATTCATTTAATTAGCTATTTATTAGCTATAGGTTTATAGCCTATTGTGGTAAATCCAGCAGGAAAAAGAATGTCTATGTCCAACAATATCAACAAAAGTCCTGGAACTGAGTCATTGAGACATGGCTTTGGTCATGACTCATCTGAGCTCCAATCACTGGCCAGGGCAATGGAATGCTTTGATTGGCCAGGCCTGAGTCACATGTCTACACCCCATCTGAACTCTATGCACTGAAAATGGGGGAGCATTCACTCTCCAAAGAAAAATCACGATGGCATTAACAGTAGAAGGGTGTGTGGATGCTGGGCAGGCTGAAGCGATAGATGTCTACAATAGGTGTCTAGGAGAAAAAGCTAGGGCCTAGCATCACCACTATGGGTAGTATGACCCAAGGTGAGCGAGCTAAGAAAATATAAATGGGAACCCCAAGTGCTACTGGCTTTAGATAATAGCAGCTGAACTATGGGGTAGTAACCCTGTCACTCCCCAAGAAAGTGGGTCACATATCCAGGCCATGGGTCATTCATCCATTTAACTTGCGTTTATTGCACACCCTGTGTACAGAGCTCTGTTCAAAAAGATTAATTTCTTCATAATTGATCCATGTACACGGGATGAGCACCAACTTTCTGCCTGAGTGTTGAGGGAACCCAAGTAAGGGAGAAGTGGACGTTTTTGTGGGGGCAGAGCCCCAGAGAGCAGTTTCCAGGCTCTTGGCCTCACATAGAAAGGTGCTGGCTCGGGGAGTAGATGGCCGTCAGCTGCGATTGGATGGCCATCAGCTGTGGCTAGTTGGCCGTCAGCTGTAACCCTTGAGCCATTGGCCACTAATATAACTGCCGTGGCTACGCTAGCAGGAAATGGGGGCTAGCAAGAAGATGGCTGAGCCTGCAAGCGGCGCAGTGAGGGTTGCGAATAGTGTGGCTCCTGCTTCCTGTGTCTCCAGCCCAGCCTCCAGCGAGAATATAATGGTATGACTCCCCTATCTATGGCTCCGTGGGTGTTCCTTTTTGGCCTCACCATGTCCTGTGTTCTTATGTGGGCAGTGGGAGCTGACACCCCGCAGGCCGCCCTGCACAACAGTTTTCATTTTAATTTATACTTCACTTTTATCATTTAATTTATACTCTATTTATAGTTATAATTTATTTGTGCTCCACTTTTAATTTTTTTCAACAAGTATTCACTGCGTGTCTACTAAGTGCCAAGCCCCATGCTGGACTCTGGACACCTGTAGAAAGGTTTTCCAGGATATGTGAAATATCACAAAGAAGCAACAGATTAAAAGTAAGGGCAAAGGAATATAGACTACAAAGATACCACAGAGTGGATCCAATAATAAGAGCCAAAAATGTAAACCAGCATCACTCACATTCCCGCTGTGGATGGGCCACATGATGTGTGATGTCATAGACAATATAAACATTTGCATTATAAACCCAGACAGCACATAGAGGGGTCTGTTTTTCCATAGAAAAGATGGCATCTCACTAAAGTACAATATACGGTAAAAGTAATTCTGGCACTCAGGTGGGCATGGTGGTGGGGGTAGTACAGTTCAGCTCAGATCCTAGCTGGCTGCTAACCTGGTTTAACCTGGGAATGTATTTCACCATATCTGAGAGCTCAGATGGGCTGCATGGATTATAAACAACTCCAAGCTTCTCTTTGGTGATATTTTAATAAATATTTAGTGACAGTGAACTTGGAATTGTAATGTTTGGCAAGTGCCTGGGGTACAGCTGCCATTTTTCTGTTGGTGGCCGAGTACCATTCAAGGTTCTCGACTTCCCAACCATTTTTTGTTTTGCTTTAACACAGCTCACCCAGGTGGAGTAAGAGAGCCCCTGGCCCACTTATTACATTGATTCCCACTTTACAGCAGAAAAGGAATTTGCAGTAACCACAAAGGATTTTTGTACAAGCAAATTTGGGGAATCAAATTATGGACAATGGGTTTGTCGCCTTATTTATGAACTTGGGAACAACACAGGAATACTTACCTAGGTAATGACTTCAATGTTAGAAGTTTTGATCTGTAGTCCTTCTTTCTGTCCTAATTTGTTAGCAGGGTATACTGTATGTACAGACCATTCCTTGTTTAAGAAAGTCATAGCATCAGAGTAAAAAGAATATCTCCCCTTTTAGATGGCAAGAGGCCATACAGCCAGCTTATCCAGAGATAGTATCAGATATTTTTTTTGTTTTCTTGATAAGTGGAAAATATTGGTGCCAGAACTCAGCCTGGATCAGTTCTAGGAAAGCTGCTTTCCCCTGCTCTGGCCCATGAAGTAGAATAGCAAGACTGAGGAAAGGTCAATGAAAGTTACAAGCAATTTGATATGATTCTTGCCACTGTCAGGCAAAAATTATGGCCGTGACCTGTGGTGGAATTGTTGTTCGAAGCCCATGTGTTCCTCATGTCAAAAGTTGATCTGAGAATCCTGGATCTGCACAACTTGTTAAAGAGCTGGTGTAGAATTTGAGTAGAATTCTATTTGTTTATTGGTCTATAAACAAATAGACCTTTAATTTGAGCCAGGGGAGGCACAGGTTTGGACTCTGGATCTGGCCAAACAGAGCTAAGTCCATAGAGTAAAAAATAAATAATAAGCATAATTAATAAATAAAACTGGGGATCAAAGCCCACCATTCAGGAGAAGTATTAACAATTCCAGTGTCAAAAAGTCTCCCATGAGTGTTTTATTTAGCTCAAGTTTTAAAATTGGGCATTGAAGGGCCATAACCGGGCTCTAGTCAGAGACTGGTCTCATATTTGTAAAAATTGGGGCAGTTGACTTGTTTGGTGAAAACCAGGAGTGAATTTCCTAGGGGTTATCTAGTACTTGGTCCCACAGGAACTCACTTTCCAGGATAACTGCTTAAAAGCCTCTTCTCGAGTCTGCCCTTGTTGCTAGGTTCCATTCTCACCACAAGGTGTTATCAAAGTAAAGTATTTTTAAAACAGTGAAAAATGTATTCTAAACTCTTAACTTTTATGAGGTCCTGAGTGGCCTCTTCCTATTTTGTTTTTTACAGATTCCCCATTTGACTTGTTCAAGGTTATTTTAACAACCCAAGAATTCTTACGCCAAATACAGGAAAAGCAGGACCGGCATTTACGGTAACATTTTGAAATTAAGATTGAATCTAAATTATTTGCATTATGATTTTGTGGGAGAACCTCCCTTTCAGGGCACTACAATTGATGCTAATAGTTCTCAGCTATTACCAAGTTACAAGTGGATTGTTTTCCCTCAGTACTAACTAGGGGAGGGCGTGATGCTGAGGTTATAAGAACAGTCTCTGAAGCTAGACTGGCCTGGGATGGATTCCTGGCTTCTTCACTTACTGGCTTTGTCACTTCAATAAGTGTCTTATCCTCCCCAGCTTCAAAGTCCTCAATTATAAAATGTGAATAATTCCAGAACTAAATAGGGAAATGCACACAGAGGGCTTAGTACAAAGTGTAGCACATAGACACAACTCAATAAATGGCAGCTATCAATAGTAATAACGAGGCCCAAGGCCAGTAGGGTGCTCCAAATCACCCTCTGGGAACTCTTGTCTTGTCTGGAAGATGGGTAGAAGATCCTAAAGGCCGCAGTTCAGCTGAGGCCTTTCCTAGGGAAACCACTAATCACAAAAAGCTTTCCTTGACAAGCCACCTTTCTGGGTATGCAGGCCTGAGTTCAGGGAGAGCTTGACTTTTAAAGGAGCTAGCCAACAGGAAGGCTACCAACCCACCCTGCCCCCAAGCTATTCCTGTCTCTGGAGGGGGAGGGGTTAGAACAGGCATCTGGGGAACCACACCCCAAGGGCTTGCCAGGTGGCACAGGTGGCAGAGTGAGGGGAGGGAACTGCCTGATACTAAGTAAGAAGGAGCTGGGCTCCCAGGCCAGCCCAAGGCTCAGAACACTTGGAAAATGAAGAGGAGTGTAGTCGCTTCTAGCTGCTCCAGGGGTGGTGTCATCCCAGAGGACGGATGGGAAAAAGGACCTGCGTCTTTTTACTAAGCTGGCAGATAGGTTTCAGAGTTCTCCCCTTTGGCTGTCACTTCTCCATTTAGCACTTACTGTACAAATGCTGGCTTTCTTGTAGCGATCACGTGTGGGGTTTTATGTGGGTCCAGTGCAAACTGTACCCTCAGCCCCCAAACTGCATTCTTCCTTCACATGGGAAATCTGGCGTAGTTCAAACGATTTCATCCTCCCTTATCCCCACCCCCTCCAGGGGGACACCATAGCCCTTTGCTTGGGTGGGGCATTGGCAAGAAGGCTCAAGCCGCCCCACAGACTTCCTCATTGGGAGGTGGTCAGCCTGCCCCCACAGACTTCCTCACTGTCTGCCCCTCGCTCATCGCCTTCCCGCTGTCAGGTGGGCTTGGGGCAGATTGGTACAGCTGCCGCACCAGCAGACACCTAGCACAGGAGAACTTTGTGGGAACCTGGATCTTCCAAATTGCCCTCTTGAAATCCCTCCTTACTTGGCGGGGGGTGCAGCCCTCCCCACAGTGAAAGGAAAGAATCTCCTCTTCCCAACACACTGCTCTCTCCACCGGCTGAGGACCCCACAGGAAGACTCTTGTGTAGACACCGAGGGGGAGGGGACCGGCCAGGGAAGCTTCCTCTCAGTAAACCCTGGGGGAGGTGGTGGGCTCCGTTTGGGGCCATTTCCTAGAGCTTGTTGTTTGCAGCTGGGGCCATAGAGACAATTTCAGGGAAACAGAAAAATGTTCACTCAACATTCTGTACACAGATAAATGTTAATCCTGTTGTTCAAATCCTGTATATCCTCCAAAAGCACTGAGAAGCTTCTCAGCCTCTGAGTTACTGCTTCTTGCTCAACTGCTTGGCCTCTGTTCTGTGCTGCTTTAACACTGAAAGATGTTTCAGGAGGAAAATGGCTTAGAATGTCAGAGTCACTTAGATGAGTTTTCTCTCTCTGGCCTCTCGCATCCTGTCTGCTTTGGTAGTTCTCTGTGCCTTCAAACAGGTGTTTTTTCATATTTTATCCTAGAGGTAGGACTATTGAGATGCTGAAAAGACATTTTATTAAATGCAACTCCCAATTAATAACTCTTAATAAACCTAGAATGAAGTAATACTTCCTTAATATAAAATAATGCATATTGTATTGAATAATATTTAATGGGGACACACTAGAGTAGGCTCCTCAGTGGCGTAATGGGAGAGATCATGCTTCAATATTATCTGTGTAATTCACAGAACAGAGTTGCTTGGGTCTCAGCCCAGATTTAATGAATTATAACCAGTGGGGGTTGTAAGGGTTTAGAACACTGAACTAGAGGCATTCTCCTTAAAGACAAGGATGCCAGCTGTAAGGGCAAAATGTCAAACATTGTTCTGAAAGTTCTAAATAGTGAAATAAAAATAAGAAAATAAATAAATGGTAGAAATTTGGTTAAAAGAAGCATTATTTCAAATGGTATGTTATCTATCTAAAAAAGAAAAATGTTGGGCCGGCCTGGTGGCTCAGGCGGTTAGAGCTCTGTGCTCCTAACTCCGAAGGCCGCCAGTTCGATTCCCACATGGGCCACTGGGCTCTCAACCACAAGGTTGCCAGTTCAATTCCTTGAGTTCCGCGCAAGGCATGGTGGGCTGCGCCCCCTGCAACTAGCAAAGGCAACTGGACCTGGAATTGAGCTGCGCCCTCCACAACTAAGACTGAAAGCACAACAACTTGAAGCTGAATGGCACCCTCCACAACTAAAATTGAAAGGACAACAACTTGACTTGGAGAAAAGTCCTGGAAGTACACACTTGTTCCCTAATAAAGTCCTGTTCCTCTTCCCCAATAAAATCTTTAAAAAAAATAAATAAATAAAATAAAAAATAAAAAATAAATAAAAAAGAAAAAAGAAAAATGTCTCACTAATGAGTTTAGCAAGATGACTAGATTTGTGTGTATAACAACGTATTATACATATATTTGTATAATATATATATATAATATATACACACACACATATATATATCCTATATGTCAGTAATCAGTTAGAAAATATAACAAAAATGTTAATACCATAGCAACAACAAAAAAATAAAAAATAAAAACTTAGTTAAAAACTAGAACTGTACAGGATCTATATGATGAAAACTTTGAGATGTTACTGAGTAACATGAAGTTTTAAGTAAACGGAAAGACACAAATGGAAAGTCCAACAATGTAAAAGTATAAACATTTCTAAATTAGTTATAAATTCAATGTAAATCCAATTAGGATCTCAACTTTTTCAGGGAATGTGGTGACGGAATTTCACAAAATGATTTAAAAGTTTTCCTGGGAGAATAAACGAGCAACAATACCCAAGAAAGAGAGTGATGATGCAATATTTACTTCAGCAGATATTAAAAATCTAGAGTTAGGGGCAGCCAGATGGCTCCGTTGGTTAGAGCATGAGCTCTGAACAACAGGATTTGGCACATTTGGCACATTAGATTCCCACATGGGCCAGTGAGCTGCGCCCTCCACAACTGGATTGAAGGACAACAACTTGGAGCTGATAGGCCCTGGAGAAACGCACTGTTCCCCAATATTCCCCAATAAAATTTTTTTAAAAATCTGGAGTTATATTTAAAAGAGTGAGAGACTGGTGTAGAAACAAACAGACAAATAAAGGAAGATAGGAGAGTATAGAAAGAGGGAACATTTCAAATTATGGAGATGGTATTGACTAATTTACAAATGATATTGGCTAATTAATCAGTGGTGTTGCGTCATCGCCCTTGAAGGAACAGAGAAGACAGGAGAGTTTAATCCTTATCTCATGGTTGAGAATACATTTAAAATACATTAGAATACATTTCAGCTGGATTAAAGATTTAATATAATAAATAATCAAAATGCCAGAATAAAATGTAGGTGAATATTTACGTAATTATGTGTTGAGGAATGCTTTTCTAAAGATGTATACAATGAAGGATAAGACAGATATTGTTATGATAAAAGTTAAAAATGTATCGGAGTAGTGTTTTCCTTGGGAAGATTACTGACTGGGAGAAGTTGCATGGAAACATGAGGGGAGTAATGATGTGGGTGTAAAGACTCATTACACACTTAAAATTTGTCTGTGTTTCTGTATGTATGTTATCCCTCAATTTAAGAAATCAAGTAAGTTTTCTGTTTGGAAAATAATTTTAAAAGAAGTAAACTAGGAGGAAATATTTGCAACATTTATGACATAGAAAGGGTTAATTAATATCTTTAATATATAAAGAACTAAGAACTAATGTTTAATATATAAAGATTAAGCACTCTAATACAAATGCAAAAAGCACAGACAATTCACAAAAGAAAAAATACAAATAGACTATAAATAAGAAAAGATGCATAACTCACCAATAAGCAAATAAATGCAAATTAGAACCCAGTGCAGCACTATATTTTACATATTAGATTGCAAACATTAAAAAAAAATTTGATGCTCTCTAGCTGCATTATAAAGAAATTCTCCCACTTCATACACGAGTGGGCGTATAAACTACAGTTACTTTCTGGATATTTGGCATAGCAAAATGATTTATAATTAAAATGTGCCTTGACCAAGAAATTTCTGTTTTCAGAATGCTCTGAGGAGATAATCCCACAGGTACACAAACATAAGTAAAAACACAATTTATTATGATATTGTTTATAATGGTAACAAATTGGAAACCACTTACATAGCTAATCAGTAAAGGACTGGTTGGATAAATACATTGAAATATATGCAGTTGATAAAATAGATGATGTTGAAAATCTAAATTAATCAACACAGAAAAAAGAAATTCCAAGATCTTTTTAAATGGTAAAAGTATGATTTATTTATTACTTCATTTAGCAGACGTTTATGGAGTGGCCTCATGTGTCAGGCCCTTCTCTAGGCCTGAGGGATAGAACAGTGAGCAAAAAAGAAAAAAAAAATTACTGCCTTCCTGGAGCTGACATTCTAGTGGCAAATGAAAGCTAGTAAAAAGTTACATAAATTATGTAGTCTATAAAGCAGTATATACAATATGATACTGTTTTTTCTAAAAGTGTTTTGCATTGACAAATGGGAATTTTTAGTTCATGGTGTTTACCTAGATGATGGGATTTTAAAAAATTTTCTACTTCATATTTTTTGAATGAGTGTTCCCTTTAAATCAGAAGAAAATAAATGAATTTCTATTTTGACAAAAATAAAATGACAAAAATTAATTTAAAGAGCATCTGAATAATTGATATTTGCTATTTCTTTCCTCCAAAGAAATGAAAAGATCAACAACTGTCATGTGAGACAAATGTTTTGACATTAAAAAGAAGTGCTCGAATGCAAATGAAAACCACAGTGACGTGGAATAATAGAAACTCTCGTTCATCGCTAGTGGGAATGCAAATGGTACAGGCACTTGGAAAAACAGTTTGAAAGTTCCTTACAAAACCAAACATACTCTCACTATGTATGATCCAGGAATAGCACTCCTGGGTATTTACTTAAATTAGTTGAAAACTTACATCTATACAAAAACCTGCTCAAGATGTTAAGAACAGCTTTGTTTATAATTGACACAAATTGAAAGCAACTAAGATACCCTGCAGTAGGTGAATGGGTAAATAAACTGGGCTACATCCAGACAATGCATGGAATGTTATTCAGCACTAAAAAGAAATGAGCTATCCAACCATAAAAAGACATGAAGGAACATTCCAACTATATGACATTCTAGAAAAGCCAAAACTATGAAGATAGTAAAAAGATCTGTGATTGCCAGGGGCTGGTGGGAGTGGAAAGGGCTGCAGAGGTGGAGGATTTTTAGGGCAGTGAAACTAGTCTGTATGGTACTGTAATAGTGGACACGTGTCATCATTCCTTTGTCAGACCCATAGAATGTACAACACCAAGAGAGAACCATAGTGTCAACGATGGACTTTGGGTGGTAATGATGTGTCAGTGTGGGTTCATCGATTGTAACAAATGTACCCCTGGTGGGGATGTTGATAGTGGGAGAAGCTGTGCACGGAGGTGGAGCGTAGAGGGAATATGAGAAATCTCTGCAAGTTCTGCTCCATTTTGCTATGAACCTAAAACTACTTTAAAAAATAAAAATCTATTTAATTAAAAAAACAATAAGATACCACCTCATACCCATTAGGATTTCTACTATAGAAAAAAACCAAACAAACATAAAATAACAAGTGTCGGTGAGATTGTGGAGAAATTGGAACCCTTGTGCACATTGATGGGAATGTAAAAATATGTAATTGCTGGTTAAATGATTTATGATATATCCCTACTATGAAAACAGTATGGGTGTTCCTCAAAAGATTAAAAATAGAATTACCATATGATCTAGCAATTCCACTTCTGGGTTTATACCCCCAAAGAATTGAAAGCAAGGCCTCAAAGAGATATTTGCACACTTATGTTCATAGAAGCATTATTCACAATAGTCAAGGGGATAACCCAAGCATCCCTCAATGGATGAATAAATAAATGAAATGTGGGATATACATGTAACGGAATATTATTCACAGCTTTAAAAAGTAAAAAAATTCTGACACAAACAACATGAATGAATCTTAAGGACGTTGTGCTAAGTAAAATAAGCCAGTCACAAAAAGACAAATACTGTATGATTCTAAAGAAGTATCTAAAGAAGTAAAATTCATAAAGATGGAAAGTAGAATGGTGGTTGCTAAGAGGTTGGGGGAAGGGGGAGGGTGGCAATAAGAGTTTCAGTTTTGTAACATGAAAAAGTTCTGGAGATTGTGCAACAAAGTGAGTATATTTAGAACTACTAAACTTTACACTTAAAATGGTTAAGATAATAAATTTTATGTTATGTGTATTAATATTAATATTTTACCACAATTAAAAATAAAATGAAAATAAAAGTGTTCAGCCTTCCTAAGGCTGTTAAGAAACACAGACACCAAAACGGAAAGACATTGGATGAAACTTCAGTAAGGCAAATGTTACCAAACAAAATCAAAAAGCAGAGTTAAACCGGCAGGGGAATATTTGCGACCTCTGTGACAGGCAAAAAGCTACTCGTTTCACTAATGTAATATACCAAGAACACTTATAACTCAAGAAGAAAAGGGTAAACAATCTATTAACAACAGGAAAATGATCCAGCCATTCTCAGAGAAAGACAGAAAAAAAAACAAACCAAAAAGGTTAATAGAGGCCAAATGTGTTCGTTCTAATTAGTTACCAAATAATTTAAATTTTTAATTTTAAAACAAGATTCAGTGTATTAGATTAGGAAAAATTAAAAAGATGGGTAATTGCCAATGTTTCACATGGTTCTTTCAGGCACAAGGAAAGCACCATGGCTCAGTTGGCACCTATTTTCATATTTTCCTTTTTTTTTTGAAACCATTGAATGTATTTTATGATCAGGAAAAAAGCTAAACAATTCTTAAGTGGTGAGTCATATGAAAACGAACGTTTCCAAATGTAATAAACAAATGTACTGAACAAAAAACATTGATGTTCAGTGTCTGAAAGCGTATGAAGAGCAAGGTGGTCTCATACACTACTAGCAGAAGTACAAACTTGTGCAAAGTTTTTGGAGGACAATTTGGCAGTTTCATTATTTCAAATGTTCTTGCTTTAACCAAAAATTGCACTTTAAGAAATTCACCATATAGATACTCACACATGCACACAGGCACATATAAAATTTTATTAATTTCAGCAATGTTTGCACAAGTGAAAAATTAGAAATGACCCAAGAGCCCATCAATAGGATATTGGTTAAATAATTTATGGTGTTTCTCTATGGTGGAAAACGATGGTAGGGTTTAAAAATTACCTAAACTGATTTGGAAAGACATCCAAGAGTATTATTACGAGAACATGGCAAGTTTCAGAACAGTTGTAAAAACATGTTATAACATAATCCCATTTTTACGAAGCAATATACAAACGATAGGAAAAGTCTGAAAAAATCTGAAAGAATACACATCATACTGTTAACAGCAGCCATCTCTGACTCAGGTCTGTGTAAGGGACATTTGCTTTCTAAAATAAACATTTTTGTGTGTTTTGAATTCTTTGCATTGATTTTTGAAACGGGGAGGGGAACAAAGAAAGAAATGTTGAGGGTGGGTTTGCTCATACTATAAAAAAATGAGTGCTTCTGGCACGAGGTTAGCCTGCCGCCTCCCCCACCTCCTGCTCTCTATCTAAGTCGAGGAGACCCCACCTCCCTAAGCATTTCCTAAGGGCTTCAGTTTACTCAGCCAGCCTTCCTTTCTGACCTCCGGGCTCTGTGGACCCTGAATCACAACCAATCCTCTTTCATGACACGCTCTTTATTGTTTACCAGCTGATTGCGCCAACCAAGGTGTGAACGTCCACTTGGCCACGGTGCTGAATGATTAGAAGGGAGTGGAGCCAACCTTGCCACAGTGAAGGGAAACGATGCCCCTCTGGATTCCTGATCGGGGTAAGGGAGACTGGCACCCTGTCCCTGCCCAGAGAGAGAGAGACACGGAAGGAGGTCTGGGCACTAGCTCTTAGTGGCCTCTGCCAGTCAGGACTGACAGCACTCTGTCCCTGCTGGACAGCTCCCACCCCAGCAGCTGCTTTGCAGGCCCCCACCAACTGCAGAAGGATTTTTCCAGGGCCCTGCAAGATTCAGGAAAGCTGTCCAGGAGCCTTAGATTTTAGACTTAATGCTAAACACTCTGGACAGTCATCCAAGGAGGAGGAAGTATGCCTGCAGGCCCCCTTCCCTACAGGGGGTTCTCTCAGCTGCGAGCACTCCTTATCCACGTCGCCACCCCCCTCAATCCTCAGTTAATGAGGAAGACGGACCTGTACCAAGCCATGGGGCCAGGACAACTGAAACCACCAGAACTCCCATTCAGTGTCCCCAAAGCGGATGCAATTATCCGGGTCTGGTGCAAGCCCAGGACAGCTGAAAGCCGAAGGGGAATGTCACCCATACTTGGGAAAGAAATCCCCTGTGCCCCACCCACCTGCTGCTCCTCACACAGGCTCCTAAGTCCTGGGCTGAGTCACCTGGGGTCCTAGGTCACATGAAGCAGGTGTTCCACGCATGATGCATGCTCCTTCTGGTGAAGGGTAGGTATCCTGGGCACCTGGGCAGGGGGAGGTTTATAAAACACAGATGGCTGAGTCCCTCCCACAGGGTGTCAGACTCAATCCATCTGGGTGAAGCCTGGAATCTGTGTTTCTAACAGGGTCCCAGGCCATGTTGATGCTCCCTTCCAGTGGGACTGGGGACAGGACTCTGGGAACCACTGGATTTGAAGATGAAGCAGAGTCAGGAAAGCCAGTCAGGGAGCTATGGTGGCTCCAGGCCAGACAGAGCCAGAGCCTACAGCAGGGCAGGGCCCGTAAGGCATGGCAACCAGGGCCAGAGGGGAGAATGCAGAGCTGAGAGACGTTTCTGAGGAGAGGGCCACCAGGAAAGGTGACCAGGTGGTAGAAAAGCATGAAGGGGAGAGAGACGTCTGCACTGACGCGGAGGTTTCTAGCTTGAAGAGCCGAGGGGTAGGATTCCAGGAGGCACATCAGCACTGAGGGCCGGGGACAGGGGTTCTGTTTTTGGAGCGTCCTCTGGGAGTGTGTGTCTGGTGGGCAATCAGTAATCTTAGACTGTGATTGACATGAGGTATTGGGACTGGGAATGTGGAGAGAAAGGCAGTTGCCACACAGCTTGTGGTTGATGGTGCAGAAAACGCAACAGCCATCCAGGGAGAGTACATGAATTATGAAAACAGCAAGAACCACAGGACTGTGGAAAATTCTATAAGCTTGTGAGTCTTCTTTTTTTACCTTTTATTTATTTTAAATGTGTTTTTCCAGGACCCATCAGCTCCGAGTCAAGTAGTGGTACCTCGGGTTTCGACTGTAATCCACGAGTTCTGAAACGTTCAGAAACAGCCGACAGCGAGGCCTCAGGATCTTGCACTCAGCGGAAGCCATGTGACATGTTCGACTTCTGAGTTGTGTTCGAAAACCGAAGCATTTACTTTCGGGTTTACAGCGTTCATAAACCAAAATGTGCGTCAATGGAGACGTTCAAAAACCAAGGTACCATTGTAGTTGTTTCAATTTAGTTGTGGAGGGCACAGCTCACTGGCCCATGCAGGAATCGAACCGGCAACCTTGGTTATGAGCACCGTGCTCTAACCAACTGAGCTAACCAGCTGCCCCAGGCTTATGAGTCTTGTTAGGTGTGCCTCAACCCTAAGGCATCTCCCTTGGTCTGTAATTCCCAATATTTACGGACTGGTAGAGGAAATCCAGTAAGGAAAGGAGAAAGATAGGAGACAGTGAAGTTCGAGAGGCAGCTTAAGTTGGTCTGGGACCCCAGGTGACTCAGCCTAGGGCTTAGGAGCTTGTGTGAGGGGCAGCAGGTGAGTAGGATACAGGGGATTACTTTCTCACGTACCATAGCATCTCCCTTCCATTTTGAGCTGTCTTGGGGTTGCACCAGACCGGGACAATTGCATCCACTTTGGGCCACTGCATGGGCGTCCCAGGCCAACCCGGATGGCGGGCAGCAGAGCCTGAGGCAGGAGGTGTGGAGGAAGGAGGCCCACTGCCATTCTTGGTATGGTTCTCTTTCCAGGAGCCGAGCTGCATCTGGCCTCACTCTGGGCAGCTTATAAGGCCTGGTGTGAGTTTTGTTTATGAGAGTGCAGCATAAAAGGAACAAATCCACCAGCACTGGGGCTGTTGCCACTGAAGGCCTTTTGCATACATTTTTCAAATGATAATTCACTCTACCCAATCTCTTCCCCCACCCCCAAAGCCGATTTATTGAAAAAACCACCTTATATGGCAATATGGCTAACACACCGTCAGCTGGCCTTTTTAGGGACTCTGTTTAAAGAAGATCCGCCTCTGGGGTTTTATATTGCTCTGGTATTTATGCCAAAGACACACCAGCCCTCAGACACTGGGAGAAGGACCTCTCATACATTCGGTGAGTACCTGCAGCTTCTGCCAGCTCTTCCTTCCCGGGGCTGCCTGGCCCCCTGGGTGCAGGAGCGCCTCCAGATTGGCCTGGCTTCCATGACGCTGGCCCAGGTCACACAACAAGGCTCTGGGTGTGCAGTGGTGCCTGCAAGCACGCTGCCGCCTGCCAGTACCAGGCGTTTCTGGCCACGGAGCCTTTGGGAGCAGGGGCAGCCTGGATCAGTGCTCCCTGCACCCCTCACTGGGTGGGGGTGGGAAATAACACCCGTGGTGTCTACTCCCCCTGCTCACTAGGAGCAGTGCCCATCCACACTCTCCTGTGCTCTGTCAGGGCTCCGAATGTCTGTCAGGCTGTTCTAAGGGAGCGGATGCTTTTTAGAAAGCCGGCTTCTTCTCAGGGTCTTTGTATCCAAGCCAACGATGGTCTCAGTGTCTGCGAGATGTCTCTGTTGGGAATAAGAGTGTATTTTCTTCAGTCCCCTGTGGGTCTTCCTGTCCTGTGGTTTGTGCTGGGCTGAGATGAACAGATAATTTTCTCAGCCCTTGAAGGCTTCAGGGTCAACTGGGGAGGTGGAAAGTCAGGAGTTGGGTAGGGATGAGTGTTCTGTGGCATCAAGCAGTTTTAGGCCTGGAAGGAATATAGGAACCATTTAAGTCATTCTCTGATGGGGATACTGAGGCCTACAGAAGTTAAGTGACTTGTCCGAAACTCACACCCTGCCAATGCCATTGTTCCCCTCAGGCCTTCATATCTCTTTATGGCTGAGGCAGGCTGGTGTAGTGCTGCAGGCATTGGAGGCAGGCTACCATTTGGTTACCAAAGTTACTGAGTGACCTCAATTTGCTCTCCTGTACAATGGGAGTAATAGTAACACTACTTGGCAATGCTGTTGTGAGGATTAAATGAGATAGTACATGTATAAAGTGCTTGGTTTAGCGCAATCAGGGCCTGGCCCTGAGTGCTCAAAATTTAAGAATCACCTGGAGGGCTTGTTCAAACACAGTCTGTCCTACACCCCACCCAGATTCTGATTCAGGAGACTGGGGTGGGGCCTGCTAATTTGCATTCCTAATAACCTCCCAGGTGATGTTTAATTCTGCAGGTCTGAGACTGCACGTTGAATAGGGAGGCTTTAACTAAGCACTTGCTTTTATTATTTGAATGGGTTTAGACTTTGAGGTTATCCCTTGGGCTGAAAATTGTGCTTCCTGTGACAGAGATGAATGGGTGCTGGAGAAACTTCAATGGGCAGAGAGATTCTACATGCCAAGCCTGGGAAACCAAGATAGGCATTATGACATCCTGACCTTGAGGAGCAATTTCTTTTTTCCTTCCCTTTGTTCATGCCACCAATATTTATTGAGCTCTTACTATCTGCGAACACTGTCCTGGCTCCATAGGGACAGTGTAGAGGCTTCTGAAATCATTGGGAAAAGCAGAGAAACATATGAGAACCAAGGAATAAATAAATGTATGAAAAGGCTCCAGGAGGAGCCCCTCACCCAAGAGTTATCAGGGAAGTCTTCCTGGAGGAAACGGTACCCAAGCTAGGTCCTTCAGTTGGGCGATCCCAGTAGTAAGGAAGCATGGCCTTTGAGACTCGTTAAGTGGCTTACTCTACTGAATTTAGACTTCAAGGCAGGAAATAGGGAGAGCTAAGTTCAGAGGGGCGAACAGGGCTGGATTATTAGGGCCTTATGTACTACGCTAAAGGATTGGGCAATGCGGTACTACAGAAGGGTGACAAAAGAGATCTGCCTTTTGAAGGGACTGCTCTGGCAGCTGTGAGGAGAGTGCACTGGAACAGGGTGAGAGTGCAGTGGTACCGAGTTGGTCATGCAGGGTGGCATGGAGATAGAATTAAGACACCCTGGGGTTGGTTGGCAAGGAGGCAGGAAGAGTCAGGGTGTTAGGCATAGGCTCCAGGGTGAGTGGTGCAGTTCTCTGAGGGGCCATTCCAGGTTAGAGGGTGGTGATGTGGAGAACAGTCCTGGAGGTAGAATTGAGCTGCCAGAGGGCGTGGGGCTAGAGGCGCAGCAGGCAGCTGGCTCTGCACATCTGGAGCCCAGGAGAGGGGTCTGGACACAGCTGGGGGAGTAAATGAGAGCCCCAGGTAGAAGCCGGCAGAAAAGGTCCAAAAGGCAGAATCCTAAGGATCAGAAATATCACTAATTAGGAATCATTTTAAATTTAATTAACATACATCAGGCAAGTCCAGATACCCTGAGGTTAATTAGAGGTGCTACTAGAATTTTCCACTGAAAGAATGTTTTTCGTGAAATGATTTCTCTCTGCCAGGCTCTTTGATCATATGAATATATGTGTGTGTGCAGATTATAATAGGCAGCTGCTTATATGTCATTGAAGCCCTCACCCCCAGTATTTCCCCAACTGTTATTTGAAGCCTCACCATCAAGGCTTTCCTTTTAGGACTTAAACTTCCCGCTTATTTCCAAACTGTCTTTGGGAACTGGCATAAATTCAACCTTCAGTAATCATTCATATGTGAAATGGATCATTCAACTGCTTCCAATATGACAGACTTCATCCTAGGAGCAAGTTCTGATGGAAAAGAGTAAGAGAGATAATAAGAATTATTACTTTTGCAGTCTTTTGAAACAGGGATGGGCAAACTTTTGATGTAGAGGGCCAGATAATAAATATTTTAGGCTTTGTGAGCCTAAAGGTCTCTGTTGCAACAACTCAAATCTGCCACTGTTGTAATAGCAGCCATAGACAGTTTGTGAACAAATGATGGGCATGGCTGTGTTCCAATAAAACTTTATTTGTAGACACTGAAATTTGAATTTCCTGTAATTTGGGGGGGTCATGGAATATTTTTCTTGGGCTTTTCGGCAACCATTTTAAAATGTCAAAAGCCTTCCTAGCTCGTGGACCACACGCACAAAAACAGGCCTTAGTTTACCAATCCTGATTGACAATTTACAAAGCACTTTCATTTCCATTGTTTTATTTGCTCCATCACCCCCGGGAGATAGATGTTATGGTTTCCATTTCATAGTTGAGGAAACTGAAGGCCAGAGAAGGAGGCATGGGCCTGAGCCATGGGAAGAGTCTGCCGATTGGGAGGAGAAGCGCAAAGAAAGGAGAAGTGGAGGGAAGTCTGAGGCCAAACCTTCAGAGTGACCGGGAGGGGCGTTAATGCCTCTGTCCTCATAGTTGCTTGGGGGCCGGCCCGGAAGATAAGTGAGTGAGCAAATTCTTTGCACTCATTATTGTCTTTGGTTTTGGGCCACCTTTGGGGGTGGGGTGAACTGTGTTTCTAACTTTGTGAACTCCTCAATGAAGCCCAGATGTAGTGCGTGCTGACAGAGCCAGAACATGCCACTCAGCTTTCTGTGAGTGCAAAGCGGTTGTGACCCCTGGAAACCACAGTGATTTTGGCTGTGGCTCAGCGGACACACTCAAGTCTAGCCACAAGTTACCAGCAAGCAGCTGAGGCGGGTGTAGTATTTCTCTCGGCAGAGACATTCCAGGAGAGTCTGGCTCCGTGCTCGGTGACACCCGTCTTCCGGAGGCAGCTTGGGGCCCCGCGGAGGCTCCACTCCCGGCCAGCGGCCCTGACCCCGCCTGCAGCTCCCTCGCTGCTCATTTGGTTCTGCCTTCAAGAAAGCAGATTTAAATCCACCCAGAGTGCTGCAGAATGGCGTTGTTGACAGTTTTAAGTCGCTTTGTGGCTTGTCCCTGGGAAACAAGTCCAATACTCTCTTTCGGTGTGTGGGAAACACAGGGGGTGACAAAAGGGCTCACTGAAAAGCCAGACAGGCTTGAGCTATAAATCACATGAGAGAGAGATGCTGAGGGGACCCTAGAAGGAGATAATCAGAGAGGTGTGGCTTTGCCTCTTAGCTACCCTCTAGCCTCCAAGGTTGCTTTCCTCTCAAGGTGGGCCTCTTGCTAGAACCGGGAAGCATAACTGTTTGCTGAACAGCTTGTGATGAGAAAACTGTCTCTGTGTGGTTCTAACTCGGCCCGTGCAACATGACCAAGCTGTCATGAGACTGGACTGTGGAGACCTGGGACTACTAGGGCCAGTGCAGACCACGTCTGGGAAGGGGACCACTCCGGCGGTGGGATTGCCACAACATATATTGTGCACCTACTACGTGCTAAACCGTGAGACAGGGCAGGAGTTATAAACAAATCTAGATGTAATCATGGGGTAGGAGGGATTCAGAAGCTCAGAGAGAGAAAAGAACATAGACCCTTTTGTTTGAGGGCTTTTGCTGCCAACAGCTCTAGAGAGACCGAGAGGCAGAAGCAAAAACACCAAACATGGAGACGTTATGACAGGGGTGGTGACGAAGGGACAAGCTCAGGCTTTGGAACCTGTCCTGGGCTGATGCCAGCCCCGCCTCTTCCTGGCTAAGAGACCTCAGGCTAAGTTTTTTTCACTTCTCTGAGACTTGGTTTTTAAATCTGTAATATGGAAAGAAAAATATCTTCCCTTAGGGCTTTTGTGAGGATTAAGTAGATAATATATGTGAAGGGCCCCCAATTTTTTAAAATTAAAATTACTTTTTTTTTTTTTAACCAAAACTGGAACATGGAATATAGTCACCTAACAAAGCAGCTGTGCCTTTGCTCTCTCCATTGTATGGACCTTTCTGGCAATTAGGTTATAAACCAGTTTGTGTATTATTCAACTACTTTCTCAATATTGAAGTTGTTTCTGATTTTGGTTATTTTAAACAAAGCTGTGATAAACTAGCTCTTGGCCAAATCTTTGCATTCACCCGAGTGTTTTCCAAGGATAAATCCCTACAAGTGCCTTTATCGAATCAAAAGATATATACATTATATACAAAAGATATAAATATATACATTTTAAGGCATTTGAATAGTATTTTCAAATTCCCCTTCCAAGACGTAGTACAATTTGACACATCAGCAGTGACTGCAAGCCCCCTTTTTTCCAGGAAAGGTGACCCCAAGAACCGGACACGGTACTCCAGCCGGAGGTGGGGTTAGCTTTTATCTTGGCCACAGCACAATGCCAACTGCCAATAAGCCCCCAGGTCTTGCTCTCGGATGCTGAACAAAGCTTTCACGGTTTGGTTAGTTAGACTCATATACAGAACCTCATATTTATCCTATTAAATTTAATATGATTGGAGTCAGCTTATTTTCTCTGCTTTTTGAGATCTTCTTGGGTTTTGGTTCTTCCATCCAACATATTTAATATTACTCTCTCCCTGGGTCTGTTTTATCTGGAAATTTGATCAGCATATGCTCTATATTTTCATCCAACTCATTAAATTGTCACATGAGACAAAAACCAAGAGTAGAGCCCTGAGGCATATTGCTATCTCCAGGTTGACCCATCACTTATCACCTTTCAGTGACAGTAATTCAGGCAGCTACAAATATGCCTAATTGATTTATTGTTCAGCCCCCATGGCTTTATCAATAGGGACATCACAGGAGACCTTGTCAGATGCCAAGATCAACCTAAGCTCACTGTCTCCCACCTTCTCCTGCCCAGTGGTTCTGAGAGAAAAGGGAGGACTCTTACTCTGACAACATTTGCTCTTGGTAAATGACCAGGTCTAAGAAAGCACTGCTTTTTAATAATGCCTCTGGAAACCTACTTAACTTACATTTCAAGATTATCTGAGGTTTTAGAGATTTGCCTTTTTTCTCTGTTGGACATCGAACATTTGCCCATCTCCTGGCTTCTAGCATCTCTCTCCTTCTCCATTCTTCCAATATGGTGGGAGACTGAGGATCTTCTCTGCAATCCAGACCCAGAGCAGCTGGGTGCTTTCCTTCAATCTCCACTTAACCTCAAATCTTGATTTCCTCTTACCAATATTTGTTCTCTCTGTTCTGAATACCTTTCTCCTTGACAGCCATTGATGCATTCACTCATTCATTTTGATAACAAACATTTAAAGAGCCCATTCTGTGCCGGATATTGTATTACCGTGTTTCCCCGAAAATAAGACCTAGCTGGACAATCAGCTCTAATGTGTTTTTTGGAGCAAAAATTAATATAAGACTCAGTCTTTATTATATGATACCTGGTCTTATATTATAGTAAAATAAGACCGGGTCTTATATTCATTTCTGCTCCAAAAGACGCATTAAAGCTGATAGTCCGGCTAGGTCTTATTTTTGGTGAAACAGGGTAGGTACACTGAAGAATCACCGGGGAATCAAACAGACCCAGCTCCTGCCTTTACAGAGCTATGAATGAGCCGGGATATGCAGGGTTGATCACTGCTGGGGCAAATTCAAGGTGCTGTGGGAAGAAGAAGTGGGGTCACTAACTAAGACAAGTGGCCAGAGATTCCTCGTGAGAATGCAGTGTCAACACAGAGACCTGGCAGGTGATCGGAGTTAAGAGCAGCAAACAGGGGAGGGGATGAGCGTTCCAGACCCTAAAGGTCCAGAAGGGAGAGGAAGTGACACAGTTCAGAGAATGGAGAGAAACTCCACAGAGCCCGAGTGAGAAGGCCAAGAGGAGGCTGGATGAGACTGGAGACGCAGGCAGGGACCAGGCCGTGTTGGGCCCTGTTAGAGGCCAATTTCGAGAGCTAGGACTTGATTTCTATGGCCACAGAGGGTCACGAGGATCAACAGAGACAGAAGCAGGGCTGGCTCCAGAAATCCCAGTGAGCCTCTCCCCTAGTGTGCCCTCTGCTTCGAACACAACAGAGAAGGACTTTCTAGACATCACATTTTGTTAATAAGCTTCCGCTCGGTCTCTCCTTTCTGACCTTGTGTTCACAGGCCTGTGACTCTGTCTCCTCTTTGCTTTGATCATCATCTTCCCTGTCCATCTTCAGCCTGAGGGCACTGAGGGGCCAAGGTCATGTGTTTCCAGAATACCCATCTCCTTCCCCTCTGTGCTTGCACAGTCTGAATGAAGCTTGGGTGGGGCCTTCTCCACTGCCACGACCTGCTCTTTCCATGCCTCCTGCCTCTTTTTCTGTGGACTCCTGGAAGCTGACCTTCCCAACCCCTCAGCTAGGACCTTTCCCACCTCCATCCCCCCTGACCCATCCAGGCCTTTCCAGGCCTTTCACACGAGGTGTGTGAGGCAATCAGCTCACCGGTCTCCTGACTGTTTGCTGCGTCTCCTTTATCATGCAGTACCAAAAATGTCTCAGAAGTTGTCTTTTAACTTCCCCAAAGAAAGAAAACCTGCAATAGATGTTGGAAAAACCAACTCCCTCATCACTTTGCAGCCGTCCCAATTCAGATATCAGTGATGGAAGAGGGACTTCTCGGGTTTCTCCATCTGAAGTGGCAGGGGCCGTGTGTCCCACCGGCAGTCCCTTGCTTTGCTCTCCTCTCAGGCTGCACCTTCCCCCTCAAGGTGCTTCTACCTTTAGGATTGTATGTGTCCCCTGTAACTACTGCAGCTTTTTTCCTTAATGCTATCTTATATTGATTTTAATGATAAACTATTAGAGAACACAGTCTCCTTGTAAACACTTAAAACATTACAGCTATAAACCAGCACCTCCTCTTCCCACCTCCAGAGGTAATCACTATATATCTTAGACTTTCTTCCAGACCATTTTGCTATGTATTCATATCTACAAATAGCAAATTATGGAAAATACACCATATTGGTTTTCTTTTGTTGTTTTAGAAAGAACTCACATACGTGGTTTTATGCTATACATTCTGTTCTGCAACAACGTGCTTTGTTGACTCAGTAGAACCATTTAGAAATCTAGTTAGTCCATATAGATGGGCCTGGCTCTTCTCTTAACTTCAGTAAATATCCTATAATTTGGACCTTGGGGTAGTTCCAAATTGTGTGTTTGTGTGTTTCTCTAGTTAAAGAGGTCCAGTTTTCCCACACCTTTACCAACACCTATTATGAAATTTTGAATCTTAATACTATGATGGGTGAAAATGGTCTTATTTCATTTGCACTTCCCTGGTGACCAGTGAGGTTGTTCATCTTTTCATGTAGTCATTGGGTATTTGGGCTTCCTTTTCCGTCAACTATCTATTCACAGTCTTTGTTTTTCTTTTGGGCTGTTTCCTTCTCATTGATTTGTAAGAGTTCTTTATACATAATAAATAAAAGGCTTTTGTTATGTATTCTGAACATTTTATCAACACCTTTCTAATCTTCAAGTTGTTTTAGAGATTCTAAAAGCTCTGTAGCCACTTCAGGTCTTTAAGAGGCAGGTGGAATAGTTTGTTCCAACTGCCATAACCATGTATCACAGACTGGGTGGCTTAAAAAGAGAAATTTATTTTTTCTCAGTTCTGGAGGTTAGAAGTCCAAGATGAAGGTGTTGGCAGCGTTGATTTCTGCCGAGGCTCTCTCCTTGGCTTGTTGATAGCTCCCCACTTGCTGCGTTTTCATATGCTCTTCCGTTTGGGCATGTCTGGTCCCAATTTCCTCTTCTTATGGAGACACCCATCCTATTGGATTAGTCGTATTGGACACCAGTCATATTGCATTCAAACGCCTTATCTCCAAATACAGTCACACTCTGAGGTAGTAGAGGTTAAGACATCAACATATGAATTTGGGGGGTACACAATTCAGCCCATAACAGCAGGGTAGAGGGAAGAGGCCCAGTTGCCAGAGACTGGGAGGCCAGGTGCACGCGTTCCTCCTGGCTGGGCCCTGGCTACAGGTGGGGGCAGGCCCCAAAGTCAAGAAGACCGTCTCCAACCTGATTTTGACAAGTGGCTGACTAGTTCCTTTCTTCCCCAACCCCCAAGGTGCTCCAGCCCCAGGTTCACTCAGCCACACTCACCATGTGTGAAGACGAGACCACTGCGCTTGTGTGTGACAATGGCTCTGGCCTGTGCAAGGCAGGATTCGCAGGGGATGATGCTCCTCGAGCTGTTTTCCCATCCATCGTGGGCCGTCCTCGCCACCAGGTGTGTGCTCATCGGGACACAAGGCTTTGAGCCACTTGGAGTACGCACTGCATTGCAGAGACTATGCAGAGCTGTGGGTGGGGGGAAGAATGGGGGTATGAGTGAGTGAGTGTGTGTGTGTGTGTACACGCACGCGTTGGGGGTAGGGTTCTCTCTTCTGATTAACTAATAGAGGAAGGCTTTCAATAGAAATATCCAGAACCAAAATCATCCATCAGGCACACAATGACGGTATCATGTCTGGCTTAAATCTTTGGGGTTGCTAGGTTTGGAAGAAACCTGTTAAAAATATATGCAATTAAGCAAGCCCCTTGCCTTTAAGAAATTTATACTCCATGAAGATATACCCACAACTCACTTGAGATCACAGTCTGGAATAGAGGCAAAATATTTTACCCAGCAAGCACAAAGGAGGGAGAGATTAAATGTGAATGGAGGAACTAGGGAAGGGGAAGACTGTAGAAAAAGGAATAACTGAGGCTAAGGAGTATCTCAGCATGTGCAGAGAACTGTACAACCTGAAGGTATAGTATGAGCGTAGGGTATTTGAGGAGGACAAGTACGAGTAGTGTGTGTGTGCGTGTGTGTGTGTGTGTGTGTGTGAGCGTGTGTTATGAAGTAAGGGGAGGAAGTGTATGGATGGTCCCTGTTCTATCTAAGAAAATGATACTATCTTAGGAGAGAGAAGAAAGACAAGCCCACAAGAAAGCCTCCACCTTCTCTCCCCATCACCTTCTCATTCACTGGCATCTGCTTTACCCTCGTCTCCTGCTGTTCTGCTTCCTGGAGAAGAAGGACATTTTTCCTCTTTTCCTCTTTCTTCAGAGGCCCTCTGATGCCTGAGTCCCTCTGCTGCAAGCCCTCAGCCAATTCACATCTCTCTTCATTTGCTTTGCAGGGTGTAATGGTGGGAATGGGCCAGAAAGACAGCTACGTGGGAGACGAGGCTCAAAGCAAGCGTGGGATCCTGACTCTCAAATACCCCATTGAACACGGCATCATCACCAACTGGGACGACATGGAGAAGGTATGAGTGGACTCCCCTTGAACGTGCTCATTTTACTAATAATACGTCATCATGACCATTGTGCCCAGTCAACTCTTTCTCTAAAATGTTTCTTACGTCCTTTTTTCCTTCCTGTCCATCCCCTGGCTATTCTCCAACCAAGAATTCCAACGTCTCTCACTGGACACTGCAGTGGCTTCCTTGATTTGTCTCCTGCCTCAGTCACGCAATTAAATTTACCTGCTGCAAAGCACATCTCTCTAAAAACAGCTCAGGTCATGTCACTCAACCTCCTCGGGAATCTTCCTGAGGTTAGTGGCTCCTCACTAACCAACAGTAGTGCCGAACTCCCGGTCTGGCATACGAGGACCTGACCTTGCCTAATTCCCAGCATCATCCTTTCACAAGCTTTCACTCTAAGCCAGTGCTTATCCCTTCTTTCAAATGCTACTGCCTCTGGAGAGGCAAATAGCTTCTCTTCTTTTTATTTTCCCTGTCATGACCTCAGATAATGCATTGCTGCTGTATTATTATGACGATTTTCTAATGAAAATTTTAAGTAGGAATTTATAGGGGTTTTTGGAAGCTTGTTTTTGTGTGAGAAAATGTGGGAGGGAGCAATTTTTAAATGGTAGCGTGTGATCAACAAAATCATGTGTGCAAAATGCTAATACAGCCTTCTAAATATTCTTTTGATAAATTCTTCAGACAGTTGGCTGAGAGTTCTTGTTTCTGCAGTGAATGCCTTTTGACATGTTATAGAGGGCTTATTGAGCAGTCCGCCCTTGGGAATAAAGGATGTTGGTTCAAAATCTGTAATCCACTATACTTTTCTCTGCCTCCTAGATTGGGTCACTCTGGGTGTGAGATCAACAGATAAAGGGCAATAGCTTTCATTTCACACAATGTAATGGTTAAGAGCACAGACATTGGAGTCAGTGAGAGGGAGATCTTGTTGCAAATCCTTCCCTCCAAGCTTCAGTTTCCTCATTTGTGGAGATAAAAAAACTTTCTTCATTAGGTTGCTTTGGAGATTGAATTAAGTAAATATTTAGTGTAATTCCAAGGCATGGAACATACTTAATGCTCAATAAATGGTACAGAGTACTTGTATATATCTAACAATATCTAATTCGAAAATATAACAGACAAAAACATTTTATTCACAGCAGTAACAATACGAACTCTTTTTTAAAAACCCTGAAAATATGTCTTGTGACTTAAGAGAAAAGCTGAATAAGATAAAGCTGTCAAATCTTCTCAAATTAATTTATGGGCTCTTTGCCATTCCAATAAAAATCTCACAATTTTTAAACTGTATACATTTAAGGAGTACAATTTGATGATTTGATACCCATATACATTGTGTAGCAATCACTATATTCAAGCTAATTAACATACCTGTCACCTCACATAGTTACTCAATTTTTTCTTGTGAGAACACTTAGGATTTCCTTTCTTAGCAAATTTCAAGTATATAATACAGTACTGTTATCTATAGTCCCCATGCTATACATTAAATCTCCAGAATTTATTTATCTTGCATAACTGAGACTTGGATTCCCTTGACCAAAATCTCCTCATTTTTCCCTCTGCCCACTTCCTGGTAACTACCATTCTATTCTCCACTTCTGTGAGTTTGACTTAAAAAACAAAAAAAAGTCACAATTTTTAATTATGCAAGATAATTAAAAGTGTAGTTGGAGAAAAAATAAGGCTAAATGTATGAGAACAAAATGAATAAGAAAAACTATGAGAAGAGACTTTCCATATCCAAATATTAAAATATAATATAGAGGGGCGGCCAGATGGCTCAGTTGGTTAGAGCACGAGCTCTGAACAACAGGGTTGCCAGTTTAATTGCCACATGCGCCAGTGAGCTGCGCCCTCCACAACTACCGTGTTTCCCCGAAAATCAGACCAGGTCTTACACTGTATTTCCCTGAAAATAAGACCTGGTCTTATATTAATTTTTGCTCCAAAAGATGCATTAGAGCTGATGGTCCTGCTAGGTCTTATTTTCGGGGAAACACAGTATTCATCAAATTTCTGGTGAAAGAAGTCATTGAGAAAAAAATAACAAATGTGATTTCTTAAAAATCCTAACTTCTAGCATGTGAAAAATAAAACCAAATTTAAAATGCAAGCAACAAATTGCAAAATATATTCATAACAAGGGCAATGAAGGATTAATATAAACAGCTAGTGCAAATTGATTATTAAAAATATGGTCTCAGGTGGCCAGTTAACTCAGTTGGATAGAGCGTGGTACTAGTAATAACACCAAAGTTGCCAGTCCGATACCTGCATAGGCAGGCCACTGTGAGCTGTGCCCTCCTTAAAAAAAAGAAAAAAAAAATACAGTCTCCATGAGACAAATAAAGCCTATGAACAGATAATCTGCCAAATAGAAATTATTAAACTCATTTGAAACAGAAATACTCAAAGTAAAACAACTAGGTACTATTTCTATCTATCCAATTATTTCATATTTTAAGAGCAAGAACACATATGAAGGTTAAGATAAGATGGGCACTTTATTATTCTGGAGTAAAGAGTAATTTAACCTCTTTGTTGGTAATAAAAGTCAAAAAGTCTTCCAATTACCATACTCTTTAGCCCAGTAATTGCACTGTTAAAATTCTTTTTTTTGGCGAATATTTTGAAAAGAAAAAAAATGTAATATGCACAAAGATAACGATCACAGGATTATTTGAAAACAAAAATTGAAGATACCAAGAATAGTAATGTGATTAAATACATGATAGTATCTGATGAAATGATGTGTAAGCCTTACACACAGATGTTTGTTCAGCTGGTTAAAGATAAATATTTACTATAAAAAGGAAATTATGTTGTATTAACTGAAAAGTAGCAGGAAGCAATGAACATAAAAATATAATAGTATAATAATAAATAAAAGTATATGAAATAAATGAATGCTAATAGTGATACATTTGAAAATACATCAAGATGAAAGACTGGAAAGAAGAAAAAAAGCCAAATATTAACTGTTTATTATTAGGTGATAGAAATATGGAAGATTTTTATTCCTCTTAAAAACATTTTTTCAAATTTTAACATTATCCATATCTTTCATTTTTAAAGTACTTTATAAAAACTCCAAAAAATGAAGTAAGATGAAATGCAGCTGCTTGGGCCCAACACCCAACGGTTCTGAGTCGTGGGTCTGGGGACCTGTGTCTCCTGTAACAACCCAGGTGGTGCTGCTAGAAGGTATCTGACGCCCACATTTGAAGAAAGACTAACATTACTTATTCAGACTGATTGCCATCTCCTGTGACACTTTCACAGTCCAGAGCCCTGGCTTTTGCCAATTGCTCCGCCTCAGATGGCCTTCCCGGCCTCTGATGACCTTCCTTTGCCTCCAGAGCCCACCTATATCCCCCAGGAAATGAGAGCTGCAGCTACCTAGTGCTTCACTTAAAATGTGAATGTGTCTTTGTGTTTTGTCTTTTTGTCTGTCTTTCTCCCCTCCAGACTTTGAAACTAAGGTCTAGGTGCCATGTCTAGTTTATGTCTGCCCTTTTCACATTTAGCACCATCCTAGCACAAAGCCGGGGGCCTGTAAATATATGGGTACAGTGGAATCAAATGATCCTGTGCCCCACCTCTGAGGAGATGAAAGCCCTAGGTCCCTGGTACTCTTTGCTGAATCCCTCTGAAATAAAAAATGAAAAACTCCTGTGTTGTGGTCCTGGCTCACTGAAGAGGGAACTGGACACAGAGGGAAGAAATAACTTCCTCTGAAACAGTGGCTCTCCACTGAGGCGATTTTGCCTCCCTGAGAGCATTTGGCAAAGTCGGGAGACATTTTCACTTGTCACACAGCTAGAGGGGTGCTCCTGGCATCTGGTGGGTGAAGGGCAGGGATGCTGCTAAACATCCTACAAGGCACAGGCCAGAACCCCTGCAACGAAGACTTATCCGACCTAAAATGTCAAAGTGCTGAGGTTGAGAAGCCTTGCTCTAACGCATCAACCTGTTCAATAAGAAACAGTGGAAGTTCAAGCTTATCTGTCAGGTTCCCAGCAGGAGACAGTATATGTACTCAGCTGGGGTTGGGGAATTAATTTAAGGAAGAACTACTTACAGAGGTGTGAGCAGAGTTAGGGAACCAGAAAGAACAGAGGGTAGGTCTTACACCACTAGGCTGGGGGGTGGGGGACACAATGTCACTAGAACTCGGTGAGAGCTGGAGCCCTGGGAGAGGGGCCACCCAATAGGACTGTGCTATAGAGGGCTACCATTGCCGGGAGAAACACCCTGACCTCTCTCCCTCCTCCCATTCTTCAACTTTTTTTTTTTCCATTCTTCAACTTTTTGCTGGTATCTTTCATCAGCAAAACATACGTGTAGTCAGAAGCCAAAAAGCAAGGAACATACAAAGCAGAGGTGAGGAGGGAGAAGGATAGAGAGAAAGGAAGATTGGAGGGAAATAATCAATACACTGAGTATAATGGCCCCAGGCCTGAGTCCTGTCTGGGGCTCTTTTGAGAAGGGATATAATAACTTCTAAAGGTCCATCAGAAATTTCCAGGGCTGACAGTTCTCTCCAGATCCAGCCCATCCTGAGAACATTGAGCCATACTCCCCCAGCGTGCACATGTCAACTGGAATTTTCCAGCCCACTGGGAGTCTGCTGGACTCATCTGACTTTTCTTCCAAACAGATCTGGCACCACTCCTTCTACAATGAGCTGCGGGTAGCACCTGAGGAGCACCCCACCCTGCTCACGGAGGCCCCCCTAAATCCCAAGGCCAACAGGGAGAAGATGACCCAGGTAAGAGGCCAGGCAGACTTGCACTGGCATGAGAATGCAACACGGATGGCCAAAGCCTCTCTCCCATTCATGCATTACTGCAACAGAATTTTTTTGAGAACCTACTATGTGCGTAGTCCATGCCAAACCCTTGGTAGGTGGGAGTAGGGTAATAGGCATAGTTCCTGCCCTTAATAAGATTACAAGCCATTCTTTGGGCCAAGAGATGCTTTGATTTCTGCCAGACGGTCTTTAATTCTGTATTGCCCTTTCAGATCATGTTTGAAACTTTTAATGTCCCTGCCATGTACGTTGCCATTCAAGCTGTGCTCTCCCTCTATGCTTCTGGTCGCACAACAGGTGAGTAACCCTGCTGTAATCCATGCCCTTTCTGATTTCAGGGGGAGGAGGGGGAAGCTGGGCTCCTGTAGAGGTTCCTGTTCAGAAGAATCAAAGGGACAGCCAAAGTCCAGGGAAAACCTTGCATAGGGATAACAGAAGGAAAGCCCGTGCAGAGGCGAGTCTGCCCAGTATAGCTGGAAAGAGTTCGCATAAACAAACCATGATTAGTGTATCCAGCAAGCGCCATTTCCCTCATAGTGGCCAGACCGGGAGCTTACACACACTTCCCAACAATGCTGGAATGTTTCTGCTCATGAAGCAGCAACAGCAGAACCTGTGATGGTGGATATGAAAGTATGTGGCCTTGGTATAGAAAAGTGATCAGGGAAATAGAGAGACCTTCAAAATAAAGTCATTTTTAATAGAGGCTTGACAACTTCCATGAATATTGTTCAAACATTTAGTCATGTATTCATTGATTTGTCCATCCCTTCATTAATTTGATATTTTCCATTACTGTCTACCACGTGCCAACCATTGTACCAGGCCATGAGCACACACTGACAAACAAGACCGCTGCCGCTATTATGGAGCTAACAGTCTAGTGGGGGAGAGACAAAAGTGAAAGGTATTTCACTGACGGTGAATAAGAACAGTAATAGGGAAGTACAGGGTGTGTACTGTTTTATGTCCCGTGCTTTGCACTTGATTTTATGTTGTAAACATCATGTTTAATGGCCACATGGTAGTCATTATATGATAGTTCCATAATTTGTTTATTTATTTTACCATTTGTCTATTGCAGGATCTTTAGGTTTTCTCCAATTTTTCTTTTTTGTTATAAAATATACTATGATCAGCATTCTTGTACGAGAGTAAACTGGTGGTCCCCGGATGTTTATTTTACATCTGGCCCTTACTGAACCATCTTTTTAGCTCCAATCATTTCTCAGTTGATTCTCTTGGGTCTTCTAGGTATATAAACCACATCATCTGCAAATAATGACAATTCTGTCTCCTTTTGACAATAACACCTCTTATCTCCATTTTGTGCCTTACTGCATTGGCCAGAACTCTCAGGACGATATTAAATAATAATAATAAAATAACAACCTCGTGGTGTTTCCCCATCAATTATGATGTGGCTGTAGGATTGAGAGAGATTTCTTATCATGCTGAGGAAGCTTATTTCTATTCATGGTTTCCTAAAACTTTCATCAGTAGAGAATGTTAATTTTTTCAAATTGCTTGGTTTTGATCGTCCCTTTCAGATTAAACATTCCAATTGCATGTGCATATGTGTTAATTTGATGCATGAAAGATGTGCAAATTATCCAGTCTCACTTAAAGAACGTGCCGTCTAGATGCAAATTGACAAATGTGCGTTATCGTGAAAAATGTTTCAAGGAATACAAGAAGAGGAGACATTTTACTCACTTTCCAGAAGACTGCAGTATCATTTGGGAGAATAAATTGATGTAAACAAAAAATATGATTGATTATTGCATGGTGGGTGAATTTTCTCAGCTGCGAAAGGAAAATAAGATAGTTGGAGATATCGGTAACGGGTCCCAGACGAGACAGATGAAAGACCAGAAAGGTTTTCCTAGGTCCTATCCCCTCTGTCCACAGGCATCGTCCTGGATTCCGGGGACGGCGTCACCCACAACGTCCCCATCTATGAGGGCTATGCCCTGCCCCACGCCATCATGCGCCTTGACCTGGCTGGCCGTGACCTCACAGACTACCTCATGAAGATCCTCACAGAGAGAGGCTATTCCTTTGTGACCACAGGTATCCAGCCCCTTTCCTGATTCAGAGTGCTGCTCACGACCAAATCTTATCTAGGACCAGAAGTTCTTAGGAATGATGAGGAGTCGTGGCTCTGTGTACTCAAACTCTCTTAGGATAGACAGGGAAGCCCTCGGCTGGGGCCGGGCCTCCAGACAAAACCAGATAGTCAAGGTCGTCTTATTTAAGAAAGAAGTTTCCCAACCGAAATGCCCCGGGATGGGGGACAGGCCTAGGCCTACTTCTCCTACACGGTGCTCAGCTGAGCCCTCCAGACGTGCCCTTTCACAGCACCCCTCCCTCCCCAGGAACCTGCCCCACCGCTGTCCATGAACACACCCCATCAGAGCTAGTTTTGAACAGCCCTGAATGGTAGTAATGCGTGATGCATTTCTCTACCTGGGGGCATTTATGGTATGGCTAAGGGGGAGGTGTCATGCCTCAGTGGGCACCCTGGGCAAGAGGGGCTTTGGGATAGAGGCTGTCCTAGACTCCATAAGATCACACATACAAGCCTCCATCTAGACAAGAAATGTGTCCTGCAGGGCCCTCAGGAAGGTCTGCAGCATTGTCAGAGCAGAGTGAAAACAGCAAGGAGAAAAGTCCATGCAACATTTTGCTTTGAACTCCCCCTTCCCACTGAGTACCTATTTTCTGTCCTTCTACTCCTTCCAGCCGAGCGAGAAATTGTGAGAGACATCAAGGAGAAGCTGTGCTATGTGGCCCTGGATTTTGAGAATGAGATGGCCACAGCAGCCTCCTCTTCCTCCCTGGAGAAGAGCTATGAGCTGCCTGATGGGCAGGTGATCACCATTGGCAATGAGCGCTTCCGCTGCCCCGAGACCCTCTTCCAGCCTTCCTTCATTGGTGAGGCGCTGCCCCCAGCCCCTGCCAGCTGGGAGGGCACGGTGCAGGGGTGGGTAAGAGATGGAAAGACAAACACCAGGGGTCACACAAACTTTGTTTTTTGTGTATACATAGGCCATATTTTTCCAGGAAGAGCCAAAAATACATAAACAATACAAGTAGATAAAATCTAATTTTAAATAACAGGGTGAGGAAATCAAGACAAAGGAAAAGCAGGAGAGGCAATATAATAAGAAACTAAGAATGAGTTTAATAAACAAAATACTTCTTGGATCACTCAACATTTAGGTCATGGGGCTGAAATTTGTAGCAATAAACAGGATGGGTTTGGGGGTCAGACCTGGTTTTAAGTCTTGACTCTACCTTTTCAAGCCCTGTTACCTTGGACATGTTACCTTCTTCAAATCTCAGTTTTCTTATCTATAAAGTGGAAATAATGATAGTACCTACCAGATAGGGTTGTGACAGGATTAAATAAGAGAATAGTACAAGGACAACTACTTTCTTGAGAAGCGTGTAAGAAAAGATGGGCCTATAAGCAAATGTTGATACACAGTGCAGCAGTAAATAGCAAACTAGACAGTGTGTTACAGGCCTAAGAAATCGTGAAAGCCTTCTTTGAGAAGGTAAATATTTGAGCAGGACCTTGAAGAATGAATATCATTTTATGGTATCCGGGGATGGAAGCACTGCAGAGTGGGGAATGGCATAGAAGGCAGATGGAATTGTATATGTAAAGGCATGGAGGTGTGAAAGGTCACGTTCTATTTGGGATATGAAAAGAATTCTGTGTGTGTGTGTATGTGTGTGTGTGTGTGTGTGTGTGTGTGTTTGTCATGTGTGCACACAGGGGAACTGGGGGAGAATGGCTGGACTACACAAAGAACATAGGGGTTAATCATATCAGCTGTGGAAATCCCCTGAAAGCTTTTAGGCAGCAGAGTAGCAAGGTCAGGTTTGTATTTTAGGAAGATTCTTCTATCTACTGTGTGAAATTATACCACATGGACAAAAGACTAGAGGTGAGAGAGGCAGGTAGGTGGGTATGAACTGGTTTGGCACACAGGAAGATCTTGGTGCCACGCTAAGGGAGCTAAATGTCAACCTGCAGGGAATGGGGGGCTGCTGAAGATGACACTGGGTATGTGCACACGAGGGAGGAGTCTGTAGCAATAAAAGAGAAGGAAGTACTGACCCGTGCTATGACATGCATGATGCTTGCAAACGTGCGAAGTGAAAGGAGCCAGACACAAAAGGCCACATAATGTATGGCTCCATTTATATGAAATGCCCAGAATAGGCAAAGCTAGAGACAGAAAGTAGATTAGTGGTTGCCTAGAGCTGGAGAAGGGGGAAAAGAGGAGTATCTGCTAATGGGCCTGGGGTTTCTGTTGGAGGGTGTTAAAAATGTTCTAAAATTACATTGTGGCAATGTTCACAACTCTGTGAACATACTAGAAACTAACCTGTACTCTTTAAAGAGGTACTCTTCATGGCATGTGAATTATATCTCAAGTAAGTTGTGAGAATAGATGAAAGTGTTCCTTCAGAAATATACCTCAGGCAACAATGTGAAAGATCAATCAGAACAGGGGGCAATGAAAGGCAGGGCAATAACCTGTTAGAGGGTCTGATCTTGAAAACCATTTGGGAGGTGATTAAGGGTCTGCAACACCAGAAGGGTCACCTGAGGAGCTGGGGGTGCTGGTGTTCATGAGTGATAGATGTTGACGAAATACTATGCTCTCCCCTAGGCATGGAGTCTGCCGGAATTCATGAAACAACCTACAATTCCATCATGAAGTGTGACATTGACATCCGCAAGGACTTATACGCCAACAACGTCCTCTCCGGGGGCACCACCATGTACCCTGGCATTGCTGATAGGATGCAGAAGGAGATCACAGCCCTGGCCCCCAGCACCATGAAGATCAAGGTGGGTGTTGACCCAGTTCCTTCATCCTGTCCTTTGTACTGTGAGCTACCAGATGCTCAGTCACTCTGCCAGGCCTGGAGCTCAGAGGTCTCTTGGGTTCCGCTCTTCCTGGTACAGGCCAGATTTCATCCTGGGAGAATTGTGTTCCTTGGGCACTGATGAACTGGAAACACGTTTAGCATGGGTTCTCAGACATAATCACATGATGTCATGTGACAAGGGGGTGAAAAATTTTGAGGAGGAAACCAGGAAGAGGGAAATAGAGGTGAAGAAAAGAAGGAAGCAACACGACAGCATCTCTAAACTTTAAAAAGGACTTGCGTGTTACCCCCGAGGAGGATGAAAATTTCAAAGAGGAAGTTTGGCCATGGGACGGGCTGCTGGTTTGAACTGACAGGGGCATCCGTGATTCCTAGACAGCCTGTTGTCCCAGCTCAGCTACAGCCCTCCCCACACTGCGTCTCTCCAGGGCTTCTCACCTTGTAGCCTTGGTGGAATGGGAGCTCACTTGTCTTACTGCTTCTCCCCAGCCTCTGGTCCCCAAGCTATCAATAATAGGAACTTGCAGGCACTTTGCTGCTAGCAGGTATAGAAAAAGAGCTGGGAATAGAATGGAGATAACAAATAGGTTGAAAGTTACAAAGTCTCACAATCAAGTTGGTCCCTGGGAAGGAGGCCTGATCTGAGGAAGTATATTCTCTGTGTCAGTATTCTAAGAACCCTCTTCACAAAAGAAGGCTTCCCCAGGCCACCCCCCGGCTAGAGGGTGCTCAGCACAGGGAAGCAAAGCTTTCCCCAGAAAACAAATGAGAACGTGTCAGTTCTTATCTGCACCCAGAGCCACTGGAGCAGCCTCACTTACTGAGGCCTGCCTCCCGGGGGCATCGCGCCAGGCCTGGAACGGGGACTTTATACCAGGACCAGGTGTCAGGACACCACACCTAGCCTCACGCCCAGATTCTGGTTCATCAGGTCCGAGGAAGTCTCATCACCTACACTGATAAATGAACACCAGTGGTTTAATGCATATCCCTATTTGTGAGCCTCTGCCTGAGTTTAACATCACGTACCAGCCTTCAGGGTTTAGGGTGTAATTAGTAGACGTGATCAAAGAAAGGGTAACTTAAGTAAGACGAGAAGAGAGGAAAGGGCCCTCCAGGCAATAGAGCGAGCAAAGGTGTCCAAGGGTGTGTGTTTGTGTGTGTGTGTGTATGTGTATGTGTGTGTACAAGCACCTGAGACAAAGTGAGCAGCACGATTTGTGTAGAGGAATTGGGGGAGATGAGGGAAGAGATGTGGAGTTGGGGTGGGACTGAGACTGAGGACCTTCAGCCCAAGACAAGCCAGAGTTTTCTCACAACTAGACCCGCCCAGCCATAAAATCTGTTCCTTTTCAGTGCCTCTGCCAGTCCCTGAGGTGTCTGTCCAAAGAGTGATGGGGTAACTTTTGTCAGCCTGAATAAGATACCTTCTAAAGACCCTTCTTATTCTGCAATTCCATGAGCTCTGTAAATTAGGACATATGTAGTGAGGTTCTAAGGAGACAAAAAACTAGTTTCTAGTTTGTTTTAGCACTGAAATCTTAGACCCTTCAGAAACTGGGAAATTAGTTGAAGAATCACAATCCTTCTAGACCCATTTTTAGGTGGAGTTCAAAGTTGTTTGACAGGACAACCAATTTCTAAAGGCTACGCTAAGGACTCCCAGTGGCAAGAATGAACAATGTCTGTGTGAATTTGAGAACTTCTCAGATACAAGTGGCTGTTCACAGATAATGCTCAAGACAGGGTCTGAGTAGCCTGGCTCAGACTCAGAAATGGAGGAGGCCCAGCCTGAGCTGCCCATGCAGCCAAACTCCAGGCAAGACCCAAACTGCTCTCTCCCTGTAGATGTTTGTGCTGTTCAGCTACTGCTGAGCACCAAGCAGCTGTGGAATCTCAGGGCACATAACAAGGAGCGGTCATCGCTCATGTATCTGCAGGCCAGCTAGGCCTGATCCAGGTCAGGTCTGGTCCACATGGCTCATTAGGGGACCCGGGCTAAAGGCCCAGCAGCTCCTCAAGGGAGCTCTTCTCAGGAAGATGGCAGAGGCACAAGAGAACAGGCCCAACTGCATGCCTGAAGCACATTGCAAGCTCCTATGTGGGTCATGTCTGCTACCATTTCGTTGGCCTGGCCCTAAGTGACAGGGTGGAACAGTACACTCTTCCTACGGAGGGGGACAGGGTAGAGGGGGAGTGAAGATTTGAGCAATAATTCAATCTACCACAAGGTTTGCCCTGTTCCTTTCTGAACGTGGAGGCTGTCGTTTCCAGCCCAGCCCGGCAGTGTGACGGGTGGTGCCTGGACCCCACCTCCATGCCCTTGGGGACTGATCATGCTTCATTCACCACCTTTACTCTTTCCAGATTATTGCTCCCCCAGAGCGGAAGTACTCAGTCTGGATCGGAGGCTCCATCCTGGCCTCTCTCTCTACCTTCCAGCAGATGTGGATCAGCAAGCCGGAGTATGACGAGGCAGGGCCCTCCATTGTCCACAGGAAGTGCTTCTAAAGTCAGAACACATTCTCTGGGGATCTCCTTGAGACTGCTCTGTTACCAATCATGAAACATTAAAACCTGCAAGCCTTACTTCTCTGGGTGGGGCTCTTTTTTTCCCCTCTGGGCTGTGTCTCACAGTGTGAAGGGTTTTTCACATCTTCTTTCTAACCCACACATGACCTTGTGAAATAAGTACCATTATTACCTCCACATGACAGATGAGGAAATTGAGGCTCAGAGAACTTAAGCATTTTTTGAAGAGAACCCGGAACGGAGATTAAAATCCAAGTGTAGCTGACTCTAAAGCTAGTACTCCTACTATATTACCTTGCTTCCTTTCCCTTGAACATGAGTAAGAATGGGGGCTAGATGACTCTTGGGGAGGGGGTTTAGGAAACAGCACTTTCAGAGATATTAGTCTCTGTACTCAAAGGTGATGCACAGAGAACACGAACAGAAGGAGAAACACAGGCTTATAGGATGCATGGTTCAATACAGTGTTATTTGAACTTAGGTGAAGGAGGGGCACAGTGGGCTTAAAATCTCTATGAGGTCCTTTGTCATTGAGGATTGGGTTGTATTTTACCCCCAGACGAATGAAACCACCAGGAAAAATATTTTTACTGCCCGCTCGGCTACTCCTCTCTCTCTCTCTCTCTCTCTCTCTCTCTCTCTCTTTCTCTCTCTCTGTCATTTGTTACTCATCCCTGCCCGTGGTCAGTTTTGTTTAATTTCACAGTATTTACTGAATAGTTGGCATCTATACTGGGTAAGGCCACATTGATTCATGTACTCCACATAGGTGACTCCCACCCATCGGGACTCCCTGCATAAAGTGGGAGACACACACATACACACATGGCTATGATATAAGGTGAAACAGAAGCACCCACAAAGGACTATGGGAAAATAGGGGGTAATGATAACAGCTAACACTGATTGAGTGCTTACAATATGTTAGGCGCTAGGTGAAGAGTCCTCATCACAGCCCTATGAAATAGTATCAAATACTACAAAACAGGGTCATTCTTATTTTATAGCTAGTTTACTAGTTAAGTACCAGCTAGTTTTTAGCGGAGCTAGGTCCTCACTTCTGCCTGGTATACCCTTTCCTCTCTCCACCTAGCCACGTCCCATGCTTGATGCTCCCCAGCAGATCCTAACTGGTCTAACTGGTCCATGAACCTTCCCAGACACCCCTATTTGGACACAGCAGAGCCCAGTGGAAGTGCAGGGACCTCAACATCAGACATTCCTCCTCCACCATCTCCGCACTCTCCCTCTGGAGGTAGGGTGGAGAAGCATGGTTTTTTAAAAAAAAAAACCCTAGAAGATTTATGTCTTTGGAAGGGTTTCCCAGAAGCAGAACATACAGTGAGGATTCACATACAAGTGATTTATTAAGGAAGGCTCTAAGGGGAAGCCAGCGAGCAGAGTGGAAGAAGCAGGACAGGAAAGGCGAGAGGCCCAGCAGGGGACCTCTCAGGCACAGCTTCAGCCTGGTCCCCAAGGAGCTCTGGAGTGTAAGCCTGACTGCAGGCAATGAGCTGGGCTTTCACAGTTGCCTGGCAGGGACTGGTGAAGGAGAACCCTGAGGGACATAAAGTCTCAGGCTTTCCTCTTGTGCAGGGACAGTGCTCCAGTAGGCTGAGGGCACTCGCGCAGAGAAGAGCTGCAAGCTCTGGCTGTTGGGAGACAAAGCACAGGGAGGAGATCAGAGGGCATGTGCACGCGTGCACGCACACACGGACCCATGGAGATGTGGAGAACTGACATGCCCTGCTATAGAGGGACATATTAGAATCTCCACATGGGGGAAGAAAGGGAGGCTGACTGGTCATTCCCTTCCCTCCCCTACCCAGTCTTGCCCCACTTCAAGAAGTGCTGTCCTAGAATTCTTCAGTGGATTGGTTACAATGGCTTGAGCAGAGTGGAAATCCAACAGGAAGTCAACTAAAGGTAAATAGAAGTTATGTCAGAGTGGAAATCCAACCGGAAGTCAACTAAAGGTAAATAGAAGTTATGTCCCAGACACAGAGCCAACCTGAAGGAGCCATTACTTACTATACTGTAGGGTGGTATGCATACTGTAGGGTGGTATGCATTGTAGCTGTGTGGCATGCATTGTGTTAGAAATTGCATGTGGATTATCTTTCTTAATCCTCACCCCTGGCTGCCTGAATCCAGAGCCCACACTCTTAACCATCTTCCTATATGCTTCCCTTTATGACCAGGTGTATCAGTCACAGTTCACTCAGGGGAGTAGAGCTCATTGTGGAAATCAGGGAGTTCTAGGAATGAGACTATCCCAGAAGGGCGGGACTGCAGAAGTGAAGGTCTGGAATGAATCGCGGGATGATCAGAGTGGCTTACTAATGATCAGAGTGGCCTTGATGATTAGCTGGGATCAATCCGTGGGCACGTCTGTCTGTCACAGTATCTGACGGTGGAGATCTCCCCAGAAGAGTGGTTGAGGCCCCCATTCTGCCTTCCAAATCTGACACTGGGTCCTCTTTTGGCCAACTCTAACTCAGAGCCCTGTCAGGAGGGGATTCTGGAAGCATACTTCCCAGCTTCACCGACTTGAGTTAACACAATCTAGCACATTTGAATATGTTTAATACAGATAAGAATATAACTGACCAGACACGAAAGCAGCAGAAGAAAGTCAAGGTCACATTTGTGTATGTTTATTTCCCCGTTTTTAATAGCTGCATAGCATTTCTGTAATATGAGCCAGTATTTTATTTGTCACAATAGCACTTACAAATATTTGAAAATAATTCCTTCATATCCTCACTCCAAGAACTAAGCAGAGTGCCTAGTACATAGTAGACGCTCAGCAAATATCAAATGAAGGAATGTATGCTGAATGGCTAGAGTCCAAGTAGGGCAATCAGCTCTCACTCGACCCCAGCAGATATCTGACAATCTCCCAGAAGCAGGAAGTGGCCTCATTCCTCCAGGCAAGTGGGAAATAATTCTGCTCACCAACATGCCACTATTTACTATCTTCTGGCCAACACCTGAGGTGGAATGAAAACACCGTTTACTACTTCCAGGAGAAACTGATCGCCACCTTAAGTGCCTTCCTTGCTCACCACAGTCCTTTTATAACCCTCCTTCCTCATACACAATGGTGGGGCCTCAATACTCAACGTTTGTTCCATGAGACGCTATCTTTTGGGAACAGCTGGGCCAATCAGATTCTCTCTTCTGAGAATTTGGAATTACTACCAAGAAAGATATTGAATTTTTATGCATGGTGTAACATAATAAAACAAGCATAAAGAAATAAAGGGGAATAGAAAGATCATCACTAATATCGGGATAACTGATAGGCAATTTAGGCAAAAGATAATTTAGTTTCTTTATACATCAAAAAAATTTTTAAGCTTTTGGAAGCAAGGCACAGAGTGAGAGAAAAATATTCACAAAGGGCTCATATCTAGAATATATTAAGAACAATAACAATAGTAAATAAAAGAGACAATCAATACTAGAAAAATGGACACAGGACTTGAACAGGTCCTTCACTCCAGAGGTTACTGAAATGGCCAATAAACATATGAAAAGGGTACCACTTCATGAATCATTAGGAAAATGCAGGTTAAAACTACAACAAGACACCATTATATCTAGCAGAATGGATAAAATGAAAAAAAACAAAAACTGACAATACTAATTGTTAATAAGAATGTGGAACAACCAGAGCCCTCAGTCACTGCTGGTGGCTGTGTCAACTGGTACAAACGCTGTGGAGCCGTCTACTGTTTGGGAATAGTAACTAAAGCTGAGCATACAAACCACCTATCATGTAGCCATTCCATTTGTAACTCTACACCCAAGAGAATGGCATACTTAACTTTACCAAAAGACATTGTCCAGAATATTCCCAACAACACTATACTTAATAGCTCAAATCTAGAAACTCTCAAATGTCTACCAAAAGTAGAATAGAGAAAATACATTGTGATATAGTGACATTAGTAAAATACTATACAGCAATGAGAATGAATGAACAACTACACATATAAAATATATAAATCTCACAGATATTATGTTAAATGAAACAAGTACTTACTATATGATTTCATTTATATAAAGAACAGGCAAAACTAATGTCTACTGTTAGAACTCAAGCTATTCGTTACCAGTGGGGGATAGTAACTGGCAGGGGGAATGGATTTTGGGGATACTGATAATGTTCTATTTCCTGATCTGAATCCAGGTACTAGGGGTGTGTTCAGTTTGTGAAAATTCCATTAAACTGTACACTTAACGATAACATGCTCTTTTCTTCATGACATATTATACTTCACTATAAAGTTTTTAAAAATAATTTTAGGAGCAGGTTAGTTGCCTGTCTGTACAGAAACCTGTGGACAACTTCCTCATTCAACCTTTACAGTAACCCTGAGGGCAATGAAGCAGCTAGACCTTGGGGGGTGCAGAGAGCTTCTCAAACTTTTCTGGACACATATTTTCCAAGTCTGAGTTTACATAAATAAATGTAAGCAGTATAGTTACATAGAGGTGGCTGTGGGAGAGAGGGATGGGACAGAGTTTAGCTGTTCCAATATCCATTAGCATTCCACCTGTTATCCTAAATAAATTTACAATGGATTTTTAAAAAAATAATGTGTATAATATACAAATATCACTTCAATCATCCCATATAAACCATATAAACACCAATATTGGAAAAAGGCCCTGTGCTTGCTATACAAGCAGCTTCAAGACAGGTGTCCCAGCCACCAACCCCTACCCACCCTCTTGCACCCAGGTCACTGTTTCCTAAAAGCTCCCATCTCTAAGAGTGCTGCCTGGCTGACGGGTTTACCTGTTAACTCTTGGTTTGACTCTTGTGGTTTAAACTTGGAAGATGGAAGCACTCCCTGACAACATTTCATTAATCTTGAGTTCTGAGGTCGTTAAGACGTCGGGGTGTGGCAGGACACCCCAGGGCCCACCCCCCCACCCCCCCACCCCCCCACCCCCCCACCCCCCTACTTCCCCACCCCCCACCCCCCCCAACCCCCACCCCCACCCCCGGCAGCTCAGCACTGTCCCCGCCCCGCTGCAGAGCAATTCTCCACCGACCGCAGGACTCGTTTTATACGCTGGCAGGTTCCTCCCTACCCTGCTCTTCTCCTCTTACAAATCCCATTCAGCATCCCCATAACTCCTCGCCCCCACCATGGTTCTCGCCCCTGGAACCCAATGCATCAAGTTTAAACGAGTTGCAGTCACATCCAAGCCTCCCACACTTGATCCTAATGGGATTTTAGGGTTACTATGCAAATCGAGTGAGCGAACGTGTATTTATTCATAAAACAGACAAAAGGAGGAGGTGGGGTGTAACCGAACTAATTTGTTGATTTTTGTCAATAACGTGCCAGCGTTGTGCTGCGCCTTACAGGGAATGGGAAAAAGATAAGTTGTGTGAATTATCAGGTTGCGTCGTTTTCCTACTTAAAACCGTCCAATTTTATCCCATATTAGAATAAAAACCAGACAACAAACACCTGGAGAAAAGAAATCTCGTTTACAATTACAATTTTTTGATTTGTCTTTAGTTATGAAATTGAAGGTAACACAAAAATGCAAAAGTGATGGAATTGTTATGTCTTTTTCAAAATGTTATTTATCCAATGAACAAATACTGAGGGGCGAATCACACCCATGCACCTTCAGTTGCCAACACACTCCCCAGTCCCAAGCTGGACGACGTTTCCTTCTCGCACTGCTTCTCTACAAACATCGCGAGACCAGAGCGGTCCCTTTGGCCCCTCCTTCCCAGTCAGCTCCACCCCACCCACTTCCTGCCTGGCGGTCTGCTGACGTCAGAGGCGCGCCGGAGCTCGTGAAAGGCCACGGCGGGGGCGGAAGTGCTCTCGGAGGAAGTGTTCTCGGCGGAAGTGCTCGCTGTGCTGGTCGTGGGTGGGATGGCTGCAGGCAAGCTCTTTCTAAAGCTGCTGCGAGTACCCGCCAGGCCCATGCCTCAGAGCCCACTCGAGGGCGTGCCCCTTTCCAGGGGCCTGCACCCAGGGCGCGGGCCCCGAAGGCTCTCCATCGAAGGCAACATTGGTAAGGGCCGCAAAGTGGCTGCCAAGCCTTGGCCTCCGCTGAGCAGGTGCCTGAGAAGCTGGGAAAGGGAGCTGGGCCCTGAACACCCCCCTTCCTCTTTCCTCCTCCGCCGGTTTGACGCGGCGGGACTGCTTGTTGTGAGCTGCCAGGGCCATTCCCCTCCAAAGTACACTGTGGGCCATTGCCTCTGATGTTTAGGAGCTCGGGCCTCAGTCCTCGCCCACAGGGACACATCTGTTGGGGTATAAAAGCCACGCAGTCTGTAGGTAGGATGGACCGAAATGGAAGCGACAAGGAGCTGGGTGTCATTTCTCTGTTCTCCTAAGAGAGGGTTGCCACATTTGGGGGGGGCGGGGGAAGGTGCCCGTTTCAAATAGGATTTCAGACAACTTGTTTGAGTAATTTTTTAGTGCAGGTGTGTGCCATACAATATTTGGGGCATACACTAAAAAAGTCATTCTCTAAAATGCAGATTTAACTGAGCGTCCTGTATTTTATCTTGACAACTCTACCCTAAGAGAGTCTCTAAATTTCATTTATTCACATACCACTGTCGCTATTTTTGCCACGTCTCTTTGCTAGTCCCACTATAATTTCTGAACGTTTTTCTTAGAAGAAACTCACTTTTTAAACCTAAAAAAAACATGTATTGACTTAAAAAGAACTGTCACGAGAGCAAATGGAAACCGAGTGTCTTAAATTCACAGTAATTAAAACCGAATGAAAGCAAAACTTTTCAATTTAATGTTACTAAATTCTAACTTGACACTTTTCCCTTCTAAGGTGCTGAGCCCTAAAAGGGGATTAGCTAGTCTTGCATTGCCAGCAGTAAACTGAGAATTTCTTATTTTATTCATTCAACAAATAACTCTTTGAGCCCCTTCCACAAGCCAGCACTGTTCTTGGCTCTGAGCGTGCAACAGTGAACAGAACTAATGTCTCTGCTCTCCTGGAACTCAGAGAGAGAGAGACAATAAACAACATACATTAAGCAAAGTAGACCATGTGTTAGGTAGTATTAGTGTGATGGAGAAATTTTAGTGATGAGAGATTGAGGGAAGTTGCAGTTTTAAATAGGGTAGTGAAGACAGGCTCACTTAAAAACTTGATGGTGAGAAAGTGAACCATGTGGATAACTGGGAGAAGAATCTTCCAGGCAGAGAAGAAACCCAGTGCAAAATCCCTGAGGTGGAAAGTGTGTTCAGGGAAGAGGCGGGAAGCCATTGTGGCTGGAGTGACAGGAGCAAGGGGGAGATAAGGTCAGAGGTCCGAGGTGGTCAAAGTGTGTGTAGGCCTTGGAGTCCACGATGTGATTTTATTGTGATTGAGATGGGAAGCCATAGGAAGGGTTGAGCAGTCGAGTGACATGGTTTGACTTAGATTATAAAAAGACCACTCTGGCTGATATATTGAAGGTAGAAAGTGTCTGGAGGTTATTGCAATGATGACCTTCAGTGAGTTGGACCAGGGTGGTAATAGTGGAGGTGGTGAGAAGTGATTGGATTCTAGTTATATTTTAAGGTAGGGCTAACTAGGTTTGTTATCATACTACATGTGGAGTGTGAGATACAGAGAGGGGTAAATGACTGAGTAACTTGAAAGATGGAGTTCCTATTATCTTAAAATGCAGGAGAATGGGAAGAACAGACTTGGGGCAGGGAGTGGTTTCAATATTTTGTTTTTAGGTGTGTATGGTTTTATATGGTTTTAGATATCTAAGTGGGGATGTTGAATAGGCAGTTGGATATATGAGCCTGGAGTTCAGCATCTCCCTGGACTGGAGTTATAAATGCAGATGGTATTTAAAGCCAGAAGATTGTGTGTTGATGGAAAGGACTAAGCCGTGAGGCACATAAATGTTCAAGACATTGGAAAGATGGGAAGGAACCAACAAAAGACGAGAAGGAATGACGCTGAGAAACCAAAAGAGAATGATATCCTGAAGGCCAAGTGAAGAACTTGTTGAGGGAGAGGGGATGGTCCACTGTGTAATGCTGTTTAAGTGATGGAGCTCTTTGGTGAACTTGAACAACTTCTAGGAGCAGGAGGGGTGAAAGTCTGGTTGGTGTGGGTTCAAGGAGAATGGGAGGTGAGGAATTGGAGCCCGTGGGTTAAGCAACTGCTTAGAAATTTTCCTAGAAAGGGGAGACATGGGTGAAATGAGAAGAGGATTTGAGAGGGGTTTTTCTTTCTTTTTGTAAGAGAAATTAGATTACATTTGTAAGCTGGTGGAAATGGTCTAGTAAAGAGGAAGAACTTGGTGAGACAGGAGGGAAGATAGCGTTGCTGGAGTGATGTCAGTAAGCAAGAAGGAATGGCCCCTGTAGCCCAAGTGGAGCGTGGTTGGCCTTAGCTGGGAGCAGTTTACTTCTCATGATGGGGAGCATGGCGATTAAATGCGTACTGACACGAGTAGGTGGAGTGGGGACTTAGGGAAGGTCTTTTGGTTGTATGTTTTCTCAGTGAAATAGGAAGAAAGATCAGGAAAGAGTGAGTGAGAACAGAAGAGAGACATGAAGTTTCTAGTGAGTGAAGGGGAGCAACGTAGAACTGCTGGGCAACACTAAGGACCGCTGTTGGACTTAGCGGTCGTGAATTTAAAGCAAGACCAGTCACCACGGCTGGGTGTGTTTTTCCAGCCAGATCAGAAACATTGAAAGGAATGAGAAGAGAGGTGCCTGATAGTGTTATTCAAAGATGTTCTGTCTTGTACTTTGGGAAACATGCCCCTAAAGAAAGCTCTGTCCTCAGAGCCTAGAGAGGTACAAAGTACTTCACAAAGTAAGAACTTTGGAGAGGCCATCAGGTGAGGTGTGAGTTCCCTCTCCCAATTTTCTTGATCTTTGCTTCTTAACCTTTCCAGATTGCTATGCTTCTTCCTCGCTTTCTCATGCAACCGAGGCTCACTGAATACCTGCTACAAGGTGGGCTCATATGTGATACAGCTCCTGTCCTTCAAGGAGATCCAAGACAAGTGGGAGATCCAAGACAGGCTTCTAAACATAATTGGTATACCTTGAGATGAGTGCCATGTTTGGGCTTGGAAACTCAGTCTCTGGGGTAGGAACTCCCCAGACGGAAGAAAGGAAAGCGTGTTTCAGGCACAGGAAGTAACGTTTGCCAAGGCAAAGCCTGAAGGAACATGCGGTTGTAATAACAGAAGTAGCTGGATGTGCCTGGATTAAAAAGGCCTGGGAGAGGATGGCAGAACAAGAAGTCAGAAGGGTAGGATTTGCCAGATACTGAAAAGCCTTGTGGGCCATGCTAGGAATTTCTTCTATAAGCAGTGGGAGGCTACTGAAAGCATGAAGCCAGTATGTGCCATGACCAGAATAATTTTGAAAAGGAAATTGGCTAGAATGAGCAAATAAAAAAGGTCCATAACGCAGGAACTTTCTTTGCATGTCTTGTTTGTTGTAGTTCCCATAGTGCCTTGCATCCAGTTTGTTGAATGAATAAATAGGAAAAGAGTTTGGAGTAGATAAACTAGTTTTGTGGCTATCATAGTAGTTGGGGGGAGAGAAGATGCAGGAATGAAGGGACAGAGAAGAAGTGGTGGTTTGAAAGAGATTTTGGAAGTAGAATTGGCAGGACTTGGTGGCCACTTGGAGGGGAGGGATAAGGAGGCATACTCGTAGAAGATGACCGTGAGGTTTCTAATTTGCACATTGACTCTGAAAACTGAAGATGAAAATGAAGAGGAAGTCTGGGGAGGCAAGAGAGATGTATTTTATAGGAGGTGCCCCTGAAATACTGTTTTCCCAAAAATAAGACCTAGCTGGACCATCAGCTCTAATGGGGCTTTTGGAACAAAAATTAATATAAGACCTGGTTTTATTTTACTATAATATAAGACTGGGTCTTATATAACATAATGTAATATAATATAATACCGAGTCTTATATTAATTTTTGCTCCAACAGACACATTAGAGCTGATGGTCTGGCTGCGTCTTATTTTCGGGGAAACACGGTATTATAGAGAGAGGTGTTCCGAGATAGATTACAGTATGTGCCTGAAGTTAAAAGATATATGGGAGTTGAGATTTCAGCTGTGGAAGTTGTTGACTTGAGGTAGTTGTTGAATCCTGGGAAGTAAATGCAGTTGCCCAGGGAAAGTGACTAATGAGAAGTGGACTGGGGTCCTTTGATGTGGCTCTCGTTAGTTTTATCTCCCATCGTTTCATCACCCCACCCACCGTGATGACTCTTCCCGAGACAGAATTAGTCACGGTCTCCTCTGTGCTCTCATCACATTTTGTACCCACAGCTGCTGCAAGCACTTGAGTTCTGTTGAGAATGTTTGCACATCCAACCTCTTCCCTGGGTTGGCCACTTCTTGTCTTGTTCATCTTTGTGTCACCAGCACCTAACCCCCTGCCTGACCCATTGTGCTCATTCACTGTTTACCGGTGCCTGAATCCTGTGCTGTGATTGCCACGTGGAAGTTAGTCATTGGGCCCACAAAGGAAATATTTTAAACTGCTGTTGGAATCAAGTCAAGAGTTAGCTTGTGCTCTAATCACAGGTGGCATCTCCAAACAACTCAGAATGAGAATACCTATTTAGGAAACCTGAACAGGGGAAGGTGAACCCCTGTCCTACCTGAAGTTAGAGCTCTTTAGAGTGGCTTGTCTTGTCGTCAGACTGCTCTGAGTCTTGTTCTTCTGACCCTGTAGGTGTAGACCGCAGCGTGTGTAAGGCAAATGGATCGGTGAAGTGACAACTAATGGCACCTAGCATGAGTTGTTAAGTCGTAGGCCATGTGTGATTGAAAGAGAAAAGCTTGGTGCTTAGAATCCCTTAAAATCTGAAAAATAAAATAGCCTATATTTTTAAAAGTATTCATCAGTAAGGTGTCGTATCGCCTTCCAAAAACAATTATGTTATGATTACAAACCTAAATTGAAGACAGGAGTGCCATTTGAAATATTGTCAGTGAGTCGTCTCAGACCTTTCTCACTTTGGTTTTAAACACCCCACCGGAGAAGGGGAAACTGTTTTACAGTCTAGAGACTTGTACATGAAGGAGGGGAGGGCTCCCCTAGTAACGCTTCTCCTCCAACATTCCAGGTGAGTGACTGAAGAGCATTACTATGCATCTTTTATTGAGTGTAAACAATTGGGCCAAGAATTCCTAGGGGAAAGACCTGCTTATTACAAATACTGTAAATTGGAGTCGCTCTTTCTGTGACTCACCTCAGTCCATCCGTCCATCCATCTCCATTCTTAGTACCTGGCTAGATACTCAGGATGCAAAGGGCATAAGATCAGTCTGTGTCTTCAAAAAGGTGAGCTCCCAGTCTAGCTGGAGAGAGGTATGAGTCATCAAATCATTACGGTGTAATACCTTGGGATACTCTGCCTAGGGATGAAGGAACTGGAGAGAGTTCAGAGAGAAAGCGGCAGTGAAAGGAGGAATGGGCTGGTGAGCACAGTCGGGGAGGAGGGCATTCCAGATCCGAGAGGGTCGCCTGAGTTTGGATCATGCTCTGGAAGCTGTGAAGGACCTTCTTTTTTCCCTTTTTTTTTTTTTTTTTGTAGTTTCTCATAAAATAACAATAATAAAAGGAATCAGGGCAAAAATGTATTAAGTTTATTTTAAGCCTGCTGAGTGATTTTTGAAAGTTTTCCCAGAATGCCTGTAACCGCAGAGCCCATCTGATCCTGGTACTTAGACTCTGTGTTGGGTATAAGTTTCTTGAGGGCAGGGTCTCAGCCTAGTTCTTGTTAGTACCAACCATTTAGCAGCTACTCCCTGAACGATTGACTGAGTGACTGAGTAAATGAATGCAGCACCAAAATGAAATTCCTGAAGTAAAGGCTTTTAATTTTCTATGAAGAATTTTCTGTTTCAAGACAGACATTGTTATATTTACTGCCTTTGTTTGCTTCTTGGTAAAAGTTTTCAGAAATTGATTTCTTTCCCCATGCTTTTCATCTTGTTTAGGAGAAGAAAATGCTTGGAGGTGATGGGATGTTTAAGAGGCTCCCATGAAATACAACTGTAGTAGTTTAATGTATTACGTTAGGTGTAGTAGTTTAATGTATTACCTTACTACTAGATTTTAGTGTAATGTGGTTATAGCAGGCATCGTAGTTTATAGAAAAATTTGCAGGAGGAAAAACATGACTTAGGAAAAGGTGAACATTAATAGCAGAACTCTTTCGTCCAACTTGTGGAATGACAATCCTGGTGCTAATAAAAATCAACATGTTGAAGTAATATACTCTAAGGATGTAGCTCCCACCCCTTTTCAAGTCACGGCACATATAATCAAGTACAAGGATAGCCAAGGCCCAAGGGAAGGCTGATGCTGAGATCTGATACCCCCGAACTTTCATGATACTAAAAAGTATTTCAGAAGCTAATTATACAAGAACCTGGGGCTCTGCATAGAGACCAAAGGGAGGAATTTGTCAGTTTGCCCAGTGTTTCATGAAGAGTGGCTTTCGGGGGACCTGAGTTCTCTGGCCATTGGGAGGAGGCCAGTGTAGCCTTGGAGAAGCAGCCAACACCACTGCAGACACTCGGTGGCTCCTGGGAACACCTGAAAACATTTATGTTAAAAAACAAAACAAAACAAAACAAACTCCGGGGCTGGCCCGGTGGCTCAGATGGTTAGATAGAACTCCTTGCTCCTAACTCCGAAGGCTGCCGGTTCGATTCCCACATGGGCCAGTGGGCTCTCAACCACAAGGTTGCCGGTTCAACTCCTTGAGTCCCGCAAGGGATGGTGAGCTCCGCCCCCTGCAACTAAGATTGAACATGGCACCTTGAGCTGAGCTGGAGCACGTCCTCTCAACCACAAGGTTGCCGGTTTGACTCCCACAAGGGATGGTGGCTGCGTCCCCTGCAACTAGCAATGGCAACTGGACTGGAGCTGAGCTGCGCTCTCCACAACTAAGACTGAAAGGACAACAACTTGACTTGGAAAAATGTCCTGGAAGTACACACTGTTCCCCAATAAAGTCCTGTTCCTCTTCCCCAATAAAATCTTTAAAAAAAACAAAAAAAACAAAACCCAAGCAGGAAGAAAAAACTGTTATGATCAGGTATCACAGCACTAAAAACAGTTATGCTATGTCTGGTTTTAATGTAAACATGTAACTTTGAATTCTTTTTTAAAATAATTATTCCATATCTGTGAGTGCTGCCTGGCAGAGCCACGTTCCTTTGGAATGCAGTTGAAGAAATACTGCCCTGTCATACGTGCCCCAGACGCTCCGACCCCTACAGCAGCATGGATGGCACCGCTCTTAGGGATTTCCACCACCACTTACTGTCATTCTTTGCCAAAGCCGGTTTCTGATTACTAAACTTTGGAATGGGGAGTGGGGTGCTGTCCTGGGGTGATTGTTCCAGTAATTGGAACTGTGTATTTCCCATTATATCTCATTTGTTGGCATCCCGGGTTCTGTGTGTTTAAATGGCATGAGTCAGTTTCTGAGAGTCCTGACTGCTCTTAGATGAACTAATAGTGTCTGATCTCAGGTATAGGTGGCACTCCCTAACCCGCAGGGCCCTTCCTTGCAGTTGTTTCTTAGGTAATTGTTTTTAACTTCAAAAAAATTTAAGTAATTCTAACAATCATTCAGGCCCACCCAGCTAACAACTCAGTTACCTTCATCTTTTCATATGAATTAAAATAGTTTTTCAGCTGATAGGCTGGGACCATGCTTTAAACTTAGTCAACAACCTGCAATCTAATTACTAACTGTGCCAGACATTTTAAACTGTGGGCTACTCAGAGCAGGCAGGTATCTGATAATACACGAACTCAACCAATTTGTAATTCCTGTCTTGACGAGCACAGGATTTATTTGGTAGTCTAGTATTTATTTAGTAGTCTAGTATGTGTTTCTGAAACCTGTATTTTTAAAAAGCTACCTCTGATTTTGACCAGATTGTTCTGGATGGCATTCACAAAAATAAGTGTGCACCAGGATCACTTCGAGCATACTTTAAAAATATGAATTCCTGGGGCCCAACCCCAGAGATTCAAATCCTGTTAAGAAACCAAAACCAAGACGCATGAAACAATCAAAATAATTAGATGCTAAACATACCACAGGCAGTTAATATTTCTTGTTTGATTCAGCTGCCCAGTATGGTAGGAATTCGGTGTGAGTTAGAGAAGTCCTGAACTTCACGGACCTTGGGTTTGGTGGGGAGAGGATTTAGACACAGGCCTGGAAGAGTAGGGGAAGGCATTTATTCACTGAAATGTGGGAAGAGCAGAGGCTGAGCCAATGTGCAAAGGCACTCATAAGAGGGTGGGGGTGGGACAGAGGAGTGTGACTGCAAAATGCATAGATTCATGTTGTTTGTTCTGTGCTCAGAGGAGGAGTTGGAGTGGTGTGTAATAAATGTCACAGTGGATGTGTGGGCTCTTCTGCTGAGACATCTCGATGCTCGATCAATAACCATGAGTGGCTCATGGAATCACCGGAAGTGTGCCTCCTTCCTTCTCTTGGTTCCACTTGGGTTCCTCCTTAGGGTAGAACTCACTTGAGAAAGATCATCTCCCACAGAGGAGATGAAGTTCTAGGTGCACTCTTAAGATTCATTTTTTGGTTTTTAACAAATGTGGGTTTCAGAGGGAACTGAAATTAATGTATTAAGTGTTTCATCCACTCAGGTCCTGAGGAGCTCCATCTTCTCCCTGGAGAAACGCAGTTACAATGCCAGTGGTGGAGTGTTACCCAGACACCAGCCCGGGCATGAAGGAGGATTAGCTAGTCCCGTGTTAAGGCCTTACACAGGAGGTGCTTCTGAGCAGAGTCTTGAAGGTTGAATTGGAGTTGGCCAGGTGAGGAGAGGAGCTGTACCAGGAAATGGGAAGTATGCACAGTCACATTTGCAGCGGAGGACGTGGCATGATTGGAGCTGCAAGGAGTTTGGTCCAGGGGAGCACAGGATACCTGAAGGGAAACTGAGGCCAGAGAGGTGTATGAAGGGGCTAGAAGATTGTGTCTTGTAGACCGTGCTGAAGGCTTGGATTTTGTCATGAAGGCAATAGGGAGAGTCAGAGAGTTTGAAGTAATGCTGTTTTGTGTTCACTGTGGCTGCAGCATGAATGATGGCTTGAAGAGGGCAAGGCCAGAGTTGGCGAGGCAAGAGATGAGAGCCTGGTCTTGAGCAGGAGGTGGAACTAGAGAGGAAAGGACAGATGGGGAAAATGTATTGAGAAGGCAGGTGCAAAGGCACTTGGTGCCCACTTGCGGTTTGGCAGAGGAATAAGTTCGGACGCTGAGCGGGTGGTATTGCCATACATACCCTGAGGCCTGGGATGGGGGAGGTTCAGTTTGGTGGGGAAGATGATGAGTTCACTTAGGGAATGTATTGACTTGGAGGTGTTTGTGGGGTCTCCACGTAGAGATGTCTGGAGGGCTGTTGGATACTGAGTCTGGAGCTCCGGAAGGTATGGGCCAGACATTGGTGTAAATGGGAAAAGATAACTTGAATGTTGTGGCACTAGGTTGATTTCATCTCCAAAGTAGTTTCCAAAGCAACTGCTAATGTCCACCTCTTCTGCCATCATGATGTTGGTTCAAGCTACTGTCTTCTAACTGGTCTGCCTTATCGGTCCATTCTTATACAGCTGGCGGAGTGCTCTTTTAGAAATGAGATGGAAATTTGTCATTTCCCTGCTTAAAGCCCATCAGCACTGACTTCCCATCACTCTTAGAAGAGAGTCAGACTCCTTACCATGGGTGCAAGGCTCTGCGTGACCTGGCCCCGACCTGCCTACCTGCCTCTCCACGCATATTTCAGTCGTTCATTCTTCTCCCTCACTGACCACTGTAGCTGCACTGGCTTCTTCAAGGCCACAGACTTCCCTTTTGTCCTGTTGTGCACCTAGTTCTTTCTCCTCTCCCGACCTCTGTTCATGCTGCTCCCCTTCCCCTATGCTTCAGGTTTTACCTCAGGTATGTTTCCGAGGAACCTTCCCTAATCTAAGCTATACTGGAGCCATCCTGCATTTTTATTTTCTAGCGCTTCTTTTAACACAATGTGTTGTGTTACTAGTTGCTTGTGTGTTCAGTAATCTGTCCGTACGAGCTCTGTGAGGGCAAAATCGATCCTGCATTTGTTTATCATTGTACCCCTAGCGCAGGCAGTCCTGAGCACGTAGCAGCGTTCCCTGAATATTGGTCAAATTTGTTGAATGAACAAGAATCATAACCTTCATTTTCTATCTTGAAAAACTTGCAATTTTTAGTCACAGATTGAATAGGACTATGATTCAAACTTTACAAGCAATGTAGCTGATTTCATCTACTTTTGATAGTCTATTACATTTTTAACTCTTACTAAACACTCTTTGTCTCTGGGAGGTTGGGACATTAAAACTGCAAATCAAATCTTAGGGATATTTTTCCTCCCCGTGGCCTGCATTCATCATGGTGACCAGTTAGCACGGCCTGACCCATTGTCAGTCTGACAATGGTATATGGCTGCTGCGTTTTGAAATGGGAAACATTGGTACTTGTTCCCTTGAGTAGGGCAGAGTTTGATAGCCGCCTTCCCCTTCAGCCCTGATGTGGGAAGTATCCCAATGCATGCTGTTTGCATTGCAGCTGTGGGAAAGTCCACCTTTGTGAAGTTACTCATGAAAACTTACCCAGAATGGCACGTAGCTACTGAACCTGTAGCAACATGGCAGAATGTCCAGGCTGCTGGCACGCAAAAAGTAAGTTTTCAGTTGTGTGGGTCGTGGGCAGGTGTGGGTGAGTAAACTAATTGTAGTAATCTAACTTGCTTTGAGTAGGTGAAGCAGCCCAGTTTGCGTCTCCTCTTTAAAATACCTTCATTCCAGAAAGCAGACCGTGTACACCAAAGAGGATAAGACTTGTTTGAATGTGTTTAATTTTGATTCTTGTGGTTTTTACATGCCTACAAAAGTGACTGCCTCTATTCTGTGTGGTTTCCCAAAGCATGTCCAGCCATTCTGGTTTGGAAGATTAATTTTGTCATTCCTACCCTTAAGTATACTACTGAAGCTGACCATCAGGAGTAAGTTAATTATAATGATTTTAACTTATTTATGAAGTCTTAGAAATTGGAAAGGACCTTAGAGAGCAGCTAGTTATACTTTGAGTCAATGCAGATACAATAACTAACATTTATGAAGCACATCCCATGCGCCAGCACTGCACATGTCATTTATGCCTCGTGGCCCAGCCCTAGTGTCTGCTCTGCTGCTTTGGGAAAGGCTCCAGGGTTGGTCGCAATGCCATCCATGGCAGTGCGAGGCAGGAAGGGTCAGTGTGGACATGTGCCTGAGCGGTAGGTAGCTGAGGGAGTGGCCCGCCATGCCTCCTGCAGCCAGCCGGAGCGTTCACTGAGTGGCTCATGGGGGTACAACCCGAATTGTTAGAAAGTTCTTGTGTGAGCCACTTTGCATACCTGTGACTATGACTCATCGATTCAAGTTCTGTCTCTTAAGTATTTTAACTTTCCCACATGGCAAGTCTTCAGAGGGTTGAAGGCGATGAAATATTTGCCTGCTCTTTCTCCCCCTCAAGTCTTCTCTCTTTCAAGCCAAACACCATTTTCGTCCAGACTGTTCCTCATTCTGAAGTAAGTTTGTCTAGGTGATGAGCTCCGGTTTGCTGGTTTTCCGTTTAGAATTTACTAAGAGTGGAACTCAGAGCTTAACGGGACATTCTGGATGCAATCTAAATGGTCCACAGTACCATAGATGGTCCACAGTACCATTGTTCTGGGTGCCATGTTTCCATTATTCCAACTTAGGATCGTGTTACCTTTTTGAGCAGGCACACCATGCCTGCTCAAAATATTGAGGACATTTGTTTTTTAAATTGTCTTGTATGTAGGTGTGTGTGTGTGTGTGTGTGTGTGTGTGTGTGTGTGTGTGTATTTGTGAAATTAACTTTTCCATTTAGAGAATAAATTATATATCTTTTTTTCTGAGTATGCCACAGGTCACCTATTGTGGGGGGTTAGAAATATGTCCACAAATTGTTTGATACGCTTTCACTTCAAGAGATGGACCTTAATTCTCCTCATGAGTGTGGGCTAGACTTAGGAACTTGCTTCTGATGAATAGAATGTGGCAGGAATGACAGAGTGTGACTCCCTGAGGTAGGCTGTAAGAGACATCGCATCTTCCGTCTTGTTCTCTCTTGATCACTTTTGGCTCTGGGAATGCCAGCTGCCATGTCGTGAAGCATCCCCACCTGTGAAGAGGCCCACACAGCAAGGAACCAAGTCCTGCCGATGGCTGTGTGAGTGAGTCTTCTCGGAAGTGGATCCTTCAGCCCCAGTCAAGTCTTCAGATGGCTCTGGTCTCAGCCAACATCCTGGCTGAACCTCATGGAAAACCCTGAGGCAGAACAACTCAGCTAAGTGTGTCCCAAAGTCCTTGTTCACAGAAAATGAGATAACGGATGTTTTTTTGTTTAAGCCACTAAATGTTTGTAGAATTTGTTGTGCAGCAATAGATAACTAATACTCTCGTAATCCCGTTATTGAGAGGTAAAATGGTTAATTAACATTTCGTCTTTTTAGATTTCTTTCTACAGAGGAGAAAATACATATATTTACATACACTTGCATAAACGAATTAAAACATATGTACATTTACTTTTTTAAAACAAATTATGATTATCACCTGCATGTCACTTGATGTACAAGGTCTTCCTTTCATAGTAATGTCATTTTAATGGTGGCAGTATACTGCATAATATGCTATATTGTCATTTAGTGATAAAGTCTTTTATTTTGAATACTTAATTTTCTAACTTTTCCTTATTATAAACAATGATGAATATCTTTGTAGCTACATCTTTTTTCTTTTTAATAGCTAAATGGTGTGTGGTTTTATTTTACATTTCTTTGTCTAGGTGATGAGCTCCAGTTTGTTAGTTTTCCATTTAGCATTTACTAACATGTTTGGAATTTTGCATGTATAAGTTTGATTGGCATTACTATTTGTGTGTATAGTTTTGACAGGTTTTACCATTAGGGTTATGAAAATGAAATGAGAAGTTTTGCATCATTTTTAGCATAGGAATTACCTATTCCTTGAAGTTAATGATAGAAATAATTTTCTTGACTCTCCCATTAGCAAGGATGAAAAAGAATAATATCCAGTGTTGCTGAAAGTATGAGGAAATTGGTACAACTTTTCTGAAAGAAAATTTTGTAAAATCTAACAAAAGTGTCAACAAGATAAATAATTTTTCCACATCAAAATTCTAGTTCTAGATTACCCTAAGAAAATGTAAAGGGTAATAAATTTTTTAAATTATAAGGATTCAGTACTGTTTGGGGGAAATAGTTATTGGATAACTGCTTCTTTCTCAATTATTATTTAGGGGTTTTTTTAACCTTCCTGAGTCAACTTTGATAATTTTTCTTAGAAAATTGTCCTTTTATTTTCCAATTTAATAAAGTAAAGTTAGTACATGTATTCTTTTATATTTTTAACTCTTCTGTATCCAGAATTATTGTATCTTTTGTCTGATGTTGCTTATTTGTGTGACTATTCTGGGAGGGATAGATTAGATAGATTATCTATTTGTCCTTTTTTAGAAGATCCAAATAATGGATTTTGTTTTTCAATTCTGTGGGGGCTTGCATCATTTTTTGCCTTTAGATTTATTCATTACTTTCTCAGAATTTCTTTTTTTTTTTAAGCTTTTTAGTTTGAGTGATTAGTTTGTGTATTTTTTCCTTTTTTCTACCTTAATAAAAGCAATTGCAATTGGAAATTTTCTTCATGGAATAAGCTTTGGCCCTGTCTTCTAGATTTTGACATAACAAAATTTTAACTGAAATTTCTAAATAGTTTGTAATTGTAGTTTCGATTTATTCTTTGCCCAGTAATTATTTTTAAAGTATTTTACATTTTCTGAGGAGATTTTGTGTGTGCATTATTTTGCTATTCTAATTTTATTTTTGTTATGGTCAGAGAGTGTGGCTTATATAATTTCTAATTGAAGGAATTTACTGAGGTTTTCTTCGTGACTTATGTATGATCAATTTTTTTGTATGATCAGTTTTGGTAAATGTGCCATGGACTTTTAAGAAGAATATGTATTATCTATAAGGTATGGAATTTGATGGGATGTAGTTTATGAATTTTAAGATGCCATTGATCATTAAGATACATCATGAATTTAATAAAATTTCTACACAATATTTAAAATGTCTGTTAAGTTTAATTTAATGAACATACTAAGTTGTATCCCAGTTTTAGATATGTGGGAAAAAATGATTTAGAGTCTTATCCTCCGAGCTCTCATTTTTGGATTCTACCTTTTGTATTAAATTGTGAGACAAATATGTTAAAGTATTGTGTTTTTATTGTGTTTTGTCTATTTCTCCTTGTACTTTTAATTGGCTTTGCTATATGTGTATATATTTCAGTGCTTTATTATTTCATGTAAAAAGGTTCATAAGTTTGTGGAGTCTTCACTGGTTTATTAGTATTAAAATAACCCTCCTGTGGCATTTAATGCTTTTTTTTTTCTTAATTCGGTTTTGCCATACATGCTTTCTTTTTATTTGCATCTACTTAGTGGATTTTTCTGTCTCTTTGTCTCCAACCAATTTATGTCATCTTGTTTTAGGTTTTTCTTGTTTTAAGTATTTCTTTGATGAACAGGATTTTTCGTTTTTACCCAATCTTAGAATTTGCCATTCCTGGGAATTTTTCTCTTTTATTATGATTATGTTTAATTAATCCTGCCACCTTATTTGTGCTTTCATCTCCTTTTTTTTCTTTTTGCTATCTTTGATGTTTTATTTTTCTCTCCATCATTCAAATGGCAAATTCACTATTTTTATTCTACCATAAACATTTAAATTTTAAAAAGATACATGTTTAAATCTTTCAACGTTAATAGAGTCTCTGTGAAGGAAAGAAAAAAAAATCTCTACTACTTTTTTATTACCCTTTTCTTCAGACTCTGTCTTCCAGGTATATTGAAATCTGCTGAAATTTTAGAGCTCCAGAATGTTTTCACATTGTGAAATTTCTTTTCTAACAATAGAAATTGGCATTAAAATTTATAAAATGGTTACTTTATATTTAACTCTGTTCTGCTGGTTGATCATTGACCACTTTTTACTCATTACCACATCTTCCCATTTCTTAATTCTTTGTTTTGACTACTGTTTCAGTTGGTGGAAATATATTTTAGAGAAGTGTTTTTTCAATAAAGGTATGTGGGTGGTCTAATTTATGAGGGATTGCTTGTCAAAAATGTCTTTCTTTTGGTCTGGAATATAACAGGTAGTTTCTGTTGTAGAGAAGTGTTATATAGTTATGATCCTTTTTATATATGTATATAAGGAATTCATGTTTTTCCCTTTCCCCTCATTAGGTTTTTGTTTTGTTTTTTGTGAGTTGTTGACATTTTGCCAGGATAGATCCAATTGTGGGTACGTGCGCACGCGTGTGTGTGCACGCTTCATACATTAATACATAAAAAATCTTTTCTGGTACTCAGTGAATTTCTCTGGTGGAAAGTCTTGGCATCCCAGAAATTTTCTTTATTTTTTCTTTTGATTTTAGCTTTTTTCAGGTCATTTACCTCTGACTAACTCCTAGTTATACCAGAGTTTTAAACTAGTTCTGTTCTTAGAGATAAGAAATGTTTCTATTAGGCAGTGATTCTCGATGATGGTGAAATTTGATGTGAGGGAGACACACACCTTAGGAGGAATGACCTTCCTCTGCTCATCTTTTTTTGTTGGGGGTTGCATTTCACCTCTCCCTATTGGACTCTTGTCACATGAGAAGGAAAATTGTTTCCTCAGCGAGGTAACTTTGAGTTAGGCGTACTGTGAAGTTGCAGATCATTTTAGCCCCTCTTTACAAAGTTGTTTGAGTTATAATTTAATTAATTGCTGTCAGATGGAGCACTGGTGGCATTGTATCTTGATCTGTCTTTCCAGAGTAAAGAAAGAAAAAAACAAAACCCAGCCTTACCACTATATTAGATGTGTATTGCATCTCCTTTTTCCAACCTGCATGTCTTTTCATTTCTTTCATAATTTTCTGCTTTTTTTCCTCTTAGTTGAGGGAAAATTTCTTGAGCTGATAACTCTATGATATTCAATAATTAGATTCGTTGCAGTATATAGTCTGCTAGTTATTTATCTTCATTGGGTGTTTTGTTTTTTGGCAATTGCATTTTTCTCTTAAGAATATTCTTTTCAGGGTATCCGATGGACATGCGTCCTATTTGGGAGACCATCTCAGAGATAATGTGGATGCCTGATCATGGCTTTGTACACCAGAAGCTAAACATTAATGAATGCCAACTATAATTTTATATATATAATGGGATGGCTCAGTGTGAGGTCGGAGGGATAGTGGATGGGGGAGGGGCGTTCACAGTGTGAGGGATATAAATGATGAACGTCTAAGTATTACCTTGTCTTGTGCACCTGAAACTAATAAAAAAAAAAAACCAAACAAATGTTTCTTTAAAAAAAATCAAAACAAAACAAAATAAATGGTCTAGATTATCACCAAAAAATAAATAAATAAATAAATTGTCTCAACTTTTGTTTATCTGGGAAAAAAAGCCTCTTCAAGAATGTTAAAGTTTTTTTAATAGTTTCTGATGAGAAGCATGCTGTCATTTATATCTATAGCTATCCACTGTACATTATGCATCTTTAACTTTTGTTGTACTTGAGATTTTTTTTTTATTGTTTACTTAGCAATAGGATTATAATGTACCTAGAAGCAGTTTTCTTTATGATTCCTTTGCTTAAAAGGTGTAGAGTAAAATATCAGAATGCACATTTAAAAAAAAAATGTTCTTTTCATATTGCTCCTTTTTTATGACAGCCTGTTCTTATCAATGTGTCAATCTCTTGAATCTCATTGAGACTCTTCTGTTTTTTCCTGCTTCTGGCAACAGCTGCCTCCTAAGAGGCTGCTTGTCCTAAGCACACAGATTGGTCCTCTCTTTTTTAATTGCTGAATATTTTTATGTGCAATGATTATTCCTCTGTGTGTTTATGTGTTTGAAGCGATGCTTGCATTGATTCTGTAGCTGAGACGGTTCTTTCAGAAATTGTGCAGACCCCTGTGCAGTTTTTAGTTGCAGAACAGTTTCCCTTTGGTAGCCCAAAGCCTGTTGGTGGAATAGCCCCACCCAGCCAATCTACTGCATCTGTTAACACAGCACCTCCATTAAGCGGGCTTTCGCGCAGCGGGTTTTCAGAACCGTTCTGCCTTATATTCTAGCTCTTTATATCCTTGTCACCCCGCCCCTTTTCCTTTTGCATTGTGAGCTCCTTGAGTTTGGGAATCATGTCTTGCTTGCCCTCGTATGGAGAAATATTAGAATGAAGAACTTACAGGAAGCCAGGTTTGAGTCCCCATTCGGTACTTACTCGCCATGAGACCTTGGCCAAGTAAGTGACTTAACCTTTCTGAGTAGATTTGCTCCTCAGGAGTGTGGGCATGACAGTAGTATCTCATGAAGCTGTTTTGAAGATTGAGATGACATAGCACAATGAACATGGACATAAACCTGAGCAGACTTGGTCCCTGTAAGCACCTCCTCCACACAGGCTTCAGTTAATGGTGACTGAGGGAATGCAGATCCAAAGGGCTTTGTGTAGAACTCACTTTTGCACTGAGTCAATGGTAGAGCCCAGGAAAGAATTCAGGGCTCCTTCTGAGTGTCCCACGTGGAGTAAATGGGTCTTCAGATGCCTTTCATAAAGTCTGTAGAATGGAGAAGGAGGGTTTTGTTTGTCTTAACAAATTGTAGCCCTTCTTGTGAGAGAGTTCTATTTGGTTGGTTGGATTTTTCAAATAGTAAGTTGCTTTCTTGTCTCAGTTGAAGTTATAAAGAAATAGCCACAAATGGAAGCTCAAGAGGGAGGCAACATAGTATTACAATGGAAAACTTTGTTTCCAAGTGTAGTTTTAGATGGTTGTTGATTCTTAACTCTCCCTCAGACAGATTCCACAAGCCTGTCAAACTGTAATACGCTAATTCTATGTGTGGTTTTTCCTCTGCTTTTCTCTGGTATGTTGAAAGTGGCTTGTCATCTCCCTCTATCAGATGCTTGTCTAATAAAGTAGGAAAATCTCTTCCTTGATTATGCAGCTTTGACCAAGCTGGGGGATGTGATTGTGTCTTTTTAGTAGAAGGAAATTTGTAATTGCTTCTCTCATTGATTAGTAAACCTGCAGGGGGAGAAGGGGAGGTAAACACCATGAAGTAAATATGTCTTCCAGGGACTTTTGTAATTTCCCTCTAGGCTTACACTACCCAGAATCTTGGAAACTTGTTGGATATGATGTACCAGGAGCCAGCACGATGGTCCTACACATTCCAGACATACTCTTTTATGAGCCGCCTGAAAGTACAGCTGGAGCCCTTCCCTGAGAAGCTCTTACGGGCCAGGAAAGCAATACAGGTCTTTGAGAGGTCTGTGTACAGTGACAGGTAAGACCCTGAACCCTCCATTGGTTACAGGCCCCGTGCTCTGCGCTGCATGTTTTTTTTCTTCCTCAGATCCTGCACCATTCTGGTCACTGAAAAATGGACTTTTAAAAAAATGTCTTCTTCTTGAAGATAACGCTATACAGATTTGTTCAGACATAATTCCACAGGGTTATTATATATGTCAAGAAAGGAAATTCTATTTTTCACTAGTTTCCCACATTACCACTGATTGTTTTCCTATTTTCTGGCACAGAGGCAAGCTGGTAGTTACCTAATATAAACATTACATGCTAAAAGGCACAGAATAGAAACTTAAAGCAGTATATGTTCTAGGAAACCGAATGAATCAGTGGTGATTCATTTGGCCAGAGTGTGTAATGGACATTTACTGCCTGTGTCAGGTCAGGGAAGGGCGTCATCCTGACCACCTGAGAGAGTGAGATGTGGAGGCACTTTTAGTGAAAGCTAGTAGCTGGCTTGGGGATTCAGTCCATCTGTTCCAGAGATGTTAGTCCATCGAAACTCCAGAATTCCTGGCTGTGCCACCAGACAAGGCTGTGACTTAAGCCATTTGGAGACACAGTGAAGGTTCCTTGATCTGGACACTGGTAAGGTGATTTTTATCTGAAGGCTGTGAATCACCTGTGTGGGTGCGAAGTGGTGTCTTAAAGCATGATGGTCTATAACCCTATGGGCTACACATTCCTTCTCTGTGTACCCCAGGAAAGCCTAACCTTTGTAAGAGCTGAATTTGTGGATAACAAGTGGTTGGGCTCTAGACGGTGGTGTTTTTCACCTGTTGGGCATAACACTTCCTATTTTCCTTTCCCCTCTCTCAAGCTATGTCTCCTGAACCAGGAAGATGAACCACATATAACCACTGGAGTTACTTAGAACATGCTCACCAACTATGTTTTCATTTCCAGCCCTTTAGTGAAGTAGGCATATGAGGGAACCCTCAGAAATATACTTTGTTTAGAAGCTACAAGATCTTAACATTTACTTGTAAAGGAGGAGATGAAAATAGATTGCACTATAAGCAGCTACAACATTCTAGATGTTTTCATCAAAGGGGGCAAGTTTTGAGACAGAAAGGATAACTAATTACGCATTCTAATCCTGATAGTAATTCGGAGCGATTCCACTCTTAAAAATTCATTCATATGCATTTAGTGAGCGCAGATGCATTCAGTGCTGTCTGTGTTCAGGTACCAGGCCTGCTGGGGCTGCAGCAGGAAGCAAGACAGACCCGTCCTTGCCTTCACGGCGGCTTAGTCTGCCAGGGAGCTCTGAGGCTGCACACGTGCTCACGTGTTCTGTGTGTTCCAAAGGAGGAACACGGGTTGTTTGGGAGAGTGGATGACAGGCAGGAAGAAGTCCACATCTTCCCTGTTTGAGATCAAAGAAACGATAGCATGGGGTTTTAAGAGCAGAGACCCTGCCGCCTCTGAACTCAAGTTGGTTCTCTGAGCAGCGGCTGCGTGCAGACTGCAGTGGTTCCCTCCCTGTAGGGATCAGGGTCCCGGCCTTCCACTCTCACTCTCCGTCACCACCGGCTTTGCAGAAATAAAGAAATGCTCATCCTCAGAAATGGCGAGGGCCCCTTTTATACGGCTTATTAACAGATACTTGATTTCTCTTTATAAGATCTTAATTTCCACGTTACCTGTGAAGACGCTGAAAACGTTTTTCAGAAATTCAGTTTCAAAAGTCACTTCTTTTCTTTGTTGCCTTCAGCTAGACTATAGCTAAACCATTTCAGACCGGGAGAGTTGGCTTCTGGACTCCCAAATTGGTTTCTTCTTATAGCAAAGAGGTAGTTATAATAACGACCACAACACCTTCACTGCCAGGTGCCATTCACTCCTCCAAGCGCCTGCGAGTAGTATATACGGGCCTCACTACAACTCTGCAAGGTGGCATCTGTTGTTCTCTCTGTGCAGAGGGCGAAACGGGCTGAGAGTTTGGCATGTGCCCCTGGTGACACCACTGGTGAATTCTGGAGGTAGTGGCAGACTCAGGAGTGTGACTCTGCAGCCTATTCTCTTACACACAACACACAGCCTTGCAGTATATCCCTTCCTCCCTGAGCCATTCGTACTCCAGGATTCTGAATTTCATTTTCTCAGAAGTGGCCAGTTGCTGAACGTTGCCTTAGAAACTGGAGTTTATTGTGTAGAATGTAAATTGTGTTTTGTACCAAGATGCCTGAGGTATGAAAGCAGAATTGACCTTTCTGAAGTGATGGTCTCTAGTTAGCTCTGATTTCCTATTTACCAGAATGTTCCTTAAGTTGTGGAAGTAAGCAAAGGGCAAAACTAGTTGATTTTAGGTTTCGCTTTCTCCTATCTGGGTGAGAGGCTCTGCAGCACATGAAGCCAGTAAATAAGAAGCTGTGCTTTTGGCGGAAAGTCTGCTGTCTTGGTAATGCAGCAGTTGGTAGGAAATGCTTTTCCTGCTTCAGAGGTGCCACCGCTGAAATACACTTCCTTCTCCACTTCTCAGCTAAACAAAAGCATGTCTCAGCAGCCTGGAGACTCAGAAGCCCTTAGTCCTTATATGAAATGTGGTGGGTGGTCTGTACTAGATTGGTTTTTGTTTGGGGGCTCGCTACAGTAACAATAAGGAAATCACAAAAATTTGAGTGTACATGCACCATTTGCTATATGTCCTGACTGGTTTCCAGCAGGGAAAATTGCTAGTGACCAATAATAGATACGCTCTTCCCATGCCCCTTTTCTTCCAGAGGATTAATCCATCTGGAGAGCTGTGATCTGGGCCTCTAAAATCTAGATGCTATTTCCCGTCTTAGTGTTGAGCAAGGAAGGAGATAGAGGTCAAAAATTCAGATTTCTTAGAACAAAAAAATCACCAGATTTGTTTGGCACCACAAAAGACCCCGAATAGCCAAAGCAATCTTAAGAAAAAAGAACAATGCTGGAGGTATCACACTCCCTGACTTTAGCTTGTACTACAGGGTTATAATAATCAAAACAGCATGGTATTGGCAGAAAAACAGACACATAGACCAATGGAATAGAATTGAGAACCCAGAAATAAAACCACATAAATATGGACAGATAATTTTTGACAAAGAAGCAAAAAACATACAATGGAAAAAAGACAGCCTCTTCAATAAATGGTGCTGGCAGAATTGGATAGCCACATGCAAAAGAATGAAACTGGACTGCTATCTGTCACCATGTACCAAAATTAATTCAAAATGGATCAAAGACTTAAGCATAAGACCTGACACAATAAACTGCATAGAAGAAAACATAGGTACTAAACTTATGGACCTTGGGTTCAAAGAGCATTTTATGAATTTGACTCCAAAGGCAAGGGAAATAAAAACTAAAATAAATGAATGGGACTATATCAAACTAAAAACTTCTGCACAGCAAAAGAAACCATTGACAAAATAAATAGGCAACCAACTGAATGGGAGAAGACTTTTGCAAACAGCACCTCCGATAAGGGGTTAATATCCAAAATATACAAGGAACTCATGCAACTCAACAACAAGAAAACAAACAACCCAATTGAAAAATGGACAAAGGTCCCGAAGAGACATTTCTCCAAAGAGGACATACAAATGGCAAATAGACATATGAAAAAAATGCTTAACATCACTAATCATCAGAGGCATGCAAATAAAAACCACAATGTGATATCACTTCACCCCAGTCAGAATGGCTATCATCAACAAGACAAATAGTAACAAGTGTTGGAGAGGCTGTAGAGAAAAAGGAACCCTCATACACTGTTGGTGGGAATGCAGACTGGTGCAGCCGTTATGGAAGGCAGTGTGGAGGTTCCTCAAAAAATTACAAATAGAATTACCATATGACCCAGCAATCCCTCTCCTGGGTATCTACCCAAAGAATCTGAAAACATTTATACATAAAGACATGTGTGCTCCAATATTCATTGCAGCTTTGTTTACGGTGGCCAAGACATGGAAACAACCAAAATGTCCTTTGATAGATGAATGGATAAAGAAGTTGTGGTATATATACACAGTGAATACTATTCGGCGGTAAGAAAAGATGAAATAGGACCATTTGTGACAACATGGATGGATCTTGAGAGTATAATCCTAAGCGAAATAAGTCAGAAAAAGCAGAGAACCATATGATTTCACTGATATGTGGTATATAAATCAAAAACAACAAAAGAACAAGAGAAACAAATGAGGGAAAAAACTCATAGACACAGACAATAGTTTAGTAATTATCAGAGGGTAAGAGGGGTGGAGGGTGGTAGATGAGGGTAAAGGGGATCAAATATATGGTGATGGAAGGAGAACTGACTCTGGGTGGTGAACACACAATGGGATTTATAGATGATGTAATGCAGAATTATACACCTGAAATCTATGTAACTTTACTAACAATTGTCACCCCAATAAATTTTAATTAAAAAAAATTTCAGATTTCTTAAAGATTGGTAAGGAGCCAAAAGGGGTAAGTGGCTTGAACAGACGTGGAACAAGTTGGTTATTGATTTTTCTGCTTCTCTCTTTTGCCTTTCATTCCATTTCCCATTCTTCTCCCCTCCCCCCATCCCACTTTACATTTCCAACTAGGTATATCTTTGCAAAGAATCTTTTTGAAAATGGTTCCCTCAGTGACATGGAGTGGCATATCTATCAGGACTGGCATTCTTTTCTCCTGCAGGAGTTTGCCAACCGGGTCCAGTTACATGGCCTCATCTACCTTCAGGCTTCTCCCCAGGTAACGCAGAACCTAAAGCAGCCTTTCCTGGGGGAGGCCTGAGGGGGCAGGGAGGCAGATGGCAGGAGGGTCCCTCCCTGCCATTTGCATCTATTTACATTCAGATGTGTCCTCCCCAAAGGACTGGGATGAAGAGGGACTGTTTGCATGGGATTTTTTTTAAAAAGAATTTTTGTAACCATATCAGTAAAGCAAGAATTATGCCAAATGCTCAAAATAGGAGTTTACCTAGACTTCTAGGGGGGAAGAAAAGTTTGCTCTATTAAGCAAATTAATAGTAAAAATGGAAATGTCAGCCTATTTTAGGAGAGACCTTAGCATCGATGTTTGCCTGCCAGCAGTGAATGAATATAGTTTTTATAAAAAGAATTGCTCCGCCTTTATGTATAATTGAAAACATAAAGTCACATTTTTAAAATTACGCCTTTTCATTAATTCTGATAATATTTTTTTCTCAGAGAGGATAATTAAGTAGCTTTGCTATGTTTAAAAATCCTGAAGCTGCCTGGCTGGTGGGAATGTAAATTGGTTAGGCTCTAAGGAGGCAGTTTGGCGGATATCCTAGCAAGTGCACATACCTTCTGACCTATTATGCTCCTTGGAATTTACTCCATAAATACGCTCCCACACAGGCAAGAAGGCTCATGTGCAAGGCAGCACTGTGAGCAAACTATTGGAAACAATCCAAGTGGTCATCAGTAGGGACCGGTTGAATATATTATGCTCCATCCATGCACTGGAAAGCTCTTAAAGTCATGAAAAAGAATGAGAAAGTGCTGTACTGACATATAACAATCTCCAAGACATATTGTTAAGAGAACAAAAGCAAAAACAGAGTATGTGGTAGGACACTCGATATATGTGTGTGTGTGTTTTAAAAAGGTGGGGGTAAGAATGTGTAAAATATTTCTGAAAGTGTACAAAAAGTAAGTAACATTGGTTGGTTGTCAGCAGGGTGGAGAACTGGGTAGTTGGAAATCCGGGGTGTAAAGCTGTGTGATTGGGGAGGGTGGGGAATAAGGGACATGTCTTGAAGCCATCAGCTATAGGGTGGGGATACAGGGGTAGAAAGATAGAAAGAAGGAAAGAAAAAGAGGCAGGTTCAGAGTGAAGGAAAGTAGGAATGAAAAAGATAAAAGTAGGGGAAAATGGAGAGAGACAAGATCAGATGTTTAAAACGTTAAATGAATGCAACCAACATATATGTGTTGACCACCTACTCTGCCAGGCCCAGGCCTGAACAAGATGGACTCTGGCCTGCTCCTGGGTCTTCCCGTCACTATGCTCTCAGAGCACCCTATGCAGACCTCCCTCTGTCTTCTGATACAGCTAAAACGCCACTGGTAGTCATGTTTGCCCAAGCCTAGCATGGGGCCCGGCTCTCACAGTGGTGCTTAGTGAACTGGTACCACAAATAAAGGGGAACTCCTGCTCTGTCCAGGAAATACCACTCTGACTACTGGGGCCCATTTGTTCCCTCCCTTATCTGACTGCTGCACTTAAGAGCCACACTCCACAGTGTAGCACTTAACTCACTGTTTTGCATATTTTGTCTTATTATCTAACTACATTATAGATCCCTAAGATAAAGCCCTCGTTTAAGTTTCGGACAATTACTGATTCAGGGGAGAGGGAGAGACCAGAAGGGATAAGAGTTAAAAGTATTAACATGTTAGATCTGTCTCTGTTAATCAATTTGAAAAGTTGGACATAAGATTATAAATGAAATTAGTTTATATGATTTTGTCTCCTTAGAGGAAAAATAGGACAAGAGGGAAACACAAAGACCCTGCCTCTTTGGGACTATTCTGCACTACATTTGGGGATAGTTTTTTAAGTGTTTGGAAGACGGAAGTCCTAACTCTGGGTTAATCCACCTGTTCTTCCAGGACAGATGACATAGAATAATGTCATCTCAATGACATTATTCAATGGCAGAGAGAGGAAGGAAAACAATTCAGGTGAAACAAACATTTGGAGCAAAAGTTTGGAGGTGTGAAAGAGCTTGGTCTGCCCTGTAGGTGGGAGGTCAAAGCCTTGAGTCCAGGGGAGGAGCTAAGGAAGCTGCTAGTAGAGGTAGGCAGCGTGGCCAGACTCCACGAATGGCCTCCGATGACAGGTAAAGGAGAAGGTGACAGTCTCCGAGCCATGTGCTTCAGACTTTTCTATCAGGTGAAGGTAGAATGGAATTGTGCACATCCTGGAAGGAGGGTGGGAAAGAGAGAGAGTCCCAAGCCTCGCTTTTTTTTTACTTTTTTATATTTGTCCTATGCAGATTTTGCATTCTGCTGTAGTGAGTGTTTGCTCTGGTGTAAAAGAGATGTTTCAAATTACTTACCCTTTTGTAAATGCGACACTGCTTATACTTCCTTGAACCTGGGGGTGATGGCTGTAGGCAATAAGGAGCCTGTGGAGTATTTTAAGCAACGAGAATAAGGCCATTACATTGGAGTCCTATGGAAGGGTGGACTGAGTGGACAGACCGGGAGGAAAAAAAAACAGCTTTTACCAGGAACTTGCCATGCCTTTCCTCGGTGAGTCCCTACAGCGACCTGTGGGTGAGTGGAGGATGAGGAAAGGGAAGCCCGCAAAGATTGCACCACCAGTGCATGGTGGAGACGGAAACTTAATCCTGTACTTTCTGGCGTGAAGGCCTGGTCTTTTTCCGTCCACTTCACTGCTTCCAAGAGGCAGAAAGCCAGAAGGCTGTTGCTGTAGGCCAGCTGAGGGGTGGTGAGGACCCGACCGGGAAAGAGGTGAGACAGAGGCAGGGAGAGAATGAACGGGAGAGACATTAAAGGGCATTCAGTGACTTCCTAGATGTGGTTGGGAGGAGGAAAAAGAAGGGTCATTTCAGGTTCCTGGGTGGCTGGTGTTTGCCATTAATCTGTGATGGAATGAGAAAACAAGGCTTCAGAAGCAGTGTGGTGGTGTGTAGTGTCCAGGCCAGACATCAGGAGTGGGTCTAAGAGCCCCCTCAAGATTGCATTGTGACAGGCAAACAGTGAGCTCGGTGGGGCTGGGCAATTGTCTTCTAGGTTTGTCTGAAGAGACTGCACCAGAGGGCCAGGGACGAAGAGAGGGGAGTTGAGCTGGCTTATCTGGAGCAGCTGCATGGTCAACACGAAGCCTGGCTGGTTCACAAGACCACCGAGTAAGTGGAGAAGAGAGCAGCACACAGGCCTGCCCCCTCCACCAGACCTTAACACAGAAAGTTCACATGCAGCCCCATGAGGAAGTTCAGAATGTACTGGAAGTGGTAGGAAATGTCAAGCATTATCCAACTCAGAAATTTAATATTGGGAGTAATCTGTATATTCCAAGAGATTTTTTTTGAGATTCCCTTTCTCCAGCTTTTTTGTTTTTTTAGAGTTCCACTGGGTTAAAAACGGTGATGATGATGATGATGATGATGATGATGATGATGATGATGATGATAGAGTTGGCTGGGGGAGGGGGGGGAAGCCAACAATTTTTAGAGAAATTGTCAGTTTACTAAGTTGACATTCCCCGTTTGGGCCTTTGCTCCTCAGGTGTGGTGTGCCGTCCATTTAGGATGTTAGGGCTCTCACCTTCAGGATTAGACTCAACTCGAAAGGGAAAGTTCAGCCTTCCTCTTTCCTACTAACTTTATTGAATTCTTTTTTAAAACTGCTGTAAAACGCCATTTCATTGAGAAGTCATATGACTTCTGAACTGTTCTCAGAATATTTAAGACCTTGTGAGAATGTGCAGCTTGGCTCAGCTTTCTTTTTTCTGCTCCCTAAATGTTTGTGTTTTTTATAGGCTCCACTTTAAGGCTCTGCTGGACATGCCCGTGCTGGTGTTGGACGTCAATGATGATTTTTCTGAAGACGTAACCAAACAAGAGGAACTCATAAAAAAGGTGGGGAAGACCCGAACTCCTACTTTCTAATGGTTTTCCTTTATTGCACTTTATCTTTGCTTCAAACTTCAATATAATGCGTTTCGTGCCTCATATTGCATTTTACACACCAAAGGCTGTGGGGTCTTGTACAAGTCACAAATATCATCCCTATTTTCTAAAGTATTTTGGGTTAATAGTTGTTAAATAATTGGCTTATAATGTGTGCTTCTCAGCTAACTTCCTCCTCTAAGGCATTCTATAACTAGGGAAATGAGACTTCTGGATGCTCTTCCCAGCTCTGCCACTTGATAGCGTATGGCCCAGGGCAGGTCACATTTCCTTTCCATACCTATTTTTCCTTCCTCACAAAAAACTCATGGGCTTGGCTACCTATGCATTGTGGATGGACTACTGTGTAGTCTGCTGAAAATACGAAATTTAACATTGAGGTTTTCTCTTTCCCGCAGGTGAACACCTTCATAAAGATTCTGTAACCAACATCAGGGTGTTCTGGCTGTGGTCTGGGCTCTCTGACTTTCTGAAGCTAGAAAAATCCTGAGTCACCCACCCTTCCACCCTCATTCCCATCTCCTTTTACTCCTAGAGTGCTCCGACACTCTAGTATGATTGCTGTTACCCTTAGACTTTTCCATGGTCTTCTTTTATAGCTCATAGATTTCTAAAATAAAGTTTAAGTTTTGCTTATTTTGTTAATCCAGTTCATATATTTCAGTGCTGGTTCCTGCTCCGAACTCCCCTCTAAATGAGCCATTTTCACCTGAGAAAAGTCTTAGCTTTCTTCTTCCTGTGTCGTTCACCAACCAGATGTCCCTTGTGTTCACTTGTTCCCTCCGACATTCTAGGGCCGGAAGTGCTCCCAGGACCTTAACCAGGCCCTGCCAAGCATGAGAAGTAAATGGCGCAGGAGTGGGTGGGTGCTCAGGTGTGAGCCCCCAGAGCTAGGAAATGGAGCCCGAATTCCAGGAAGCTCCATTATCTCTTCCCATCCAGCACCCTTGGTATGGAGGATGGGGTGGGGATTTAGACCTTTATCCTAGAGCTAAAGAACCTGGATAAAAGAAAGAAAGGGAGGGAGGGACAGAACAAATCTGGAGCCCAGAAATTCAGCATCTGACATTTAGGGTTTGGTCATCCTGGCACTGTGGCCTGCTCCAAACACCTTACCCAAGGAGTTTCAGGTAATCTTAATGGAGTGAATCTGTCTACACTGGAAAGAAAGAAAATTTTTGTGCTGCACTTCAAGCTTCAAGGACAATTTATTGTTCAGAGAAAAACACATGGCTGTATAAAATCAAAGTGCTCCATTTCACGAAGCCCGCAGGTCCATGTGTCACTGGGAGCAGAATTCCTGTGCTGAGGACGGTTGTGCGGGCACACAGGCGCACGAAGGAGCCTGGGGCCTGACTATCCCAGAAGACAGGAACCTGTGTTTCCCTGTATGCCTGGCAAAATGAGTGTGAGATTGGTTTCTAACAAGTGTGATGTTTTTAAATAACAGCACAGCATTTCTTCATTTTTACTTTAAAAATTTTAACTGCTTTATGGAGATACAATTCCCGTAGCATCCAAGGCACCCATTTAAAGTGTACAACTCAGAGATTTTTAGTATAGTCATAGGGTTGTGCACCCATCACCACAATCAATTCCAAAATGTTTTCATCACCCCAAGAAGAAGTGCCATGCCAATTAGTCACTCTCCATCTCCCACCCCCAAGAATCTGCACTCACCCCCATCCTTCCCTAGGCAACCACGAGTCTACTTTCTCTCTTTATAGATTTGCCTATTCTAGACATTGCATATAAATGGAGTCACATAATATGTGGTCTTTTGTGACTGGCTTCTTTCACTTTCAAGGTTTTCAAGGTTCATCCATGTTATAATACGTATTAGGACTTCATTTCTTTTTATGGCAAAATATTTTATGGATGTACCACATTTTGTTTATCCATCCATTGATAGACATGCAGATTCCACTTTTTGGTGTTATGAATAATGCTGCTATGAAAATCCATATACAATTTTTTGTGTAGATGTATAGTTTTTTTTTAGACTTTTTTTATTGGAGAAGGGGAACAGGACTTCATTGGGGAACAGTGTGTACTTCCAGGACTTTTTTCCAAGTCAAGATGTTCTTTTAATCTTAGTTGTGGAGGGTGCAGCTCAGCTCCAGGTCCAGTTGCCGTTGCCTAGTTGCAGGGGGCACAGCCCACCATCCCTTGCGGGAGTCAAACCAGCAACCTTGTGGTTGAGAGGACACACTCCAACCAACTGAGCCATCCGGGAGCTCAGCTGCAGCTCAGTTCAAGGTTCTGTGTTCAATCTTAGTTTCAGGGGGCGCCGCCCACCATCCCTTGTGGGAATCTAGGAGTCGAACCTTGTAGTTGAGAGCCCACTGGCCCATATGGGAATCGAACTGGCAGCCTTTAGTGTTCGGAGCACAGAGCTCCAAACACCTGAGCCACCGGGCCAGCCCTAGATGTTATGTTTTAATTTCTCTTGAGTGTATGTGGAGGAATAGAATTACTGGGTCAAGTGGTATCTCCATGTTTAATTTTTGAGGAACTGCTAAACTTTTCCAAAGTGTCTGCACCAATTACATTCCCTCCAGCAATGTACGAGGGTTCCAGTGTCTCCACATCCTAAAAACTCTTGCTGTTTGTCATTTCAATTGTAGCCATCCTAGTGGATGTAAAGTTGTATCTCACCGTGGTTTTCATCTACATTCCCCTGAGCTGTGATGTAGAGCGTCTTCTCGTGCTTATTGGTCATTTGTGTATCTTCTTTGGGGAAAAAATGTCTACTTAAATCCTTTGTTCATTTTTCAACTGGTTTTTTATTGTTGAGTTGTAAGAGTATTTGATATATTCTGGGTATGAGTCCTCAGATACATGACTTACAAATATATTCTCCCATCCTGTGAGTCGTATTTTCATCTTGCTGGTGTCCTCTGAAACACAAAAGTTTTTAATTTTGATGAAGTCTAATTTATTCTGTCACTTGTTGTTCTGGCGTCACGTCTGAGGAAGTCTTGGATAATCTAAGGTCACAAACATCTACATTTTCTTGTAAGAGTTGTGTCATTTTAGCTCTTATATTTCATTGTGACCCATTTTGAGTTAATTTTTGTCTGTGGTGTAAGGAAGGCATTCATCTTCATTCTTCTGCATGTGCAAATCAAGTAGTGCCAACCACATTTGTAGAAAAGATGAATCTTTTCTCCCATTGAATTGTCTTGACACCAGGTCGAAAATGTGTCCCACTTGTTCTTGTATGTGTTTACTGCTTCAGGCTTCGGACGAGATCAGGGATGAACATAGGGTGTGTTTTGGGAACTCAATGGTTTGGGCCCTTTAGCTTTGAGGGGCCCAAATGATTGATTCCCGTTTACCTTTCCAGGAACCACTAATGTAGAAATCACCTGGAGACCCAGGGTAAGAACACTAGGCCCCTACCCTTCACTCACGTATTCAATCATCGGCAAACATTTCTGAGTATCTGCCACATGCCGGGGACCAAGGAGGTAACAGTGAACACAGCAGAAGGCAGATCTGGTTCTCACGTCGCAGAACTTGTCATCTAATGGAAAAGGTGACAGACACTGAACAAGTCATTGCAGATGTGGGGAGCATTTCAAAAGAAGTACTGTGGGGGCCTCTACAGAAGGAGCCAAGTAATCTGGGACAGCCCCCTACAAAAGTGACAGCTCTCCTGAAGAATGAATGGGATAAAGTGTTCAGGCAGAGAAAAAAGTCATGTGCCAAGGCCTTTGTGTGAGAAGAAGACATTAGGCTCAGACTGTGAAAATCAGATGAGCTTAGTGAGTTTATCATTTAAGAATACGTTCCTCTCCTTCCCATTCTTGACTTAGTCCGAAAGCCTGACAGGCATAAATTCAGTGTTTTCCTTCATTTGTGAACATTGCCTTTTAGAATGTAAATGTTCTTTCTCTGAGATAGTCAAAGCCATCAACAGTCTCACCTGGGTGATACATCTTGCCATTTTCCACATGAGATGGTCTGGAGAGAGAGAGAGAGTAAATATTTTAGTGAGGAGCAGTAGTTTTTGGACCCTGAGTGTCAGGAAGACTAGGTCTGGGTGGAGTGTTGAAATACCAAGATAAGGACTGCGCTATCGGCCAGTTTGGGTGGCTGTTCTCACCCAGTTTAGGCCGTCCCCCAGAGTCCAGTCACTTGGATTCGCATATAAAAACAGCTACATTTCTTTCCGGCTCACTATGTGGTAAAACCTGCTATTCTGGAACCAGACTGTTACCTTAATGGGTTTATAACATGGTTGAGGTTGTGCAAGTTCTCACTCTCAGGCTTTCAACATGAAGGGAGAAAGTGGTTTCGGGTGAAAGAGGCTGTTATATGCAAATGCTAGAATCACAGGCAAACTGAAGCAAGGAAGTAACGTACTTGCAGAATTGGAAAGACTGTTCAACCTCTTCCAGCCCTCACTTTAAAGAGGAGGCAGTTTAAATCTCTGGGCCGCTTTCTCCTCCTTGGAACTTGTTCCTTTGTCGGGCTCGTGGCTCTTCCACTGCTTGATGTCTCCCTTTTTCTCTCCTTGGCTGACTCCGCCTTGAAGTGTTGGTGGGCCCCAGGCTCCTTTCTGACTTGCCTCACTCCTCTGGGAGGTCTTGTATTCGTTTTCTATCGCTGCCACATCCAGTAGCCACAGTGTGGTTTAAAGCAGCGCGAACTTAACTACTGGAGAGTTCTGGACATCTGAACTCTGACATGGGTCTCGTTGGGCTAAAACCAAATTATCAACAGGGCTGCAGTCCTTTCTGGGGGTTTGAGAGAAGAAGCTGTTTCCTTACCTTTTGTATATTCTACAGGCTGCCTGCATCTTTTCGCTCATGGCCCCTTCCTCCATTTTCAAAGCCTGCAACGTTGTATCTTTCACTTTTCTTCTATTGTTACATCTTCTTCTCTGACCACAGCTAGGAAAAGGTCTCTGGGTTTAAGTGTCCACATGATTGCACTGAACTCACCTGGATAATCCAGAATACTCTCCCCCATCGTCGTCTTTAACCTTAACTACATCTGCAAAGTCCCTTTTGTTCTTAAGGTAACATTCCCAGGTGCCAGGAATTAGGATGTGGACGTCTTTGAGGGGCTATTATCCTGCCTCCCACAGATCTGGAACACTGGTATGGCTGGCCCTATTATGGGGTGAGGACTTCTTTACAACTTGGAAATGTTATGACAAGTATGAATCGTTTACAGTAGTGGAGGGAATAGTACAAAGACTTCCCGAATCCCCACTACCCATGCCCTGGCCCAAACAGCCTAAAACCACTGGGAATAAACCTGTAGTTTGACAAAATCAGATTTATTAACTCATTGCAGCGAAGGAGACTACATACCTGAGGAACTATGGGGCGTCTCACCAAATAAGCAAAGAGTTACAGGATTTGGGGGAAGGACAGAGTTGAGGTCAAATTTAAATGTAGCCGTGTTTTTGATAGGCTCAGAACAAAGCAGGAGCCAATACCTGGTCTGAGACCCAGGAGACCCAGGTCCATTTCCGTTGAAAGGACAACGTGGCGTGTTGTGTTCAGAATCCCCTTATTTGAAGCTCTGAACCTGGGCTGCAAAGCAAGGCCACTTCTCTGTGTCAAAGTGATACTCTGGTACCAGATCCTCCTAGTACCAGAAGGGTGTTTCATTTTTACTGATGAAATTTCAGACACCAAAGTTTCTGATGGTCTATCATTTTAGAGAACAAGGTTTCTCGGTGAGTCAGAAAGTAGTCACGCAAAGAAGGGGGTGGCTATGACACTTTAGCTGCAGCGTGCCCCTGGAAGGATTATTGTTTCATGGTAACTTTGTCCCTATGTCTGTCCTCCCAGCGTGATGAAATGTCAGGGTTTTTTCTTAGTCTGAGCTAATTTTGACTTTCTCACCCACTCCAGTGATCTACTCATAGCCAATTTTGTTTCACCTACAGCCTATCCACCATTCTCATAGATTATTTTGAAGCAGACCCCAGACAACAGGTGACTTTTAAAGCTAGAGCCATGTTGACCTCTGGAGGTCATTGCCTGGACATCTCTTATGCTCAGTGTGTATGGAGCAGTATTCTCATCCCAGCCCCACCTCAAGCCCACGAAGCCCGTTTCCCCTTCTTCCCCACGTACGCAGCTGACCCCGTCAGAAGCCTGGGAGTCCTCATGGGCCCTCTACCTCTCTTCTCACACCCTTTCTTAACAAATTCTGCCTCTTCATATCAAAAGACTCAAATCTCTGTACCTCATTTCTGTTTCTCTAGTTGAAGGTGTAGTGGATGCTGTGGTCAACTCCCCAACATTCAGTCACTGTACCTCCTCTTTCATGGCGGTCACAGCTGTGTCAGGAATGGCTGGAATGCCTGCCCCCACCGCCCCACCGCCACCCATACTACCACCAATAGTCACCTCTTCCCCAAGTCACCCCAACTGAACCACGTGCAGAAAGGAACTGGCTGCTATGTGAAAGCACAGCATCAGAGTCTCCCGCCCCAGCCGTGCCACCAGACAGCTGCCCCTCAGCCCTTCCTTTGCAGAAGTCGTAGAGCTGCCATGTTTTTACAGCCTCATCTCCCACCCCTTACTCCGTAAACTCCACAAGACTCCCCATGGTTCCAGAACACATTGTGTGTTTCCCACATGATGGAATGCTGCTCTCTCTCACCTCTCCCCGCTTTTATTCTGTCAGTCCTAAGTCTACCACTCTCTCAGTGACACTCTTCCCTCGTCCCACACAGAAGTAGCCAGTCTTTGGGCTCCTGGGCACTCTGTTTATTAAACTGTCAAACTGTGTGTCAGACCTGAACGGAAGTCGTGTGGAGACATCTCTCCCCTCCTAGGCTTTGTCATTGTGGACACAGACCATGTCTTGGTTACTTAGCACAATGGCTGGCATTTATCTGCCTATTGCTGTTTAGTGAGTGCCTAGCATAGACTTGTTAAGTGGATGGTGTAACTGGAGACATGCTCTGCCCTTTCTGAGGTCACTGGCTTTGTGAGCTCCATATCACAATCTGTTTATTACGTACATTCTGTGTGTGAAGCACTGTGAGGATATGCAAGAAAAGGATGGGCCCAGACCCCACCTTCAGGTTGTCGAGGGAGCTGATGATTGTTGAATGCCTACCGTGTGCCAGCTTCCCTACCGAACACTTGAAATGTGAATAACCCTCAATAACCCTATGAACGGAGTTTTATATCCCAGGTTTTAGCAGTGAGGAAACTGAAATTCGGAGAAATTCGATAACGCATTTGGGGTTCCCCAGTAAGTGGTGAGAGCAACAATACGATAGAAGCAAAAGGCACTCAACAGGAGCACCAGGGCAGAGCACCTGGCCAACTGGGGGACGGGTGGGGTCCAGGGGGTAGGGAGCAGCAAAGGCTTCCTGAAGAGACTCCTTAACTGGGCTTTTGGGGTCCTCCAACCTTATCTTTCCCTGCCCCTGTGAAAGGACCCTCTGTTCTAACTAAATGGTTTCACTCACTGTCCTCTGGACAAAGTTGTACTCTCCTCATCCCTGCATTTGTCCTAACCATGTACGCTGATGAACTGAAATACCACCAAAGAATCAGTTCTGATCCTTAATTGCAAACAGAAGTAAGTTACCGTGAACCTGATGTAGCTTAAGCCTCCGGGCTCATCATTTGCAAGGCCCCGGAGAGCCAGCCATGGCTGCTGACACAGAAAATTCCTCATGGACCCAAGACTCCGGCAGGGCTATCTGACTTTGCCGAGTCTGGGCCACATGCCCCTGACTTGCCCAGAAACTTCGAGGGAGTCTGAGAAAGACAGTATGTGACTTTTCATCTTCACTGTGGGAGGCGGGCTCTACTTCCAACCTAGGTGGGTAAGTGCCCAAATGCGGGAAGACGATTCATTCGCTGGCTCTGCACAAAGCGGCAGATGTTCACTACAGGGGGATTTTCTAGAGCCAAAGCTTCCACGAGGGACCATCGGGTTCAGGTGACACTTGTGAAACTCCAGCTTGGTTTGGCTTGGAGGTGGCATGGTGCAGACTAGGTCCCTATGTTTGATTGACTAGACCGGAGTCTTGGGGACTTCCTCTCCAAGAAGGCACTTGAATTATTCGGTTGGTGCAAACGTAATTGCGGTTTTTGCAGTTACTTTTAACCTTTGAAACCGCAGTTACGTTTGCACCAACCTGATAAAACCCTTAAAGTGAAATGGGCCCATGGGCATGCGTTTGGGAGCAGCGATGGAAAATGGCGACCCTGGGGAAGCGATAGTCTATCTGAGTCTGGGGCTATTCCCCACGGCAATGAAGCACTCGGTCTGTGGGAGAAGACCCTGTGTTCTCTACCATCAGTGGTGGCCAAGTCATGCCTCTGACCACCAGAAGCATTCACTCCTCACTCGTCCCCAGCATCCAGGCCATCATCTGGGGCCACTTCCCCCTCGTATGTCTCAGGTCTGTCTCATCAGCAAGCACCCTCTTCAGGGAGCCTGTGCGGGCCCGCCCAGCGGGTCGGTGTCCTTCTTTGTGCTCCTGTCGAGAGCCTTTTGCATCTTACTGTTGCTCTCACTACACAGCGTTAAAATGATGTTTTGTCAGACCTCAGAATGTGTCTTAGCCCTTTGACTCTCCAGTGCCTGGCACATAGGAGTGAGTAGCAAATGGAAAGAAAGAAGAAAAGGAGAAAAGTAGTAGGCTGAGCTTGAGAAGGGCGCCTTGGACAATGCAATGGAAACGTCCTCCGTACCTTCTCCCCTTTGTGCTGACAGCTGCACACTTGCTGAGTCCCAGGCCAGGCCCCAGCTAGCAGAGCCCCTCCAGCTCTAGACTAGACTGTGATTGTGAGATCCTTAGAGCACATGGCGGGAATACAAGATGGGCTCGGAGCCACTGCTCCTGGGGCCACTGTGGACCCCAAAGTGTCTCATGAGGAGGGAATTGCCAAAGCGAGAAGCCCCAGGCCCTAACTCAGTAAAACTGCAACATAGCCCTGGACTGCCCTCCTCAGATTTCTTTTACAAGAGAAAAATACAAATTCTAATAAGTCACTGTTTGGGATTTTGTCACAATATGTAGCTGAGCTAATAATCCACGGACTCTGAGCTTGTTGCAACAGTCTCTCTAGCCTAATTTGGGGCCCTGCTTGCAAGGCCAGAGAACGTGTAACTGGGGACCCCAGGGAATGTTACCTAGTACTGGGGACCCCTTGCAGTTGATAAGTGGTTCCTGGGCCACCAGTCTGGCACGTGGCAGGAATGAAGAAAGGGGGTAGGGAGAAGCTGTGTCACCTTGGGCGAGTCATCAGACCTCTCTAGGTTCCTTGCTTTGAAAACAAGAAAGATGATCTTCAAGGTCCTTACAGTACACACTCAAAAGATCTGCCTTAGGAATGAAGAAGTAGCATGGAATAGGTGGAGGCCTGGGGTTTAGGTGTCATACAAGCGTGCGTTCCAATCCTGGTCAGGCCACTAACCAGCAGTGCAGCTTGGCCAAGTGCCTTAACCTCTCTGAGCTTCTGTCCTTGAATCTGAACGTGAAATGAGCTTTGTGCCTCCTTTGCAGAGAGATACTCCAAGGATTAGAAATACTGTAGACAAACATCTGGGCACAGAGTACCCACTCAATACAGGGAGCAGGTAGGTCTGTGTGGATGGCAAGACTGGAGAGCATTGGAAAGTCCTTAACAGAGTCTGGCTGAGCTGAAGTTTGCAGGGTGAGGGGAGGCATACTCACATGTTGGCAGGCGGGGTGGTAGGACATGCCAGACAGGTGAGCAGCATGAGCAAAGGAAGGAACACACATGATGTGATAGTGAAGAGTGGGTACAATGTGGTCCCAAATGGAGAGAGACAGCATGTCCCCATGTGTGATACAAGACAGACTGTAACAGGTGCTACTTCCAGCTGAGAGAGCTTCATGGATCATATGGCATTCGAGCTGGGCATTAAATGATAGTACGATTTTCTGAGCAACAGTTGGGATAAAAGTGGCTTTGGAGTAAACACTGTGGGCAAAGCCAGGGTACTAAAGAAGAAACTGTCCAGTGTGTCTGGGGGAGGGGAGGCCGTGAGGCTGGAGGAGAGGGCAACATTGAAGGAGGAATGCACAAATGTTTTAAATAGAAGTGCTTGGGCCTCTCTTCTTTGCAAGGCAAAGACAAAACAGGCCAGAGCCCCGTTGCTCATGCTGTCGTACCTGCGTCCCTTCAACACCTCTGGGAGGGAGGGCCGTGTCTGTGAGGCCAGAGCCAGAATGCCTGGGTCTGGAGGAGCCTCTGAGTTCTTGGGGGCGACCTGGCAAAGGGACTGGTGCGGGACTTGTGTTCAGACGTGGAGGGTTGGGAGAGCAGGCAGGCAGGCAGGCATTCACTGCAGCTTCCTTCCCTCCAGGCGGTGGCTGGCTGTGTGCCCTGAACTTGACCTCAGATGACCTGTGTGTTCCCTTGCTGGAAACTGTTCCTTTGCCAGGAGCAGTTGAGTTTCGTCTTTGGCTTTCTTTCTCCATCAAAGTAGGGAATTTGTCTCAGCCTGAGACTGGCTTCTGCTCCTCCAAAAGTCTCCCCATTACCTGAGCAGGACCTCGGTTTCCTCTCCATTGTGTGCCAGTGGGGCATCTCCAGTTAGCAACTTGTTCTCCTTGCCTCTCATCAGCTTTTATTGTTCTCAGTTTAGAACTGACTACTTTAAGAGTGCAAGATCGTGGTATAGATAAGGACAAAGACCAAGGTGGGAGCTAAGAAATGTTTCCCCTGGGCCACACTGCTAGTTAACAGCAGAGCTGGCACAGCCCAGGAGTTCTGACTCAGGCCCACGCCTAACTCCACACTCCTCAAATTCATTAGGGTATGGAGGTGTGGACCTAGGCTAATTTGCAAGTCCAGATTAATGTGAATGTCTTGAAATCCTGGTGTGAAAAAGTGAGTTATGCTTTAGGCATTGCCCTTGTTAATAATACCATGCTTGGATGTTTTGTGGATTGGCATGAAATGTAATTCTAGTTGCCCAGTGTCACTGATCAGTGTTGCCTTAGGAGACTAAATCCAGTATTAGCCCTTGTAAGGGGAAGCAGCTGCTTCATTTTCTCCTAAATCAAATACATGAAGTATACATAGCTTAGCTACCCTGTTTCCCCGGAAATAAGACCTCGCCGAACAATCAGCTCTAATGTGTCTTTTGGAGCAAAAATTAATATAAAACCCGGTCTTATTTTACTATAACATATAATATAATATAATATAACACGATATAATACAGTACAATATAGTATAATACCGGATCTTATATTGATTTTTGCTCCAAAATATGCATTAGAGCTGATTGTCCAGCTAGGTCTTATTTTTGGTGAAACACGGTAGGTATCAAAGAAAGGGACTGATCTGTAATTGGCATACAAGCTAGAAATTATTAATCCCACATAGGTTGCAGTTGCTCAAAAACCTTTTCAGACTTAACATTTGGAGACATTTTATGGGTCCCTGTAGAGAGCCAGGCTCTGTTCACCATTCAACAAGAATACCCTGTTTCCCCGAAAATAAGACCTAGCCGGATCATCAGCTCTAATGCGTCTTTTGGAGCAAAAATTCATATAAGACCAGGTCTTATATGAATTTTTGCTCCAAAAGACGCATTAGAGCTGATGATCCGGCTAGGTCTTATTTTCGGGGAAACATGGTTTGTTAAACTATTGGGTCCCAGGCACTGTGCAGGATGCTGGGAATACACTGGGTAGCAAGACAGACACATATGTACCTTACAAGTGACCTCTTTACTTAAAAAATAAAATGTGTTACCTAGGTTTGAATACCATCTTAATCATCAGGTTTGGTACTGAAAGATATTTTTGGCTGCTTTCTAAAATTAAGCTCCTCTTCAAAGGATGGAGAATGAATTCACTGATTGAAAAATACTCAGAAAAACATGTAGCTTAGACAAAGGCAATCTCAAAAGAGGAATTCCCAAGACATTTTAAGCAATGGTCACATAACTTCCCAAGGAGACAATTCAGATAAGAACATTCCATTTGGAAGTAGATATTTGGGGATGATTGTTTAAAGCAAAGACACATTTTCATGAGAACAAGGATTTGGCTTCTGGAGGCCAGCCATCTCTAAAGCAAGATGACCAAATGGTCTGAACCAACCCAAGTCTATTGGCTCACTGCTTGTGAGCCCTCTGGCTAGGACTAACCCAGGCACCCACACTTGACAGCACCTGCCTACAAATCAAATCAAATTACAAGACTGACATAGCTTAGAAACAAACCCGCCTTTTTCCATGGGTTCCCGTGTTGCCAAGGATATTTCATTGATCAAAGATAATTACTATCATCTGATTTCTAGTTTCTAACATGTTCTATAGTCTTTCTATTTCACACAGCACTTTCTCATATGTCCTTTCCTTGAAGCCACACCCAACACTTGCTGTAGGTATTAAATATTCCCACTTTGCAGATAGACAAACTGAGGTTTGTTTAAATGACTTGCCTAAAGGACACAGCTAGAGAGGGTCACTTTCGGGGCTTGAAACCAGGTCTCGTAGTTCCTCCTCCACCAGAGGACAGTAGTCTCCTAAACTCCTATAGAAACTTGTGATCGCTGCATAAGCAGTGGTTCCCAGTCTGGCTGCACATTAGACCCCCCCGCCCGCACCCCAAGTGTGATTAGATGTTGCCAAGGACACGAGGCCTGGGCCCCCATCCAGGTCCATTAACCAGAATCTCTGAGAGTGGGGCCTGGGCATCAGTATCCCGTAAATTTACCAGATAATTCCAATGTGCAAAGTCACAATCATTCCGTTAATCAGAATTTGCTTTTCTCTCTCTTAAGTAGCTGCTTTAAGTCATTGACATTCTAATTGTCTTTTTCCAAAAATAAGTTTCTGTTTCTCAATTATAGGACTAATATGCATTTATTGAAGAAATTTTAGAAGAAACGTATGAAGAAAACAAAAACTGAGAGATCCAGTGTTAGTATTTTGATGTGTTCTTTTCCAATCTTCATGCATATTTACACACCAGTTTTTAATGATAATATATACACATTGTTTTCTTTGGTTTCTATGGTAAATATTTACCAATGTTCTTAAATATTTTTCGAAAACACTATTTTATTATTAAGACAGAAAAGATTTGAAAGATATGGTCCACAACATTAACAGTGATTATCACTGAACTACAGATTCTTTTTAGATTTTTCTTTTTGCTCTTTTATATATTCTTATTTTTTCTATAATTAACCTGTAGTTTTTAAATAAATAAAATCATTATAATGGCTGCATCATGTTCCAGTGTGCTCATAGCCCATAAATGATTCACTCTTTAATGTTGAACAGGTAGGTTGCTTCCAATTTTTTGTTGTTACAAGTCTTCAATGAAGATTCTCGTACCAGGTTTGTGTGCACCATTTTCCCAGAAATGAAATTATTGAGTCAGAGGGTATAAATATTTTGAAGGTTATTGACAAACATTGCTAAATCACTCCCCAGAACGTTGCACACGATTATGGTCCCATCAGTAGTCTATCTTGGTAAACAAAATTGTTACAGTCTTTGCAAAACTGGGCATTTTCATTTGTGATGTGTCCATCTGCTATGATTATTAACGAGGTTGGACTTTTTATATCGTTTTTAGTCATTTGTATTTCTTCTTTTGTGAACGTTCATGTCCTTTACCCTTTTTTCCCTTTTTGTCTTTTTTCTTACATATTAAGTTCATATATGACATTTTTCCTGTTCATTTGTTTTGTAAGTATTTTTTCCTTGGCTTGTCATTTAATTTGGGGTTTTTCACATAGAGAAGGGTTTATTGATTTTATGCTTAGAAATAACCTTTAGGTTACTTGATCAGGTAAATAGTCATCAACATTTTCTTCACAGGTCTCAGTGAATAAATGCTTATGTATATAAGGGCAATTTGTCTGGTTGAACAGGATTTTGTTGTTCTGGACTAAGAAGCAATCCACCTCCTACAGGAACCTGACTTGGAATTACCAAGACAACAATACTTTTATAATATACATTCCTTGAACTACCCCACCCAATACTGAAAATGTTAAAAAAAAAAAACCACACACACACACACACACACACACACACACACACACAGACACACACAAAAACATGTTGGTAGTTCCCATCTACTTTGTAGGGCAAAGCATTTTTAAAGCAAATAATATGGCATAGCCTCTCACAAAAGACTGTCCCACTCCAAAACTAACAAAGCCCATTTCTGCTCTGTATTCAAAAATTGGGTGGGTTTTAGGATGGTACCACTGGTGGAGACTATCCTTCAGCCCAAACTTCCCCAGGTGGAGACTATACTTCAGCTCAAACCTGCCCTGGTCCCATGCCTTGGGGACAGACACTAGTCCTGACTAGGGCTGTTCTGGCAATGTAATATTTGGGACATATACCGGAGGTGCCAAAAAAAATGTATACGAGTGGACACTTTGGTCAGTGTTGCTCAAGCAGTAGTTCGCCGTATTCAGAAGTGTCTGGACGCTGATGGTAACTTTTTTGAGCACCTCTTGTAATTGCAGAAGTCAAATGTGACTTGTATTCATCTTTTGTTATCAGTATATATTGAGGATTACAACTTTAATAGTTTTCCTTTCTTAAAATGTGTATACATTTTTTTGGCACCCTCTGTATATACTAAAAAAGCTATTTGTTGTTTCTCTGACATTAAACGTTAACTGGACAGCCTCTATTTCTATTTGCTAAATCTGGCCACCCTAGTCCTCAGGTTTCCTTTCAGTATTGATGTTCCGCCAACATCCCAGCAGTGCACACAGGAAGCAGTGGACAGACCCGCACCTTTGGCTCACCACATGAAGGAATTCACCTACCTGCCTCCAACGGGGGCTCTCAAGCACAGGAAGCAGCCTCCTCCCTGGGCCAGAGATGGTTTCAAAAAATCCCACTCTGTAGACTTGTCTACGTAGATCCGCATGAGCTTATCAACCTAAGCTCTTCACCCCAGCCTCATGGGTGCTTCCAGGCTTCCTGCACGTACTGCTCTTCTTCCTGCTTTTTCTAGCAGCTGCAAGGCTCCATTTGCACACATGGGCCACTGTCTCCCTCAGGTGCCCTTAGCCCACCTTCCTGCTTGAGTGGAAGATCTGTTTGTTCCCTGCACCTCTTTTTGCCTTTAACACCCTATTTTTTGTCTTCCAGTTTTTTGTCTTCCAGTAATAATTAGATTGTTTCCCAAAGGCTGGATGTTCAAATTCAAGTTTGATTGTTGTTTGAGATGGCTGAATGTCACATGCATGTGGATCATGACCTTTGTCATGTGACCACTAGGGCAGTCCTAAAGAATGGCAAGAAGATTGAGACATCAGCTGACAACCCCCTCCCTAGTTCAGGAGATAAATAGTACAATGTTGGGATACAGTATACGAAGCCAGACAATTAAGTTCACAAATTCATCCTAGAAAAAGTGCTTTATACCTCATTGCTGAATATCGCTATGGTCACCTTCCAAGTACTCCCCTTGGGAAGGTGTGCACCGATGCCAGTGTCTAGTCCACGCACGCTTCAAAGCAATTTTGGAACTCTTTTTCTGGAATGGCCATCAGAGCTGTCATCGTATTACACTTGATGTCCTGAATGTCATCAAAATGTCTTCCTTTCAATATTTCCTTTATATTCGGGTAAAGAAACAAGTCATTGGGGGCCAGATCAGGTGAGTAGGGAGGGTGTTCCAATACACTTATTTGTTTACTGGCTAAAAACTCCCTCACAGACAGTGCTGTGTGAGCTGCTGCATTGTCGTGATGCAAGAACCATGAACCGTTAGTGAAAAGTTCAGGTCGTCTAACTTTTTCATGCAGCCTTTTCAGCACTTTCAAATAGTGAACTTGGTTAACTGTCCAGTTGGCACAAATTCATAATAAATAATTCCTCTGATATCAAAAAAAGTTAGCAACATTGTTGCGACAAGTTCGCTAACGACTTAATTGTCAGACTTGATGTCTCCCCAGGAATGATGCTAGAGTGACTCTGAATGACTCAATCCGTCAGTGCAGGTGTTTCCAAGAACGTCTCCCAGCTCTGGGGGGGATGCCTATGTTCTCTTTATCTCTAGCCTACTTATCCCTGCCCCTGAAGGCTTCTAAAGCAGAGCTTCTCCGTCTTCAGGGTGTCTCTGAATCACCTGAAGTCTTGTTAAAATGCGGATTCTGATTCAGCAGCTCTGGGGCCTGCTGCGATTCTGCACGTGCTCAAACTCTCAGTGATGCTGCAGCTGCAAATCCAGTGATCACACTTTGAGCAGCAAAAGGCTGAAACTTTTTTCCCTGACTGGCTGCAGGGTGGCCTGGGTACTTGGCCTTTTCAATTCCAGGATTTGGGGGGAGGGGGAGAAGGGAAACTGCTCAGGGCCCCGGAGGTCTGAATCAAAGGCAGTATGATCCAGGTCTGTGAGAAAGGAGAACACAGTGAGGACAAAGGAAGTAGGCTGCAGGGGGAGAGCCGGGTAGGGCTGGAAGCCTGAGAGAGGGGACAAGTTCAGGACAGTTTAGAGTGGAGCTGACAGGACCTCAGGCTGACTGAATATGGAGGGAGGCGTTTGGGAAACTGCCACTTCCCCCTGGGGAGGCTGAGTAGGGGCTCCATCTCAGTGCCAAGCGTCATCCTGGGCACCTGGACATCGAATCCCTGTTACCTTAGGTGACACAATGTCCCCATTGACTCCTGTATAGATTTTAACTCTGGTTGTCATGGCTACATATGGTTAAAATATGGTCATGGCCACATGTGGTTAAAATATTGTGAAGTAGAAGAGGATTCAGGGGATGATGATGAGGTGGGGACGGCAGAATGGGACAGTTTGAGTGCCTGCTGTACACCAAGGTCTGAGATAGAACTTTGCCATAGCAGGGCTCATTCTATCCTCTGCAAAGGAGGCATCAAGACTCCCAGTTTTACAGAGAAAAGGAGGTCAGGAGGGGGAATTATAATACCTCAGCCCCAGTCACAAACCAGCACATGGAGAAGCTGGAACGGAGCCGGAAATCCTGAGGGAGCATCTCACTGTGCAGGGAAGAGGGAAGGCGTTGTGGGGGGTGGACCACAACGGGAGAGTGAGGAGAATGAGGTCTCTAGGAGGTCTCTGAGGTTTGGTCCCCCGATCGCCCAGTTCCTGCACACAGGACTGGACCCTCACCCATAAAATGATGTGGGGAATGGGGCATCTCCAGGATGAAAGGGGTTGATATCAAGTTCAGGTGTCAGATGGGACGAGCAGGCTGCTGCTCATCAGAAGACAGGATGGGAGCAACATACGGAAGCAAGATAATGGGACAAAGCAGTTGAAGTTGAAGCAGCCTTTCTGGGCTGCTCAACTCTTTCTGTAAAGCCTTTGCACTAGTCTCACTGGATTCTTAGGCCTTATAGTTCAGGAATTTCACCATTTTTGTACTACACATATTTTCTCTGCTTGCATCTCTCCCCTCCCCACCTTTTCTTTTTGTTGATAAGTTCCTTTTAAAAATGCTGACTTTGTTGGAGAATTTGATGCTAAAGTTTAACCAAGAGGTAGATTATAGGATCTGGGCCCTGCCAGTTTCCCCACCTGAACCTCAGGCCCCTATAATTGTTGCTTCCTGGGTCTCTCTGTGGACTTGTCCCATATGCACCTCAAAGGGCCATGTCCTTGCTGAGCCTACTCAGCAACCCACCCTTCCTCTGGGCCCCTTGGTGCTACCATCCATCCTATTGCTCTTCCAGAAACTTCCTCCCTATCCCCTCATTCAGTCAACCCCATCCTGTTGATCTGACTCCCCAAATCTCTCCCTAATACTTCTCTCTATCTGCATCCCCACAACCCTCGTGGAGACCATACTTTTTTTCCTCACCTGGGTTTCTGCAACAGCCTTCCAGCTGGTCTCTCTGCCTCCATTCTCAGCCCCTACTCAGGCATACCCCAGACTGCAGCCAGTGCCCAGCGACATGCGGTCCCCATCCACAGCACAGTGGATGAGACGAACCTACGCACTGTCACCATGTGATTGGTGGGCCCAGTCATCAAAGGCTTCCTGGAGTGTCACCTGAGTTTAGCCAGGAAGGATGAGTGGGAGGGAATGGCAACAAGGCAGGAAATGCTTCCTCCAAAGCTGTGCTGTTTTAGAAGTTTCCTTTAGCAGACAGTCCCTTAGTGATACTCCAAGTCCTTTCCTTGGCTAGGTTGTTTCTCTATTTACAAATTAGTTTCTACTTAGTTTGCCCCACTGCCACTTACCCCTTCCACCATGCTTCCCTCAACTCAGATTTTTCACCCTGGTCTAAATCTCTGAACCTGCTCTAGGGTGAGGAATGATAACCCATCAGAGCGGGAATCTAAAGTACTTGTCCCCAGGAGGGAGAAGCACCCTGGAAATGGACAGACTGATTGCACTTATATATGCCTCAAGTGCACACTTCCACGTCCACTGTCCATACGTGCGTTCCCTGTGTGTTAGTTATTAGTGCTGTTAGCCAAATGTTTTTGCTTCTCCCTCCAGGCACATGGGAGCAGTGCATCTATTGCACTTCCCTGCCCCCCGTGGCCAGAGAAATAAGAACAGATGTGACGTGTGTTACTTCCAGATAAAGCCTTTCGAAGTCAGTGCTCCATTTGCCTCATCCTCGTTTCCTGCCTTCAGGGTTCAGTAGGCAACATGTCCATTGCAGCAGCCTGTGTCCCTGAGTGGATGTGGGAAGCAGAGCTCCGATTGACCAACAGTGGACATATTTCATGATTGAGAAATAAAATTTTGTTATGTCAAAGCACTGAGACCTGGGGATTGTTTGTTACTGTAGCACAGCCTAACTGATCCTGACTGATACATTGAGTCAAATCAAGGTCTGGGGGCACCAAGGCCTTTATCCCCATTGGGTTTTTAGCAGCCTGAGTCTCTGAGTCAATTAAAGTTCCCATCCCTACCCAGCCCCGTTTGGTTGGAAGATTTTCAAGTTATTTCTTTCACATTATGATGGGGACCCTGGCATTCTCCTTGTAAGTTATATAGTCTATTTGATTCAACCTAGATTCAAAGTGAAGTCACAGAAATAGTTATAAAATGTGAAAGCACTTGCTGAGCTATTCAAAAGCATAGTCGTGGCTACCCTACACATCACACTAACCAATACACATCAAAAAGCAATCCACTATTGACTCTCCTTTTCCCCAAGAGCAAAATGCCAGCTTCTCCGCCATATTAGCTGTGCTTTTGGTAGGCTAATTTCAGAGGTCCTGGATTGTAAACCTGATTCTGCCACTTAACAGTGAATGACCTTGGACAAATGACCTCTGAGTCCCTGTTCCCTTATCTACATAATGGTGATAATAATAAAAGCTATGTCATAGAAAGAAAAGGAAAGTAACCTTTGGTGTATTAGCCACTATGGACAGACAGAACAATAATGCGTGTGGAAGTGCTTTGAACAGGGAAAGCTCTGTGCAAATATTAGCTGATAATATTTTTAACCAATACATGACTGAAGAAGAAACACATCCCAAATCAAATAAACTTCCCAATGCCTTCAATCTTTACAACCAAGCCCAGGTGTGAACATAGCCTATTTACATTTCTGCAAAAAGGTCCCATAGTACAAAGCTCATTCTTCAAATAGGACAAATTGCTTATTAGCTAGAGAGAAGGAGTGGGGTCAAGTACCTCAAAGGTGGTTAGTCGCATTCAATCATTTGCAGGTTGGGCAAACACCCAGCAGTGTTGGTTCCACGCGGTGACTTCCCGGAGAACCACAGGCGCACATCCAATTATACTTCCTATGCCCTTGGCCCTGTGCTGAATCAACCGCAGTTCATCAATGGAGCTGGAAGCCCTCCTTATTCCCAGCCCCACCTCCATCTCCACCCCCGGGACACGCTCCCTGTCAACACTGTATTGTCTGCAGTCAGAGGTTTTTCCCTAGCGACTGGGATTTCCCTTTCTAGCCCTTGGGGCACCTGCGCCGCCAGGTCCTGACCTCAAGGGAGCAGTGGCCTAAAAGGCCCGGTGCTCGGCCGTTGGGGGTGGGGCCGCCAAACCTCGGTCAAAGGAGCCTCCCTCCGTCTACCTCCACTAAGCGCCTGGGGCCTGATCCTGGCCGCCGCCGAGGTGCTGAACTTGCTTCTTGCCGGCTTCCTCTAGTCCAGGGCTTTTCAAACTTGAGCGCGCATTCCCTGAAGGGTTTGTTGAAACAGATCGCGGGACCCCCACCCCCGGAGTTTCTGCTTGAGTAGGTTTAGGGTGGCGACTGAGACCTTGCCTTTCTAACAAGTTCCCAGGTAGTGGTGATGCTGCAGTCCCTGGACCACACTTAGCGAAACACCGCCTCTAGCTCACTACCGGTTCTTACTGATCGCAGATAGAAGCTCGCTGGGCACCCCGACGCCTGCCCCAGCTGCTCTCCTTCCCTGAGCGCTGTGCCAGTAGGGAATAACCCCGCCACACAGGAGGCGGCAGACCCCAGAAGGCAGGGCCTGAGGAGTTTGGATTTTATCGTGGAGGCCCCTGAAGGGCTTGTGCCTGTAGGGAAGCAGGCAGAAAAAAAAACAACCTCGGAAGCCTGTGGGTCCTCGGTGTTACTGGGATATTTCATTGATTGTGTTCTACTGACATCCTTTCTTCATTCCACACATATTGATTGGGTGCTAGATCTAGGGTTACAAAGGTGAAAAGACAAGGTCCCAGCCCTCCAGGAACTAGTAGTAGTAGTAACTGGGAGGGAAATGTGCAAAGTGACAATGCCAGTAAGATAACTGTTCCTATGGAGGGAGTGTCAGACTTCTGTGGAGGGTGGGTGAGTGGGGCTCTGGAATCTGTCTGAGAAGAAGGAAAAGGTTTCATGGAACAATTGGCATTGAGGCCAAGACTTGGAGGATACGTGGGAATCTGGCGGGTAGAAGGGGTAACTGGGAGTGCGTGAAGTGGGAAGGGGTTTCCCCAGACAGAAGGAAAGAGCAACAAGACTGCCAAAGTGCAAGGTTGGGGGGGGGCGGGGGGACAAGCAGTTGGGAAGACTTGACAGGCAGGTCTCAGGCCTGGGCCTGGTTTCCCTCCTATCTCTATGGCGGCTCCTTCTCTGTCTCTTCTGCTGGCCCCTTGTCAGCTGCTGTCCCTGAGGAGCTGGTGTTCCCTGGGGCTCTGTCCTGGCTGCCTTTTCCTCTCACTCTTCATGTCCACTCCTGAGGAGCTCTTCCACACCTGAAGCCTCACTTACAATCTGCTCACTGACGAGGCCCATGCATGTTCCAGCCAGGCCTTGCCCCCTCAACGCCACATGCATCTCCACACACATGTCCCCGGCATTTTTCCTCCTGTCCTCTGTCTTGGTGAATGGCACGGGCATCCACCTAGTTACCCAAGCCAGAGAATTTTGTGAAATGACCCTCTCATAGATAGCTGGTAAAGAGTAACTTGGCACAGTAAGTTGCTGGTGCCACTCACCAAGACAGAGTATAGGAAGAAAGATGCCAGGCTCAAATTCTGAGTCTACAATTTACTAGCTGAGTGACCTTGGGCAAGTTACTTAATCTCTGTGTCCTTATCTATAAAATGGGTTTAGTGATAGTATCAAACTCACAAGGTTGTTCTATAGATTAAACAATAATTGTTGTCATTTATTAAACCTGTGTTAAGTACTTTACTTGGATTCCCTCGGAGATGGTGGGTACCTGGTCCAAGGTCACTCTGCTAGCAGAGCCAGGTCTGGAACCCAAAGTTCTCTGGCTCCTAAGCCACGTTCTTCACCTCAGTCACATTGTGTCTCTGGAGATTGTATAACAAATAGGGAAATGCTTATGGTAAAATGTTAAGTGAAAAGAGGACAGCAATTGCATAATCAGTATTAGTACAACCATTTTATTAAAAATAGGAAACTCATCTAAAATAGAAAAGTCTAGAAGGAAATACAGCCAATGGTTCAATGTTTTATTTTGTCTTCTAATTCTCTGTATTTTCTACATTTTAAAAATATACATATTTTATTAAAATATAATTATTTAAAACATCAAACAATTATAACATTAAAAACAATTACAAGTTCATAACCTGTTCTCATGTTTGATTGAAAATTACACTCTATTGGTATCTCCTCTCCGTTTTAGACTTACTTCCTGAATAGAAACTCTTCAGTTCTCTCAAAGGCCAGGGTAGGAAGTAGGTACACTAGCCATGTTCACCACCCACCCCACAGCTGACAACCTGACCAATCGAGCAGGCTGTCAAAATCAGGCCTGCGAGGGGGGAAGTTCCAGACAGAAGGGCTTCTCCTACCGCCTAGGGCTTTCTGGACAGCGCTACTGGAGATCAGTTACTTTTTTTTCTTTCTTTCTAAATAGCCGGCTGAATGCTCGTTTTCCAGTTCTGGCTGACTTGTTAGCTTCAGCCTGGCGGGGATGCCTGCCAGGTACCTGGCTCTGTGAGCACCACCCAAACTGGTCAGGCCAGTCTGCCCGTGGATGTTTCTGCCAGGACTTGCCCGCGCGTGCGTGTGTGTATGTGTGTATTAGAGACCCACCCTTCTCCCCAGAAACCCAGGTAGGTGGAAGGCAGCTGCGGGCACCAGCCTGGCAGTCAGGCCAGATGGGTGGAGTTGAATTAATCTAACCTGGAATTTCAACTTGGCCTGCACAACAGGTGAGGGGAAAAAACAACAGAGAGAACGGGCAGTTTGGCAACTTGGAAATATTCTTATGCCTTGCCCCTTGCCCCCTGCCTGGAAAATAGCCCGGGGTGACTTTTCAAAGTGTCTGCGTCTGGTTACAGGGCTCGGTCGCGCCATGACATCCTCCGAAGCTGTCCGAGCCCCTCCTGAACGCTGTCCTCCTAGGTTACCCTCCGCGACGCGCCCGTTCCCCCTCCTCTGGGAGGCAGGGCGGGGGTATCGGATTAGTCTTTGTTTTCGACGCGAAAGAGCCCAGCGCCGCGCGGGGGAGGCTCGCGATGGCAGGGCCCTGGGGTCCGCCAGGGCAGGGCGCTCGGCCGTGACCCCCACGCGGGTGCCCTGCAGCCGGCCAACGGCCTCTGTCCCCAGGCACCCCCTCCTTGCCCGCCAGGCTGACTCGGTACGCAAACGCGCGATGTCCCCCATTGTGCTGCCTTGGAATGAGCGAGTGGCAGCCGGGAAAAGGGTGGGAGGGTCAGTCATGTCCGCAGCTCAGGGTTCCCGAGGGCGCCGGGGCCGTCCCAGACCGCTCCGGCCCGCAGGGAGTGGCAGGAAGTGGGGACATCGGGGCCAGCTCGGCGAGGGCCTAGGCTGGGAGGTCCGCGTGCCCCACCCCGTGCGGCCCGCCTTGCCCGCTGGAGCTGCAGAAGCGCGGGAGGGTGGGGGCGGCCAGCCCGAAGGGGGAGGCCGGGGCCAGGGAGGGCCGACCGCGGGGGTGGGGAGGTTCTGCAGGTGCAAAGGCGCGGTGGTCGGACCGGGCCCTGCCCCCACCCGCTCGTGGGCCGCCGGCTCCGCACACCCCCTCTCCCTGGGAACTCCCCCCTCGCGCAGCCCCAGGCCCCGCGCAGGGGGCGGCGGCGGGGCCTGCGGGGCTCGATCGGGCCGCACGTGCGCGCCCTCCCGGGCGGGGGAGTCCCCGGGCGAGCACGTGCCGTGGCGCGCGGGGGGCGGGGAGTCCCGCGAACGCCTTCATTGCTGCTGCTGCTGCCGCCGCGGCCGCCGCTGCCTCTTCCTTCCTCCTGAGCCGTCCCCTCCTCGGCCTGGGCGGGGGGCTCCGCGCGCCGAGCTCAGCAGGGCCAGGCGCTCCAGGAGGCGGGCGCCCCAGGCGGCGGCGGCGGCGGCCGCGACGGTGGTGGCAGCGGCGCGGGCCGGGAAACTTTGCCCCTTTGTGCGCGCCGCCCCGGAGGCGGCGGGCAGGTCGGTGCAGTCGGTGCCTTTCCGGCTCCGGGGTGGGGGAGGGGCGGCGGGGAGGCATGGGGGGCCCGGCCCGGGGGGAGGGGACGGCCCGGGGGCCGGCGTGGGGGCCGCTACCTTGTTGCGGGGGATGGGGCGGGGGTGCTATGGGTCACAGTGTGGCGGAGCCGGGCGGGGGCGGCGGGGCGGGGCGGGGGCTGCAGAGCCGCCGGAGCCGAGCGGCCGAGGCCCCAGAACAAAGGAGCCCGAGCGGCGGCGCGCGCGCGGCCCGGCCCGAGCTGCAGCGCGCCCCCCTCCCCGCGTACCCTTGGCGGAGCGGCCAGCCCTCCCGGGTCTGGCTGGCGGGCGGGGGTCGCGGCCGTGCAGCCGGCACGCTCTACCCCGGGCGCGCCCCCCCTCCAGGCCGCTTCCGTGCTGGGGGCGCCCGGGCAGCCCCGCCGAGTGCAGCTCTCAGTAAACTTTATTTTGAAAGCTCTGCTCCCTTGGGGAGGCCCCAGCGACCTCCAGTGAGGGGTGTGTGTGGGAATTTGAGTGAAACTCTCCCAGGCTCGTGGGGGGTGGGGTAGAAGACAACTTTCTTGGAAATCACCTTGACCACCCCCTAAATTCGTCCAGGCTCTCTTAGCACCCCATTAGACCCTCGGCCTCCTCTTTCTGACAGGGAGTGGGTACTGGTGCGCCCTGCCAGGGGTTCTGGGCAGAACTTATTGAGCAAACCCCTTCTCGTCCCCTATTTTCTCTTTTCCCAGAAGCAGGAAGAGGTAACACGTGAAAGTTATCCCTGAGCCCCAGTGATCCGCTTCCCCTTTCTGTCTCTCTTTCAGGCAGCGCTGCCTTCTCCATCGTCCTGACCCAGGAGGAGATATATCGGGAGGAGAAACTCCTCACCCTGCCCTGCCCCCACCACACCCACCTGTTCACTTCATGCCTGGGTCCAGGGTGGGTGAGGGTGAAGAGTCCACCCAGCCAAGATGATCCCTTCTCTGGGGACTGCTGCTGATGTCCTCCCTCAGACCCTGGGTCCCAGCACGTGGGAGAGTGGTCCCCAACTGAGCCCTATCAGACTGCTGCAGAGGAGGTGAAGAGGGGTTGAGAAGAGGCGCCCATCTGGGAGACTGGAGCTACTTGCCTTCACCTTGTAGACTTTTGACTGTTTTAGGAGAGAAGGACCTGTTGGTGGCCTTTGTAGGCAGGCAGGAAGCTGGACTGTGGCTCCTCCCTGGCACCTATGCCCCCACTTCTGGCAGCATCATGAGCCAGTTTCAGGTGCCCCTGGCAGTCCAGCCGGACCTGCCAGGTCTTTATGAATTCCCTCAGGGCCAGGTGATGATAGGGGGCTTCCAGGGGCCTGGGCTCCCAATGGCTGCGAGTGAACCTCAACTCCGAGGGGGTGGAGATGGGCGAAAGAAACGGAAACGGTGTGGTACTTGTGAGCCCTGCCGGCGGCTGGAAAACTGTGGGGCTTGCACCAGCTGTACCAATCGCCGCACACACCAAATCTGCAAACTGCGCAAATGTGAGGTGCTGAAGAAAAAAGTGGGGCTTCTCAAGGAGGTAAGCTGGCCTGTGCTTGGCTACCCTGTCCCTTCCTTGAGGGTGCTGCATTTGCAGGGCTTTCTCTTAGAGACAGGTAAGCCCATCCTGGTCTTCTTGGTCCCACTTTGAGTGTTAACGGTCGTTGGAAGCTGGCTTGGGCTCCTGTGCCAAGCTGTCAATTTATAAGAAAGTAACTGGGTCGCAGAGGACTGAGTCAGCACTCATCTCTGAGTCTGCGTTTGTCACTGGACAGTGACATCGCAGCTTTATCTCTAAAAGTTTCTTGTCCTGCTCGAAGACTCAGATGTAGTTCAAGATCACACCGATGCTTGGGTGATATGGAGAGTGATGGTGTCAGGTAGGGGATGGAGGCTGATGGGTTTGGAAAGAAAAATTTGGAGTGACAAGTGGTTTTATGCTGCCCTGAAGGAGTGGGATAGTTTTTCCCATAAACTTTTTGGGTTCCATCATTTTTCTCAGAAAGATGGCAGGAGAGCCAGTTGGAACTGTTTGGGAATTTAATGAGAAACCCGGGATTTGGGTTCCCCTACTTAGTACTTCTTGAGGTCAAAGATTTATCTCTGTGTTTCAGGACCTGGCTCAGTTCCTTGGTGTGTCATAAGCGCTCAGATACTAATTGATTGAATGAATGACGATCTTTTAAGACACTGTCAACCCCAGGGAGGAGTACTCCCTTTACTCGGAGTAGCGGGGTTGTCGGAGGGAAGGAAGAATTGGGATGAGATCAAAGGAGGGAAATGGAGAGGCAGTGACCCTGCATTGGCCATCTTTCCCTTCCACGAGGTTGGTGGCAGCTGCGACAGCAGAGAGTTGGCAGAAGTAGGGACCAGTGAAGTTGAGCAGCTTGGGAGGCGCCGAGTAGCGGCTGAGGTTGCTCCAGGCAGCGGAACTAGCGCTGGACAGGGACTGAGGCCTGCGCTGTCCGAGGGGCTCCCGGCTCTGCCACTGATTTGTCCAGCGGCTCAGGCACCTCGGGCCCCCTCTCTGGGCCTATCTTCTCCCTGGGGAAGTGGAGGGGTTGTGCTTGATGGCCTTTGAAGCCCTTTCCAGCTGGGCTGTGAGCCGCTGTGCTTCTGAGCGCGAAGGCACCTGTGGCTTTGATGGGGAGCTGCTGGTGCTCAGGATTTTCCTGACCGCTGAGTGCAGAGCTGTGCGCAGACTTGGTGGGGTTGTGGTCCCACGGCTGGGAAGAGTGATTCAAGTGTTGGGGGTGGGGAAGTGGGTGTTGCTGGGATGTTTCTGCCCCTTTTCACCTTCTCGTGCACTCTCGATGGAAGCAGCATATCATAGTCCGGGGACCGCAGACTCGGTGTCCTGTTTTCCTAGTCTCTAGTTAAAGCAGACATCTGGATCGCATCTGCAGCTCCCGTCCCAACTCAGGAGACAGTGTCCAGCCCTGTGCAGGGGAGTTGGTGTCCTGCTGACCCCGTGCCCTGCGGATCATTTCTGAAAGGGGGTGGGGTCAGGGGTGAGTTTCACTCTTGGGTGTGCGATGAGCTGGTGTTTTGGGGTGAAGAGAACCTGCCAGTCTACTTTGTAAAGCTGGGTTCCTTTGCTTCCTTCCAGTGTTCACCCCTTTTTCCGCCCCGTTGTCTCCCTCCATTCCTCCCCTAAACAGACCTGAGGGGTGGGGTCTGAGCCTTCTAGGCTGGATGCTCCTAGAGCCAGTGGCCCTTGTGAACTGTGCTGAAGCTCTTCTTTCGGCAGCGATGAGGCATCAGTGAGAAGGGCTGGAGTGAGGCCCGGGTCCTGGCGTCCTGGTGTGTGAGCTGCCGGCCTGGGCTGCTGGCTGGTCATGGGGAAGACACCGGGGAGCTGGCTTGGCTGAGGCTTGGGGATAACCCTGCTGAGAGATGTCTGCATCCGTCAGCACCTTGATGTGGCCGGCTGCCCCTCCAGGCCCCCAGGGTCAGGGAACGTGTGGCTGGTGGCCTGTGGTATCCCAGGACAGAAGGGCCACACGCTGGCGGGGTGTAGACCAGTGCTGGCCCATGGCAGAGTCTCCCAGTTTCTGGAGAAACAATGGGAAGGGGACAATGGAGTGAGCTTTTTCTTAAAGCTAACTTTCTTTGACTTGAAGAGGAGTACTTTGTTTTAATAATATTGGTCCTTTCTACTTGATGTTTAAAATGTGCTTGCTTTTATGAAATGAAGGTGTCGATAGAAAGTGAATCGATTTTCTTTTTTAAAAGAACTCTTTCCTTGGCAAAATACAAAATGGTAATTAGTGCGTCTTCACAATGTTTCTTATTGGTCTGTGAAGGCTGAAAATGTGGGAACCACCACCCAGACTACACAGCATTTAATGGAAGCAGCTCTGGCAGAGCTGGCACGCCTAGAGGCTCTGCCTGAATGAAGGAGCCCCGAAGCCAGCCCACCATTTACCAGACCCTGAGGGGACTGCCATTAGATCTGAGTAGCAGAGGGAACATGTTCCAGGCTTGGGGAAGTTGGGAAAGGAAGAGACATTCCTGACATCTGAGTTTCCTTTGGTTTGGGGTCAGGAACAGACCTTTAGAATTTGGTCCTGACTATTCAGCTGGTACAAGAGAGAGCATCCCAGGCGTCTCTTGGGAATCAGACCATCTTCTTGCATCCCTGCTCCCTGGTATTTCCTCTTCTGGGCACCCTTTCCCTACTTCCATCCTGTCTCCACCTCCCCCAGCTTCCTTTGGGGCTTCCTCGAAGCTGTCTGCTGCTGACAGCTGCTTTGTGTCATCCTGTAAGCGGGTGAATGTTATCTTGGGCTTCCCATCCTCCTCCCCTGCTCCTCACTCTTTTCTCAGTGGGCGGAGGGCGGTGGTGGTGCTGCAGAGCCCCTCTACTCAGATGAGAAGTTTTCAGCATTTTAAGACTAGAGACAGCTCCAGGGCGGGCCCTCCTACCAGAGGCAGGTGACTACTTCTGTGGGTCCTCAAGTGCAGTAACATGCCTGAAGGGGTTCATCCTGTCCTGTGGTCTTCCTTCTTAGTTCCAGGAAGGATTTAGATCCTGGGCTGATGATGCCTGGGGCTGTTCGACCTCCACATTCTTTTTACCTGAGTGGTGGCTTGTAGCACAACATGGCTGATTAGAAAAGTCCGATTTGGAAGGTGTGAAGACTCAGTGACCTAGGAACCCGAAGTAAGCCCTGTGCCGCTCAGTCTCCTGAGCATTGGGTTTCTCATTTGTCACTTGGGGTGACCCTTTGTTTGCAGGGTTGTTGGGAGAATGAATTGAGCAGAAGTATACGTAAGTCTGGCACACAGGTAATCTGTATGGTGACAGAACACTCCTCGGACATCCAGAAAAGAATTCATCTTTACGCATAAACAGTTGTGTGTTAGTGAGTCTCTGGGTTGTCATAGTAAAGATGCAGTTCAAATTGCATGTTTATCTCAGGATATCCTCTAAGGTGCTCATAGAAGAATTGTGGGGCAAGGCAGAGGGAGGGAGGCGTTTGCAGCCTCTCTCTGCTGGGGGAGGAGGTGGACACCAGGAGCGAAGAGCTGCTGTGTCCCTGGGCCTGACCGAAACGTTGCTCGTGGGTGACGGAAGCAGACACCTGGTAGGGAGGGTAGGAGAAAAAACCCTTTTTGGAAAAAAACCAAACACTGTATAGGAAAATGTATGCATAAGGGTAGAAGCATGGCTGAGAATGTTATCAGAGAAAATAAAAAGAAGTGAGAATACATACGGTGTGAAACACTGTGTGACCCTCAGCCAAGTGGATTTAGTGGCTGAAACAGCTCTCCATGCCACTTTTGAGACAAGATACCTTGGAATGGGAGCTATCTCAACAATATCAGAACACCTGATGGATTCTTGCCTCGCCTTCTGGTAGGTCTGTCTTCTTAAAGACTGAGCCTGTACGGAGGGATCCTTTCAGGCTGGATCGGTTCCCACCAACAAAGAGAGGATTGATGAATGAAGTAGAAGTGTTGAGTTCTTTAGAGAAAGGGACGCATGTCGGCCATTTGTGAGGCCAGAGAGAAGGTTGGGCAAGGAGAGCTGTTCACCATAGACTTGAGATGGTTGTTTTTTTTTAAATGCAAACAGTTTTTAACCCCATGGCCACAGACTAAAAGGGAAGTTAGCTGGAGGGATAGGATTGCTCTTTAAAAAGGAAACGCTGACAGAACAGTCCTTAGTGGTGCCCTAAGGAGGAAGGTGGAAGGCGCAGGGAAGAACTGAACCATCTGTGTGGCTGTATGGCTGCTGTCTAGTGAGTACAGATGGTAAAAGACCACCCTCCTTCCGTGGAAATGGGGTGCATGATGCTAAAGGCAGAGTCAAGAGCGGTCTGACCTCTTAAGAGGAGCGTCAGAAGTCCAGTGGCCAGAATGTGCTGAGGCTGGTGGAAAATACCCAAGACAATAAAAGCCTTTTATATACTCCCAGCAAGAGTGAAAAGGAAGGGGTAGGCTTACAACTTCTGGGAGCTTAGCTAATGACACAGAGAGAGCTGCCATTGGGTCCCTGTCTGGTTGGGAGGTATAAATGGGGAGGGACCACTGCGTGCGTGATTAGGGAAGAAGAGCCAGCCAGCTGCCCTACCTGAGTCAGTCATTAGCTCCCTACTGGCCACCTTCACATATGCTTGTGGAAGGACAGCTTTACAAATTGTGATGGTTGAAAAGGGCCAAAAGATCAGAGACAGTCAAAAAGTCCAATTTTTCAAAGAGATTTTGAAAATTATAAATGCATAAGTTTGACGTCAATTTTTGACAGTTCTAGAGCAGATTGTTTAAAAGGTGGTTGTGAGGCTTGAGAAAATCAAGTGGTGAGGTTTGGGGGTCCCTGCGGTTCTTCACAAAGCAGCCCAGTCAGATGCACAGATCTGGATTTCTGCACCTAAATGATGGTATCTCCTTGGATAGAATAGAGGGCCAGTTTTTTATTTAAAGTCATCCTGAAGAGATGACACTGGTAAAACTGTGCTGTGCAATTTTTTTTATCAACTATGTGGATCAGGGATCCCACCTCCAGGGATTCTGGTTTAATTGGTCCTGGTGGACCCAGTCGGGCTGGGGCTCCCCAAGTGTATATAATGTGTAGGTTGAGGGGAAGTCCTCTGATGCTGCTGAGAGATGAGGTGGTGGGCACCTGCTTGTACTCCTCTACTGCACATGGCTCACCTGAGCCTTGGGGCACCTGAATGGTTCACGCCCAGACCCCCACCTTCTTAATCAGGGGGCCAGCAGTGTTGGCATCACCTGAGAGCTTATTAGAAATGCAGACTCTCGGGCCCCACGTCAGACCTAGTGAGTCAGAATCTGCGCTTTGACCAGACTCCCAGATGATTTGTACGTGTGAGGAGCTGGGGACTGGGTGGAGGCAGAGGGGCATGGAGAACAGGACAGAAGGAAGTCTTGATCGACAGGGAAAAGAACTGCAGTTGCCAACAAGGGCAAGGAAGATGACCAATCCATATCTTTACTATAGGCTGGGGAGACAAGAACCTCTTGAGATTGATTCCAGGTTTATACTTGTTCTTCTCGAGTCCATTTTCTGCTAGTCTAGTGAGTTATCAATGAAAGCCTTTAGGAACCGCTGTGTGTGCTGCCACTAGTCAGGAAAGGGCTGTCAGGCGTGTGCGGCTCAGCCCCGACTCGGGGTGTTGTAGCCCCCTGAGAGAGCAGCAGCAGCCGATGGGCGTGAAGAGGAAGGGTGCTTCCGTAGAATCTTGGTTCTCCTGGAAGGGCCTAGAGGCTTATGCAGGTGAAGGCATGTGTGCCCTCTTCGTAAGATGTAGGTAGGGAGGATCTACCTACACCCATCTGTGGATGGGTGGGGTGCTGGTGGTGGTGCAGGTATTTAGTTGAATGATAGAACGAGGGGTTGAGGAGATTGGGGCAGTCTGGAATCATGGGCTCCACCCAAACTTGATGGAATTTAATCAGAGTAAATCCAAAGTCTGATACTTCTTTAAAAAAATAGAAGAAATAAATGCACAAGTAAGGAACCCTGCCTTCCTCGTGGGTCGGAAGAGCTGAAACTCTAAAAGGGATGTTGAAACGCCTATATTGAAGAGATCTGTCAGAGTGGTCACGTGAGGGACAATTGAAGGAAACAGGCTTGTTCAGCTTGGAACTGGGTAGGGAAACGCAGCTAAGGCACATCTTGTATGGGAGGGGGAGTCACTTCTGTCCTGGAGAGAGTAGCATGCAGAACATTTGTTAGGGGGTGGGAGTTATAAGCAGGTAGACTGAACCTGTGTGAGCAAAAGAACTGTAACATCTGCAGCTGTTCCAAGACGTAAGAGCCGGCGCTAAGAGGTGGTGCGTTTCCTGTGTGTGTGTGTGTGTGTCAGGGTGGAGGGTGGGTGCTGACTGACTGGCAGGGATCTTAAGGGGACAGCTTCTGTCGGGTGGGGGCGTCCACATTTGGCGTCTCTGGCTAAGATGAAGTAAAGTATAATATCAAATCTGTTTTTACAGATTTGAGAAACACCTTTAGGCTGTGAAGTTTTTGTTATGTTCTAGACAATCTTATACAGAGATCTAATGTCAGACCTGGTTTGGAATAGAATCTGTGAACTTTCTGAAAACTTCAGCCGAATGTTGTGTGAATGTGTAGGGTTATCTTTTTTTATCAGGGGAGAGCATCCATGGTTTTCAGGAGATTCTCATGAATATTCATGACCTCTCAAATTTAAGAAGCATATTCTACCTGTCCGGTATGGTACCTATTAGCCACATGTGGCTACTTACATTTAAATTAAAGTTAAATAAAATTAAAGTCAGTAACTCAGCCACACAAGTGTCTTTCAAGTGCTTAGTAGCTGCGTGTGGCCAGCGGCTTTTGTACTGGACAGCGAAGGCGTAGAACATTTCCATCATCGTGGCAAGTTGTCTGGGACGTGGAGCTGCCCTGCGTGGTCTCTGAAGCTTTGCCCAGACCTCTTTCTGGGTTGGGGAAATGGCTGTCTGGGTTAGCTGCGCTCAGAAGGATATTTTGGGCTAGGACCCCTGTCTTCACCGGAAGGTAAGTGGTGAGGGCTCTGAAAGGGACAGTGCTTTCCTGGGCTCATTGCTTCTCTTTGTGGGCATGGCCATGCTTTCATTGTCTGCTATGGGGAAAGAAGAACAGAGGAATGAAGTATGGCTGTCCGCCCCAAGGCTCTCTATGAAGCGCCCCAAGTCCATTGTCACCTCTCTACTGCGGGCCTCTTGTTCTAGAAGGCAGCGAGACGACTGGGTGAGTTGGAAGACCACGATAGGGGTCTTAGGAGTCGTCACTAATTCTGCACTCGCCTGCCCATCACTCCTTTACAGCTCCCTTGTGGACTGAGGATGGGAAGCTCAGGAAGGAACTGCCTCCCTTTCTTGAGCCCTGATGCCGTCTGGCTGGCTGTATTGGGGAGGTGGCCCCTGCCTGAGAGTCTGCAGGGTGAGGCTGGGGGAACACCTGGAGTGGACACACCCCTCTGTGGCCTGGTCTCCTCATTTACATAAGAAATCCGATAACCTAAGTTTTTATTAGTCACTGAGGGAGGGAAAAAAGAAAGCCTCAGCTCAGTGTGGGGTGATTGGCTGGCCTTCAGGTGACCGCAGGTCTGACAGTTGCTTGCTGGCTCGCTTCAGGTCGCACAAGCTCTGTTCCTGCCCTGCTGGCTCTGACCTGTACAAGTTCCAGCTCCCTCGTGCCCCACTTTCCCACACCCAGCCAGAGAGTTTGTGGACAGAATAACGTACCTTCCACCACTGGCAAAACAGCAGTTCTCAATTCTCCAAATGGAAGGGGAGTTGCATTGGGTAGAGTCATTTGGAGGAATTTGCCAGCCTGCACGTGCCGCATAGCGTCCCACCCTCCTAACTATGGCCAGGAAGCCTCAGGAAGGGGTATGGAAATGCTGGGTCCAAAACCAGTAACAAAGTCCTGGACTAAAGTTTTGTTCCACTTCTAAGCCATTCTTGGGAGAAGCACATTGGGTAACTCTCGTTTCATTTTTTTTTTTGTCTGTCTTACTTTTTATTAATTGCTCTGCCTTCTAAGGGTAAGCTCTGGGTGTCCTAGTTCTCTCGCTGTGCCGGGCATGACCCCGGAGAGAGAGAAAGGGCCAATCTCGCTGTGAGGGCTAGGTCCCGTCTGGAGCCAGTGGGAGGAGAGGAGCTGGTGCGAGGACGGAGGAGAGAGACACCTTCCTGGAGCATTTCCTCGGCCCCACCACCTCCAGTGTCCCCTGGGCCGGGGGAGGGCAGCTCTCTCTCTGGTGTTGCTTCAGTTTCCGGAGGCAGGACGTCATCGGCGTTGGCTTGTAGACCCGCAGTGTGCTGCCTTCCCAGCCTCGTTCAGCACCTCTCGCTGGGACTGGCTGTGTGTGAGGCGGGACTAGCTTTGTGCAGGCGGTGCGGAGCCTGAGCTGTGGGCAAAGACGAGGTAGTGTGTACTCTGTCCTAATGAGCTCACAGTCTGTGGAAGGAGACGAGCCTGGAAACAAATAATTACAGTGCAGTCTGCTAGGACTACAAGGGAGGGATGCCTTGAGGGCAGAGACCTGCATTAGTCACCTTTGGGCCCCGAGAGCCCAGCGGGAAAGGGAAGGGACGTGTTTTGAGAATTTCAGCGTAGCGATATGTGAAGGATGAGGAACGTTCTTTCGGAAGGAAGAAGGCATCTCCTCTGTGCCAGAGGCGTGTAGAGATGCTGCTCAAGTGCTCTGGCTGGTGGCAGGGGTGTGGAAGGACACACACAGGCTGCAGAGGGCCACATGCCACTGGTCCTGGCTCCACCAGGGGGGAGGTAAGACTCTCTGTGTGAATTCCTCTTGGAAGTCTCCTGCGAGGCTGACCCCAGGTTTCTAAACCAGTCAGTGTTCCTGTGTCCCACCTTTTCCACAACCTCTTAAGGTCCTGTGTTACTTGCTTGGGTCCTGGAACATTTGGTGGACCCAGGCTGTTGAATGTGGGACGCGGAGACCCTGCTGAGGTTCGTAGACTATAAGACTCACACGTATCCCGAGGGCACGCGGGGTGTGGGACGTGGGTAGAGCCGCCTCTGCTCCCCGTCAGCAGGGGGGGCCCGGGTGCATGCTGTTTGTGGGTACTGAAACGTGCAGGCAGAGTTACTGGCCGCCTCTGACTGTTTTCCCACGGACATTGCTGGGGGCCTGGGATCAGTCTGCTTCTGCTGTATCTCGTGGAGGAGTACCTTTTCTTCTGTTGCTGCTGCTCCTCCTACCCGCCCTTCTCCCGCCCCTCCCTGAGATTGCTGTTGACACAGACTTCTACTGCCAAAGCTAATTGTGAGGCCTGATCAGTGAATGAAGGCAAAGGCAGTTCCCATGACAACCGCAAAGAGTTTCAAATGTAGGGGATGATGTGTGTGATGGGCTGCAATTACTTGGGTGGAAATTGATGCGTGGACACCGGGGACTTCAAACATAGGCTCTGAAGGTGGAGGGGGTGTTGGGTTTCTTTGGCAGGATCCTTTGTGCGATGGAGAAGGAAGGGAAGGAGGTCACAGGCTTCCCCCACAGGCGAGTCCAAGTGCCTTCAGTGTGTGGAATGTTGGGCAAAACCCCACAGGGGCTTTGGAAAGGCACGACTCCAGCCACTCTGGTTAGAGAGGCAGGACACCCAGAAAGACAAATAGCAAGAACCGAGTGTCAAGTGAGAAATATTACAAGTGCTGTTGGCTGGCAGAAGACCATGGTAACACGAGAAGTCTTCCTGGAGGAAGTGGGCTTGAACTGAGCTTTGAAGTAAAGCTTTGTGGGAAGTGACCTCATGCAGGACACAGCCATGGCCAGGGAGGAGAAGTCTGTCTACCTGCTGCCAACTCGAGAAGAGGTAGGTTGGTATGAAAATCAGAGAGCTACACAGAACAGCAGTGGCTGTATAGCTGCAAGTGAGGGGTTAGCAAGAGCCCTGCTCAGTCATTTTCTAGCTGTGTGACCTTGGGCAGGGTGCTTAGCCTCTCTGTATCCTAATTTCTCCATCTGTAGAATGGGTGTGAATGATTGTTGTTTCACTGGTGTGTTTTGGGGGTTAACTAAGACATGGGCATTTTACTCCCAGTGTGGGGCCTGACCTGGGGTTGGTGCTTGGTCCATATCTAGAGGTGTCCCCATCCCTCAGTCTTTTTATATCTTTGTGGGTTCTGGCCTGTGGATATCTGTGTTTCTGAGGTTCTCGGTATAGGGGTATTTTGTGTGTTCTGAGAATGAATGAATCCATTCACTTCTCCCTTGTAGGGAGGGCTGTGGCCCCACTCCACCCTGTTGGGAGTGTAGTGGGGACTGGGGGTCATGACGGAAGGTGCATAGGGATTCTCAGCCTCCATGTGGAGGGGTCCCAACGACCTCTGGTTGGTCACTGTGAAATCCCAAAGGTAGGAAGAGGGGCAGATAGGGATTAGACGGAGCTGGGTGTGGGGTGTAGAGAGTGTCTGCTGTGGTAGAGTGGCCCCAGCACCCATCTTTGTGACTCCATGGAGCCCTGGCATTCCAGCTGCCTCAGAAAAGGGCAGGAGGCCAGCGTGGGGCAGAGATGGGAACAGGGGGACGGCCTCAGGGACCACAGGTTCCTTTAGGTTATGTGCATGGGGCTGGGCCGGGAACTGTGGTTGCAGTAGGACAGAGTTAGCACTGTGGGGGTGGGTGAAGCAGGAAGTCAGGGTGGCTTCTGCAGGCTGGTGAGCACATGGGCTGGGCTGAGCAAGGCTGGGACTCAGCTCCAGTTCAGCTGTGGCAGGTCCTGCCCTCCCAGGGGAGCAGATGACCCTTCGATCCTTGGAGGCTTCAGAGAGTAGGCCGACGACGGGGAGAGTGGCCTCTGTATCTCAGCACCCAACCCCCTGCATGTGTAGAAACTCAGCTCAGCACATTCCAGCTCTGTGCAGAGGCTAGTAAAGTAGGGATGACAAGGCCCCTGCCCACGTGGGGAAGATCTCCTTGTAAATAAATAACTGCACTTGGTAGTGACGGGTGCTCTGGAAGAGGCCCTGGGAGAAGGAGGTGATGCTCAGAAGAACTCGATGAGCTGGAAAGCGGCAGAGGGAGGTAACCAACCACTGGATCCAGCATTTTGCTTTTCACCAAGTGGGGGAGAGGAGGGGATCCCGGCAAGGATCAGCATCCAGAAGTCTCGAAGGCATGAAAAATGATACTATTCTCAGACCCATAGCTTAAAGGGAAGTGGGTGGGGTCAGGTGACCCCATCCCTCTTTGCATTTCGCTGAGGTTGATGGGGGGGGGGTTGGTTAGAGAACTGGGGGGAGAAAGGCCTAGATTGGAATTCTAGCCCACCACTCACCAGTTGTGTGTTGGGTGGACCAGTAATCAACATCTATCTCTAAGTCCCTTTCTCCGTAAGCGACAAGGTTGTGTGTGGAGTAATTCAAATGCGATGCTTCTACGGAGTGGTTGGCTGGCACGGAGCCTGGTACAGAGCAGGGGCTTGATAAACGGTGGCAGCCTCAGCGGCAACAGTATGAATTATTACCGTCCAGGCAGCAGACTGTGTGTGGCGTGGGTGGGTGGGGCCCGGGTTTTAGGAACCAGAATGAAGGAGAGATTTCTCTTGGTCTGGCCAAGGTGAGAGCTAAGAGGTGCAGAAGCCCAGTTTCCTGTCTTGAGCCATGGCTCAGGACACTGCTCCTTGCCCTGCCTGTCACCTGCCCTGGGGAGGAGCCCAGCAGTGCTGCTCTTTGTCCCCAGGGGTGACGAAGGTGTGGGCCTCCGTGCCTCTTGGAGTCTCCCCACCAGAGGCAAGCTTTGCTGTCTCTCCTAAAGCATCTCATCCATCTGAGTACCGCCTTGGGGCCCGGCAGCAATTGGGCATCTGTGGTGTGGCAGGTAGCCGAGCACATCACCGAAACAGGGCTGTCACACATCCTGACAAGCCTTGAGTCACTTCTCTCTGGCCTCAGCTTCTTCATCTGAGACGAGAAGTAGCACAAAATGAGCATTCCCGGAAACAGAGGGTGATGGTAGCCAGCAGCACCTACAGTGTGCAGGGATGTGCTGCATTTCTCCACAGAATCTTCACATGTGTATGAGGTCGCTGCTCTGTGTAGTTCCACTCTACAGATGAGCAGAGTGAGGCTAAGAGAGGTAAGGTGTCACCACCAGGGCCCTGCAGCTAGGTAGTGCTGGATCCAGGAGAGGAACCAGGTATGTGAGGACTTGAGTCTGTGGCGGTCCCCTTCCTGGGAGGTGGAGGCTCTCAGAAAGGGGATGGGGTGGAGCAGGACGTGCCCACAGATGCCAGGAATTAAATATAGGAGTGGAGTGCAGGGCCTTCCTCACCCCATTCTGTTCTTCTCCTGCCCTCAGCCTCCTGGGCATTGCAGCTTTCAAAGGCTTAGAGTTTGGGAACGCAGGCCAGAGCTCTTGGGGTCTGGGCCCACCTCCCTTCCTCAGCCTTGTCCCCCCACCGGGCGTGGCAAGCCCTGAGGCCTGTGGGGGCTGCCTTTGTGGCCCTTCAGAGAAGGCATCAAAGAGTGGGGTGGGGGTGGGGGAGGCTATGTAGATGGGGTGGGGTATGTTCAGGCAGGGGGATGAGGGAGTCTAGGGTGAGGTGCGGGTGTTTGTATGCGTGGGGAGGACCAGACTGGCTTGGTGAGGCTTTGAGCCACAGGCCGTGTGGGCTTCAAGCAGAAGTCTATTTTCTGAGGTGGGCGCTGAAAGGGGCGGGGGAAGGGGGTTTAGGGGGGAGCAGTACTGCACAGGGTTTCCAACCTGATCTTTAGAGCCAGGCAGACTTGGAGTCCCAGCTCTGCTGTTTTCTAGCTGTGTCACCTTGGGTAAGTTACTTTACTTGTCTTGCCTTCTTTCCTCATCTGCAAAATGGGGTAAAGGTTGGCACTGCCACGGCTTTTTTTTTTTTTTTCTCCTTCAAAGATTGCAGGGGCTATTGCACCTCCTGCTTTTATCACAGCCTGGCACTGGGTGAGGCAGTCAGTGGCCCGGTGTGCTGGGGTTAGACAGTAGTGGGAGGGGGAATCCCACCAATGTCTGCTCGTCCCCAGGCGTGGCCTGTCATCTGACCCTGGAGATGCAGAGGATGCCTCCGGAATTACCTAGGGTCACCTCCTCGGAGGAGGCGGGGTGCCCGGGATCCTCGGCCTGCCCGGGAGCGGCCGGACCTGGGCACCAGCCAGCGCGGCTCCGAGGCACCCTCCGCGGTGCCCCCGCCTCCCGGCTGGGCAGGTCCAGCTCCCCGGCGGCCCTGCCCCCGCCCGGCCGGCCGCGGGGATTGGCTGGGGAGCGTACCGCCCCCTCCACACCAGCCTCGCCGGCGGCGGGGAGGGGAGCCAAGCCGGCAGCTGGCCGCCTCCTCTGCAGTGCCTCCCTCCGTGCGCTCCGGCGGGGATAATGGGAGGCCCGCCGGCCCATGCACCAGAGGAGGCCGGCCGAGGTAGAGCGGGCAGGGCGGGGAAGGACAGGCGGCCGGACGCAGGAGGAGGGGCAATGGCCTCCTCGATCTCGGGCGGGTGGAAAAAGGAGAAATGAAAATAAAAACACACGGGAAGGCGAATGAGCTCCTTCACTGAGCGTCTGGGCGGCAGCTGGAGTGAGGAAGATGGTCCTTGCTGTCCTTTCTTTCCGAGGCCCCATCCCTCCCACCCTCCCGCGTCCCCTGCAGCGGTGTTAGGGGCGCAGCAGAAGGACTTTGCTTCTTTCCTGCTGTCAGCCTGGCTCATCAGTCTTTCTGGCTTCTTTTGCAGGTGGAAATAAAGGCTGGTGAAGGAGCTGTGCCGTGGGGACAAGGAGCCGCTGTCAAGGTACCTTGTGTGTGTGTGTGTGTGTGTGTGTGTGTGTGTGTGTGTGTGTGGTGGGGGTGAAGTGTTTGACTGGATTGGATAAAAATAAAGGGTCTCCTCGGGTGATCCTTTAATCTCCCACTGTGTGTGTGTAGCAGCAGCTGAGGGGGAGGGGCGGCGGGGGTGTGGGCGGCCAATGAATTCTCAGGCCTGTGTGGGTTTTGTTTGGATTCTTTTTGCTTTCTCAGCTGGATGGTTTGGGTGCAGTTGGGATTGGGTTTGTTGAACTGTGTGTTTTTTTTGGTTTTTTTTTTTTTAAGACATGCAACCCACTCCCCACCCTTGCCTCTGGAAATGAGAAATGTCCCTGGCACTGTTGGTTTACATCCAATCTGCAGAAATCCCCGGGTGGGGGGGGTAAAGGGGGGAGGGGGAGCTGCACTCCTGAGTCTGAAGCTGATAGGGTGTCATTAGTCATGCTGCTGTCACCATGGAGATGGCTGAAGAGGAGAGGAGGTGGTGGGGGTGAGGATATTTTGGGTAGGGTGGGGGCTGATGCAACATCATGACTGGGAATCTGGTGGGTGGCTGCTGTTACTCTGAATCTTGGTGTCTGGGGGACTGGGAAGGGAATGTTACCAGGTGAGTGGGAAGTAGAGAAGCGGGCGCTGAGCGGCTTCATGTGGCTGTCTGAGGGCCAGGCTGGGGGATTTGGGGCAGGGTAGGGTCTGTACGGTATCAGCCATTACTGGGAAACACACACACACACACACACACACACACACACACACACACACACAGTTCCTCGCAGGTTGACAAGGAGCAGGATCAGTAGGTTTCCTTGGGCTTTGCCCCTGTTTTCAGGTCTGAGGACCCGCGGTGAGTTTGGGATTACTCAGCAGTATCTTCTGCTTGCCCAGGGCGGAGAAAATAGAGTGGGAGGCAGCTCGATGTGGCTGCCTCTCAAGTCCAGAGCAGAGAGGCTGGAGAAAGAGTGGGGACAGGTGAGCAGGGAGAGGACCGAATGGGCTTTTCCTACGAAGGAGGGAGCCCCTTTCAGCCTCTGCCTCAGCCCCATCTGCCCCTTGGGCAGCCGGAACCTGTGGGGAGCTGGGGGAATCTGGTTGCTTGGGTAGCAGGTGGGTGAGCTGCTCTTGTCCCCAGACGCTCCTCCCTGGAAATCCTCCTCCTGCTTCCTGGGAAAGCTGTGGGAAGCTCTGTGGAGGTGCTGGAAGTGGCACCCTGCCAGCTCACTGCCTGGGTGGGGATGCTGGCAGGGAGGGGCACTGCTTCCCCACGTGGGATGGGGGCTCCTGGGTGAGGCTGCAGGGTGGATCAGAAGCCAGGGTGGTTCTTTGGCTTCCTCCCAAGGAACTTCAGGGAAGGAAGTGCTTGGGGGAGGGCAAGAATTTTGCTTCTGAGCAGCTTCTGGGGGAAGGAGAAGAGCCAGGTGGCATTGGCTCCCCTGGGGAGCTGGGTATGCCTTAGTGAGGCTGGAAAGAGTGGGTGATCACCTGGGAAGAGACCGTGGGAGGCCCCTGAGGCAAGCAGAGGGTGGTTGATACTGGCAGTTCTGTGGGTGGGAAGGAGAGCTGTGAGCTCACTCTATGCTCTTCGCTGAGCAGAAACCCCAGGTTCCACCTCCGCTTCCTCCCCTGGCCTCCCACTGCTGACTGGGGAGCTATAATCACCGCGTGTGCTGTTGAGGGCTGTGGGCACAGAGATCGTGGCGTGCACCTGTTCTGTCCCCCACCCTGGGGAAAGCAGGACATGGGGATGAGGACAGATGGGCTCAGGGAGGAGGCAGCTCTCTCCCTCCTCTGTGGCTCCGGCCTTGTCAGCCAGAACTTCCCTCTCTGTTGGGAGGAAGGGCTGCTGGCAGGTTTGTTTACTCCCGAGAGCACCCCCTCCCTCCTGCATAGCGATGGCTTCTCGTCAGCTCTTTCCAAGTGTGTTCTCCATTTCTCTCTGCCTGCGTTCTGCTGGCCGTGCAGTCCCGCTAGAAGCTCCCAACCTAGTATCTCAACCTTAGTATCACGGCCGTGTTGTGGGTGCGTGTCGAGGTTACTTGGAAAACCAAGGGAAGCCCTTCAAACACGTCTTCCTCCTGTCCCCTTCTCAGAGTGGGTCCTGAGCTGGCGGCGTTTTTAAAGGTTGTGTCTGTGCTTGTTTTTATTGAGTTGTTTGTTAGAGAATCATCGCTTCCTTTAGCCCCGCCTTGGGCACTGCCAGCAAGCACAGGGATCTGATCCCCCTGTTCCTGGTGCCATCCCCCCCACTTAGGTGGCCAGTTGGGTGCAGTGTCCCCCATACCCTGGCTGAGGCAGTTTAGCGAGATCCTCTTCCATCAGCAGGTCATGGTGTAGAAAGATGTCTCGTGTGCGTGAGCTCATTCTGAACTCAGGCCAAGACTCTGGGTCACAGAACAGGGGGTGTCACAGTCTGTGTTCCTGTGGCTTGGGTGCGGGCTGAGGAGCCCCATGGATGAATGGTATCCAGCAACCAGTGGGAATATGCTCATCCACGGTGTGCTGAGTCTTGCGTGGTTTCAAGAACATCCATGATACAGGGTGTGTGGAGTGAAGTGTGATAAACACAAGTTGTCATTTTACTGTCTAGTGTGTTACATGTCTACCCATGATATCCCAAGGAACATGCCAGAGCACACACTGTTGCTGCTGCCTCCTCCTTGGCAGCCTGGCCAGGAGTGAGTGCCCAGTGCTGAGAGCCGCAGGCCGCCTGGCTTTCGGACTCCCACGCTACCCCCATGCGCTGCCCCATGGGAATCCTCAGCTGGCTGAGGATGTCTGGAAACTATTTGGGGACGGTGCCCAGGATCTCTGCCTTCTGTCTCTCCCTTCGACCACTGCTGAAACGCCCCTTCCTCGAGGCTCTATGATCCCTGATCTCTCACACACACACACACACACACACACAGGGTGACTCCTACTAGTTTCTTGCCTCCTTTGCCTGCACTTCCAACTCTGCAGCCCTTTGTGAGGGTCCAGCAGAACTCCTTTTCTCTCAGATACGTTTACAGGCAGTTGTGAACTTGGGGAGATACTGCAGCAGGTGAGCATGTCAGGCTAGCGCTGGAAAGGAGCCAACCAGGAGGATTTCAGAGTTGAGTTGGGGGAGGGGTCGGAGTCTTCCCTCATGTATAACAAGAACTGGAGTCGTCTCAGGGCTCAGCTCCACCTCCTTGGTGACTCCCAGTTTTTGAATGTCACGGGGCCGAAGGAGAGGACTTTACTAGATAGACAGGTGAGTGAGCCGAAGGGAGAGCCGTCCTCCGTGCTGCCCACAGGGAGCCCCGTGAGGGCGTCTGCATCCCTCCCATGGGCTGGCTGAGGAGGGCCTGGCCCTGGGTTCCTTCCAGCTGCAGATGGACATTTCTGCTAGAAACAGTCTTTGTGGTCTTGCCAAGTCCCCTCCCCAACCCCGAGGCTGCAGCACATGGTTTGGCTTGCTGGGGGTGGGAACAAAGTGTGAGGAGGGGCTTCGGTGCGGCTCCGCTTTTGGGTCTCCCAGCCCTGCAAATCCTCTTTCCCACCCTGACCTCTTGGGCTTTCAGCCTCATTTCCTCTCACACTTGGGCATCTGGCAGTCAGCTGAGGACTCCCTCCTTGTTCCCAGCATGTCTGCAGCTTCTGAGAAGGAGATGGCTTCCATGTGGGTTACTTTAGGAAGCCTTTGGGCAGATAGCGGACAGGGATGGCTCAGATGATGAGAATCTGTAGCTTATCATGCTCTCCAGGACTGGACCCCATTCACTTTCTCTTCTCTTTGTCTTTCAACATTTACTGAACATTTACCATGTTTCAGGTACAGTACTGGGTCCTGAAAAATACAGGAAATCACTATTATTTGATCTTCACGATACCACTGGAAGCAAGACGTTAACTGTGTTACCTAAACTCATAACTCAGTGGGCAAACCAGAGTTGGCAGTTTTTGTTTTTTTGTACAGTGAAGCCTCTTGATCTGTGTGCTTGGGGCTGTGAACTTGCACAGGGCAGACCAAACTCTTTGCCCCCAGCTGTGCCTAGCTTTGTACCTTTGTTTTCATCACTGGCTCAGTGGACATCAAGGGACTTAGAAGGAAAAATCAACGGGCCAACCATGTTTTCAATAAATTAGCGTTTCCGGAATCTGATAATTACAGATTAGGGAAGTGGGTTGCAAATCGAATAGATGGGAAGAGAGCTTAGTTTTGAAAGGAAAATGTTGGCTTTAGATATTTTGGATTTGAGATCCAGGTAAGGCTGGATAGAAATGCTGTGCCTGGGCGTCTACCTGGAACCTGAAATTGCCTTCCACGCACTGGGCGTCGTAGGGCCCTGCCGGGAGCTCCCACGGAAACCTCTGGCTGAGATGAGGAGGGCGAGAAGTACAGTTTTCCCGTTTCTTCGCCTGTTTGTTCCCAGCTCTGCTCCTACTCTTGGGTTCTGTCATTAGTTGTGAGGAGGTCACTTAATGCCCTGGGCTTCACTTTCCTCTGTACAATGAAGGAGTTGCCTTCCAAAGTTTGTTTTTCTCAAACTAAATGTGGCAAAGGGGCAATTTTCTTCTTTTTTTCCCCCCTTGATTTCCAAAATGTTGCAGACTGATTCACAGTCTTACTTTGTACAGGTAGTTCTCAGCTTGCGCCACACGTGGCTCAGAAGTTCAGCTCCGTCGCAACTGGTCTGAGAGCCCTGGGGGAGGTGTCAGTGGCCTTGCTCTTGGATGTCACAGCAGGTTCAAGTTGCTGTGACGGCTTCTGAAGTCTTACCCTTGGCTCCTAAGTTATGTCATGGGGGATGGGTGGGAAACAGTCCACGGGCCATAGCCTGAACAGCATTACTTTTGAACTTTGCTTCTGGGGGGGCAGAGGGTCTCTGTTTTGACCACTCCTCCCCTTTCTGGACATGACTTACCCTCTCTTCTGTGCTGTCCATCTTGGGGACAGAGTACTACTTAGAAGAGTAGAGATTTTGCTATTCCAGAGATTCTGTCAGAGTCCCTCAAAAGATTTACTTGCATCTCAGCTTCTGTAAATAAGGAAGCCTCCTGTTTGCACTGTGATCTCTGCAAGCCTCAGATTCTGATGGAGAAGTGTTAGAACCTGCAGAGCTCCCCGCTCCAAGGAACAGGACTGTGTGTCTGCTTGTGTATGTGTATGCGCGCGCATGTGTAAACTGCATGACCTAGAGGGAGAGGACAGTTAAGGGGGAAGCCAGGTCTGTACATGCCAGAGTGGACTTGGTTTCTGCAACACACTAAAGCCCCATTGCCTCAGGAAGGGCACCTTGCATTTTTAACTTTTCCCATTCAGTGACCTTGAGGTAGAGCCCGTTTGCTCTGAGGGTGACTCACAAACTGTCCTGGCTTCCAGAAGGATAGACATCCTACTATTTTTGATTGCATGAGTTTGGGCATCTCCTTCCTACTTCATTTCCCCTCCCCCAACACACACATTGCAAAGATTTTTGCTGCTGAGGATTTCTGGCCTTTTCGTTTGAGATGCTAAAGATTAGACAAAAAAGTAAAAACACTAATTTCCTTCTACCCCGGCCGCCTCATCCTAGAGGAAACTGGGGAGGGAGTAAGAGGTGGGTAACGCAGTCTTGCCACAAAAATACTCCTTAAGAGGACAGTAAGATTAGGGCCGAGCAAATCCTGGTTACTTACCTCTGTGGCCTGGCACTCATGCCCTTGGTGCTTAAGTAATTGGATTTCTCAACCCCGCCTCCAAGCATTTTTCAGTGTAATCCTAACCTCACGGGCTTTGCGAAGGAAACAAAGACATTGAAAGGGTTTGCAACTTGTCCCTGACAGTGAGCTCCTAAACTCCCTGCCCTGTGACTGAGTTTCCCTGCTTTGCCGCCTCTGAAGCATCGAGTCCCCCGCCCCAACACCCTCCTCCCCAGCAACCTGCTTTCTTAGCCTGTAGGCCTTGGGTCCCAGCCCTGCTAAGCAGATGGAGTTTACAGAAGGAGCTGTTTCCTGCCAGTCCACCTTCTTGTACTATAGGGAGGTTCCATCTCTGATTCCTGATGGCCACTCTGCAGAAGAGGGAAGAATCAGGGGGAGCTAGTAACTTCTGGAAGAGGCAGACACCCTGGATGGGTTTGAGCTGAGAGCCTAGGCGGGATCCCCAGACACTCTCTCTCTGCTGTACCTTCTCCGTTGAGTGTGGCCCCAGGGCCAAGTCACTTCTCTGCTGGCTTGAACAAGTTAGGATAAGGTGCAGAGGGTACCCCCACTCTGGGGTACAGAGCCTGTACCAGGGCCTGCTGGACCCAGACAGGGGAGACTGCCTTCCTCGTTGTCCTATACCCTGAGCCCTGGCGGGTACAGTCATGGATTTTCAGTGGAGCACTGGAGGCTGTGCCCAAGAGATGTCCACCTTGTTTTTCCTGGCACCGTGCTCCCTCTTCTCTTCTCCTGTGCTCTCCATCCTGGGGCACACATCACGATCTCAGCCCACCACTGCTCTCGCCCTTTGCCCCTCATGCTTTCAACTCAGCTCTTAAGTTCTTGACTGAGCAGAGAGAGCCTCTGAGGACACTGCTTTGTGGGGCTCCTAGGGTCCGAATTTTCTAGAAACTTGTAAAATGCCGAGAGGCTGCTGGGCCCAGATAGCCATCTGCTGGGGTCAAACCCATGGGTTCCTGTGGCACAGCTAGGTAAAGTGGATGCAGCATGAGGGTAGCGTGGAACGGTCTGAGCAGGTGGGCCAGGTGGCATCCCCTCCTCACTGGCCCTGCCACTTCTCCCTAAGCCAGGTCTTACCTGATGATTAAGACATACACTGACCTCTGCCCTGTGGCCTTTCTTCCCACTATTATTTCTCCTTGGTTTCCTGTTTTCTAGCTGTGGGTTCCCAGTGGTATCATTTGGACCCTGGGTAGTAGTTAGGGCTTAGCTCTGGGGTTGTGTGGTTGGAGTGGTGTATGTCTTGGGCCTGTACTGCTAAGTGGTCCAGAGCAGTCTGTCACCCGCTGGGAGCCCAGGGTTCTGTGTTCAACCCCTGGGAAACCCCTCCTCCTCACTTTCCGGAGGCTGCCTCCTCCGCAGGAGGGCATTGCTCCTCGCCGGGTCTCTGCCTGAGGTCTGGGAGAAGCGAGATGTGGAGGAGGACTTGGGTGGGTGCCAGTGCCCTTCAGCCCTAAACACTACCCCTACCTCCCACCCCCACGGCCTCCACCAGGACAGGCAAGGGCCACACATGCTTCAACTTGCCTAGAGAGTTTCCAGAGGCCAGTCCCTCTCGTTCAACTAGTTTAGTGATTCTCAGTTCCACTGCATATTAGAATCATCTGGGAGCTTTTAAAAAAAGAAAACATCAATTCCTGGGCCCAAGCCCCAGAGAGTCTGATGTAACTGGTCTGGAGTGGAGGCTGGGCCCCAGCATTTTTCATAGCTCTCCAGGTGATTTGAATGTGCCCTCAGGGTTGAGAAGCCACTGCCCTCATCCAGTTAGGCTTCCCCTGTGTCTCCCATACCTCTGAGTTGCCTCAGAATTTGTTTTCTCATCCATTGATAATTTTAGTGATAAGCAATAAAGAGTCTGGAAAAATTAAGACAGTGAAATATGTCAGACGAAATACTGGATTGAATGTTCTGTTCCATGAAACTGATCTATGAGTTCAGATTTATTAAAACCAGAATTTGAGGAAAACTCTTGTAGCAGATGACAGAAGCTCAGTGTTCTCCGCTCCATTTTTAATTATTTAAAAATCTCTGAAGTATAGCACACACATACAAAAAGCACATACTGTGTATAGCTTGGTGAGTTTTCACAAAGTAAACACACCTGTGTAACCAGCACCTGGCTCAAGAAATGAGTACCCTCACCCCATTCCCATTGTACAGAATTTGTGTGGCATTTGGCCACCGTCGGGGCAGGCTCTGCGTACTACAGCTATGTGTGCTGGCTTTCGGCTTGGAGAGCGTCTGTCCTCTGCCAGGAAGGAACACCTTCACACACTGTGTGGGCGTTCCTGAAGCTGCATGGGTTTCATGGCGACAGGGTGCAGGGCAAAGGAATCCTGCCAGCCCCGCTCCAGTAGTCACCCTCTTCCCCTTCACCTTTAGCTCCTTTTCCAACCTGGCCTTTAGGCTCGCCAGTCCTTAATCTTGGCTGAATCCAAAAATCTATATCATTTCTTGGCTTTCTGTTCTCTTTTTTGATTATATAAATAGTATAGGTTCTTTGAAAAAATTAGGAAATATAAATAGACTGAAGGGGAGGAATTTGCCCATAGTTTGACAACCTAGTTAACCAGTTACCTGGAGCGTCCCTCCAGACTTGGTTCTCTGCATGCAGACAGTTGTTAAGTGCTGTTTATAAAAATGGAGTCACGCTGCATTGTTGCCCACTTTTCCCTACACGAGGACTAGCTGAAATGCTCTTTGTTGAGCGCTTACCATGTGTGGGGCTCGTGGGGGCAAAGTTTTCATTGTTTGCTCCTTTAGTTCTCATGACAACTCCAAGACAAGTAGTGGTAGCCCCACCTTTCAAATAAGGAAACTGGCTGATAGTTCACAAGGCGGTGAAGCTGGAATGGAGGCCAGGGGTTTCTGACGTCAGAGCTGATTCCCTTGTCAGTAGATTACTGCCTGTCTCTCTCCTAGGACTATCCTTCCACGTTAAATTCATTTGGCAGATATTTACTGAGCAGAGGATAATGTTCTCTTAGTGATTTTTTCCTTTTCACTTTAATGTGAATATCTCTAGTGTTTCACCCATAAGCTTGGTATTGTTGATTTGTTGAGGTTTTCTGTCATATTAAGGTATTGGTCTCCTATTCCATTTTATCAAGAAGTGTTTTTTTCCTCTTGTAATGGATGTTCCATTTTGTCATATCTATTTAGCATGGTTTGAAGATGAAATTATATTTCTCCTTTGCCTCTTAATGAGATGAATTTTGTTAATACATTTCTTAATATTGAACTATCTTTGCATGCCTTGAATATACCATACTTGGTGACGGGGTATTTTCCTTACCATGCAGTTTGATTTGAATCACTAATGTGGGAGTCTTGCATCTATATTAGTGAATGAGATTGACCTACAATTTTCCTTTTGTGTTTTCATTGTCAGATGTTGGTAGTAGAGTAATAGAAACTTCAGATAATGGACAGTGAAACTTTCATTCTTTCTTTAAACTGTGGAACAATTTAAATAATACAGTTTAATAATTTCATTCCTTAAGGATTTGAAAAAATTCTGCCGGGGAAACCATCTGAGCCTGGTACTTCTTTTATGAGGGATGGGTCTTTGCAGCTTTCTGATTTTTGTTCCCCACTGTTGACTATTAGTATAAAATGTTTACTTTGTGTTTCCCATGAAAGTGATCTATTTTCAAATTTATTGGCATAATGTATGTATAGTTACTGCTTTTCAGTTCACTCAGTATCTGTGATTTTTTTCACGTTCTTAATTTCTAATGTATATTAATTGTTTTCTGTTGTCTTTCATTAGCTTTGCCAGAGGTTTGTGTACTTTCAAAGTGCATAGATTTGTCAGTTGTGATTTCTGTTTTCTAAAGCATTAATTTCTGCTTAGTGTTTATTGTCTTCTTGTCCTTAGGTTTATTTGGTACACGCTTTTTCTAGATTCTCAGTTGGATCCTTAGGACACTCTATTTTTTTCCTATCTTTTTCTACTTTTTTCTTCTTTGATCACAAACGCATTGAAAACATGACCTTTTTTCTAAATTCTACCGTGGCCTCATTGTCCAGGTTTTGATATTTTATGTCTGCCAGAGCTCTTGGGTAGATGCTGATGGGTGTACCCCATGTATGAGTACCAAGTCCTGATTTAGCCTGACTCCTCTTCCTTCCAACAAGGACGCCATGGAGAATCCCGGTACTTGGGACAATACAGGACCAGACAGTATAGTGCTTGGTTACTGTTGGGGTCTTTGTCTCCAAACCCCTAGATAGGGACCTAGTAATAACGTACCAGCTTAGCAACCAGGATCTGTGGAAAACTTTTTTTTTTTAACCAAAGCAAAATCAGTTTGAATTTATTGTCCAGGACCAGAGCATGTCCCAAGCCCAAATGGAAGTTTTCGTAGTATTTAGAAAAGCCTCACACATTAGCAACAGAGGAAATGGAGCTAGAAGCTAAGGAGAGTGGGAGAGGGTCTACCTGAGCTGGCCCAGGCTGCAGGTTTAAGTCTTGCTCCCTGCTACTTTCATGCACTTCTAGAAGATACAGCCCCATTGGTGTCCCTGAGGCTGGGAACAGTATCCTAGGGTGGAGAGGACAGCAGGAGAAGAGAGAGGGAGCCTAGTGCCAGGAAAAACAGGATGGGCATCTCTTGGGCACAGCCTCCAGTGCTCCACTGAAAATCCATGACTGTACCCGCCAGAGCTCAGGGTGTAGGACAACAGTAATCCCAACTGGGAAGGCACAGTCTCCTCTGTCTGGGTCCAGCAGGGCCAGTGTGGTAGGGGGAGCCCTCTGCACCCAGCTTGTTTGCGTCAGCAGAGAAGTGACTTGGTCCAGGGGCCACACTTAAGGGAGAAGGTGCAGCACCTTTGGGGACAGATTTTCTTACCCTTGATCTTGACTCTGTAGAGAGCAGGAAAGGCCATGGGGAGGGTATGGATGGGGGGACAGACAAGCAACGGAGTTTGAGTTCAACCTGGAAACCAATGGCAATATTCTTCTTTATTTTTTTCAAAATGGAAAAGAACTTTTTGAACTTTAAATAAAAGTAATGCATACCCATTTAAATAAATCACATAATATAGAAGTATATAAATTGGAAACCGAAAATCCGTATTTCTTCCCTATCCCACTGTAATCTCTATGAACAATTTATACATCTTTCCAGACTTTAAAATGAGTACATGAACTTAGTGTCTTTCCCACAGGAATGTGTCCGTACCACACGGTTTTTGTTTTATTTTTATTATTTTATATTCATGAGCAAATAAAAGAACCATAGGTGTTCTTTTATTTGCTCATGAATATGTGGAGGACATCTTTCCATGTCAGTACATCTGTCTTAGCCCTTTAAGTGGCTATAGAGTGTTTCATTTTACAGGTTTACTGTATTTGTTTCCTTTTGATGGACATTTACAGTTTCAATTTTTGCAATTTTAATGATGTGGTAATTTATATACTTATACATACATTTTTTTTGGTTATCTGTTCAAGTGTTTGTATAGGACAAAATCATACAAATGGAATTTTAGTTGACATTAACAAATTGCCCTCCCAAAAGGTAATTTGATAATATCTATCAAATTTACTGTCCCACCTACACTGAATGAGGAATTCAGTCTTTAATTTTTGCCAGTTTGGTAGGTGAAAAGGATATCTGATATTAACTTATTTTATTAGTGAACCTGAGAATGTTTTAAATATTAGCCATTTTGCATTTTTTCTGTGTATAATCTATTGCATCTATTACCCACCTTTAATTAGATTGTCTTTGTATTGATCCATAAAAGTTCTTAATATATTATCAATATTAACCTCTATTACATAGTTTTTAATTTTTCAATTACAATTGACATACCACATGATGTTAGTTTCAGGTGTATGACCTAGCGATTAGACGTTTCTATAACCCATGAAGCGATCACCCTGAAAGGTCCCGCGCCCATCAGACATGGCAGTCACCACAGTTCTGTTGACCATACGCCCCATGCAGCGCTCCACATGCTGAGACCATGTCTACAACTGGCAATTAACCTCTCTTATATTTTGAAAAAATTGTGGCCTTTTATATTGTATTGCATTGTGTCTGTCATATGGAAATTTGATTTTTATACAGTTGGAATTCATCAACATTTTGGTGCCCAAGATTTTACCTTATAGTTTTATTTTAGCTCTTTAGCTCTCTAAGCTGAGATTTATTTTTGTATATGGCATAAGATAGGGATTGAAGTTTTCCCAAATAGAAAGCCTGTTCTGTCCAGTCTATTCATCAAATATTTATAGTTTCCCAAATGGTGGTTTATAATTGTACCTTAAGTATTTTATAAATACTCATATTCATGGGTTTGTTTTTTTTTTAGGGCCTCTCTTCAGTTCCATTGAATTATTTGTCTGATTCTATGTCAGTATTTCACTGTTTTAATTACTGCAATTTTTATATAACAGTTTGGTTTAAAAAAAACCCAAAACTCATTTTTTCCACTACAGTTTTTTGGCTTTTCTTTTGCATTTCCTTTTCCAAATAAGCTTATAAACAGCTTGTCAAGTTCTGTGAAAAATGTTGGGATTTTTCAGTTGGAATCACATGGATTTATAGGTTCGGGGGAGAATGGACAGTTTTATAATGAGTCCTCCCATCCAGGGGTCGGGAAGTACATCTTTCTATTTATTCTAGCCTTTTTGTATGTCCAGCAAAGTTTTACAGTTTTCTTCATATGGCTCTTACACATTTCCCATTATGTGTATTCCTAGAATGTCGTCGTGTTTTTGGTGGTGATACAGTTACTGGGATCTTTCCTGTTACACTTTTTAAACCTATTACCTGAAGTAGATTAGAAATGCGCTGGTTTTCGTCAGTGGCTCTGGGCTGCTACCTCTGACACTCCAGCTCCCCGGGCCGAGGCAGCGCTTTGCTCCCTCAACCCCCATCTGTGTTGTCTGTACCTGTGTAGCAATACCTTAGGGTCCGGGATGAGTTCCTACTTGGTGAGGTACTCATCTCACTTAATTTCATTCCCTCGTACCTGGCACAAAGCCGAGCACGCAGTAAATCTTTTTAATAAACGGTGTGGAATCAGATTGATGAGAGAGACGATGAGCTTCACTTCCTCAGAGTGTGACAACCTAGGCCAGGGCTGTAGCAGCTTCAGCAGCCCTGGCTCCGAGCCTGGGGGCTGTGAGCCGGACGACAGAAGTGGGGCACCTGCCCGTCCCCACAGTAAAAAGAAGCTCCTGGGCCACTTTCCCACAGTCAGACATCAGGGAGGAGCCCTCTGAATGGACACCTCATAATTACCCTGGGACTGACAGCTCACTTGTCATTAACCTTCATTAGCACTAACTAGTAGGGAGAGCTGCCTTCTGGGTTCCCAGAAACCTGAAGGCGGCATGAAGCACAAACCTACCTGCTGCTACTCTTTGAGGCTGAGGAGTCAGCGAGTCTGAAGCAGAGCCTATAAAGACCGCTGGTGACATTGGCTCCACATCTGTGTGCCTGGTCTTTCTCAAAGGTAGTGGCTTTCTTCTCCCTACTGTTCTCCAGAGTCTCTGGCCTCCCCATCCCCCAACTCATTTCTAGGTGAAGTTTATCCCTATTGGTGTGCTGTTCCTCCTCACTGTGTTTGTAGTTGAAGCTTTCATTTGTAATTGGGGAATGAAAAACCCTGTTTCTTGATGGCGCTGTGTAGTACAGGCCACTCTGCCTTGTCCCCCTGCCATAGTGCAGGTCCCCCGTCTCTGCTGCCACAGAGCTAGGATGGAGATGGAGATTTCTACTTGCCTAAGCAGCCTGGGTCCACCAGGACCCCTGGAAAAGGGGGCACAGGGGCCTCCAGACCTGGAGGTGTGAGGGTGCTTGCTGCTCTTAAGCAGAAGTCAGGAGTCCTGCCTGGAAATAAGTGGGGAAAGGGGTTCAACTTTGCTGGCATGTGCAAAAGAAATGCCAGTTAGAGGGGCTGAGAGCCACATCCCAGGCACTCTGTGCCATCCTCATCTGGTTCAGTGTGTCACCGGGTTACTTTTGGCTGTGGCAGTGAACGGTTCTCATTTAGTCCGCGGCCTGTGTTCCTCCTCTCCTTCGGTGCTCAGGGCAGCAGAGATAATAGAAACATTTTCTCTGGCTCTTCTGCTAGTTTATTTAAATGCCCAGGGAAACAGTGGAACCAAGGGTACATCCATCCAAGAGGTCAAGGGAGGGAGGTGGAAGTGCTGCCCTGAGCCCCCACCTCACCCGTGTCTTAGCCCCTCTCCTAGTGCCCACCTGGGGTTGGGGAGCAGCCTCAGGTCTGGGGACCGTCACCGTGGGCCCGGCCTGTGAGGTCCTGGGGTGCCTCATGGCAACCATATCTGTATGTGTGCCAGCTCTGGGGGAGCTGCCTTCTCAGGGTGCCCAGCGGAAACTCTGACAGATGGACCTCCGTGAGCCCATGGAGTTGTTCCAAATTCCTTCTCCGGAGCAGAGTGAGTTCTGGCCGTGAGGCTGCGTTGCCGGGCTGCTCAGGGCTTTAGCTCACCTGTTGGAGAAAGCCTCTCCCACCTCTGCCTCCCCGCTCACTTGTTGCCCTCTTTCAAAGAGCGGGCCGCTGACCACTGTCTGGTGGAGCCTGCGTGTGCACATGGCAGGGGGCGGGGGTGGAAAGAGACTGCTGTCCCCTGCCAGTCTGTAAGACCCTCAGATCACCCAATTTCTGAACCAGCTGGTTTTTCCCCTTTCCTGCATAACCCTCAGCCCCAGGGGTTATTGGAGGGAGGCTCTCAAAGGGCCGTCCAGGGACAACCATAGACACACAGGGTTGATCTCTGGGGATGGGCCCTGGGAATCTGCATCTGGAGCCTGATCCCTACAGGTGATTCCTCTGCCCACTGACTTTTGAGAACTGTCGGCCTGTGAAGTAATGTAAGAGGGGCTCTGTTTCTCTGGGTTCCCAATACTTGAGGACTGGAACGACATGCCTGTAAATGCCGCCACGGTTGTGAAAAGGCTAGGCATTATGCAAACACATGTGAAAAAGCAGGGGAGACTAAGTGTAAAAGCTGTGAAATTCCTAAGATCAAACTCTAGGAAATAGTTAAAACTTTTTTGTTGTCTATTACAAAGAATGCAAATTCATTGCAGAAAAGTGAGGAAGTTCAGGTAAGCAAGTAGGGAAAACAAAACATCCATGATTTTACCATTCAGAGAGAACTCCTTTCTAGAACTCTTCCTAAAACAATCAGATATATTTAAAAATTTTCATGTCTATTGACTTTTCCCCTTGATTATCAAAATTATACGTTTATTATAAAAATGATTTATTTTTAATTGGTGTAAAACATTTTGATTTACAAATCTCGTATTGCTCCGTTTGGTTGTGATCTTCATTTCTTCATGAATATAGTTTGCCTATTTTTCTTTTGTGTGATTTTTTTTCTTATGAATTCCTGACGGAGCTTCATATATTAGTGGTGTTAACTCTTTGCCACAGCTTGGCAACTGTTACAGGTGTCTTAATTTTTTAATGTTTGTTTTGGTTTTATTTTGCCAAGTTTTTTTTACATGCTTAGATGATCAAATCTGGTTCTAGTAGTGTATCAGGTTGATTTTGTGTGTGTGCGTGTGTGGTGTTTGCCAAACAGAACAGGCACTGCTTTTGCAAATCTAAGAGGAATTGGAAGAGACCGGACAGTCAGAAGCCGGGCCAGTGCTGCTCACATCTTATTGTTCTTTCCGATCACTTGGGAATCTCTTTCCAATGCGTTTTCTGATTCAGCGGGTCTGGGCAGGGTTTGAGAGTCTGCACGTCTGACAGGCTCTCCGGTGATGCACATGCTGGTTGTTGGACCACACTTTAAGTAGCAAGGGGCCAGAAGTTTCCAAACCTGGCTGATCACAGAGGTACTTGAGGAGTATTTGGAACACGGAGTTTTCTGGGCTATAGCCTGGAGATGTCCAGCTGTGGGACTGAGGCCCAGCGTGGCCACATCTGGCTAGATGACGGACAGACGGCCTTGGCCCTTCTGAGCCCTTGGGCTCTTTGTGTATACAATGGAAAGCTAGTGCTTACCTCGTAGGGATCTGGGGGAAATAATGAAAGAATTAAAAAAAAAAAGTCAACATTTTTTATGAGCTAGAAAAATTAATAAACAAGTATTGGGCCTGGTACACTTTTTGGGGAGTAGTTCTCTGACAAATTTCTATTTCTCTGGTGATTGATATTTTCAATATTTCTACCTCTTCTTGAATAAATTTTCCAGAAAAGCATTCTTTCATCCGTATTTTCAAAGTTTTTAATGCTGCATTTCATGTTGTGTTCACCGGTGATGGTTGTGTTCCTTTTTACATTTCTAATACTGTTTATTTATGCTTTTCTTTTTAAAAGGATCAGCCTTACCAGTTTATTTTCTTGGTCTTTTAGAGAACCTCCTCTTAGATTCATTTATAAATACCACTACATTTTGTTTTCTAATCAGTTACTTCTGTCTTTATCTCTACTGATTCCTTTTTCCTGCCTTTCTTAGTTTTTATTTTCTAACTTCTTGGATTGAAACCTTCATTTTTTTCTTCTTATTTAACAAAAGTATTTTAGAAGCATGAATTTTTCTCTGTTAATAGCTGTTGTTTTCATTGATATTAATCTTCAAGTCTGTAATTGTGACTTTTCCCACAGAAACAACTCTATTTTTATACTCATATCAGTTTACATATTAATGATATTTAAAGTACATACTCAACTGTAACAAGCACAACTAGCTTAAACAGATTGGAAGTAAATGTAATTGTGATTTTTATTTATTTTTTCCCTCTTGACCCTGGAGTGATTTAGGAGACTTACCTTAGGAGTTCAGCTGTATTTCTATTGGTTAGAGAGGGCTTGTCCAGGTCATTCCAGGCTGTGATTCTGTGCTCCACGTGGGCTGGCGTGTTCTGGCGGAGCTTGTGCGAGTGTGGCATTGAAACTTGGGGTTAGTGAGCCCTCTGGGGTGTGCATGGGGAGCTGCCTGGGCCCTGTGCGTGTGGAGGGAAGGGGTCTTGCGAGGGGAGCAGGGGGGGTCCCTGTTCTGAGGCTCTCCCCTTCTCCTGACAGCCAGCATGGACTCTGTCAGATGGCCACCTTCTTCCTTGCCTATCGCTCTGGGGTTCTCCGTTCTTGACGAGGGCCTGGCGTTGTGCCTGGGGCTCACTGTCCCTCACTGATCAGAAGAGCTGGGGTCTGGTGGGGAGAGGGGACTTGAGTCAGGGAGCCGAGTATAGAGCCCTCCTGCTGCTGCTGCTGCTAAGGAGCCGGCCTCATCCTGTTTCCTGTTCCTCGTCTGTAAAATGTGGATCATGTTACCGGTTCACAGAAACTGGAAGAGTCTTGGAGATCATCTAGTAACATAACTCTAATTTTTTTTTAAATTTTGGCATAATTTCAGAGTTTCAGAAAAGTTGCAAGACTAGTACAAAGAATTCTCTTCACTCAGATTCCCAAGTAGTAACATTTTACTATGTCTGCTTTATTCTTTGATATGTCTTTATGATTTTTATTTGAACCATTTAAAAGTAGGTAGCAGACATGATGCCTTTTTTTCCCTACATGAGTGTGAGCTTTTCTAAAATCACATACATAACCACAGTGCATTGATCAACATCAGCAAATTACGTGGGTTGCCTACAGACCTAACCTCCCGACCTCGGGCACACCTCGAACTCCACTCTACAGACCTTACTCAAATTCTGCCCATTGTCAAAACCTCTTTTCTAGGAGAACAATCTGAGGACCACACATACTCAATGGTCAGGTTTTTTGTCTCCTTTAATCTGGAGCACAGCCTGAGTTTTTCTCGACATTTTAAAAGAATTTTTTAAAAGCAGATGAGGAATTTGAGGCCCAGATAGGTAAAATGACTTGTCCAGGGCTTACAGCAAGACCGTCTCAGAAGAGCTGGGGCTGGGAATTTGGTCTCTGCTGAAGTGCTCTCCTAGGGCCCTTCCCCCCCCCCCACCTTACCCCACCCCCATTACTTAGCTCCCAGGTCTTTATCATCAGCCAACTCCTCAGGCAGAGAGGTGGGGCGGGCCCTGTTCCGCAGGGAACTGCCTTCTCCTGCCCTTCCCTTTTGCCCCTCTGTCTGCAATGCCAGGCCACAGCGCCCCGCCTTCACCCCTTCCCTTGCTGGTTTGCTGTTGGCTGGGGATCAAGGCCATAGTTGGGGAGAGAGGGACTTTAAAACTGGTCTAGCCACTGCCTCTCCCTTGAGAACAGGGCTGAGGAACAAGGATCACGGCTTTGGGTGGGGCACGGGCTGCTGCTTTCTGAGAAGTGACATCCACAGGTTGGGGGTGTGGGTATTAACCCCTCGGCAGTTTGGGGGTTAGTGGCTGGGACTTGTTCAACGCCAGCCAGAAGTGGGAGTCTGGTATATGTCCCTAGGCTGGGCCAGAGTAAGCAGGTCCCCCGCTTACCTGCCACAGGTTCTCCCGTGCAGGTTCCGAAATGGTCATTCGCATTACAAGGGGGACACTTAACAGAGAATTGACTTGTGAGGTTGTCTTGCAGTAGCAACACCCTCTTGTATTGTGGGTATTAAAACTGTGATTCCTTTTTGCAACAAAGTGATTTGCGTTTCACTTCTAATGGCATGCTCATTGCTTAATACATATTCTTGCCTTAACTTGTTTTTATTTTATTGAATATCTTGTAAATTCCCCTCCCCAACTTTTATTTTTTTTTTTTAAATAATAAGGACCTTTGAACCAACCTACATTTCCTACCTGACTGTATCTGTGACTACTCAGCTGATCATTGGGTTTTATGTCGTTGGTTCTTGAATTCAGGGACCCCTGCCTACGTCTTGTCAGAGCTCATGGCCTCACCCGTTTGTTCTCTTCTCTCAGGAGTTACCCACCGCTGCCCTGCTGGCTTGAGGGGCTCTTCCCTTCACAGCTTGGCAGTGGAGTTGAGGGAGGTCTCCTCACCTTGACGGCCACCACTTTCCCTGAAATAAGAGCCCTCTTGTCTCCACTTTCACCAGTAACCCAATGGGGACATAAAAGGAGTGGTAAACACCTGTGAGGCAGATGCAAAGAGGTTTTTACTGATGTTCCTGTCACTCCCCCATCCTTCTCCCTCCATCTTTGGGGTGGGCTTGCCAGGTCAGCCTTCCCCTACTTGAACAAGTGTTTAGTTTCTGCTTTTGTCTTAAAGTTTTTTGCGGAAATGGAGGCGAAGATTTTCTCTAAAGTTCTTTTCAAAGTTCTATTGAGATGTAATTCACATAACATATAATTCACCCATTTAAAATGTACAATTCAGTTGTTTTTAGTATATTCACAGAGTTGTGCAACCATCACCATTGTCTATTTCCGAACATTTCCATTGCTCCAAAAAACTCTACCCAATAGCATTTACCCCTCCTTATCCCGCCCCCCCTCCCATCCCCTCAGCCTTAGGCAACCACTAATCTTTTTGTCTCTGCGGATTTGACTAATCTGGCCATTTCATATCAATGGAATCATACAGTGTGTGTGGCCTTTCGTGTCTGACTTCTTTCACTTACTATACTGTGTTTAAGGGTCATCTGTGTTGTAGCACATGTCAGCACTTTGTTCCTTTTTATGGCTGTGTAATAGTCCTCCCCAAAGGCACACTAGAGACATGCCTTCTAAGTTGTCCCCCAAATGAGGTGAAATGCTTGTGCGAATGTGAGTAAAATCCTACCTGTTGTTATCAGTCAAGGTTGTTACCCACAGTCTTTGGGGCTGGTAGAGTCCATCCATTTAGCTGATGAGAGCCCTGCCTTTGTGCCCATTTTTCCATCCCTTTCCCCATCCTCCTCACCCAGATAGAGGTGAGAGAAGGAAGGAAGAAGTGATCTCAGTAGTCAATACGTGCCATGGGAGTGTGGCAAAACTTGACAGAAACTAGACATTCACCCTCAAGGGCTGTAAATGCTGCATACATCCCAGGGAAAGCAGTGCAGCTGTTAACAACGAAACTCTTGAAGAAGAGGTAAGACTATAGAAAATACTTGTGCTACAGAAAGGGAATAAAAAACCCAAATATACACAATGATCCCAGTTTTGTAAATTTTGTCCATGTTGTCTAGGAAAGAAAAGGCACCAAATATAAACTATGGTCATTTCTGAGAAGTCAGAGTTTCTTGTTTTTATTTTTTTTCTTTTCCACTTTGCAGTGACAGAACTTCCTGTTCTCCTATCTCTCTTAGCATCTTTTGTTGAAACTATTCTCTACCTTCTTTATTAGTCTATTCTTAATGACCTTTCTTTATTGTCCTGAGCCATCCACTGGGGTTTTCCCTGGCTGTCATGGTTTTTAGTATGCCTTTGATATTCTGTCAGTAACCACACAAAGGGCAGTTAGTATGAGTTTCATTGCTTTTGTCACGCACTCAGGGCCACAGAGTGTATAAGATAGATTCATGCTGCCACACACATTTCAAGATAGTGGTGCAGTGTCTGTCCTAAAGGAACCTACTTTTGATTGGGACCCAAGACAAATCTAAACATTTAGAAAGTCTCTGTGCACGAGGCAGGGACTGCTCGCTCACTGCTGTATCCCCTGTGCCTCAAAGGGACACTCAGGTAGTAAATGCGCAATACATATTTGTTGGAGGGATAAGTGAATCAATACGTAGCTGTATATAAGTATATCATACACGAAAGGTACAATTGCTATAATATGCTGATAGCATCAGTAGTTGAAATTTCATAATTCTATGGGGCTACTGCAGCTATTTTCACTTTTTAAAAAAAGTACCTCTCGGGGCGGCTGGATGGTTAGAGCGCGAGCTCTAAACAACAGGGTTGCTGGTTCAATTCCCATGTGGGCCAGTGAGCTGCGCCCCCCACAACTAGATTGTGGACAGTGAGTTGCCACTGAGCTGCCGGAGGGGCAGCCGGATGGTTCAGTTAGAGTGTGAGCTCTCAACAACAAGGTTGACAGTTCAATGGCTTGGAGCAGATGGGCCCAGGAGACACACACTGTTCCCCAGTATTCCCCCCCCCAAAAAAAGTACCTTCCCTCTTTTGTCATTTACATGTATGGTTTTACATGGTTGTGATCATAACCTTCATGTACAGTGTTGTATTCTGTGCTTTTTACTTCCCATCATAGCCAGCACTTTTTCTTGGTGCTTATAATTTATGGGTTTTGATGACTGTATAAGGTTCTATCTACTGAGTTGTATCGTCATTTACCAAACTGTTGCTCTCTTCCTAGGTTTTCGGTTTTCACAGACGTATAGAAAGGATTTTTTCCCCTCGTTTTTCCACGTCCCCCCGCCCCCACTCCGGTTCAAGCCGCTGTTTCTCAGTCTAGTTGTGTAGGACACAGCTCCCTGGCCCATGCTGGTGTTATGAGCCTTGCGCTCCCCCAGCTCAGGCAGTTGGTCACCAATCATCGATTGGCTGCTGGCCGCTCACGCTGGCTGCCAGTGGCTCCTGGCAGCACACGGTAGCCCACGGCAGCACACAGCAGTTCGCAGCAGCCCGTGGCAACTCACGCTGACCTCTGGCTGCTCTCGGCAGGGGGTAGCTGTTGTCTACAGTCCTAGCTGTAGAGGGCACAGCTCACTGGCCCAGGTGGGAATCGAACTGGCAACCTTAGAGTTAGGAGCATGGCGCTCCAACCACCTGAGCCACCGGGCTGGCCCTAGAAAAGATTTTTTCTTTTTTAATTTACATATTTGTTAGTGTTTTTAAGTCTTTTTTTAAAAACTTTTTTATTAGCTTCAGGTACACAAAACAACGTAACGGTTAGACATTTATCATTTATATCCTTCACACAGTGACAACCCCCTCCCCCATCCACTACCCCCTAGAAAAGATTTTTTTTTGAAGTGCAGATCTGTAAACCTAAGTTCCTAGGAGCTGCACTACCAGAAGGGACTTTGTTGCCCTTTATACATTTATGTGTTTATTTGCTTAACCATTTATTTGTTTGTTTATTTTTACCATTGGAACCAAAAGAGAAGATTGAAGTTGTGAATTAGAAGGCACCCTGGCCTGGGAGTTGGGGGACATGGGTGTGAGGCTCAGGGGATTGAATATGTTTCCGACAGTGGTGTGCTGGGGCTGAAAGCAGAAGGGGGGTGGCCAGTCAGTGAGCCTCCTGCCGCAATTGTCCCCATGAAAAAACAAGGAGAACACGGAAAGAAGGCAGGTGTAAAATCCTCTTGAGAAGAGCGTGGACAGGACTAAGGTCTGCATGTGGAAGCACAAAGAGGAGGGAAGCATATCAGAAGTGAGGGAAGGAAGGGCATTCTCAGGATGTCCAGGAGAAGGACTCCTTCCATGAAGTTTGTTTTTTTTTTAAGAGTTTATTGGGGAACAGTGTGCACTTTCAGGCCTTTTTTCCAAGTCAGGTTGTTGTCCTTTCAATCTTAGTTGTGGAGGGTGCCGTTCAGCTTCAAGTTGTTGTCCTTTCAGTCTTAGTTGTGGAGGGCACAGTTCAGCTCCAGGCCCAGTTGCCCTTTCTAGTTGCAGGGGGCACAGCCCACCATCCCTTGCAGGAGTCAAAGCGGCAACCTTGTGGTTGAGAGGATGCACTCCAACCAACTGAGCCATCTCTGAGCTCAGCGGCAGCTCAGCTCAAGGTGCCATGTTCAATCTTAGTTGCAGGGGGCGGAGCCCACCATCCCTTGCAGGACTCGAGGAGTTGAACTGGCAACCTTGTGGTTGAGAGGCCACTGGCCCATGTGGGAATCGAACTGGCAGCCTTCGGAGTTAGGATTACGGAGCTCTAACTGCCTGAGCCACCGGACCGGCCCCCATGAAGTTTTTAAAAGGAATGTCCAGAGGAGGAGTTGCTGGGAAAGGGGGACAGTTACTGAATTAGGATTTAAGTTGCATCCAAGTGGAAAAGTGTCTGGTAGCTGGAGAGCCAGGCAGGAGCTTGAGGAACAGTCCAGAGGAAAAGAAGCTTTGTGGCTATAGGTGCAGGCTGAACGCTGGCGCTTTGGGTGGAGGTGAGCTTTCCAGTAGAGAGGTGAGGGCGAGGGGGGAAGGGTGGAGGGCAGCTCTTTTGAGGGGACTCAGGAGGAAAGGGAGAGAATGGAGGAGAACCAGGATCCTATGGCGGGAGGTGTGGGGTGGGCAGGAGAGTGGGGGGTCTGTCACAGAGAGGCTAGAGGGGCAGGACCTTCCTCGTCACTCCTGAGCCTCAGGGAGAAGGTGATGGACGAGGAGGGGCTGAGGATCCTGTCCCCTTGTTACCCAACATTGTAGATAAGACTTTCAGATGGACATGTATAAGAACCCAAATTACCGGCGTCTTTCAGTTTTCTGGGCTAACAGACCAGCAGTGATTGCGGATAATGAAACTTTACACTGAAATGTATTGTGTGATTTTCCCAGGGGTTTAGGACAAATAGAATGTATTCACACTCCCTAATTTCCTGCCTTCTGGACAGCACCAGGCTTCCCGAAATGGCAGCCTTCCCCCCTTTTCCATTTCCTAGTCCCCTGAGTGAAGTCAGCTTTATGACTGATGGGTGAAGGCTGCTCTGCCAAACATTAACTTTTCCTCCAGATTTTTGGGTGGTGGCTTAACAATTAATTTCTTTGAATGAAAGAAATTTAAGTCCTCTTGAGATCTTGAGAAAGGAATGGACCGGGGCAAATTCACTCGGCAGGAGTCCAAGTGCGAGGCTTGAAATCCATAGCTGTTGAGAGTCTCCTGCAAATGTGGGATTCATTCTCCAGAAGACAGATGAGAACCCTGGCAGCTGGGAGGCCATGGGCATCCACTATTGGCTCTGATGTTAGATTCAGCTCTTGCCACTCACCAATTAGGAACCTTGGAGTGTGTGGGGCTTGGGGTACCTTTAGGGCAAGTGCATGGGACCATTAGTCAAGGTCAGTGGACTGTGACGTTGACAGGGTTTCCTTTCTCATGTCCTTAGCTTTTTACACTTTGGGTAGGAGGTGGGTGGTGAGAACTGGGTATGAGCCCTCTGTAGGTGGAGCTGTGGGAATGCCCGCCCTCACTGGGAACCGATTGGGGCTTTTCTGGCTGAGAGACGTGCCCTGCGTGGTTTGGGCAATGGCCCCAGCGCTGCTGGAGGGGGTGTGTGCGTGTGTGTGCACACGTGTGTGTGGTGTGGTGTGTGTATTAGGGAGTCGGGGCTCTTGCTGTCTGGCTGAGGAGCTGTCTCAGCGTCCTGACCTGCTTCTCGTGCGCTGGCGGCTTTGGAGGCAGCTGCTGCTCCTTGCGCCAGGCCTCAGATGTGGTCGGCTCAATTTCCTCTTGTTGGCCTCCGGCCGGCAGGCAGCCACCGGCTGCTTGAGGCAGGGGCTTCCGTCAGAGTGCTGGCGCCCGCTCCTGGGGCCGCTGCTCCAGGGGCTGGTCGGGGAGCCTGCAGGGCCGGCAGTGGCCCTGCTCCCCCATCCCCACCCTTCCTGCCACGGGTTGCCTTAGGGGAGGACCCAATTTCTGGAGGAGGGGTTTCTGTGTGGGTCGGAGTTGCAGTGCTTTGCTTTGGAGCCCAGCAAGTTACAGAAAACTTTTCATGGGGTGGAATTTCAGGCTCAGTCCCCACCTCAACCAGACTCTGTCTTCCCCTCCCAGAGTGCTGCTCATCTTGTAGAAGTTTTCTTACTATCCGCATATGTGTGATAGATAGTGTGTGTGCGCGTGTGTGTGTTAACACAAACAACTCTAGCAACAGAAATAGCAAGAAGAAAATTCACCCACGAATTCCTCTCCCTGGGGCTCCCTTCCAATATTTGTTCAGAGGCATACATAGTTAGTGCAAAGTTTCAGGTGTGTTGTAGGCACTTTATTCTTAAACGTACCCCTTAAATAAAAATGTAATACCTACAATAAATTCTGGAGACCATGAATAACAAAATATACCCATTCTCTGCCACTGGAGACAAGTACTGTTAACATTTCTGCATATTTCCTCTTGAGGTTGCATGTGTGCATTGTTAATGGAATTGAATTCTTAAATTGGGCGACATTTTGAATCCTGTTTCTTTTTTTCCACTTCAAATAGTATAAACACTTGCTCTGTCATAAAAACCCTCAGCATCTATTTATGAGTAGAAGTATATTCTCAAGTTCCCTTTTTTTCATGTAAGACATTTCCTTCTGTTTTTGTATGTTTTTCTTCTATATCACTTTAGGCAGTTATACATCTATTGATAAAATATTATATATTGTAATTTTCTTATGTATTATATGACACATATACTTGACCTAGTGTTTTATATACAAGCAGACCTTGTTTTATTGTGTTCGGCTTTACTGAGCTTCATAGATGTTGGTGTTTTTCACAAATTGAAAGCAAGACCCTTCCCCAGCAAAAAGATTATGACTCGTCTTATTGTGGTGGTCTGGAACTAAACCGGAAATATCTCCGAGGTGTGCCTGTATGTTACACAGATGAAGCATAATAATAAATACATGTGAACTCCCTACCCACATTAAGAGGTAGAACGTTGAGACCTCACTGAAACTACCTGGGTGTTTTCCCCCACCCTATTCCCCTTTTTCACCTTCAGAGATAACCACTACTTTGACTTTTATATTTCTCATCCCCTTGCTTTTTTAAAAGTTTTTTTTTTTTAAAGATTTTATTGGTGAAGGGGAACAGGACTTTATTGGGGAACAGTGTGTACTTCCAGGCCTTTTTTCCAAGTCAAGTTGTTGTCCTTTCCTTTCAATCTTAGTTGTGGAGGGTGCAGCTCATATTCAAGTGGTTGTCCTTTTAGTCTTAGTTGTGGAGGGTGCAGCTCAGCTCCAGGTCCAGTTGCCGTTTTCTAGTTGCAGGGCACGCAGCCCACCATCCCTTGCGGGAGTCGAACCCGGCAACCTTGTGGTTGAGAGGATGCGCTCCAACCAACTGAGCCATCCGGGAGCTCAGTGGCAGCTCAGCTCAAGGTGCCGTGTTCAATCTTAGTTGCAGGGGGCGCTGCCCACCATCCCTTGTGGGACTGAAGGAATTGAACTGGCAACCTTGTGGTTGAGAGCCCACTGGCCCAAGTGGGACTCGAACCGGCAGCCTTGGGAGTTAGGAGCATGGAGCTCTAACTGCCTAAGCCACTGGGCCGGCCCCTAAAAAAGTTTTAATTACATATGTTTGTGTTCTTATATGATGCATTTAGTCTTGCTTTGAGCTTTTTAGAATTGGTCGACTACATGTAGTCTTTTGAAGCTTGCTTTTCTTTTTTACTGAGTATAGTTTCTGAGATTCATTCGTGTTCCTGTGATTCATTCATTTGCACTGCTGTAAAATATTCCATTGTCCATTCTGTGATTGGTGGACACTTAGAATATTTCTACAATTTGCTTTTTATGCGTCATGCTGCTATGAGCGTTGTGTACACACCTCCTGATGCACGTGTTGCAAAGTTTCTCTAGGAGTGGAATTGCAGAACCATAGGAATAATGCATGTTCAACATTAAAAGATAGCACCACAGACCTTTCCAGAATGGTTGTTCTCTTATGCCTTTTCCTAATGGTGTTTAGAAAAAGTTTCTGCTAAACTTCACCAGCACTTAACATTAAACTTTACCCTTTCCTGGCGCTTGCTGTGTAACTGGTACTGCTATAAGTGCTCTCCATATATTCATTTGTTTAATCCTCATGATAACCCTATGAGGTTAGGTACTGTTTTTAACCCCCAATTTACAGATTATGAAATGAGGCACAGAGAGGTTAACTAACTTGCCCAAGGTCACAGAGGTAGGAAACAGTGGGGGCAAGATTTGAACTAAACATTCTTATCTTAAATTCTGTATACTGGGTATAAAATGGACTATCGCAGTGGTTTTGTCGTGTATTTATCTGATTAATGAAGTTGAGTATTTTTTCATATATTTATTTTCTATTCTCGTTTCATATGCTATCATAACATTTTAAAACCATTCCCCTATTGTTGGGGTGCTTAGGTTACTTGTAATTTTTTGCTAATTAATGCTTCTGGGAAATCTTTGGCACATGTAACCTTTTTATTTCTTCTGTTGTCTTATTTATTTTGTTTTATATTTTCTGAAGTGAGTTTAAGAGTAGTACTTAGTAGTTAAAAATGGCTGTTCTCTTTTGGATTGCTGTGTGATCTTGAGAAAGTGTCTTAACCTTTCTGTGTTATCAATGAAGGTAACTGTCTACCTTGTAGGACTTTGTAATGATTGGAGGAGATAAATGAGTGTGCAGTGATTAGCATGATACTTGGCACATTGTAAACGTGTTCCATCAGAGTTATGTCGAGACTTTTCCTAGTTCCTCCTCTTCTTTTCTTTTTTACCCTGAAACCATATTAATTACTATTGGGTCAGAAGGCATGAACAGTCGCAGTCCTGTGCTTCTGCCAGATATGATGACCTCAGGGAATTTGGCCTCGTTTCAGCTTTTTCCACGAGCATCACCCCAGCCTTTGAGAGATCTGCTCTATCTGTCCATTTTGTAGCAGGAAAATGTTTTATTACTATGTACATAGTAACCACAGGAACCAGCACCTCCCATCACCTCACACAAGAACACCCTCTGCCAACACGCGTCAGTCTTGCGACGTTAGTCCTCAGCCTCCCAGGTTTGCTGTCTGCAGAGTGAGCCTGGATGTGGAGCGTGCAGACACAGGACAAGGCTAGCCAGTGTACACACACGTACACACACTCACATTTACACAAGCAGGCAGATGTACACATCCTCTCAAAGGTTCCCCTGAAAGGTTTTTACGCCACTCACTGCACATTTTTTATCAGTAAGTCCCAGAAGAGGAGAATTGTCTTAGGAGATGAATAATGGTTCACATCTAGCTGTAGCATGCTGTGAATACAACCCCTGTGCTCGTAGAGGGGTGGGGCTGTCTGTTTGGGGAGGAGCAGAAGGAATAGGCTTTGTGTGGGGAACACTGAACTCTAGGATTAGGGAACAGGATGGAGCTGGACAGTCCAACTCCTTGAACAGCGGCTGGAGGGGTGGAGCCGTGGAGCTGGTGGTGCCGGCGGTTGGGAAAACGCTGTGGGACTTACTGGCCAGCTGGGTGGGGAGCAGCCACCACCGTCTTGGAGTCCCCTGAGAATTCATTCTTGGAGATTCCACTGGAGAGAATGCGCCCCACACCGGCCTGCCTCCTGGCCACTGGCCCTTGTGGAGGTTGACTGCAGACTTACTCATGCTGGCTGCACATACCTTCCTGGACCTGTTTCCTCTAAACTGGTGCTGAACTGCTTTTGATGTGTTGCTCCTCTGAGAGTCGGGAGCGACTTGGAAAGCCTGGTGGTATATCTGCTTCTTTCATTGTGTGACGGACCAAATGAGGTATCTGAGGGGTGGGGTTCCGCACCTTTCCAACCTTGCCTTTCTTTCTGCCCTCGTTCCACCTACACTGTGGGGACTCAGTCCCCAAGGTGCAATGTGCTACCTCCTGCCTCCTTTGCTGCACTGTCTGCACAGCTGTTACTGGAGCATTGTCACTTCCAGGTGGGTGTTGGCAGTGGTGGAAGTCACACACTGAGCTGCTTCTAGAACTAACAGCCAAGATGAAGAGAGACAAATACTTTTCCGATTGGTAAAAATCTTGTATTTTTAAACTTCAGAGCACAGGGGCCCAGAGCACTTCATAGTATAGAATTAAAAACTATAAACCCCCATTTAAAAAATTATCTAAAAGAATCTTTATCAGAAATGATGCACATTTTCGTAGACACATCCTTGAAATACTGAGAACAGAATGTTGACAAAAGGCCTTGATAGAAAAATACTCGACAAATGATTGCTTTTGTTTCATAGATCAAAGACATATAATGTGTGTGTGTGGAGGGGTGCCCTTGGGTGGGGAGCACAGGCTATTATTGAATACTGTGGATTCCAGTGCTGTGGAGGGCCAGCTGTGGGGATTTGGGAGCATAAGAAGGAAGCGGGCTGTAGAGCAGGAGGCAGGTGGCACCTCGGGAGTCCTGACCAGGCAGGGTGCAGGGACAGATTCCAGCAGAGGTTTCTAGACCCCCCCAGGGAGCCCTGGCATCTTTGGAAGACGAGCCTTGTGACTGGGGTGGTGGTGCTGTATACACGTGTCGTCTCTTCATGAGGTAGGGTGAGGGCCGGGTCTCTTCTCAGATCTGAGAAGGGCATTTACTCTGCGCGTCTTCTAGTACCAGACCCCTGCTGCCCCCAGATGAGGGGAGTTCACCCCCAGCCAGGGCAAGGCCAACCCTGGGATGGGCCAGAGCCCTCCAGAGATACTGCGTGGCAGGGAAGAGACCTGGTAAGGCTGGGTGTGCGTGTCCCAGTGAGGACAGGGTGGGGTTTTGTACCTGGAAGGTGGCTGTAAGAAGGGCCAGAGGAGATTCCTTTGGTGGACCTCCCTCTGGAGGGCAGGTGGGGGGCAGGCTGTTGAGATCAGCTGTCAGGGTCCTGAGTCCTTTGTGGCAAAGGCATGCCTGACGGCATTGGACGTTTTCCGACCTCTCCTGTGTGTCCACTGCTGGGTGGATCACTAATGCTGCCCAGAGCTGCTCCAGGCCATCCTCTCGAAGTCCAGGGGTGAAGAGGCTTGTACCAACCAGGTCCCTGGAAGAAGGTGCGGCAGAGCTTTTTGAACACACACCGAGCACTCTGCTGGATTCCGAAGGCGTGATGGAGAGCTTGCCGCCTAGGAGCTTACAGTGTGGCTGGTCACACACTCTTAGGAAACATCCCCAACAGACGGTGGTTGTGCCTGCTGACTGTAGCACCTGGTTCGGACCTTGTAGTGGGCAGGGCTGGTCAAGGGGGACTTTATCAGCAAAGGGTGGGCTGTCGTTCCTGTCTCGTCCTCTGCATTTAATCATCTGCCTCCAGAACCTCACGCCATCCCCGTGTCTCTGCTGTTGCCTTACTTCAGGCCCTTATTATCACTGATCTGGACAGTGGCATTGTCTCCCACATGGTCTTCAAGCCACTGACCTTGAACTCTGCAGCCCCGAGCTCTATGGGAATGTGTGAGTGCCCCTCCTGAAACGTCAATCTGCCCTTTTGTGTTCATGCTGTGAGCTACACACCTGCCCCCCCACATTTTATGACCAGGATGTACCCAGCCGCTTACCCTTCCCTAAACAGTTTATCCTTCCCTGGCCAGCCAGCCAGTGATTCTGTGCCTTGTGACTCTGCTAGTCCCTCCATCTGGAATCCCCCCTCCTTCCCCCTCCTCTAAATATTTACCCGTTGTTCGAGCCTCATCCTGAAGGTTACTTTGAGGTGAAACCTTTGTTGACACACACGTTTGCCTGCCCAGAGGGAATGGACCCCACCCCACAGCCTGCCTTCCAGGTCCCTGTTTTGACTGTTTTCATTGCACTAATCTGCTTTAGGGCATTTTTCTGTTTATAGTTCTGTTTCTTGCCTTTTACTTTATAAATGTCTTGATATTCCTGAAATAAACAGTCTGGTATCGTTGGTTAAGAAGCCACCCCAGAATTTAGTGACATAAAACAACAGTCGTTTTATTATGCTCATGGCGTCTGTGGACCCAGAAGCCAGAAAGGACGCAGCATGGGTAGTTTGTCTCTGGTCCTTGATGTTTAGGGCCTCACCTGGGAAGGCTCAAAAGCTAGAGGCAACTCGACAACTGGGCTGGAATCCTTGGAGGGCTCCCTCACTCACACGCTTGGCGGGTGATGCCAGCTGTTGGCTGGGACCTCAGCTGGGAATGTCAGCGGGACACCTACATGTACCCTTTCCACGTGGCCTGGGTTTCCTCACAGCATGGTGGCTGGGCTCCAAGAGTAAGTGTCCCAGGAGAACCAGGCAGAAGCTGTTTCGCCTTGTTTAATCGCGCTTTGAAAGCCATGTAGTGTCCCTTCCATCATTGTCCCAATCCCTCCTGGATTCAAAGGGAAGGAATGCTGATCCGCCTCTCCATGGGAAAAATGCGTGTGGGATAGGGGGCTTGTCGTGGCCATCTTTGGAAAATAAAATCGGTCACACTAGATGTATGCAAATGGCATTCTTAAAATATGAAGGTTGAACGAGGGTGGAATGTGAGGAAGAGTTATGGAGTTGGTGGCTGGGAGTCTTGAGGGAGGGCCACATAGCAACAGCAGAGCTCGTAGGGTGGAGAAAAGACTGTGTGCATGTGTGCACGTTGCACGCGTGTGGATGGTGGTGACAGGTGTTTGGGGGGTGTAGAGTTGCTTAAAGGAGCCACCGTCAGGTTGGACAATTTAAAAAATGTGCACCCACACCAAGGCCGACATCCGGAGAGTAGGAACAGAAAGGGAGGAGACAGAAGAGAGTAGAGAGGCATCTGTGTTTAGAATTGTTTGGATCTGGTGATGGGCTGCGTTGGAAGAACATGGGTGATGTTGGATTGAGGACATTGGTAAGAACAATGGCAGAAACAGATGAGCTGGAGAAGGAGCTGTTGGAGGTAGGGGTAGGGTTTGGTTCTGTTTTAGGGAAGCTGACTCACGTCCCAGAGGCTGGAGTTCACTGGAGGCAGACAAAAGGCAGGCACTGAGGAGCATCTCCGAGTGGCATTTGTTGGATCCCAGAGGGGAGTGACAGTCGAGGGGGAAAGTGTGGAGGGTTTCAGGGCTGGGTCATGTCTGATCTGGGAGTTTGAAAGGGTCGAGGCTAGCATTCATCCTCTTCCTCCACCATTGTCCTGCCTCCCTGCCAATAATCACCAAATAACTGGTTGGTTTTCTTTTCAACTTCTCTGTTGATAAGAGCTTGCTACCTCCTGCTTGTTAGAGGGGCGGGATTTTGTTTGATGCATATTTTAGTGTCTCTCAATATTAAAACTCTTCCCTAAATCGAGCCTAAGTTCTCTCTAAAGCGTTACCTGTTTTCTAATTCCACCTCTTAGGGCCACTCAAAACGAGTCTAATTCTTTTTCCAAACAGCAGAACCTTAGATGTTTAAAGACCTTCTCGAGTTTTCTCTTCTTCAAAACCAAAGGCACCCGTTGCTCTCATGGTTTTGAGCTGTCCTGCTTGCTCTCCTCTGTGCCCCCCTCAGAGGGTACAGCCCCAAAGAGAAGCCTGTGTTTTAGGTAGGGACTGTCTGGACAGAACGGGGTTATCACTACCTGTCACAGGGCCCGTTCTAGTCAGTTCTGTGTATCTAACTGTAGGTGGGGACCCATTAGTAGACTGTGAAGTCAACTTAGAGGGTTGCAGCCTGCAAGAAAGAGAGAGGTGGGGAGGGAGGGATTCATGAGCCTCGTAAGGGGAAATACTATTTGCAAACTTGTCACATATATAAGTATGTAATAGATCATGGCATACAATGTATTTCTTACTATGGATTGTAGTAAAAAAAAGTCTGAAAACACCCTGGGTTGTCAGACCCTTTGAAGCTGCCAAGGCACATCATGTTGAGTGTACCATTGGGTCTTCTACCCCTCCCGAATGCTAAGACATCTTTATGTGACTGCTGCCATCGTCATGTGCTACTTCCGTCTTTAATTTGCACAGATGTGGTTTGGAGCCTAAGGATAGGACCCTACTTACCCTGTTAGATTTTTCTGTTTTTTGCAACGTGCTCACCTTTTGGACTTGGTTCTGTCACTTAACATAGGTTTGTCCCTCCTATTTTCAGCATCTGCCTATTTAGTAAGTGTGCCTTCGCTGTCGTTACTGACAGCTATGTTGAACAGGCCAGTTCTGAGGAGCGAGCCCTGTAGCAGACCACTAAAGCCTTTCCCCCTAGCAGATACGCCCCTCGTACTTTGAGCATGGTCATTCAGCCAGCGCTGAGCCCCCCGAGCCAGCCTGTAATTCTCTGTAGCTGGCCCGCAGAGGGCTCACAGTGGACCTTGCGGAGCTTGAATGTTTACCGCCTGAGTCACAAACCCAAATGCCTACGGGGGCTTGGCAGTAACACAAATGAATGAAGTGATAATTAATTCAGGCGGTTGATAAGTGATCCCTGACCCTTGGCCTTGGTTTCAAGAAGGCAGTGCCGCACGGTGAAGCTGCTGGTGAGCTGGAGCCATTGCCATTGCTCCTTTGTCGTAGACAAAGTTGCCAGGCAGAAGTGTGGATCTTCGAGAAAATCTTGGTTTCATGTGAAATTTAATGTTTTCGCATGGGCAAGACAAACAGATAAAAACCTAACACTGCACAGGTTTCCCCTGCTATCTGAAAGTACTGTGGTCCTATGAAACCTTTTGTAAGCCGAAATGGTGTAAAGTGAAGAAGCAATTACCATTCATTTATACGGAAAAATTTTGGAGTGTTCCCAGATCCAAAAAATAATCTGCCAAATCATACCCAAACGTTACATTAAGTCCAGTTTTACACTAAGCACCCTTCCAAACTCTCTTAGGCTTCTCTGGTGCCTGAGGACACATCTTGCTAACAGATGCACAAAATAAATCTAGATAAAACAGGGTGCTCACACACACAGTTCAGTGTTCCGGGGCTTGACGCTGAGTGTAGTTCTCAGGGACAGAGCTGGAGGCGCCATTCCTGCTACTCACGGTATATGCTGCTCATGGCAGATGCTGGCTCGCAGCAAAACAAACACTGAATGCTAGTCCACTTTTTTTTTCCTCGTAAAAGTGAAAATCCTCTTCAGATTTCTGTCGGTTAGCAAAAGCAGGTACTAATGTCGGTCTTTCATCAAAGGTAAAGGGCAAATGCGATCTTTCAGAAAATGAGATACCTGTATGGGCCAAACAAAACTGATCTGTGGCCCATTTGGCCTGCAGCCCTTGAGTGTGTGTGTGGCCTGTCACCTCCTAGTCCAAGGACCACATGACCCAAAAAAGTAAGACTAGTTGGACGTTGATGGGTTGACCGACTCCTGTGGTTCCTTTGGTTACCCACTCAGGAATGTCACCTGGGGCTGTTCTCACTCACTGTCCTGAAAGTTGGGAATAACGCTTGCCCTTTTCTCACCTGTTGGCACCTTCCCCTGATGACAAGTTTCCTCCAAGATCACCAGCAAGTGTGAAGAATATATCAGTGGGATCCTCTGGCCAGGAAACTGGAATTTAGAGTTTCTTAAAGTCTCCCTGGTTTCACTTCCCTCTTCTTTCTGTCTGCTCTTCCCTTTCTTCTCTTTCTTCTCTTTTTGATCCAAAGAGCATTTTCCTCTCCAGGGAATTCAGAACCACAACAGTGGGCCTTCCTTGTTCTTATTGACACACCGCAAATAACTTTTTAAATCCTTTTCATTATCTTGACCATTTTGGGGAAGCCTCAGCTCGTGTAGCATTAGTCTTTCTGGCATTGTTTTTGTAAATCCATGTTGCTCTCCCACGTGTCTTCTTGGTTATGCAAGCTCCTTCTGGATCTTACACATAAGCATGGAAACAGCACTTCAGAGTTTGTAGCCTTTGCAGATACATGAGTTTAGGTTTCTAAGAAGGAAGGAAAGGAGTGCTGGGTGATCAGCCACATTCCTAGAGGAAAGGTATTTGTTCCTAGTTCAGAAAGATAGTTCTCCATCAGGGAAAGGCTGGCGGCTTCGTGGCCATGGGGGATGGGCGGCCTTTCACTGGACTGAGAATGTGTTACTGCAGTGGCTATGCTAAGGAGGCACAGAGCAGGAAGATTTGGACCTTGTCTTGAAGGAACCACCATCTGCTGGGGGAGGCAGCTGCTTGAGTAATGGCAGTGGCATGTGGTAAGTGCTAACAGAGGCACATACCAGGTGCCACGGGAACCCGCCACAGGTAATTCTGCTAACCAGATCAGGGAGAAGGCTACACTGTAGGAGAGCCAGAGTGACCTCACAGGGGCTGGGAAGGGCATTCCAGGCAATGAGAACTGCATTGGCAAGGTTCAGAAAAGCATGCTGGAAAAGCATGAGGGTTCTTTGTGGCCAGATTTGGGACAGTGACAAGGTTGAGGCAGGAACCACAGGCTGGGGCCTCTGCTCACCTCCCACAGGGCTGAGCCCCAATCCCAGCTTCCCACCACCACTTTGGGGCCCATGATGGTTGACAGCCTGGGGACTAGGATCATTTTGTTATCTGTTTAATACTCTTAGGTTCTACGTGAGGGACTAGTTTGTTTTTTTTAACTTTTTGCTTTGATAGAATTTTAAAACTTACAGAAAAGTTGCAAGAAGAATACCTGGGACTCCCACATACCAAAATCGTTTACATTTTGCCTATTTGCTTTATCATTTTCTGTCTGTATATATATTTTATATATGTATGTACAGTCACACCACATAACATTTAAGTTAACACCCGACTGTATATATGATGGAGGTGTACCACCTAGCCTCAGTGTGCAGTAGGTTGTACCATACAGGTTTGTTTAAGGGGTGTTTGCAGAATGACGAAATTGTCTAATAATACATCTCAGAATGTATCCTTGTCATTCAATGGCATGTAACTAATTTTTCTGAACCATTTGAGGATAAGTTCAAGATGCCAGGTCCCTTTACACCAAATACTTCAGTGTGTGTGTGTGTGTGTGTGTGTGTGTGTGTGTGTGTGTGTGTGTACCCTAAGGACAAGAATATTCTTTTACGTAATCATAGTATAATGAGCGAAGTCAAGAAGATTGAGATTGACATAATATGGTCTCATCCACACCCATACTCAAATTTCATCAGTTGTCACAATGATGTACTTTATAGCTGTTTTTCCCCAGGTCTGACCCATGAGCATACATTTTGCTGTCCTGTTTCCTTAGTATAAGCTGGGAGAGGTGTTTGTCTTCCTTGTCTTTGAAAAAAATGTTTTGCTTTATTTATTTAACTATATTTAAAAACCTTTTCAATTACAGTTGACATACAATATTCTATTAGTTTCAGGTGTGCAACAGAGTGATTAGATATTTATATAACTTGTAAGGTGATCATCTCAATAAATCTAGTACCCCTCTGACACCATACATAGTTATTACAATATTATTGTCTATATTCCTTATGCTATACCCTATATCCCCATGATTGCTTTTTAATAACCAGTTTGTACTTCTTAATCCCTTCCCCATTTTCACCCATGCCCTCAGTCCCCCTCCCATCTGACAACCATCAAAATCTTCTCTGAATCTATGAGTTTGTTTCTGTTTTGTTTGTTCATTTATCTTGTTCTTTAGATTCCACATATAAATGAAATCAAATGGCAGTTGTTTTTCTCTGTATGACCTACTCCACTCAGCACAATACCATCAGTGTTCATCCATGTTGTTGCAGATGGCAAGATTTCATTCTTTTTTATGGCTGAGTAATATTCCGTTGTATATATGTATCACCTCTTCTCTATCCATCCATTGACGGACACCCAGATTGCTTCCATATATTGGCTGTTGTAAACAATTCTGCAGTGAACATATGAGGTGTGATCACAAAATATGGTGAAAATTTAAATTAAAAAAATTATTAAAGTAGAAGACACAGTGCCATTAATCCCTCTCAAAATGCCCTCCTCGCTTCCAACACACTCATTCCATCATTCTTGCCACTATCTGAAGCAGTTCCGGAAGTCCTCTTCGTGACTATATTTAGATGTACTGTTGTGGTTGCCTCAGTGTACTGAATCGATTCAAAATGTTTTCCTTTCATGGTCATTTTTGGTTTGGAGAAGAGCAAGAAGTTGCATGGTGCCAGATCCGGTGAATAAGGTGGATGAGGACACATCGTAATGTTTCTGTTGGGCAGAAATTGCCATATCAGAAGTGATGTGTGACACGGAGCCTTTCTGTTGATATCAACAAATACAGTGCATGCTGCTGCCGAGTGCCATCCAATGGAAAGGCAGGGATCTTCAATATGGGAAACAGTGCGTCGAACCTTAGTAACACTATGTGACAAGTTTCAACTTGTTTGGTGCAGTTGGTTGGGTGTGAACTATGGGTGAGAGAAGGTGTGTTTTAAAGTGTGCTGTAAATCATCCTCCATCATGACAACATACCATGTCACACATCGCTTCTGATATACGGCAATTTCTGTCAAATAAAAACATAGTGTGTCCTTGTCCACCTTATTCACTGGATCTGGCACCGTGTGACTTCTGATTCTTCCCCAAAGTCAAAATGATTCAGAACAGCCATGACAGTGCAACTAAAGACACTCACAAAAGAGGATTTCCAGAACTGCTTGAGAAAGTGGCAAGAACAATGGGATAAGTGTGTTCGAAGTGAGGGGGAGTATTTTGAGGGGGATTAATGGCAATGTGCCTTTTGCTATAATAAATTTTTTTTAATTTAAAAATTCACCATATTGTTTGATTACATGTAATATGAATTCACATGTCCCTTTGAATTAGTGTTTTGCATTTCTTCAGATAAGTACCCAGAAGTGGGATTACTGGGTCCTTCTTTGTCTCTTGTTATAGCCTTTGTTTTAAAGCCTATTTTGTCTGGTATAAGTATTGCTACCCCAGCTTTTGGTTTGTTTCTATCTCTTTTCAATCAGTGTGTCTTTGGATCTGAAGTGAGTTTCTTGTAGGCAGATATACATGGGTCTTGTTTTCTTTCTTTCTTTCTTTTTTAAAACTTGTATTTATTTGAAGTGTGTTTTTCCAGGACCCATCAGGGCCAAGTCAAGTAGTTGTTTCAATCTAGTTGTGGAGGGTGCAGCTCACAGTGCCACATGTGGGGATCAAACCGGCAACCTTGTTGTTAAGAGCACCCTATTCTAACCAACTGAGCTAACCAGCTGCCCCCCTGGGTCTTCTTATCCATTCAGCCATACTATGTCTTTTTTTTTTTTTTTTTTTAAGATTTTATTGGGGAAGGGGAACAGGACTTTATTGGGGAACAGTGTGTACTTTCAGGACTTTTTTTCCAAGTCAAGTTGTTGTCCTGTCAATCTTAGTTGTGGAGGGCACAGCTCAGCTCCAGGTCCAGTTGCCATTGCTAGTTGCAGGGGGCACAGCCCACCATCCCTTGCGGGAGTCCAGCAACCTTGTGGTTGAGAGGATGCGCTCCAACCAACTGAGCCATCCAGGAGCTCAGCCGCAGCTCAGCTCAAGGTGCCGTGTTCAATCTTAGTTGCAGGGGGCGCTGCCCACCATCCCTTGCGGGATCGAGGAATTGAACCAGCAACCTTGTGGTTGAGAGCCCACTGGCCCATGTGGGAATCAAATCGGCAGCCTTCGGAGTTAGGAGCACGGAGCTCTAACCGCCTGAGCCACTGGGCCGGCCCCATACTATGTCTTTTGATTGGAGCATTTAACCAGTCTATATTGAAAGAAATTGTTGTAGTTATTTACATCGAAAGAAATAAAAATGTAGTTATTGCCATTTTATTCATATTTTTTTATCTTTTTTTTCTTCTTCTTAAAGAAGTCCCTTTATTTCTTGTAATACTGGTTTGGTGGTGATGTATTCCTTTAGGTTTTTCTTGTCTTGTATGCTCTTTATCTGTCTTTTGATGCTAAATGATTAGCCTTCCTGGGTAGACTAATCTTGGTTGTAGGTCCTTACTTTTCATCAATTTGAATATTTCCTGCCAATCCCTTCTGGCCTGCAAAGTTTCTATTTGATAAATCACCTGACAGTCCATGGGAGCTCCCTTGTAGATAACTAACTGCTTTTCTTTTGCTGTTTTTAAGATTCTCTTTTTGTCTTTGTCTTTAACTTTGGCGTTTAAATTATAATGTGTCTTGGTGTGGGCCTGTTTGGGTTTATCTTGTTTGGACCTCTATTTTCCTGGGCTTGTATGTCTTATTTCCTTTGCCAGGTTAGGGGAAGGTTTCTGTCATTATTTCTTCATGAGGTTTTCAATTCCTTGCTCTCTCTCTTCTCCTTCTGGTACCCCAATAATGTGAATGTTGGTACTCTTGTCCCAGAGGCCCCTTAAACGGTCCTCATTTTTTTGGATTCTTTTTTCTTTTTGCTCTTCATCTTGGGTGTTTTCTGCTACCTCATCTCCTAAATTACTGATTCAAAACTCTGCTTCATCTACTCTACTGTTGATTCCCTCTAATCTATTGTTTATTTCAGTTGCTGTATTCTTCATTTCTGACTGGCTCTTGTTTATGTTTTCTATCTCCATTTTTATGTTTCCTATCTTTGTTGAAGTTCTCCCTGAGATCATTGAGCATCCTCATAACCAGTGTTTTGAACTCTGCATCTGGTAGGTTGCTTGTCTCCATTTTGTTTAGTTCCTTTTCTGGAGCTTTGTTCTGTTCTCTCACTTGACACATGTTTCTTTGTCTCCCCATTTTGGCTGCCTCCCTCTCTTTGTTTTTAGGTATTAGATAGAACTGCTTTGACTCCCAGTCTTTAGAGTGTCCTTATATAGTAGGTGACCTGTGGGGCCAGTAGAGCAGTCTTCCTGGTCACCTGAGCCAGGTGTACTAGGTGGTCCCTTGTGTGGGTTGTGTGTGCTCTCCTGTTGTAGTTGAGCCTTGGTTGCTGTTTGCATGTCAGTGGGAGGGATTGACCCTTGGGCTGATTGGTTGTGAAGATTGGCCATGATTGTAGTGGAAGAGCTGTTGTGCAGAGGCTGACCCTATGGAGTAGGATTTGCTTTAGCAGGGCCCTGGTGCCTGCTCAGTCTGCCCTTTGGGTGTGTCATCCACAAAGGCAGCCTGATGGTGCTCCAGGGTGCTGATCCCAGGGCCTCCAGGGATGGGCCCCACCACATGCCAAGTTCAGCCACAGCTTGTACCCTGCCTGGGGCCACTTGGTATGATTTACAAAGCCATCCACAGATGTCCACCACCAGGGCTGAGCTTGGAGGTGTCTGGGAGAGGCTGAGGTGTGAACTGAGACCTTCTGCTACTGATGCTGGGCTTGGGGCTTCTTAACAAGTACAGGGCACACCAAGGCCAGATGCTGCTTGTTTGTGGTTTGTGAACCTTTGAGAGGTTTTGGGAAATTCCACAGCATGAGCCAAGTCAGGTCATTTTTATGGAAAAGCCACTGGAAGAGGCTTGGGTGGGCCCAAAAGTTAGGTGGGACAAGATCTCAGGGAATCACCAGGGTGGGGTAAACAGTGTTAGCCAGGTTGATGGAAACTCAGTCTGCATGTTGGGAGTGGGGAGGGCTCAACAGAGGAACAGTGGCTTCTGTCAGCACTTCTGTTTGGGAGAAAGTTGCCCCTCTGGTCCTTACCCTGAAACCACACAATTCAGTTCCTCCCTGTCTGTCTCTGACATCTTTGGAGTTGCTGCTGCAGCACTGGAGCTCAGAGTGAGTGAGGTCATCAGCAAGTAAGTCCGTGCACAGGCCCTTTAAGACGAAGGCCTGGAACTTCAGCAGCCTTCTATCTCCCTCACCCATAATCTCCACTGGTTTTCACAGCCAGAAGTTGTGGGGACTTCTCTTCTGGAATCCTGGGCTGAGGAGCCTGTTGTGGGTCTGGGACCCCTTGCTCCTTAGGGGGACTTCCACAACTGAGATATCCCTCCTGATGTTTAACTGCCACACGTGGGTGTGGGACCAGTCCTTCTTCAACTGTGCCCCTCTTACCAGTCTCTAGATGGCTTCTTTTTTTTAATTTTTTTTTTTTTAAGTTGGGGAATATTGGGGAACGGTGTGTTTTTTTCAGGGCCCATCAGCTCCAAGTCAAGTTGTTGTCCCTTCAGTCTACTTGTGGAGGGCGCAGCTCAGGTCCAAGTCCAGTCACCATTTTCAATCTTAGTTACAGGGGCCGCGGCTCACCATCCCATGTGGGAATAGAACCGGCAACCCTGTTGTTAAGAGCTCGCGCTCTCACCAACTGAGCCATCCGGCCGTCCTACATGGCTTCTTTTATATGTTCCTAGTTATAGGACTTCTGTTCAGCTAGACTTCAGGTGATTCTCAGTAATTGTTCTGTAGTTTAATTGTAATTTTGATGTGGTCCTGAGAGGATGCAAGCACAGTGGTTACCTACTCCGCCGTTTGGCCAGTTGCCTTTGAATTTTTTGAAGAGAGCAATCCAAGTGCTTTCCGGCATGTCCTTCAATTTGGGTTTATCTGCTGTTTCCTCATCATTAGGTTCAGGTGTATGTTTTGGCTGGACTTCTGTGTGACTGATGATATATTCTTCTTGTATCATATCAAGAGGCACACGATGTTGGTTTGTCCCGACATTGATGGTGATGATAACTGATCATTTGGTAAAGGACGTGTGTGCCAGATTTCTCCACCCTGAAGTTATTATTGTAATTAGGTAACTTTGGAGGACACATTTTGGGACCATGTATCTGTATATCCTGTGCCTGGCAAGCTTTCACCTACTAGTTGTAGCATCTACTGATGACTTCTATATATGTCATTTCTTTTCATGTATATATATATAATTGGCATTCTACAATAAGGAAGAGCTTTCCTTTCTAGAGGGATGAATCTTGAATACTCAATTCTGCATCTTTGCATTAGCTTTCAACTTGCTAGACTGGGCCCCCTGGTCCCCTTCCTCTTGTGCCCTCCCCTGCTCTGTGCTTTGGTGGATGTCAGCTGTGTAATGGTGCTTCCGGGGCTTAGGGAGAGGCCTGGATCTTCTTCCAAGCAGTAACCGGCTTGTCATAGGCATGACTGGCTCAGCATGGGGCTAAACAGATGCTGTATCAAATCATCAGTGTTTCCCTCAGGCCTGGGGCTGGGAGTGGGAATGTCCTCTTGTCCCAGACTCTGAACTCAGCCTGGGTTTAAGTGAAGACAGTAACAGACACAGAAAAGAAATGTGGGTTCCTTTCCACTGAGAAGCTATAGCTGACCCTTTGTCTCAGCTGAATTTGTTAATCAAAGCTGCTCATTCCTTACACATACTTCACACTTAGGGCACTTTGTTACCTGGTGTACTCGGGTAGCTTTCTTTTCCCCTTGACAAAAAAACAAAATCGGTGTGGGCCTGGTGGCCCCTTGGTCATTGCGAGTGATAGGCCTTCTGTGCATCTTTAACAAATACTTAGTTTCAGGGGAGTCTCATCAGTGTGCCGGATCTGAGGCTCTAAAACTTACGCGCATCATTGAGAATTAGGGGCTCTTAAAGATCTGCCTTCCATTTCTGCCAGTACAGCTAGCTGAGAAAGGAGATGTGGGAAGGTGAGCTGAGGTTCAAGCTATCAGAAACAGAGAGGGTTTACAAGAAAAGCAGGCTTCAGGGTAGGACAAGCTTTTCAAATACTATGGCTCATCTTTTTCCTTATTTTTTTTTTCTCTCTCTCTTTCTTTCTCTCTTCAGACAGGCTCAGAGCTCAGCCCAGTTGATGGACCTGTTCCAGGTCAGATGGACTCAGGGCCAGTGTACCATGGGGACTCAAGGCAGCTAAGCGCCTCAGGGGCGCCGGTCAATGGTGCTAGAGAACCCGCTGGACCCAGCCTGCTGGGGGCTGGGGGTCCTTGGCGAGTAGACCAGAAGCCCGACTGGGACGCTACCCCAGGCCCAGCCCACACTGCTCGCCTGGAAGATGCCCACGATCTGGTGGCCTTTTCGGCTGTGGCCGAAGCTGTATCCTCTTATGGGGCCCTTAGCACCCGGCTCTATGAAACCTTCAACCGTGAGATGAGTCGCGAGGCTGGGAACAACAGCAGGGGACCCGGGTCAGGGCCCGAGAGCTGCTCTGCTGGCAGTGAAGACCTTGACACGCTGCAGACAGCCCTGGCCCTCGCTCGGCATGGCATGAAACCACCCAACTGCAACTGCGATGGCCCAGAATGCCCTGACTACCTCGAGTGGCTGGAGGGGAAGATCAAGTCTGTGGTCGTGGAGGGAGGGGAGCAGCGGGCCAGGCTCCCAGGGACTCTGCCTCCAGGTGAGGCTGGCCTCCCAGCACCAAGCACGAGGCCACGCCTCAGCTCCGAGGCCCCCCAGGTACCTCCCCCAGAGGGTCTGCCTCTGTCGCAGAGTGCCCTGAGTATCGCCAAGGAGAAAAACATCAGCCTGCAGACCGCCATCGCCATTGAAGCCCTCACACAGCTCTCCTCTGCCCTCCCCCAGCCTTCTCACTCCACCTCCCAGGCTTCTTGCCCCCTTCCTGAGGCCTTGTCCCCTCCCGCCCCTTTCAGATCTCCCCAGTCCTACCTCCGGGCCCCCTCGTGGCCTGTGGTCCCTGCTGAAGAGCACTCATCCTTTGCTCCTGAGAGCCCTGCCTTCCCTCCAGCAACTCCTAGAACAGAGTTTCCTGAATCATGGGGCACTGACACCCGACCAGCAACACCCCGGAGCTCTTGGCCCATGCCCCGCCCAAGCCCGGACCCCATGGCTGAACTGGAGCAGTTGTTGGGCAGTGCCAGTGATTACATCCAGTCAGTATTCAAGCGACCCGAGGCCCTGCCCACCAAGCCCAAGATCAAGGTTGAGGTGCCCTCTTCCTCCCCAGCCCCAGCTCCATCCCCATCCCCCATTCTCCAGAGGGAGGCTCCTACACCATCCTCTGAGCCTGACACCCACCAGAAGGCCCAGACCGCCCTGCAGCAGCACCTCCACCATAAGCGCAGTCTCTTCCTGGACCAGGCCCACGATGCCTCCTTTCCTGCTGCCGTGGAACCTCCTGCTCCCAGCTGGTGGGCACCATCAAGCTCGCCTGTGCCACGGCCTCCAGACAGACTGCCCAAGGAGAAGAAAAAGAAGCCCCTGACACCAGTTGGAGGTCCCCTGGGAACTGAGAAAGTTGCTCCTGGGATCAAGCCCAGTGTCCGGAAGCCCATTCAGATCAAGAAGTCCAGGCCGCGGGAAGCACAGCCTCTCTTCCCGCCTGTGAGGCAAATCGTCCTGGAAGGGCTGAGGTCCCCAGCCTCTGAGGATACGCAGGCACATCCACCTCTCCCTGTCCCCGCCTCACAGGGCTCTGCTGTTCCCCTGCCCCCAGAACCTTCTCTTGCGCTATTTGCACCTAGTCCCTCCGGGGACAGCCTGCTGCCCCCTACTCAGGAAATGAGGTCCCCCAGCCCCATGGCAACCCTGCAGCCAGGCTCCACTGGCCCTCTTCCCCCCGCCGATGACAAGCTGGAAGAGCTCATTCGGCAGTTTGAGGCTGAATTTGGGGATAGCTTTGGGCTTCCCGGCCCCCCGTCTGTTCCCATTCAGGATCCCGAGAACCAGCCAACGTGTCTCCCAGCCCCCGAGAGCCCTTTTGCCACCCGCTCCCCCAAGCAAATCAAGATCGAATCTTCCGGGGCGGTGACTGTGCTCTCAACCACCTGCTTCCATTCAGAAGAGGGGGGCCAGGAGGCCACACCCACCAAGGCCGAGCATCCACTCACACCCACGCTCAGCGGCTTCCTGGAGTCCCCTCTTAAGTACCTGGACACACCCACCAAGAGTCTGCTGGACACACCTGCCAAGAGAGCCCAGGCCGAGTTCCCCACCTGCGACTGCGTTGGTAATTCCTCCTGGGTGTTGGGGAAGGGCAAAGGGATGTGGTCTGGCAGGCTTGGGTTTCTAGGCTCTCTTTCATCTGGCAGTTATTGCGTGCCAGCTACCACTCGGGGGTTTGGGGCCCCAGAAACGAGCTCACAGGCCAGAGGAAAAGACATTTAGGGGAGCTGATGCTGATGCCATGTGGTACATGGCATGTCAGTGGAGGTGGGCACAGGTGCTTTGTTGCACAGATTGAGGTGATGGCATCTTAGAGGCCTTCCTGTGGGAGGTGGTGCTTGTCCTGAGGTTTGAGCTTGGTGGCTGTGAGACGGTGGGGCTTATTTGGACTGTTCTTGGTCTGGGGGGAACAGAAAGGGAGGGGTTTTGTGGGGATGAACAAAAGGTGGCCTGAGAGGCATGCAGGGATCAAGTCTTGCAGAGCCCAGCGAGCCGAGATTGGGAGTTTGACTTGATCTCATAGGTCATAGGTGCGCCTGGGGCTTTGAAGGCGAGTAATGACCTGTCACCTTGTGCTTCTGAAAGCGTATACTGGCCTGTGGTGGAGAGGCAAGATGGGTGGGGAGAGCGGTAAGAAAGGTGTCTTGAGCCACACAAGAAATCACAAGGGTCTGGACTGAAAGGGTGGGTGGGTGAGAGGCGCAGAGTGAGTGGGTTTGAGGGCCTCTGAGGAAGAGGGTGTGTGGGGATGAGGACAGCTTATCCCTGCCTTGGTGGTGGGGACACTGAGTGCACAGACTGGGAGGAGGCGTGATGAGGTCTGTTTGGACAAGCTGAGATTGGAGGGGCCGAGAAACTGGACATCGGGGTTAGGGCTTTGGGCGTAGTCAGCATCCAGGTGTGGTATAGGTGAGATCACGGAGGATTCGGGTCCGTCTCTTGCTTTCTGGAGTCAAAGCAGACACAGGCCTGTGAGAACTGTTTCCATGGACTTCGGCTATCTCGGGCCGGGAGGTGGGGGTCGCTGATACTTGGGCTCCTGATCCCACTCTAGACTCCGGGCTCTCTGGTATTTATGGTGTTGCCTAAAAGATACATATGTTTCAGATGTTGATGCTGATGGTGACTATGTTGAATTCTTCTGATTTTGGGACACACGACAGGTCCTACCAAAAGGCTGTCTTCCATGTTAAAAGCCATTGATATCAAGTCAATTGTGTGACTTGTTGGGATGCCGTGTCCTTGTCAGTGAGGAGGAGGTGGGCTGTCCTGCCCCACCCAACCACCCCGGACTCCTGGGGTACAGAGCATAAGGGTCAGTGACAAGGAATCACTTGGGGAGCAGGGAAGCGTTGGCCCCAGGCTTCTCTCCAGGCATGAACAGATGTGCGGGGTTCTGCCAAATGCTCACAGATGTGCTCCGGGATTGTGGTTCCCACCGAGTGCTAACACTGTTTATTACTGGACTATGATATGACTTTGAGGGCCCCTTACTTCCCAGCATTTGGGAGAGGCTTGTTCTGATCATAGGAATTGGGCCCCTTTTACCATTTTCTCTCTGTGTTTATAGGTATCTACCCTATTTGCCTCGTGTTAGGTGTTTCTCCCCCTCCTTCAGGGTGGGAAGCATCTTTACCCAGTGCTTAGGACATAGTTGAGCCTTCATAAATATTTTAATTGTTTATTCAATTATGTGGATATTGTGCTTGAGCAAACAAGTTTTTTTATTTGAATTCTAATTCTATCACTTCCTCGTGTATAAAATGAAAATGGTAGTAGTACCCGCTTTCCAGGGCTGTTGTGAAGATTAAATTAGTTCCTATGTGTGAAGCACTTAGAACTCCACCTGGCACACAGTAAGCACAGAGGGTGTTAGCTGTTATGAAGCACATTGAATGCAGTAAGACAAGAAAAAGAAGGGAAAACATACATCTGATAAAGGAAGAAAAGTGTTGGCTGTTAACTGGACTCATCAATCATTTATTGATTACCTAGCTCTGTGCTAACTACCAATAAGAATAAAAATCAAGAGAAATAGTTCATCTCTGAAGGACCCTGTGGTTTGTTTGAAGAGGTACTATAAACAATAAAATATTCAGTCACGCATTCAGCAGGTTCCTGTGCTGGCATAGGGCAGTGGCTAAACTGTTAAGAGTGCTCTGAAACACCAGGCTTGGTTGTCATTATGGAGGGTAATATTTTATTTAACAAACTCTTTCAGAGCTGGGTCTTGAAAAATGTAGTGAACACAGATGGGGAGAGACGAGCAGGAATTCCGGGCTGTGGAAGGCATGAGCCGTCTTAGGGGCAGCAAGGAGCAAGCTAGCAGGATGTAAGACCATAGCACAGGGGTGGACCTCAGTGTTCTCCTGCGTTCCTTGGACCAGAAGACAGGTCTCGGCTGGAAGGTAGTGAGCAAGAGTGCAGGCTGTAGACTGCCAGCACCAGAGAAACCCGGCAGGTGCAATGCTGGGAGCTGTTGCTTTGGCAAATGGGCATGGGCAGGGCCACTGGGAAGAGATTAGGGGAGAGGAGAGTTCCAGCACAAAATATATCAACGGTGGTTTCTATGGTCAGACTATGGGTGACTTTTCCCTCATAGGTTTTCTGAATTTTCTGTAATGAAATAGGTATTTTATAATCAAGAAATAATTTTGAAAGTACATCTTAGAAATCACATGGAAGATGGATTGGTGAAGAGGGGTGGCAAGAGACCGGTTAGGAAGCTATTGATAATAATAATATTTATGAAACCTTGCTCTACTCCAGGCATGGTGCCAAGTACTGTACAGTCCCCACCTCATTCAATGCTCATAACATCTATATGAGCTGGGTGCTGTCAGTACTGTAGTTACATAAGGAATGATGGTGAGGAAAGCAAAGTGACAGTAAGTAACCTACCCGGGTCATACAGCTAGGCAGTTGGACTCAACCCATGTCACACAGTGATTGAGATTGTTTAGTTGAGAAATGACTCCTAACTCAAACAGTGGTATTAGGAATGAAGAGAGCCAAAGAGGAAGGGATTCACTGGAAAACAGTTTTTCGAGGTGCTGAGGTTTACGTGAGGGAGAGCCATCCTGTTCTCCAGAAACGTCTGGTCCCCACATCTGGACAGGTGCTTCCGTCAGCTGCCACGGGAGAATTATCTTTGTGAACTCAAGCTCAGGACAAGGGTTAGAAATAAAGCTGCTCACTCTGGGATTCATGTTGGATGGGAACCATCTCCTATTCCAGAAATTCACCCCTCAGCTGTGGTAGGTAGAGGGGTGCAGATTGCATGTCACTGTAAGGAAGAATTTCTGTAGATGTGATAGTAAAATTTGGAGACGCCGTTAAGTGCTCATAATAAATGATTGATAATTAAGTACTACCGTGTTTCCCTGAAAATAAGACCTAACCGGACCATCAGTTCCAATGTGTCTTTTGGAGCAAAAATTAATATAAGACCCAGTCTTATATTATATAAAGACCCCATCTTATAGTAAAATAAGACGGGGTCTTATGTTAATTTTTGCATTAGAGCTGATGGTCCAGCTAGGTCTTATTTATTTATTTTTTAAAAGAGTTTATTGGGGAAGGGGAACAGGACTTTATTGGGGAACAGTGTGTACTTCCAGGACTTTTTTTCCAAGTGAAGTTGTTGTCCTTTCAATCTTAGTTGTGGAGGGTGCCGTTCAGCTTCAAGTTGTTGTCCTTTCAGTCTTAGTTGTGGAGGGCGCAGCTCAGCTCCAGGTCCAGTTGCCGCTGCTAGTTGGCACAGCCCACCATCCCTTGTGGGAGTCAAACCATCAACCTTGTGGTTGAAAGGACGCGTTCCAACCAACTGAGCCATCGGGAGGCAGCTCAGCTCAAGGTGCCATGTTCAATCTTAGTTTCAGGGGGCGGAGCCCACCATCCCTTGCGGGATTGAGGAATTGAACCAGCAACCTTGTGGTTGAGAGCCCACTGGCCCATGTGGGAATCAAACCGGCAGCCTGTGGAGTTAGGAGCACGGAGCTCCAACTGCCTGAGCCACCGGGCCGGCCCCTAGGTCTTATTTTGGGGGAAACATGGTAGAGAAACAACTTTATAAAAGCATAGAAATGTTGTATAGCATAGCAAAAGAGACATAATATTCAAGCTCTGTGATGATTTTTGCCAAATAAGCAATTTTGGCCAATATAGGCATCACCAGGTAAAAAACAAAAACATACAAAAAACCCCAAACACCCAGAGCACTGTTTTATCCTTGTATAAAGACCATGGGTTTCTGAAGGTATTGATGGAATTCATATGAACTTGTTCTCTGTATCTGGAAATACTAGAATTAAAGGCACCCTTTGAGGCTTAAAAGAAATAAATTTAAAAGACATGAAAGGAAATGTTTGACTCCAAAAGGTAGTACGACATGTACAAGTTTGAGAAAACTTAGTACAAATTGAAGTTCTGTATTGAATTATTAGAGGAAGAGAATATTGATATATTTCTAATGTTCAGAGGCACACATTGGCAATCTTGCCAGCTACGCCTTAACCGTCCTAAAATCACGGTCAGAGACAGGACAGTGAGTTACGGGAACTGTGGGCTAGGCCCTCCTGTATTTTATCTGTTCTCAGAAATGGGGAAGTTCACAAGGAGAGCCAGTTTAGGACAGGGAATGAGTCCAGATGATGTTTTAGTGAGAAAAGCATCCTTGAGACCATCTGCTTATCGTTTTATAGATAAAGAAACAGGTCTGTGTTAATTTTTAAGTCTTGTCTTCATGTCTCTGAGGCACGGTCTACAGGCAGCTGGAGACATTAAACCATAACAAAAGCAGATTGGGAGACAAAGATGTTAGGGGTTGCCTTCATAGAAATTCTGTATTTTTAACTAGTTGATCGTCCTGCCCTAAAAAAAAAAAAAAAAAAAGTATGTAAAGACCAATACAAGAAAAACATCTCCTTTGCCTAGGACATAGTAAAAGTTTGGGTGAAGGAGGGATATTCCAGCAACTGTGGTTAACAGTGGGGTCCACTGGGTCACTTCCATATGGACCATGGTTCTGAAGGTGGGGGGGCACAGATACTCATCTCTTTTTACACTCATGTAAAGTCTGCTTCCTACAGTTTCTATGAGAATGTATTCCCCCCATATTCAGTTTGAGCTGAAGAGGAACTTCATCTTTTAAATTTTTTTTTTAAGCGATAGGATATTTGGACATCAGTATGAAGGTGGGGAATCTGACTCTGGGTAGGCGGGTATCAGAAAGAACTCCTTCGAGGAGATGATGTCTGATCTGAGTTTTAAAGGATAAGTAGAAATTTAATAGATTAAGAGGGAGATGATAGAGTGTTCCAAGCAAGGGCGTCCACATTAAGATGTGGAGATGAGAAAACAGGGAAATACAAGTCGTTCCAGAGTGACTGGTGTGTTAGATAAAAGACTGGGAGTGATTAGAGAGGAAAGTTTCAAGGTAAGCAGGGATGGTACCAAAGGCAGAAAAACCAGTTTCCAAGCTCAAGTGTAGTTCAGACAAGAAATAATGGGTGCCTGAACTAACATGGACATTGAGTAGGAGGGAGGAGACAAGGGGGTGGAAAAGAGAAAGAATAAGAAAAAGAACGAACTGATTTGGTGACCAGGTGGATTTGGGAGGAAGGAGAAAGAAGCAGTCACAGGTAACTCCCGAGGTTCCAGGTTAGATGATTGCGTGGAATGGTGTTGCCAGTCACCAAGATTTGAAATACTGGGAGGGAAACAAGTTTGGACCTGCAGCCTCGGAGATGTCTGGAAGTGTGTTTCTGGATGGATCTGTCTGTGCATTGGAGGTTCTTCAGAAAACTGATGGCAGTTGAAGTTTCAGTCAGGGTCATTTCACCAGGACAAATATATAGCTCAAGAAGAGACCTGAGAATGGAAGATACTAACATTTAGGGGAGAGCATCTCAAACAGGAAGCGATGAAAGAGGTGTGGAAGAGATGTGGAAAGAAGTTGAGGATAGGTTAAAGAACCAACAGATAGTTTGGGAGGTTGAGAAAGTTAACAGCACCAGTACTGAAGAAGGGTCAAGATTTAATGCTGGATTCTTCTTTGTCTTACATTATATATTGCATGTACATTAGTCTTTTCAATTAAATCCCAGGTTCTTTAAAAATTGGGACTTAATGTTGTATTGCTAAAGCATCTAGATTGGTGCTGAGTGTATGGTAAGTGCGCTACATATTCTTTAGTTAACTGGTCAACCGTATTCTACCTCCGCATTTAAACTCTCCAAAGACATCCGATCAGTTTAGGAATGATTCCTTTACCTTTAATTGTTGTCATCAGTGAATGTGCCCATTGTTATAAAGGATTTCTGTCTACTACCAGCAGGCCCAGTATGCTGCCCATGAATTCATAGGCAACTGACCTGAGATTTTAGTTCAAAAATGTTCATCCGGCACACCTGATCCAGGGTGGGACCCAAACATCTGCCTGTTCTCCACATAGATTTGTGGCTGCCTGGAGGTATTGTGCTAGCAGCCACTGGTTGTCATAAAGTACAATCTAATTAGTTACATAAGCTAAGCTGTTCAGCTTTAAGTTCACAAAAATTGCATCAGGAAACCTAGGCATTATATAGGATTGTTTGGAAAAAGAAGATAGCTACTATAAAAGCTTTGTGTGATCTTGACACCTATGTATTGTATGTTATCAACCATCTCCCTGTATCAGTGTTATAAAGAAAAGAAATTCCAAAAAAGAAAAAAAAGAAAAGAAATTCCTCAGCCTATATGTACACCTGGCCATGAGATCCCCCCCGATAAACTGTGGGTGCCCTAGTCTCCGTGTAGAGAGAGAGGGAAAGGTGGAAGGTGCATTTAGAAATTAAGGGTCCCTCTTTCGGTTAGGCAGTAAGGAGTAGTCTCTTGTGTGCAGTATCTCTTGCTGATAGCAGAAAGGATACATTTCCGTCTCTCCCCAGCCTACTGCAGAAGTGGAAAGTATAAAATTAAGTGCCCAGAGCGAAGAAAAGCACCTGGAGCCACATAACCAGCATTTTCTTAAAAATTGTATTTTGCCCTCCCAAGCTCTATCCCAGAGCTTTCTACATGTATTTTAGGAAAAAAAAAAACTTCACTTATGCTCCCACAGTTCAAAGTGAGACATGAAACATATTTTTCTTTAAGAATTGTTGAGCTGTTTCCTTGCTCTGTCACTTTACCTCTATGGAAGATGAAGAAAGATTACACCAGAGACTAAAAGGAAAACTGGTGACTTAACAAGATACCAAAATATCCCTTTCCTGAAACTTAGTGAAAGGAACCATGAAACAAAAATAAGGAAGAGGATTTCCAGTCAAGATGGAGGAGTAGGTAAATGCTATTCTTGCATCCTCTCACAACCACATCAGAATTACAACTTGACTACAGAACAACCATCATTGAGAATCGCCTGAAGTCTAGCTGAATAGAAGTCCTACAACTAAGGACATACAGAAGATGCCACATTGAGACATGGAGAACACGGAATGGGCTGGTCTCAAACCTTTGTGTGAAAGTTAAAAATTGGGAGGGATATCTCAGCTATGGAGCTCCCCTCTGAGGAGTGAGGGGTTCCAGCCCCACACGAGACTCCCCAGCCAAGGTTCCAGTGTCACAAAGAGAAGTCCCACAACTTTTGGCTGTGAAAACCAGCGGAGATTGTGGCTGAGTGAGATGGAGAGCTGCTGAAGTCCCAGGTGTTCCTGTTAAATGGCCTGTGCGTGGTGCACAGACTTATTCGCTGAAGGCATCACTCGCTCTGAGCTCCAGCGCTGGGGCAGCAGCTCAAAATGTGCCAGGGACACGCAGGGAGGAACTGAATTGTCTGACTTCTGGGCAAGGGCTCGAGAGGCAGCTTTCTCCCAGACAGAAGTGCTGGCAGGTGCCTTGTTCCTTTGTTGGCCCTCCCACCTCCAGGCATGCATACGCAGGTGGCTGATGTATCTGAATCTCCATCAACCTGGCTAACACAGGTCTCCCCACCCTGGTGATTCCCTGAGACCCTGCCACACCCAACTTGTGGGCCTACCCAAGCCTCTTCCAGTGGCTTTTACATACAAACGACCTTGGCTCATGCTGCAGAATTTCCTAAAACCTCTCAAAGATTCACAAACTGCAGACTAACAGCATCTGGCCTCAGCATGCCCCGTACCTCTTGCTGAGCAACCCCAAACCTGGCTTTGGCAGTGCCAGCCATGGTTTGCAGCTTGGCCTATCCCAAGTGCCTTCAATCCCAGCCCCGGTGGCAGACATCTGCAAATGGCTTTGTGGCTCATTCCAGGTGGCCCTGGGCAGGGCACAGGCTGTAGCTGAACTTGGCCTGTGGCAGGGCCCCTCCGAGGAGGCCCTAAGGCCAGCATGCCTGGTCGCTGGCTTTGGACCAAGCTGGAGCACCACCAGGCTCTCTCCTCAGAACACATCCAAAGCGCAGACTTGGCAGGCACCAGAGCCCTGCTAAAGCAAATCCTGCTCCATAGGGTCAGCTCTTGCACAACAACTCCTCTATGAGTCATGGCCAGTCTTCACAACCAATCAGCCTAAGGGTCAATCCCTCCTACAGACGTGCAAACAGCAACTAAGGCTCAACTATAACAGGAGGGCACACACAGCTCACACAAGGGACATACCTAGAGCACCCGGCTCAGGTGACCAGGGAGACTGAACCCCTGGGCCCCACAGGGCACCTACTACATAGTAACACTAAACACTGGGAAACAAAGCAGTTCTACCTGATTCATAGAAAAAAACAGAAGGAGGCAGCCAAAATGGGAGACAAAGAAACGTGCCAAATCAGAGAACAGAACAAAAATCCAGAAAAAGAACTAAACAAAATGGAGACAAGCAACCTACCAGACGTAGAGTTCAAAACACTGGTTATAAGGATGCTCAGTGATCTCAGGGAGAACTTCAACAAAGAGATAGGAAACATAAAAATGGAGATAGAAAACAAAAAAGAGCCAGTCAGAAATGAAGAATACAATAACTGAAATAAAGACTACATTAGAGGGAATCTACAGTACAGTAGATGAAACACTTTTGAACCAGCGATTTAGGAGATGAGATAGCAGAAAACACCCAAGCTGAAGAGCAAAAAGAAAAAAGAATCCAAAAAAAAAAAAATGTGGATAGTTTAAGGGGCCTCTGAGACAAGAGTACCAACATTCACATTATTGGGGTACCAGAAGGAGAAGAGAGAGAGCAAGGAATTGAAAACGTAGTAAAGAAATAATGATGGAAACCTTCCCCTAACCTGGCAAAGGAAATAGACATACAAGCCCAGGAAGAGCAGAGAGTCCCAAACAAGATGAACCCAAAGAGACACATTATAATTTAAATGCCAAAGGTTAAAGACAAAGACAAAAAGAGAATCTTAAAAGCAGCAAAAGAAAAGCAGTTAGTTATCTAGAAGGGAGTTCCCATAGACTGTCAGCTGATTTCTCAACAGAAGGTAATGGCAGGAAATATTCAAAGTGATGAAAAGAACAACCAAGTACAACCAAGATTACTCTACCCAGCAAGACTTATACTGTGTTTCCCTGAAAATGAGACCTAGCTGGACAATCAGCTCTAATGAGTCTTTTGGAGCAACAATTAATATAAGACCCGGTCTTATTTTACTATATTTATATTAGTCTTATATTAATATAATATAATATAGTATAGTATAATATAATATATAATATAATATATAATATAATTAATATACTTCCAGGTCTTATAGTAATTTTTGCTCCAAAAGACGCATTAGAGCTGATTGTCCGGTTAGGTCTTATTTTCAGGGAAACACGGTATTTAGAATCACAGAGGTAAAGAGCTTCTCAGACAAGAAAAAGCTAAAGGAGTTCATCAACTCCAAACCAGTATTACAAGGAATGTTAAAGGGACTTCTTTAAGAAGGAGGGAAAAAAGATAAATGTGAATAATAAAGTGGCAATAACTACATATCTATCAACATTTTCTTTCAATGTAGATGTATGAAATGCTCCAATCAAAAGATAGGATGGCTGGATAGGAAAACCAGACCCTTACATATGCTGCCCACAGAAACTCACTTCAGATTGAAAGACACATACAGACTGCAAGTAAGGGGATTGAAAAAGACATTTCATGAAAATGGAAACAAAAATCTGGTGTAGCAATACTTGTACCGGACAAGACAGACTTTAAACAAAGACAGACTTTAAAACAAAGGCTATTAACAAGAGACAAAGGAGGACCCAGTGATCCCACTACTGGGTATTTATCTGAAGAAACCCAAAACACTATTTCAAAGAGACATGTGCGTCCAATGTTTATTGCAGCATTGTTTACAATAGCCAAAATATGGAGGCAGCCTGGGTGTCCTTTAATGAGTGAATGGATCAAGAAGAGGTGGTACATATATACAGTGGAATATTACTCAGCCATAAAAAAGAATTAAATCTTGCCATCTGCAACAACATGGATGAACCTTGGTGGTATGCTAAGTGGAGTAAGTCACACAAAGAAAGACAAATGCCATGTGATTTCACTTATATGTCAAATTTAAAGAACAAAATAAATGAAGAAACAAACTCACACATACAGAGAATATTTCGATTGTTGCCAGATGGGAGGGGGGTTGCAGGGACGGGTGATAAGGGGGAAGGGAGTAAGGAGTACAAATTGGTAGTTACAAAATAGTCATGGGGATGTAAAGTATAGATAAGAAATAAATAGTCAATAAGAAATAAATAAGCACCCTGGCATATGGGCAAAACTGAGGCTTCTATAAAAAAAAATACAGGAGAAATTTCATCAACTGAAATTTGAAATATCCTGTCTTAAAACATGAATTACAAGGGCTGTCTGCCAGTTTAAGGTCAATTTGAATTAAAATAAAGGATGACATGGGTTATATATATAACTCTCAGTACTGGGAAAAGCATTAGTGGAGACTCAGAGGGACCACACAACTTGGAGAGATGGGTTAGAGACCACCCACCTAGAAGGCATGCTCTTTGGAAAGTTGAGAATGCAAAGTCTCCCTTTTCCTCTCTGCTCCAGCTTCTGATGGGGATAAGGTGTGGGGTGTGGACGGTTGGCTGGACAGATGGAAAGACATATCCTAGGAGCCAGCTTTGTAGCCAAGGGCCAGCGGTATCAAACAAAGGCCATTGTGCAGAGAGAAATACTTGCTGAACCACCAGACAAAAGTCCTGCAAACCGTCCGGTTTTATTTTAACTTGATGTCTTATCAGAGTAACCACTTCACTCCCATATGAGGGAACAAATGAGAATCCCAGATTCAAGACAGCACAACCCAACTCTCAACACTCAAATTTAGAGGTGTTGGCCCCAACAACCAGAGAGCACAGAGATGAAATTTCCCAGTTGCAGCTGTCCACAGCCAGCTTCAATTACTCCCATCCCCCTTCAGGTTACTGAACATTTGAACTAATAATTTGAAACCTCTGTAACACCCAATTCTCTGGCTTAATTTCTAAGAGAAGACAATGTCCAGATAGAGAGGAGTAAGGAGATTCTACCCTTTCTGTTTTGGGGGCAAATGAGTCTAGACCCTTGGCTTTCAGTTGGGAATTATTTTATCACTTTTCCCCAGGGGATGTTGACAATGTCTGAGGGCATTTTTCGTTGTCACAATTGGTGTGGTACTACTGGCATCTAGTGGGTAAAGGCCAGGGATGTGGCTAAGCCTTCAACAGTGCATGGGACAGCCCCCACAGTAAAGACTCATCCAGTCCAAAATGTCAATAGTGTCAAGCAGGAGAAATCCTGGAGATAAACTTCCTTCATTGAAAAATTAACAAGCAAGCAAACAAAAAATCCGTCACACAATCCATTCAAATTCTGAGTGGAAAGTATAGGGGTTATTAGAACATTCAGAATGAAGATTTATATTAGGAAAGACAAGAGGAGTTGGAACAACTCATTTATATCTTCAAGGAAGTTGAATAAAATGTTCACAGTGAAACCAGAAAGCAAAGATGGGGCTTTAGAATGAAGTTACAGAGAAGCCACAAGAAGTATGGATTAAATTCCAGAAGAAGCATGCCATTGCACAGAGCACTTACAACTATACTACAAGCTGTGAAAAGCAGAATCAGCGTTACAGAAAAAGCTAATCAGTGAAGAAGGGGGACAAGCATGAAAGGCCCCTCCAAAACAGGGGAAGAAAATAGAAATGAACATCATAAGAGTGGAGATAAGAGATACAGAAGGGATCCTTTCCACAGATTCAGTCTGTGGGAAAGTTGGGATCATTCCTTGGTGTTCCCAGTGTAGAGCATGCAGCAAACTGAACAAAGGCAAGCACGTCAAAGATAGGGTAGAAAACTTGTCTGAAATCAAAATGAAGAAAAACGGACAAATAATGATCCTGATGAAGTTACTTAATTATAGGATGAAGAATTGCCTACAAATAAATTAACCCCCCAAAAATGAGTTGGTCACATTCACTTGGTGTTTTTAAACTTTTTTTTTTTTTTTACTTTAAAGAAAATACTTTTTAAAACCATTCTTTTAATTGAAATACACATATAGGGAGATAATGTACATCTTAGGTGTACAACTAAATACGGTTTGACAAAAGGCATACGCCTTGTGTAACCACATTTAGATCAAGAAACAGAACTTGGACAGCCCCTCAGAAGTTCCCTCAGGCCCCCCCAGTCATGACACCTGATCCCCTCCAGCAAACTATGGCCTGCAGACCAAATCTGGCCCACACTTGTGAGCTAAAATCGATTTTTCTGTTTTTAAATGGTTAAAAAAAAATCAAAAGAAAGCTATTTCAAGGCTCATGAAAATTCCATGAAGTCCAAAAAGTTCTAAACTTAGTCCCTAAGTTTTAATGAAACAGCAATGCTCATTTGTTTATGCACTACATCAGCGAAGATGAGACTGCATGCCTCCCAAAGCCTTAAATGTTTGCCATCTGGCCCTTAATATAAAACGTTTGCTGACCCCCGTCCTAAGGTAACTGTTCTAACTTTTAACCACATTGATCAGTTTTGCCTGTTTTTGAACTTTATATATATGGAATCATACATGAGTGTGTGTGTGTGTGTGTGTGTATCCTTTTATAGTTTGGCTTTTGTTCATTGTTGTGTTTGTGATACGGATCTGTGTGTGTGTAGCGGTACCTGTAGTTCATTTATTTTCATTGCTGTATAGTATTCCATTTTATGAATATACCGCTACCTGCTAGATCGTTGATAGTCCTTTGGATTGTTTCCAATTTGAGGTTACGAATCATGCTGATGTAAGAGGTTCTTACATACTCTCTTGGCACACGTATAGATACACATATTTCTTTTGGGTATACTTGTATACATAGGACTGAAATTATGTAGGCTTAGCTTTAGTAGGTCACCACATTTTCTGAAGTGGTTATAACAGTTTAAACTCCGACCAGCAGTGCTCCACTTCTCATTGGCAAGTGTTTGAACAGTCTTCCTGCCATTGTGGTCGGTGTATAATCCTATCTCATTGTGGCTTTAATTTACATTTCCCTGATGACTAATGAAGTTGAGCAGCCTTTATTATGTCCTCTTTTGTAGAGTACCTGTTCAAGTCATTTGCCGATTTCTCTTTTGTGTTTCGTTTTCTTACCGCTTGGTAAGAGTTATTTATTAATTCTGGATATGAGTTCTTTGCTGGATATATGTACTGCAGTTCTCAGAGCACTGAGGTAAACATGTGATCTAAGGATTCTGTACTCAGTGACGTTACCATTCATATATAAAGCCTTCATAAAAACATTTCCAAATATGCAAGAACTCAAATTTTCTGGAAATGAATCAAATAAGTTAACAGATTGGGAGCTTGTAGTATGAAGGGTCTGGTAGTGAACACGAAATGTATTCAAATATAAAGTCCAAATTTAAATAATTGTAGTAATTTTTTCCTAAAACAAGATGTAATATATTTACGTCCACTATACTTGAAATAAATTTATTTTAAATATCTCTTTTATAATAGAGAGAGGGAAATACCGTGTTTCCCTGAAAATAAGACCTAGCCGGACCATCAGCTCTAATGCGTCTTTTGGAGCAAAAATTAATATAAGACCTGGTCTTATTTTAATATAAGACCAGGTCATAATATAATATAATATAATATAATATAATATAATATAATGTAATATTGGGTCTTATATTAATTTCTGCTCCAAAAGACGCATTAGAGCTGATGGTCCAGCGAGGTCTTATTTTCAGGGAAACACGGTATGTTCATGATGATACGAACAACAAACATGAGGTAAAGTGAAGGAGGAGGTGGGAGGAATTATAAGGGTGCTAACTTCTTTCTCTCTAAAAGTCACATTAGCATTACTAAGAACATGCTACAGATTTTCCAGATTATGGGGGGAGGGTGGTAAAAAATAAAACATGTATAACAAAAGATAAGAAAGAAAACAAGGAAACATGGAAAACATAAAATGACAAACCCTGTGCATGTGTTATAACCGTAAATGTAAATAGGGTAAACTCCTGTGTTGAATTTAAGATTAATGGCATTAAACAGCACCAACATGGTTAATACACGTTATTTTTGTGGGAAAAAAAGCATATATTAATCACTGATTCAGAGCATACACTGCATATTACTGGACGTTACCACAACCTTGCGAAGTGTTGTAAGCTGTCTGGTGCCACAACTGAGTACAAACCTGTTACCACACGAAAAGACACACACACACACACACACACACACACACACACACACGAGGATATATATATATATATTTAAAAATTAGGATACTTTGTAAATGTATCCTGGTTTTATAAATAAGCATACTTGGTTATAAGTCCAATTTCTTCCCATAGAATATCTTCTCCCTGATATATATAATCAAAGAAAAGGATCTACATATCACGGAAAGGGATATAATTGAAAGAAACAATACTTCTAAGAGACTCCTTGGGCTGCCTTGTAAACTGCTGAAAGGAAGAGAATAACTTTGGGTTTATTTGGCACTTGGAGCTGTATCTGCCCTTTATGTTTTGTGACTTTCCCCAGAGAAAACCTGACCATTCCGTGCCCAGGTTGGCTTGGTTTTGGATCTTGATACCTTTTTTCCTAGCTGCTGGGATGGAGTTGCCAAGATTTGGTTTGCATCCTCTCCTTGAAAATCTCCTTTCTCTGCCCTTAACTGTAAGTTTTGAGTTTTTCTGATTTGGGACACAGGTTAGTTACCAAGAGCTGTATTACGTTCTAGTTCCAGTGTTAAGAGCCTGCAGTCAATCCATTGCTTTGACTTTTCTCTAGACAATAGAAACTGGAATACAGCCCAGACGTTCTGGCATGTTCTTACGTTCTATTTTCTGTATACTGTATGGTATCCTAATGCCTGTAAAGAGCTTTCAGACACTGCCTCCAACACCCACACTCTTACATTCTCTTTCTCTGTAGCCCCCTCGGTCTCCTCCCCTCCCCCACTCACATGTATCCTTCTGTCATCCTCTCTGTTTTATGGTGCAAAATAGTGTCTATTTGGAGCAAGTCATTTTTAATCCTTTAGTTGAAAATATTCACTCATTCATGAAATACTTAAGTGTTAATAGTTTGAGAACTGGACTAGGTATACCTCACATGTCATGTAATACTCAACAATTCTGTAATGTCAAAACATTATTTTAATTGCTTTAAGGCACATAAGGGTTGTGTAACTTGGCCACAATCACATAAATTGTTTGGCAGAGTCTGGACAGCAGCTACATTTTGAGTTCATGTAATGCACTTTGACCTTGACGTATTTGACACAAGAAGGCATGAGGATTAGAGAGGCTGGGAAGGTAACTCCTCACAGTTGCCCAGGTCTCTGCAAAAGCCATGTTCATTCTGCTGTTCCATGTTAACATTGAAAATGGCCTGTGATACGTGCTTTGATATTTTTGTTGTATGCAAGGTGCTCTGGGAATCCCGGGGGAAAACGAACCTGAGAAGTCCAATAGGGTTTCACTGAAAAGGAGGCATTCAAACGAGGCCTTAAGAGATGAGTTTTACAAAGACAGCAATAAAGGAGGGCACTGTTATCAATGAGAACATGTTGAACGACACAGGGATGTCGCCAGTAATGCGGAAGAATCTGCGGAGGCTATTGCAGGGTGCAAGACTGGGAAGTAGGCGGACGTGGCTCTGCGGGAACCGTGTGGACTGTGCCCTGGAATTCGGGTTCTGTCTTCTGTCCAACATGGAGTTATCAGTGGGAAGTGATGACGTCGCACTTCTGTTCTGGGGAGTGTAACTGGTAGTGTTGGGTACGATGATCTCGGAGGGCTGAGACTAGTTAGGAGACCATGACAGTAATTCAGGCAAGAGCCTGACCCAGGACATTGAGGGGAATGAAGAGCCTCTGTGAGCAGAGCCAGAAGCAGTAGGCAACTTCCTTCAATTCACTGAACTGCACACACCATTGCCAAACTTGCTCCTATGCTGCTGCTGCTTTTTTTTTTTTAACTTTTATTTATTTGTGTTTTTCCGGAACCCATCAACTCCAAGTCAAGTGGTTGTTTCAGTCTAGTTGTGGAGGGCACAGCTCACAGTGGCCCATGTGGGGATCGAACCAGCAACCTTGTTAAGAGCACCGAGCTCTAACCAACTGAGCTAACCAGGCGCCCCCTCTTATGCTTATTCTTAGTGTGGGTAATAGTATATACACCTTTATGCTTGTGTATGTGTACATATATACACATGTGGGATTGTGTGTACACTAACTAGCATATTAGACATGCTATATTGAAATTTTTTGGAACTAGTTAATTAAACATTGTTTCAGTCTTACAGCTTTCTTTTGGTATTCTGAATCCATTTATTTTCTTTCCAGTCACAAATATTTTTTAATCATTTTTTTTCAGTTACTCTTGACATTCAATATTATTTTATATTAAAGTGTACAGCATAGTGGTTAGACATGTGTGTGTGTCTGTGTGTGTCTGTGTGTGTCTGTGTGTGTGTGTATGCACATACATATACTGGGAGTGCCAAAAAAATATATACAAGTGGATACTTTGGTCAACGTTGCTCAAGCAGAAATTTCTGGATGCTGATGGTAACTACTTTGAGCACCTCTTGTAGATGCAGAAGTCAAACATGACTTGTATTCATCCTTTGTTATTGGTATATATCATTACAATTTTAATACAGTTTTCCTTTCTCAAAATGTGTATACATTTTTTTGGCACACTCTATATATACATACCCTGTTTCCCCGAAAGTAAGAACTAGCCGGACAATCAGCTCTAATGCGTCTTTTGGAGCAAAATTTCATATAAGATCTGGTATTATATTATATTTATTATATAAATATTATATTATATTTATATAATAAATATATAATATATTTACATAATATTATATTATATTATGACCCAGTCTTATAGTAAAATAAGACTGGGTCTTACACTAATTTTTGCTCCAAAAGACACATTAGAGCTGATTATCCAGCTAGGTCTTATTTTCGGGGAAACACAGTAGTATGTATATAATTGACTGGTATAAGTATTGCTACCACAGCTTTTATATTTCTTTGTTTCCATTTTCATGAAATATCTTTTTGCATCCCTTCACTTTTAGTCTGTATATGTCTTTCAATCTGAAGTGAGTCTCTTATCAGCAGCATATGTAAGGGTTTTGTTACCCATTCAGCCATCCTATGTCTTTTGATAGGGGTATTTAATCCATTTACATTTAAAGTAATTGTTGATAGATACGTAGTTATTGCCATCTTATTCATATTTTTTATCTTTCCCCCCCCTTTTTAAAAACGTACCTTGGACATTTTTTGTAATACTGGTTTGGTGGTGATGAACTCCTTTACCTTTTTCTTCTCTGGGAAGCTCTTTATGTGTCCTTCAAATCTAAATGATAGCTTTGCTGAGTAGAACAATCTTGGTTGTAGGTCCTTGCTTTTCATCACTTTAAATATTTTGTGTCAATCCCTTCGGGCCTGCAAAGTTTCTGTTGAGAAATCAGCTGACAGTCTTATGGGGGCTCCCTGATAAGTAACTAATGGCCTTTCTCTTGCTGCTTTTAGGATTCTCTTTGTCTTTAACCTTTGGCATTTTAATTATAATGTGTCTTGGTGTTGGCCTCTTTGAGTTTATCTTGTTTGGGACTCTGTTATTCCTGGGCTTGTATGTCCTTTTCCTTCACCAGGTTCGGGAAGTTTTCAGTGATTATTTCTTCAAGTAGGTTCTCAATTCCTCGCTTTCTTCTCTTCTCCTTCTGGTACCCTTGTCATGCAAATGTTATGCTTGATGTCCCAGAGGTCCCTTAAACCATCCTCATTTTTTTGGATTCTTTTTTTCTTGTTGCTGTTCTGCTTGGATATTTTCTGCTACCTTGTCTTCCAAATCGTTGATTTGATCCTCTGCTTCATCCAGTCTGCTGATGGTTTCTTCTAGTGCATTCATTTCAGTTATTGTATTCTTCACTCTGACTCATTCTTTTTTGTGGTTTCTATGTCCTTTTTTATGCTTGCTATCTCACTGAGTTCCTTGAGCATACTTATAACTAGTGTTTTGAACTGTGCGTCTGATAGGTTGCTGGTCTCCATTTTGTTTAGCTCTTTACCTAGAGTTTTCTCCTGTTGTTTTCATTTGGGACACATTTCTTTGTTTCCTCATTTTGCTGCCTCTCTGTTTGTTTCTGTCTATTAGGTAGATCTGCTGTGTCTCCCAGTCTTTAAAGTGGACTTTTGTAGTAGGTGCCCTATGGGGCCCAGTGGCAGTGTCCCTGGTCACCTGCACCAGGTGCTCCAAGAGTGTCCCTTGTGTGGGTTGTGTGTGCCCTTCTGTTATAGTTGAGCCTTGGTTGCTCTTGGCCCATCAGTAGGTGGGATTGATTCTCAGGCTGACTGGCTGTGGGGTTTAGCCATGTCCACAGCTTACGGGCTGCTGTGCAGGGGTGCTTACCCCATGTAGCAGGATTTGCCCCAGTGGACTCTGGTGGCCACTGAGACCACCCTCTGGGCGTACCGCTTGTAGGGCTAATTGGGTGGTGCTGTGCTGTGCTGTGGTCTGAAACCCACCTCCAAGTATGTTGGTTCTGGGGCCTCTTGGGAGGGGCTCCAGTGCAGGCCCAGTTCACCCACTGCCTGTGACCAGCCAGAGACTACCTGGTAGGAGCTAAAAAGCAAGCTGCAGTTGGTTGTTCCCTGTACTAAACCTGGAGGCACATGGGAGAGGCCAAGTTCAAACCGAGGATCACTTTCACCAGTACCAGGCCTGGGGTAACTGTAAAAAGCCAGGACACCCTGAGGTTTGCTGCCACCTGCTGCTCCCGTAAGGCTCAGTGTCTGATAAAGCCTTGTATGGCACATGAGTTGAGTGAGGCGAGTTCTCAGGGAGTCACCAAGGTGGGACAAGTTGTGTTCAGGAGTTTATGTAGATTCTGGTTTGGATCCCGTGCTGAGCCTGGAGCTACTCAACAAATGTCTCAGAGCACACTGAGGCTAGTCACTGCCCATGTGGGGACCACAGACCCCCGAGAGTTGTTCAAGAAAGTACTACATGGGCATGACTGGCTGCTCATCAAGAAAGTGCTTCCGGCGTTGGGCAAGTTGCGTGGGGCAGTGTCCCAGGGAGTCACCTGGGTGGCATGAGCAGAGGTCACCAGGCCAGTGCAGATTCAGATTTGGCCATGCCCATGGGAGGTGGGCTCAACACAGGAAAGATGGCGCTCACCTGCTGGCTGCATGGGAAGAGGACCCCACATGGGGAAAATGGCAATTGTCCCTTCAGTCATTGCCCCAGAGCCACATAACTCATTCTTTCCCTGTATGTCTCTGATGCCCCTCAAGTCACTGTCCCTCCACCTGAGCCCAGGATGAGTGTCTGTGAGGAGTGAGTCTGTGCTCGGGCGCTTTAAGAGGTCCCTTGTATACCCTTCCCAATCACATTCCTCTCCCATCCCCCAGAGGTAACCACTCTCTTGACTTGTGGTTTCCTTTCCAAAAACAATGATTTCCTTGTTTTTCTTTATATTAAAGTTAAATCATATGAAATTGCCATTTGATTGTAGGTAAAAATTTTTTAACATCTGCAATTTCATATTTCAACCTAGTAGTTTTACCACCTATGGAGCTCTAAACAGTAGAGTTAAGCCTGGTTTTGAATATTATTTCAGTGTAATCTTACTGTATTTGTCCTGTGCTATGCTTCTTTCTCTCACTGTGTTGTAATATTCAGCCATGTTGTTGCAAGTTGTCAGTTCTCATTGCTGGATGTATGCCGTTATATGACTACTACATTTTATGTGTCTGTTCCACTGTTGCTAGATTATGGGTTGTTTCCAGTTTTGACTACTGCAACTAGTGTTGCTGTGAAAATTCTTGTACATGTTTCGATGCTTGTGGCCAAGATTTCCTCTAGGACAGGATCAGTAAATTTGGGCCTCCTGCCTAGTTTTTTGTTTAATGGTTTATTTTGAAATAATTTTACATTTGTAGAAGAGTTGCAGAGTTGTACAGAGAGTTCCTGTATACCCTGTACCCACCTTCCCCTAATAAAAATGCCTTATGTAATTATGGTACATTTAAAACTAAGACATTAATGTTGGTACAAAACTATTAGCTAAAGACTCTTTGGGTTTCATCAATTTTTCCACTGGTATTTCTTTTCTGTTAGAGAGCCCAATACAGGATACTACATTGCATTTAGTTGTCCTGTCTCCTTAGATATGAAACAAACTTTCCAACTGTAGTACAGTATTTGTATGAAGTACTTTTTGTTTTTAGCCTTATAGTACCCAGTCAAAACACTGTTTTCCAGAGTTACTAGTACATAGTTTTTCGGGTCTCGTTTCTTTCACTTAGAAAATTTTATTTAAACTTAATCCATATTGTTGTGTGAATCAGTAGTTTCTTCCTTTTTAAAAAAATTCAGTGAAGTTCACATAACACAAAATTAACCATTTTAAAGTGAACAATTCAATAACATTTAACATATTCACAATCTTGTGCAACTACTTCCTCTACCTAGTTCCAAAACATTTTCATCACTCCAAAATAAAACCCTGTATCCATGAAGCAGTTACCCTTTGTTTCTTCCTCCTCCCAGCTTCTTGCAACCACTAATATGCTTTCTGTTTCTGTGCACGTACCTGCTCGGGATATTTCATGTGAATGGACTCATACCGTATGTGATCTTTTGTGTCTGCCTTGTTTCACTTGGCATAATGTTTTTAAGGTTTATCCATATTGTAGCATGAATCAGTACTTCATTCCTTTCTTTTTTAAAATTGTAACATAAAATTTGTCATTTTAACCGTTTTTAAGTGTACAGTTTAGTGGCGTTACATTCACAGTATTATGTAAGTATCTATTTCCAAAACCTTTTTGTTGCCATAAACAGAAACCTTGCACCCATTAATAACTCCCCATTCCCACTCCTCCCAGCCCCTGGTGACCTCTAATTTCTATCTCAGTGAATTTGCCTGTCCTAGATAGTTCATATAAGTGGAATCATACACTATTTGCCCTCTTGTGTCTGGCTTATTTCACTTAGCATAACGTTTTTAAGGTTCATCTATGTTACAGCAGGTGCCAGAACGTTTTTCCCTTTTTATGGTTGAATAATATTGAATGGTTAGAACACATTTTGTTTATCTGGTGATGGATGCTTGTGTTGTTTTTACCTTTGGGCTTTTGTGAATAATGGTACGAGCATGTGCATACAGCAACTGTTGAACCCTTGTTTTCAGTTTGTTTGGGCAGATACCTAGGAGTGGAGTGGTCTAGACTATGTACAATAAGAAGCTGAATTCCAACGTGGGTAGACCACGGTCTTTACAACACATGGTTATTAGATTTTCAAATTTTTGCCAGTTTGGCCTGTGTGTAATGGTATTTCATTGTGATTTTAATTTGTATTTCTTAATTTCTAATGGGGTTGAACACATTGTCACATGTTTAAAGCCATTTGAATTTCCTGTTTTGTAATGTGCCCATTAATTTTTTTATTGGTGGTTTGCCTTTCTAAATGAATGTTGATGAATTGATGTCTCCAAATAATGTTTACTCTGTGTTTCTGCAGAACAAATAGTGGAGAAAGATGAAGGTCCGTATTATACTCACCTGGGATCTGGCCCCACGGTAGCCTCTATCCGGGAACTCATGGAGGAGCGGTGAGTTGATGTACAGATGTCCAAGGAAAAGTGGGCAATTTATTAATAGAATATGGATTTTTAAGCCTCTCTCATTTTCATTGCCTTGTACTAGATGACATACAGAAAGGAATATTGACATTCAGGCGGTGGAAGGTTGAATGTGGGATTCTTACCCCTGGTGCTTTTGGGTTTCTATCTGTAGATCTGCCTTCCATCTATCCTCTTCCCCTCTTTTCTCTCTCGCTCTTTCTTGAAATGGTTTTTATTGAAGAAATGTCGTCGAATGGTCATATGTCCTATAGAGTTTCCCATGGTCTGAATTTTGCTGCTGTCTTTCCTGTGGTATTAACCTGGTTATCTGCTGTACGTCCCATAAATTGGTAGTTAGATCTAACGGCTTGACCAGAATCAGATTGCTTTTTCTTCCTTTTTTTCAAAACAGCTTCATGGGTGATATTTTGTACCTCCTACAGGAGGAAGGTATTGTGTCATCTTTGGCCAGTGGATGCCTGTTCTGGGTGTCTCCTGAGTCCTTTTGACATGATCCTAGGACTCTTTAATCACTTTCTTGATTTCTCGTGTGACAAGCTGTTCTGGGCTCATGTGTACGTTTACCCAAGAAGTCCCGGTTCCTTTTATTGTGGGAAAAAGCATTTAGAAAACAGACTCTGGGTGCTCTGCATGTTCATTGCTGCTGGGGTGCTGCTCATTGTTTCTAGGCCATTTTATTAGAAGGCGCTAAATTGTGTGTGTAGGTTTTTGATTTTTGTTATTGTTTAGTGATTAACTATTAATACATCATGAGTTTATAATGGCATTTCCAATTCACACTCAAGACTATAGGGTTTTTCCTTTATAGCTCTGTTTCGGTTGTTTAAGCAGCTTTTATAGATAGAGAGTTTAAAGTCTGTGTACATGTCCACAAGGGATTTCAAATGCTATGAGTTCCAGTAGATGGAGAGGTAAGATAGGAGGAGGGTTGTGAGCATAAACTGAATTGACTATATGTAAAACCGTGCTTATTAGCAAATACTACACACAGGGTGTCCACCTCACGTACACATGTACTGGCTGCATTTTTCATAACAAGTATTAGTATTTTAATAGTGAAGTCAAAGGTTATATAGACATAAACATGTTTGTTCATACATACACATACAGATGTGAGGAAGGCTGAGTGGCTCAGAGTTTAAGAACCAGATTTTGTCTGACCAGGGGAGCCAGACTAACTCATCATTATAATAATATAGCAGGGAACATGATTTTGAACTGAATAATAATTCCCCTGAATGAATCAAAGGTAAGATGGATGGCGGACAGTGATCTGCTGTAATCACTCTTAATCATCCTGTACCATCTGGAAACATTCATATTCAATGCATGCCATCAGCAGAGCAGTTGATCAAAGACCCAATCTGTAAATTCAGATCTAATTGGACCTCTGAGTCCACGAGAATGAACAGATTTAAAACAGGGTGTGCGTGTTGTGTGTGCATGTGCCCACATGTATGTGTATGCATTGCAGTTTCAAGGTTGCATAAGACATCATTTTGGCCATGGATTTTTGTAAGGAATCCTCGCACTTATCTTTGCTGTGGGGGAGTCCAAATGTATGTTTGATCGGAGACAGTTTTTGTGTGTGTTTGTTTCTTGGTCACAATTTTACAAGATTTCTAGATAGCTGTCTAGATAATTTTCAGTTTTGAAACAAGGATTAAGAGATAGTGATAAAGTTGAGATTTGTCCTTTTCTTCCCCTCTCATTGCTTTAAAAATAACAGCCAAGTGTAGATTCTTCAGAAACTGATCCAAGAGAGGAATTCCTTTCCAGACCAGGAATACTCATGTTTTTCCTCAGCAACTGGTTTATTTTTATCTTGAGGACCTTGTAAATCATGTAACAGATTGCGTTTCCATCTTTATGTTGGCAGTTAGTAAGCTTCGAGGCAGATTTGTAGATTCCCCGTTAGGAGGAACGTAAGTTCTCATCGTTGGCCCATCGGGGCCTATTCAGGTTCACTCCTGCCTCCTTGTGACTTGATTCTAAGGAGTCTTCATTAGCTTCCTTGAGTTTTCATATGATGAAATGTTCCAGGCTCATCTCAAAAACACACAAGACCCCACTGTTTACATTTTGTGTACAACATCATGTTTGTTTCCTGCTTTACCCTGATTCCATCACCTGCTATTTTTAGCATATAGACATCTCTTTAAATTCTTTTCGGAAACAAGGAGGGAAATGAACAATTGATGAATATCACCTGACTGGGGGTCTAGTTTGTGAATGGGCCAGGCTGTCTCTTCCCTAGACCTTCTCCTGGACCCTTTCTCTGCAGGACCACTGTACTGCCAGGAGCTGGCTGAGGCAGGGAGGGGAAGTGTGCTTATGTTGGTGCTTTTCACTTACCTGGTAAAGATTTGGAGAAGTGGGGGGAGTCAAAGCAAATTCTAAACTATTATCCCAATGTATTTATGCATTCCACACTTCCTGGGTACCCAACTCCTCGTTTCCATAGGGAATTGCAGTCAGTTATTCAAATCCGCATCTGAGAATGGTGTGCTACACAGTGTCACATGTCCTTTATTGGAAGGGGCTTCTCTTCAGCTTAGGGGTTCATTAAATGTTTGTTCTAGAAATGAAGAACCAGCACTGTGCTAGCAAATCCTCAGAGTTTGGGGGAGCTGGTCTCATTACTGTGTGATAGAGGTAACCCTGATAAAAATAGCACTTTAGATCAGTGGTTCTGAAACTTGGGCGTGCTGTACTCTCCTGAAGGGCTTGTGAGAGTACGCATCACGGAGTGCCACCCCCCAAGTTTCTGACCCAGCAGGTCTGGGGTGGGACCTTGGAGTCTGCCTTCCTCCTGAGTTCCCAGGTGGCCCTGGACCCACCTGTAAGAACTACTGGGTAAGATGATCAGGTTACCCTCGAGAATAAGGTTTCAGCCTGTCCTTTGCAGACTTAGTTTAGGGTCTAAGAATTCATCTAAATTCTAAAAGGGCCTCTTAATAGTAGGCCAGGAAGTGACATGTTCAAGATAAAAAGAACTAAATCCAGAGTTGGCTGGTTGTCTTTAAGCACTGAGACAGTTCTGGTTTAAAAAAAAAAAAAAAAAAAAAAGTCTAGCTGGTCATTCAGTGCTTAGCCCTTTTATTTGCTCTCAAATATGAAGTTGACGGCAGGCAGCATTTTTCTCAAGGGTGGGATGGTGCAGAAGTTCCTGGTCAGAAAGCCCGCGTCAGTGTCCTCAGCTCACCCTCCTGTGGGGAACATGATATCCTGTCCATTTTGGTGAGAGCAGTGTGGTCACTTCGGGCTGTTCTTCCCACAGCGACCCCAGCACCGAGTGCCCCGGCTCTGCACTCAGGGGCCGCTTCCTGATAAATGCTTGTTGAATTGAAAGCTTTCCAGGTCCCAGACAAAAGCGGCACTATCTGGCCTTTTTTCTAGAGCCACAGCACGTTATACAAACTCCCCCGAGTCCCGTCTTCAAGCACGTGCTATAAGGGACTAACAGAGCCTTAGAATTTTCACGTGGTAATGATCAGAAACACTTTTCAACTCTTCACTGAGACCTGAGTGAACTAGAGAACTCAGAGAACCCTGAGATCAACCTTTTAAAAAATACTTGCTGTCTTTTCCAATCACAAAAATAAAACATGTCTGTAAGAGAACTTCTAAAAAAAGTTTAGAGTGAAGACAACTTTCTAGCAATTATCCTTCCCAGAAGAAACTTTTAAAGAAATGATGCTTACCTTTCAATTTTTTTTCCAAAAAACTGAAGCGTTTACAAACCTATACATATAGATATAAAGAAATTTTGAATGGAATCAATCATACTATGCCCACTGTTTGCAGTTGCTTCCCGCCTTAATTTCATCCATGTCAGTACATGCAATTCTGTCAACTCCTTTTTAGTGGCTACGTGGTTTGCCATTGACTGTGTGGAAATTTGCTATATTTATTATATTTTATTTAGCTAGCCCTATACTGGACACTTAAGTTGTTTCTGACTTTTCTGTTGGTGATGCAACAATAAATCCAATTCCTAAATCTTGTACAGTTATTTCTGAGGTAGAGATTTCTAGAAGGGGAGTGGATGAGATAGAACATATGGGTAACTATACAGTGTATGTAAACAACATTATAATCATAATAGCTATGATAATATTACCTTCTATTAAATAGTATGTTAAAATAATATGCCGTAATTGGGTTCATTGCAGAAATCTAAGGACAGTTTGATTTAGACAGTCTGTTTAAATAGCATGCCATGTTAATTGACCACAGGAGAAAAACCATTCAATCGTCTATCTCCTTAGATGCTAAAAAAATGTACTTGATAAAAGTAATCAATTCTTGATTAAAAATCCTTAGAACAGGAAACCCTTCAAAATAAGGAAGTCTCTGTCTCCATCCCAAAGTCAGCTAACTTTGTGCTCAGTTGTGAATAGTTGGGTACGTTTCTGGTTCCCAACTATTCACAACTGGTAAATTCAGGAAACAAGCAAAGATGCTTACTCACACCTCAGAAGCTCTGGCCAGTACAGAGAGATGAGAGACTGAAATAAAGACATAAAGAGGGAAAGGGGGAGGTGGGAAATGACCGCTATTTGCAGATGATGTAATATTGTGCTTGAAACCAAAAAGCTATTAAAAATAGGACAATTCAGTAAGATGGCTGTTTACATTATTAAGACTAATTAATATTTATTGGGCTCTTCCCTCATGCCAGGACCTTCAAAGCACTTTAAATAATGCACTCCCTGTGGATTACCTCATTTGATCTTTTTCAAAGCTTAGGAGGTAGGAATTATTTTTATCTCCGTTTTACAGATGAGAAAGCTGAGGCTTAGAGAAGTGCAGTCGTTGGACCACAGTCCTTCTAGCAAGAAAGTGGCTGGACTGGCGCTCGAGCCCAGTCTGTCTGACCTCCAAGGCTGTGCTTTAAGCATCGTGGCCCCCAGGTAGTTGTGTGGCCTCGGGCAGATCAGTTCAGCTCTGGGGCCCATAGTTGCATCACCTCTGAATGTGCTGTGGTTAATTAGATGGCCTCAGACTCCTGGAGTGTGTGCACATGTGTGGGGGCCAAGGCAGGAGATTCTATGGGAACCAGATGTGTTTACTGTCCGGGGGAATCTCGGAGCCAGTCTGTGCTTTGTAGGGTCACTTCCCCCCAGCCTCAGCTGCCCTCATCATGTTCAAGTGTCAGCTGTGGATTGTTGAAAGAGAGTAATAAGGGTGTCCCCATTTATTTTCTTTTGTGTATTGAATTTATAAATAGCTGACTCTGGGGGTGACTCAGCCAACAGGGCTGGATACAAATGCCTGCATTTGGCCTTTGGTTTGAGTACCTTTCTGGAGGCTCCGAGGCAATAATCAGGCACATTCTGTTGGACTTCCCCCTCTGCCCTGGGACAGAGCAAGACCAGATGGACCAGAGGCCCTGGGAACCTGGAAGTGGCCACTGTGTCCCCAGAGGCTCTAAGCGCAGAATAAACATTCACATCTTTCTCTTTCTTCTCTGTTGCCCCCACAGTAACTAGAAACCCACTGGGGCTTGCCTTCTTACTGTAAGTTGCTCTCCTTTGGGCTCTGTTGTGCTCATGATGCTTCTGTCTCCCTCTCCAGGTATGGAGAGAAGGGGAAAGCCATCCGGATTGAGAAGGTCATCTACACCGGGAAGGAGGGGAAGAGCTCACGTGGCTGTCCCATTGCAAAGTGGGTGAGTGTCTTGACCCCATGGCCAAAGCTGGGCCTCACTCTCCAGGGTTGGGGTGTGGAGGAAGCAGACATGTTTACTGTCCAGGGAATCTTGGAGCTGGTATCTGGTGCTTGGTTACAGTCATTTTCCCCCAGCTCTTTGTCCTCCTTTTATTTAAATGCCAGCACCTGGCATCCTGGACTGACCTCCAAACTGCTCTGGTCGTTATTCTCGGCGCGTACCGTCTGTGCTTCAGAACTTTTTGGAGAATTGAAGGGGGAGCTGGAGATGGTGTCTTACCCAAGACGGGCCCCACTGTGCCAACTCTTTGACTCCTCTGCCCCTCTGTGTACCTGGAGCTTCCGGCGTTTCTGTCTCCTGTCTGGAAGGGGTGAGGCTAGGCAGGTCAGGGACAGCCTTGCCCCTACGTTGCTTCTGAGCCGCTGTTTCCTGTAAGGCAGCCCGAGTGTCTCAGCAGGAAGATGTCAGTCACTCAGACACCAGTTTCACCCAAACAAAGTTTTCTGACCACAAAGGTGCTTCCAGTCCATAAAGAGAGTTCTAGAACCACCACAGAAAGAGTGCTCAGGGACAGCAGCAAGGTCATCAGGGGCTTTGAGCCCAGCACCATGCTGGTTGCTTGGTAGGGGGATATGCAGGGAAAAGCGAAGGCTCTGTCCCTATGTTCCAGCTGCTTATGATGCCGCGACACGTGAAATAACGTCACAGCGACGTGAATCATCGAGGTTTAACTTTGAGAGGCCAACTTGGTACTGGAGAGTTCAGGGGCAGGAACATCCGGTTAGGTTTCCCGGAGGAGGTGGCCGTGCGTGGGGCTGTGCTTGCAGGACCATATTAAGCGGGCTGAGGCGAGGGTAGCAGCATTCCTGGAGAGAGTCATATGCACAAAGGCAGGAAGGCTGAGTGAACTCTCATGTGGCTCATTTGGGGTGAGGGATGGTGGTAAATGCCCTTTGTCAGCCTGTGTCCGTCTGGGCGCATGCCTGTTCTTATCTTGTATCTACCCCATGCCTTTGCACCTTTGTACTTAATGAACATAAACGGTGTCTGAACTTGAACTACCCCATGTCTGTTTGTAGCAATTTTCAGTCAGTATTGCAGAATTATATGCAACAAAAGAATCTGGAACTACGTAGAGCATTCACAGGTATGAAGAAGCACGTTGTCCCCACCCTCATGAGATGGTCGTTTCAGTGAGAGGCTATGTCTGTCTAGGGCTGATTGGGGGGGGGGGTGTTACCCCCTCAGAGGACCCATCACGGAAGTGACATCTGCCCCTTTCTTCGGCTAATTCATGCAGTGCAGGAATTCCAAAGTCTTGGGCAGGAAACTAAAGATCCTTAGGGCACAGGTAGAGCTAGGGACTGTTCTAGGTTCAGAAACAACACTTGAAGGAAAGAAAACAGCTGGCTATTTTCAGTGGATGGCACAGAAGAAGAGAATATACATTGCCAGCCCTTCGATACCCATGATCAAGCGTTAACACCTGGCCAGGACCTGTGTGTCCCTACCAAGGGCTGGGAAGAGCATGGTGACCTGGGCAGGAAGGAGAGAGGCAACAGTTCCTAGGGCTGTGCGAGGAGAGTAGAATGATGGAGGGTGAGGAACTGGTACTCAGTGTGTCCTCTGGGGTCTGGACAGAGCCCAGAACGGAGCACAGGGAGCACTGTGAACTTAAGGTTTTGTCCAAAGGGTGGAACAGCTCATGGGTGACATCCCTGAGCCCTGGGTGACACTAGCTTTGAAAGAGAAGTCCAGATGGCAGGGAATGCATAGTGACAGCGTTCCCAGAGGTGGGGAAATTCCTGTATCTGATGAGTGAAGATAAAAGGTCAGAAGAAAGAAATTATTTTTTTACGAGAAGAACAAATGGTGGTAGATCATAGAGTTCTTACAGTGGCAAGAAAATGGCAGTAGTGTGTGTGTGTGTGTGTGTGTGTGTGTGTGTGCTTTCTAACCATCTCCTATAGTGGGATGGACTTCTTGTTTTTTTGTCTACACAGCCACCAAACACCCTACGTGTTTTGGTTGGTAGGGTTCATCTAAAGAGTACCCCCTCCTTAGAAGTTGGAAAGAGGCAGGTATTCCCTTCCCTGCCCCCCTGAGGAAGTCACTAGCAAACACCAGGAAGGAAAGATTATTCTTGGTAGCAGAGTGGTGTCAAGAGCCCAGGACAGTGGTATGTGGCCACAGCAAGTGGGACAGTGCCTCTTGTGGCTCTCCCCGTCCTACCTGGTCCCATGTCTGAGCCTGGGCTTTCTTTTCCAACCAGGGTTCGTGTCCCTGTTTGTAGCCTGAACCCCTAACCAGAACCTTTAGCTAAAAGCAGTGTACCTGACAAGTTCTAGAGCTGACTGGCCAGGATCTTGGGAACCAAGTTGAGGCATATCATAGGTACTCAGCAAATGTATGTTAAGAAAGCAGTGGGATGACCCAGAGAGCCACTGGTAGTCTCTGATTTTTAAGGTGGCCTAGACAAAGTGTGAAAGTCACCAAGCATGGGAGTAAAAGAGTGACCCACGTAGCATTCTGAAGGCTCAGAATAAACAGGGGCATGCTAGAAGAGAAAAAAAGGGCTTTTGGTAGAAAAACTGCAGAGAGGCTGGGTGGGCCAGTCTGTAAACGTAACATGTCAGAAGGCAGGTATGTGAAGGCCCATCGGGGGCATGAGACTTACTGGGGATCCCCGGGGAGTGGAGCTAAGTACCAAGGGTGGGAATTACAGGAGGATAGATTTGTGGTTCTGTTGGGTGCTGTGTTGTTCTCAGTGGAGTGTTGCAGGAATTCCTGCCCAGGATCTCGGTGAGATGTTTGTGGTTCTGTGATGGCGTGTGACTCGGGTGCTGCCCTATTTGTGCCTCTCGTTGCCTTTGATGCTGGCATTCCGTCCTGTGCATTCCGTCCTGGGTTCCTTCATAGAGTGTGGGTAGGGTTCCGCCTCCTTATTGTTTTCTTGAGTTGTACCCATAGGCTGGTGAAAGTGCGGCCACAGCGAGCTTCTGCTTGTGCCTAGTGACGTGTGTGTGTGTTTGCCACTTGGGAAACCAAAAGGATGTGGCTCAGTCGCAGCTTGACAGGTCAGGTGTCTCCCTGCATGCTCCGAACACGTGTCCCATGAGTGCAATAAGACAGTGAGCTGCCCTGGACACTGAGCTGAGGCTGACCATAGTGCTCAGTAATCATAGTCACACAGAACACCGTCTTACCAGTACCTGCAGGTCTGTGCTGCTGCCCTGATGTGCCGAGCTCAGTGTGTGGGAAGCCAGGCGATCTTACCGGGAGTTCTAACACGCATGTGTGTGTTCAGGTGTCACGGATCCCAAAAAACAATTTAAAAAATAATGCTATGATTGATGCTTCCATGGGGGCAGTGGCGGGCACCATTTTTGCCATGGCTCAAAGCAGGAACTCGCGACCTAGAGATGTGTTTTCCTTAGCATCCAAGGTGTTCTTTAACATTTTGAAGGAAATTCTGACACCTTCTTCTACATGGATGAACCTTGAGGACATTATGCTAAGTGAAATAAACCCATCACAAAAGGACAAATATTGGACAAGTTCACTTATATGAGCTATTCAGAGTAGTCAAATTCATGGAGTCAGAAAGTAGAATAGTGGTTACTAAGGGTGGGCTGGGGTCAGGAGAATGGAGAGTTAGTGTTTAACTCTTTTGGTTGGTGTTTAATGGGTATAGAGCTTCTGTTTGGGAAGGTGGAAAAGTTCTGCAGATGGAAAAATTCTGGTGATGGTTACACAACAGTGTGAGTGTACTTAATGCCTCTGTACTGTGCACTTCAAAATAGCTACAGTGGTCAATTTTGTATCATGTATATTTTGCCACAAAATTATTGAATTTGGTGTTCTCATCCTTTTAAGGGGAGCTTTCATGTAATGGTATAGATTTCTATTTTCTCCTTACAAAATTGGAAGAGGTAGCTGCACTAGGCTGGAATTGCCTCCATGCAGCCGTTGATGAAGAGGCGGCCTGGCTTCCTCCTTCTGAAAGGGCCGGTGCTTTTCGCGGTTTGGTCCACACCACACCCTGGTCTGACCTCTGGCCTGCGTCCCCCATTTACATCGCCTGCCTGGCTGCCCGTGACACTCCCCGCACTGATGTACTCACGACCAAGTCTGTCTTCAGCCCGGGCGCCTCCTGACGTCCAGGCCCACCCTGCTGCACCTACTGGAAATACTGTGTTTCCCCCAAAATGAGACCTAGCCGGACAATTAGCTCTAGTGTGTCTTTTGGAGCAAAAATTAATATAAGACCAGGTCTTATTTTACTATAATGTAAGACCAGGTATCATATCATATCACATATTATATCATATAATACTGGATCTTATATGAATTTTTGCTCCCAAAGACGCATTAGAACTGATGGTCCGGCTAGGTCTTATTTTCGGGGAAATGCAGTAGCTACTTGGGGGTTCCAAAATACCTCAACCCTGGTGTGTTCCCCGTTAACAATACCCACCCACTCTCCTACACTTAAATGACGTGAAAGTCCTTTAAGACTTTTCTCAGCCCCTATCATCAGATGGTCCCAAAGTCACCCTTCTCCTGAGTATCTCTGAAATCGGTTCCTTTTCCTATTTCATTCTTCACTGCTCTCGTTCCAGACTTGGTGTTTTGCTTGTGTTACGTCCATGGTTTCCTAGCTGGCCCCTTAGTCTCTCTGCTCTCCCAACCATCTGTCTCCCACTTTCTACAGCATGAAGCTATTTACATAAATAAGCCCCTTGCTTATAGTCTTTGGAACCCCCGCCATGAGTCCCTGTCCATCAGCCGGCCTCTCAGAGCACTTCCCCATCTCCCCTCTCCACGGGCCCCCACAGAATTACTTGGGATCCTCTGAGGAGATTCAGCCACCTCCTTCCCCAGCTCCCAGGACCCTTTGCCTTGGCATACTGTTTTGTTAGCCAGGACAGTGTTTCGCGAGTGAGTGAAGAGGGAGGTGAGAACCTGGGGGAGGGAATGGCTGGAGCCTGAGGGAGAGAGCACTGCAGTGCCCGTGGCCCTTGCTTTCTGTCAAAAGCCTTATTGAGTCACATATGATACAATCCACCCACTTGAAGTATACAATTCAGTGATTTGGGGTATATTACATTATTAATTTTTAAAAATTATATTAAAATATACATAACAAAATTTGCCATATTAACTATTTTTAAGTGTACAGTTCAGTGATATCAGTTACATTCATCTTGTTATGAAACCGTCACCACCATCTTATCTCCAAAACTTTTTCGTCGTCCCATTCTGAAACTCTACCCGTTAAACTCCGCATTCCCTCTTCTCCCTCAGCACCTGGCAACCACTGTCCTACTTTCTTTATGTATTTGATTGCTCCAGGTACCTCATAGAAGTGGAATCATACAGTATTTGTCCCCTTGTGTCACTCAGCATAATGTCCTCGAGGTTCATCCACGTTGTAGCAGGTGTCACAATTTCATTCCTTTTTAAGACTGAATAATCCATCGTCTGGCCATGCCGCATTTTGTTTATCCATTCATCCATCGATGGACACTGTGGATTCCACCTTTGGCTGATGCAGATAATGCTGCTCTGAACATGGGGGTACAGGTATCTGAGTCCCAGCTCTCAGTTCCCTTAAGTGTACATCTAGGAATGGGCTTGCCTAGTCATGCGGTAATTGGATGGTTAGCTTCTTGAGGAACTGCCAAAAACTGTTTTTTGCAGCACCAAAGTCTTTGCTTTCTAACTAAGAACATACAGATAGGCAGTATTTTCTCTTCAGATGTTTTAGGACAACATGAAAGTCTCTGAATATATTTTGGCTTAGAATTTTATCTCTGTATTTTCACTCCTAAGTCTACATAAATCACCAATAACTTAGATTGTGTAATAATCATTTCTTATTTTCTTCTTTAAAAAAAATAGCGTCTGTATTTTTCGTTCCCTAATTATAAGGGTCTCGTAGCCTGTGTAGTTGCTGTCGCCCAGGTGTGACACCCCAGGACACTGCCCTCAAGGCCTGCACGCTCAGGTCTGGTCGGCAGCGGGGAGGGGTGTGTGGCTTCCTGTGCAGAGGAGTGTTTGCTGGTCATGCGGCTGACGGCACCGCCCCGCCCCGCGCCTCTGCAGGTGATCCGCAGGCACACGCTGGAGGAGAAGCTGCTGTGCCTCGTGCGGCAGCGGGCGGGCCACCACTGTCAGAATGCCGTGATCGTCATCCTTATCCTGGCCTGGGAGGGCATTCCCCGCAGCCTGGGAGACACCCTCTACCAGGAGCTCACTGATACCCTCCGGAAGTACGGGAACCCCACCAGCCGGAGATGTGGCCTCAACGATGAGTATGTAGCCAGGGCCCCGGGCAGCAGATGCAGGGGACTCTGGGAAATCACTCGCCCCCAGACCCAGGGCCCTGTTTGTCCTACAGTTAGGCTTGGGGTAGAAACAGTGCTTACCCACGGATCCCGACCCGGGTTCTGATGCTGGCTGGGGAGCGTCTGTGAACTTGGCTCAGGGTTACCCTTGTGCCCTGATCGCCTCTGAGGCTCTAATGATGCTAGTAAGTGTGAAAGTGTGTGAGTGCCCCACTAACATAAGGCCAAAACCTATCCTTACAGGGTTGTTCCCCATTTTTAAAAATCAAGCTGTTTTTACTTAGAGTAAAATTCCTCCTTTGAGGTATACAGTTAGAAGAGTTTTGACAAATGTTCACGGTTATGTACCAGTACACCGTAGTCCAGAGATACAACAGTTCCATCATCCAAAAGTTTTCCCTCGTGTCCCTTAATAGGCAGGCCCTTCCCCCACCCCAGCAACCACCAATCCTGTTTCCTGTCCCTTTGCAAGAACGTCATATAAACAGACCCACACGGTGTATAGCTTTTTGACTCTGGCTTCTTCCCCTGAGCACAGTGTTTCCCAACGTCTTCTGCCGATGTGCGTCTGTAGCTTGGCCCTCTTCACTGCTGAGTAGTATTCCACTGCCCGGACGCATCACTGCCTGTCCGTTCCCCAGTTGAGGAGCATTTGGGTTGTGTCTGGATTTTATTAAGAGTTGAACTGTTATGGCAGTGTTTATTGGTTTAAAGGCTCGTCAACTCCTGGGCCTGCAGGAAGCAGGTGTGTTCAGACCCCGTGTTTCACTTCATTCCCTTGTCTGTGTGGTCTGTGTTGGAGCTGGTCAAGATATTAGAGTTAAGGCAAAATATAAAACTTCCTGTGTTTTTTTTTTTGACGAGATTCTTCCCACTTTAACAACCCACGTGCACTTCCCAAACAACAGACTCAGACCTCCAGGCCCAGGAGTGGGAACAGAATGGGGTGCTCAGAGCTGGCTCTCTACTCAAGGAAACAGGAGAGGCGTTGAGGGTGGGGAAGGATGTGGTCCTTGTCACTGGGAAGCCAGTGGATGCCAGGCCTCAGCAGGACTTCGCCCTGAGGGAGGAGGAAAGATTCCAGAACAGACAAGTGTAGTGTGCGCCTAACACGTGGTGTGTGTTGCAGCCGGACCTGCGCTTGCCAAGGCAAAGACCCCAACACCTGCGGTGCCTCCTTCTCCTTTGGTTGTTCCTGGAGCATGTACTTCAACGGCTGCAAATATGCTCGGAGCAAGACGCCTCGAAAGTTCCGCCTTGCCGGGGACAACCCCAAAGAGGTGAGGAGCTCTCACGGAGCTGCCAGACCCTCCCACTCGCCCCATCCCACCTGCTTTCTTTCATTGTCCAGCTGGGAGGTGAGCTTAACATGACTCAGATGTACAGAAAACGGAAGTTGCTTTCTGTGCTTACCTTGCTGTGAAATAATGTGTGAAGAGATGCAATGAGTGAAAAATTAGGCTTACCAATTACAGATGCGTCAGACTCTTCCAGTTTAAAACAGTCTCTTTAAGGTAAATATTCGAATTCCTTATCAGAATTTGACCCTTTAAAAGGGTAATTTCTTTCCTCCATTCTTCCCAAGACATCTTTCTGGGAGGCGTAGCAGGAAGAGGCCTGTGGTCCTGGGCCATTCTCTGGGCCAGCGCTGGGCTTTCCAAGGCGTCCCTCATTCTGTCTGGCTGCTGGGCAGGCCTCTCTGTGCAGTTGTCCGGTAGTCTCCTCCCTGGGGGCCTGGCCTAGTCCTTAGGCACTGGGCTGGCGTTCACGTGGCAAGGCCTGTAGGCCTGAGACTTCCTCTGCAGTCTCCTCACCAGAGGCCTGGCCTCCTTCTCAGCCCATTGACAACAGGACAGGGACTTCTGGTTTTCACTGTTGGCTCCACTCAGGCTGTAGGTACCAGAAGCATCAGGTTAGCTCACCTCCCCCTCTGCCACCTCCCCTCTGCTGTCTGCGTGGTGAAGGCCATCTTGAGAGGTTCCAAATGCAAAGAAGGCTCAGGCCTAGCTGGGCTCTCTGTCACTTTCCCTCTAGCCTCCATGCCTCCCTCCTGCCTGAGCTCCTATGAGGTCCCTCTGCTGGAACCCAGGCAACATCTCGATGCCAGCCCCTACCTCCCAAAGCTCCTCGAACCAGAAGAGATTCCCCCTTTTCCCTGGGGCAGCGACTGCCCTGGGGCACATTTGTTCTATACCACATAGAAACTTCTAGTTCAGATTTCCAAGCTTTGCTATTCATAAGTCAAAGGAAGCATATTCACATTTAGAACGCTTTTTATCCGCAAAGCCTAGCTTTAGACTGTTGCGTGAACTAGTCTAACGGTTTGATTTGACGCTAGACTTTTATTTACGACAGCATCCACCCTCCCCAGAAGCAGCAAATGCATTTGCTTCAATGAGTGCAGGAGCCCCAAAGAGGTGAATGCAGAAACTAGGAATGAAAATGTGTTGATTTAATTTCTCACTGGTATTTCCCGTTCCATCAGCTGCCGTTCCCTGTATGCTTACTAAGTGCTGGGTGCTCTGCCCAGGACCTCTCAGTTAATTTCACGACACCCTGATGACCTCGGCACCATTACCCTTCACTTTCCAGGTGAGGCATATGACTTGCCCAGGGCCTTATGGCAGTAATGGCGAAGTCAGGGTTTCAGCCCAGGCCTGTTTTCCCAGAGTTCACGAGCTCACCTCCATACTGTGCTGGTGGCAGCATCTGGATGGCAGCCTGAGAGGTGCCGTCGGGTGACTGGCAACTCTGCCAGCCCCATTCAATGGACAGCTGAGCCATTGGTCTCATTCTTCCATTTCTAATTCTGTGAAGTTGGTTCTTTTTCTCTCTCCGCTTTCTCCTGCTTTCTTCTCCGAAAACTCTTCAAGGCCTGCTAGGAGCTTCCAGTCCTTCTCGCTACCCTCAGAGGACCAGAGTTCGGCTGTGGACACCTGAAACTTTGCACCAAGTGTAGTTGGGGTGGCTGCTGCTTCGTCTAGGGCAGCACTGTCCATTGGAACTTTCTGTGATGATGGGAATGTTCTCTGCTGTCCAGAGCAGGAGCCTCATGGAGCTACTGGGCATTTGAAATGTGGCTAGTGCAGTAGAGGGACTAGATTTTAATTGTATTTGATTTTAATTAGAATTAATTTATATTTCAATAGCCACACGTGGCTTTGAAACACATGAGATGGTGTGTGTAGAGAACAAAGCTTTGAAATCTGTCTACCTGGCTCAGGACAGGCTGTGGGCCTGGCTGGCTATGGAATTCCTAGCATAGACCTTGATCACCCATCTCAGCCTTTATTTACCTGTTTGTAACATGGGAAGAAGGATCCTCATTCATTGCTCATGCTTTTACATGCTACCATACCGCACCTCTAACCCAGAGTGTGGAGGACTCGAAAGCAAGAACTGTTTTTATGTGCTGAGCGTCACTGGGAGAGAGCCTAGAAGAGCAGTCGCTTGGCAGTTGGGATGACTGGGCCTTCAGGCAGTGGCTTTTCCTGGTGAGCTTCAGTGTCTCCAATTTTCCAACAGACACGGTACCATACCCCTCACAAAGGGTGAACTACAGTGAAACACAGTGAAAACTACCTGGTGGTACCTTACTTTCTACCTTCCCAATGGCAGGTAGTTCTGGAATGGCGATGGTTCTGGAGTGGTGGCTGATGTCCAGTGTTCATTTTGCCAGGCAGGCTGCTCTGGATATGTGACTGCTCCTCTCTCCACAGGAAGAAGTGCTCCGAAAGAGTTTTCAGGACCTGGCTACCGAAGTTGCACCCCTGTACAAGCGGCTGGCCCCCCAGGCTTACCAGAACCAGGTACTAGCTCCTGGGCCATTCTCTACCCACATGTCATCCCCATCCCTCTCCAGGCTCCCTGAAGTAGGGAATCGGGGAGTGGGCTCCTCTGTGCTCCTTAAGCCCAGCCAGAGATGGAGCAGTGATGCAGTTCTTTGATAAGATTCATTTTTCACACCATGCCGCTGACTGCGCCCCAGACCACCTCTCCTCCATCCCTGGTCTGCATTCCCGGCCACCGCCTCTGGTCTGGTTCCTACTGCCGAGGCTTGAGTGCCTGTCCCTTGCCAGCCTTGCCTCTCCCAGCTGAGGCTAGGGGGACCTGAGATAACCCAGGAGGAACTGGTTCCTACAGGCGCCTCAGCCAGAAAACCTCCCTCCTCTGGCCCAAAGGCAAGGCACCGGTAATCCTTAACTTCCCTCCTCCAAGACCTGGCCTCCCCCCAGGTGCAGAATCAGGGCCACTCACCTCAGGCCATGTGAGCAACTCTCCTTGGCCATCCACACAGGTGACCAATGAGGAAATAGCGATCGACTGCCGCCTGGGGCTGAAGGAAGGGCGGCCCTTCTCGGGGGTCACGGCCTGCATGGACTTCTGTGCCCACGCCCACAAGGACCAGCATAACCTCTACAACGGCTGTACAGTGGTAAGGACGCCTATGTCCTGTCACAGCCCCGCCCACGGGACCATCCTGGGAGGGGGCCAACGGGTCTGTGCAGTCAGGCGGGCTCGAATAGGGAGGGACCAAGAGACAGATTCTCAGCATCGGGGACTGCCCTCCATCCTGTCCACTCCTGCCCGCCTCTCTGAGAAAACTCGCCAGATGCGTGCACAGGCCTGGCCTTGTTTCTGTGCTGAGGTGGATGTAGCAGCCCCTTGGGCACCTGGAGCCCCCAGTTATCTAAAGCACAGCTCCAGGTCTCTGTGAACACTTGGATTGAAACCCAAACGATCTCTCGATTCATTCATTGAGAAAATGTTTGCTGTGCCCAGGTACGGCTCTAGATGCCGAGGGATAAAATGGACAAAGGTCTGCCCGAGTGTGTGATATCCTGTGGGATACACAGGGAAGGCTGGGAGGAAAAGACGAAGGAGGGTAAGGGATGAAGTGATAGGAGATATTTCAGATGAAATATTTAACCTAGTGGTCAGAGAGGCTGCTTCTCCGAGGAGGGCCCCTGAGCTGAGACGTGAATGAAGTGAGATAAGGGACTGCTCGTCTGGGGGTGGAGTACGCCAGGCAGAAGGACCAGCACAGGCAGAGGCTCGGGAATGGGAGTTAGAGGGGCGGGCGGGGACCAGGTCGAAGGGAGCCCAGGAGGCCGGGCAGGGCTGTGGGTTGTGTTGTAATGGTGATGGCACATCCTGGGAGGGTTCTTCAGCTGGGAATGGTAAGATCTCATTTATAAAGTTAGACATGCTCCCTCCTTCTGCAGATGGAGAATAAAGTATGTGACGTGGGGGTAAGGGAGGGTGGGAGAGAATCAGAGGAAGGCGGCCAGGTAGGAGGCTGAGACAGTTGTCCAGGCCAGAGCCGGCACGGCTTGGGCAGGAATGAGGGTGGGGGCTGGGGGGTAATTGGACAGATTTTGAATGAGTTTGCAAGTACAGCTGAGAATATTTGCTGATGGACGGGATGTAGGATGAAAAAGAGGGAAGACTTGAGAACCACTCTAAGGTTTTTTGCTTGAGCAACTGGGCAAGTGTTGGTGTTATTTACTGAGATGTAAGATAATGGGGGAGGACCAGGTTGGGGTTAAAAATCAAGACTTCTGTTTTGAGATGCCTGCTAGATGGCCAGGTGGCGGTGTGGAAAGGGAAGGGAGAGGGAGGGTCTGGAAAAATGGACTGGGGACTGGAGAGCATGTAGTTCGTGGTTAGAGCCATGAGGCTGGAGGTGGTCACCCAGAGAGAGAGTGTAGATGGAGAAGACAGGAGGTTCGTGCTTGGGTGGGGACACCCTTGAAGGCGTGAGGCCAGCTCTCTCCTCTGCTTTCTACCTGGGTCCTGGGCAGCCAGGGCTCCCGGGGGGCTGTGGAAGAGGCAGGGACACTGGCACAAATTCATCTAAAAGGGGGCTCCCAGAGTGTGGTGTAGCTTGTGTCCCCATGGAGACTGCTGGCCCAACCCTAGGGTTTCATGTCTCCATGTCCAAGGCTGAGAAGCAAGATGGGGCAGGCTCCTGCCTACACTGTGTTGTGAGGGTTTCTAGCTGAAATAGAGCGAAAGGGCGGCCCTCCGGGACTAGGAGAGAGGCAGAGAAGGAGGACGGGACACCAGGAGATAGAAGCACACGGAGGTTATTTGGATCCCAGAGCTTCTAGAGTTTGAAGAGAAAAAAAGTCAATTTTTTCCAAAATGAACAGTATTTTTTTACTAATTAACAAGTATTCTTCGTAAAAATGTTTAAAATAATATAAGAAAGTAGAAATAAATAAAGTAAAAATCGCCTGAAATCTCATGGAGATAACCAGTGTTAGCGTTCTGATGACCATCTGTTTAGACACCTGCGTAGATGCGTGTGTGTGCATGTTCAGGTATATAAGCTTCACACAAATGAGATCACATTTGTGTACATGCTGTTCCATGACCTGCCGTTCTTAACTCAAGGATACATGGTGGGCAGCTTTCTGTGTCCGTGGCTGTAGGTTTACTTCATGTTCTAAGGCTGTATGTAGGATTTATTTGACCATTCCCCTCTGGTTGAACAGTTAGTACTTCCAGACGTGGCCCTCTGTAAACCACAGGGAGGGGCCACGCTCACACACCTGTGCAGTGGTGTGTACTCTCCTTGAGGTTCTAGGCTGAGGACAATTTCAGGCTTAGCATGTTTATTTTCTGGCTTACTTGGCAACACAGTGTCTTGTCAACCTTTTTAGTCTTTACCTGCCTGAGTGGCAAACGTAGGACCTCATTTTAATTTGTTTCTTTTATTACTAGAGAGGTTGAATATCTTTTCCTGTTTTTCTTTTTTTTTTTTTTTTTGGCTCATGTTAATGTCATCTTTGTGACTATCCTATTTGTGTCCTTATTACTGTTATTTTTTTAGCCATATCTGTTGACGTTTTTGAGGTATCTCTGTATGTCAGGGAGAGAGAAACAGCTTGTGTTGTCTCTCATCTTTTGCCTTTTATTTCTCTCTGTTGTTTAATGACACTGAGTTTTAGAGAATGGTAGGATGCAGAAAGTATACAGGGGTCTGGTCAGAGCAGAGTAAGTCGGAAGACCCACACAAACTCTGGAAAGAAATACACTTGGTAGCGCCTGACACCAAAGGCGAAACTATAGATGAAAGTATGAATACGGTTGACTCCATAAAAACATTCAGTAATAAAACACCATAATCAAAATTGAAAAGCCAATACAAACAGGAAAACTTTATTTGTAATAAGTGACAAAGAGAATGATACAAAGATTATATAAATGATAACAAATGAATAATCTAGTATAAAAATGAGCAAAAGGCATAAAACTCACAAAAAAAGGAAGACCGTCAGAGAGTTGTGTTAAAATATACCCAGGACTCTTTTTTTTTTAATCAGGTAGGATAAGATGGGAAGACTCAGAAATGATTGTCCTGAAGGAAGAAGTTTATATTCACAGAGCTCTAGAAACAGGCGCAGCAAGCCACATAAGGAAGCCCCAGGGTTGGTCAGGAGGCAGGAGTGAGGGGAGAGCATGGCCCAGAGCCTTTATTGGGGGATTTCATGGGAAGGAATGGGTGAGGCAGGGTAGGTAAACTGAGTAAGCTTAGAATTGGATAGTTCGAATAATATCTGTGGGCTCTGGGCAATAGGAGTGGTCCCTACTTGTCCATACCTGGCCCTGGGGTGATTTAGGGCAGTGGGAATCTTGGTGTGAGAGTTTGATAAAGAGGATGATTGTGGGGGTGGGCCCTGGATTGGTTAGTTTGTATATCAAAGGTGTGCTCACAGGGCAATGAATCATTTGCTATCTCTAGTAATTAGCTAGCCCTGGGAGAGGCAGTCCCACTAGAAGCAAGGCCCCAAATGCCAGAGTATCAAGAATACACAAAATAAGAAAATAGTCAATACAAGAGTGGAGAGTAAACTTGAGGGGAAAAAAATCAAACTTCGTTAGTAATCAGAGACATGAAAACCAACGAGATAAATTTTTTGATAATGAGCAAAAAGTTTTAAAGAAATTGATGGCAAAATTATTGGCAAAAGTATAGGAAAATTAAAACTCACTTTCTGCCAATCGGAGTGAAACACTGACAATAATCATTTTGGAAGGTAGTTTAGCAATATGTGGCTGCTCTGTTTCACAGTGTTTATCCTAAGGAATGAAGCATCTTCAACAATTTAGCCAAAAGGATGTAAGTATTGTTTATGACAGGGAAAAATTGGAAATAAGTTTACGTAGTAATGAGATGTAGATGTTAGTTAAATAAGTTAATGCATTGATACAGTAGAATCAGCTCTTAAATCATATTGAAGGCAAATATTGAATGCATAAGAAAATGTACTACATTTTAAAAAATGAAGTTATTCTAAAACTGCATGCAGAATATGATCCTATTTAATTACCAAAAAGTGAGTCTGTACATGTGTCATTGACCAAAATGTTTACAGTGATTATTTCTGAGTGGTAGCATTATGGAGGTAATCTTTATTTCCTTTTCGCTGACCTAAATTTTCTACAACCAGCACATGCAGTTTTTAATATAAAGGAAAAGTATTTTAAGAGCCAAAGGAGGCCGAGTGTTCCGGCAGAAAGGGTACTGGTGGGCGTTCTGAGGCTCTGCTGGGTGAGTTAGGGCCGTGGCAGTAATGCTGGGCTGGGGGGCCTCCCAGCCCTGACCCAGCGCCTGGTCAGCGCTGTGGCCTGGGCCAGTCGTCTTATCCCCTCTCAGCCTTATTAAGATCACATGCGATAGTGTGAATGGATGTGCTTTGAAAGCTGCCGAGCGGACTAAAGGTTGCTGATACTGTTAGTCTCTGAACCAAGGTGGACGTGCTGTCTAGACACTCTTAAGTAATAGGGAGCAGAGGGACCAAGCCGACGGCTCGTGTTGGGGCTGCGTGGAGAAGGGGTCGCCTGTGAGGGATGCTCAGCTCCTCCTCCCCGCACTGGGCTCCCCCAACCCCATGCCCGTCCCTCCCTCTCTCTTCTGGGGCAGGTCTGTACCCTGACCAAGGAAGACAATCGCTGCGTGGGCAAGATTCCCGAGGACGAGCAGCTGCACGTGCTCCCCCTGTACAAGATGGCCACCACGGATGAGTTTGGCAGTGAAGAGAACCAGAATGCCAAGGTGGGCAGCGGGGCCATCCAGGTGCTCACCGCCTTCCCCCGCGAGGTCCGGCGCCTGCCAGAACCCGCCAAGTCCTGCCGCCAGCGGCAGCTGGAAGCCAGGAAGGCGGCAGCCGAGAAGAAGAAGATTCAGAAGGAGAAGCTGAGCACCCCAGAGAAGATCAAGCAGGAGGCCCTGGAGCTGGCTGGCATCTCCACTGACCCAGGTGTGTGGGGCGCGGGCGCCCACCAGGGTGGCATTGGTGCTGTTGGGTGGGGGCCCTGGACGACTCTCTCACTGCCTCCTTCCTGCCTCGAGATAGAACTCCAGGCGGAAAAGTCCTGGGGCCCCTCTCAGCCATCTGGACCATCCCATTACCTTAATTCTGTCCGTCAGTGTAATAGCTGCAGCAGCCCCAGGACACCAAACCTAGTAGGAGGCACCTGGGGAGCAAAGGCAAGGAGGTCGTCTTACCTTCCCAAGAGGAGCTGGGTTACCCCTCCAGCTTGCCCACTTCTCTGAGAGTCTGCAGAGGGTGCCACAGCGTTAGGCACGTGCGCTGCAGGGGGGTGGCAGAGTGGGCCGGCTCGCCCTGCTCCTGGCCCGTGGCCCTGCCCTGGCCAGCACGAGGAGAGTGCTTCCGGGAGGACTTGTGCCGTTCACGAGGGTGGGGAGGAGGCATGACACGGGCCGTGGGCTGTGTGAGCCACTTCTCCCAGGGCTTCAGCAGGTGTGGGAGGCTGTGCCCAGAGCGAGTCCAGCCTCGCTTGTTGTGCATGTCTTACACAGGAAGCTTCTGAGGGGGAGAGGGAGGCTCTGTCCCCAGTCCTGCCCGGGGCCTTGGCCAGCTGTGCTTCTCCCTGCTCCTTCTCCGTTTTGCCTCCTGTTCTCCCCAGGCCTATCTCTGAAGGGCGGGTTGTCCCAGCAGAGCCTGAAGCCCTCCCTCAAGGTGGAACCGCAGAACCACTTCAGCTCCTTCAAGTACGGCAGCAACGCAGTGGTGGAGAGCTACTCGGTGTTGGGCAACTGCCGGCCGTCGGACCCGTACAGCATGAATAGCGTGTACTCTTACCACTCCTACTATGCACAGCCCAGCCTGACCTCTGTCAATGGCTTCCACTCCAAGTTCGCTCTTCCATCATTCAGCTACTATGGCTTTCCATCCAGCAACCCTGTCTTCCCCTCTCAGTTCCTGGGGCCTGGCGCCTGGGGGCACACTGGCAGCACTGGCAGTTTCGAGAAGAAGCCAGACCTCCACGCTCTGCACAACAGCCTGAGCCCAGCCTACGGTGGTGCTGAGTTTGCCGAGCTGCCTGGCCAGGCTGTTCCCACAGATACCCACCACCCCACTCCTCACCACCAGCAGCCTGCTTATCCGGGCCCCAAGGAGTATCTGCTCCCCAAGGCCCCCCAGATCCACCCAGTGTCCAGGGACCCCTCTCCCTTTGCACAGAGCTCCAACTGCTACAACAGGTCCATCAAACAAGAGCCAGTAGACCCACTGGTCCAGGCCGAATCCATACCCAGAGACCCTGGTAAGATGGGCAAAATGCCTTTGCCCGAGGCATCTCAGAATGGGGGACCCAATCACCTATGGGGACAGTACTCAGGAGGCTCAAGCATGTCCCCCAAGAGGACTAACAGTGTGGGTAGCAGCTGGGGTGTGTTCCCTCCAGGGGAAAGCCCTGCCATCATCCCCGATAAGCTCGGTTCTTTTGGGGCTGGCTGCCTGACCCCTTCCCACTTCCCAGATGGCCAGTGGGGGCTGTTCCCTGGTGACGGGCAGCAGTCAGCTGCCCAGCCGGGAGGACGGTTGCGAGGCAAACCGTGGAGCCCCTGCAAGTTTGGAAACAACACCTCGGCCTTGGCTGGGCCCAGCCTGACTGAGAAGCCGTGGGGGGTGGGGGCAGGGGATTTCACCTCTGCCCTGAAAGGTGCTCCTGGGTTCCAAGACAAGTTGTGGAGCCCCCTGAAAGGGGAGGAGGGACGGATTCCAACCCCGGGGGCCAGCCAGCTGGACAAAGCCTGGCAGTCCTTCAGCATGCCCCTGGGCTCCAGCGAGAAGCTGTTTGGGGCCCTGAAGACCGAGGAGAAGCTGTGGGATCCCTTCAGCCTGGAGGAAGGGATGGCTGAGGAGCCCCCCAACAAGGGGGCAGTGAAGGAGGAGAAGGGCTCCGTGGACGAGGAGGAAGAAGAGCTGTGGTCAGACAGTGAACACAACTTCCTGGACGAGAACATCGGCGGCGTGGCCGTGGCGCCCGCTCACGGCTCCATCCTCATCGAGTGTGCCCGACGGGAGCTGCATGCCACCACGCCCCTCAAGAAACCCAACCGCTGCCACCCCACCCGCATCTCGCTGGTCTTCTACCAGCACAAGAACCTCAACCAGCCCAACCACGGGCTGGCCCTCTGGGAGGCCAAGATGAAGCAGCTGGCGGAGAGGGCACGGGCGCGGCAGGAAGAGGCCGCCCGGCTGGGCCTGGGCCAGCAGGAGGCCAAGCTCTATGGTAAGAAGCGTAAGTGGGGCGGCGCAGTGGTCAACGAGCCCCAACATAAGGAGAAGAAGGGGATTGTCCCCACCCGGCAGGCGCTGGCTGTGCCCACAGACTCAGCGGTCACCGTGTCCTCCTACGCCTACACAAAGGTCACTGGTCCCTACAGCCGCTGGATCTAGGTGCCAGGGTGCCAGCGTACCTCAGCGTCGGGCCCGGCCCGAGCTGCCTCTGTGGTGCTTTTGCCCTCACACCTGGGGGCGGGTTGGGGGTGCAGAAGTCTTTTTATCTATATATACATATATAGATATGCATATATATGTATTTATGGTCCAAACCTCAGAACTGACCCGCCCCTCCCTTCCCCCCACTTCCCCAGCACTTTGAAGAAGAAGCTACGGCTGTCGGGTGATTTTTTTCGTGATCTTAATATTTATATCTCCACATTGGCTTCCCCCCCCTTGTTTGGGGGGCTTTTATTTTCTCTTGTTTTTAAAAACTCTATCCTTGTATATCACAATAATGGAAAGAAAGTTTATAGTGTCCTTTCACAAAGGAGTAGTTTTAAATTCCATTTAAAATGTGTATTTATTGGATTTTTAAAAAGCGACAATAGTAATGGTAAAGGATGGGCAGGAAAAGCCAGAAGCGCTGGTTCCTGGCCCGTCTTGCTGGGCCCAGCGAGCCTGGCCCCCTTGGGAGCTGACGTGGTTCTCTCAGCCATCCGCCCCTCATGAGCCAGGTGCAGATTGTAGCCACCCAGTCCATCCCTCCGGACAGATACGCCTTCCCTTCAGGGGACGGAGTCCTCAGGACAGCTTCTTTCTGTCCTCTCCGGTAGGATGGAAGAATCTGTAGAAAGACATCTGGGGTCCATTTGCCAGGCACCGCTTGGAGTCGGCGGGGAGGGGGACAGATTCACCCCAGGCCAGACACCTGAGAGGCTGATGTAGATTTTCCCAGCAACCAGGTTGGAAGTAGACAGCTTCAAGCTTGCTAGTCTCCACACTGAATCCTCTCTGTCCGTTATTTATCAAGTCACATGATGTCGTGGTTCCCTAGGCAGCACCTCGTGATGGAGCTGGAGTTGAGAGGCTCTTAGGGGCCTTTTCCACCAAGTCGACAGGCCAGTGAATACTGGGCTGAAGGGATTTGTCTTAGTGGCAGTTTTTCTAAAAAATGCCCCCAAGTCCATGCTGATAACGAAAAAGGGCTACTGTATCTAAAAACAAGAAGTTGAACCCAAGCTGTGAAAAGTCAGCGTTGCCCTGTGTGCAGCGCTTGCAGAGCCTGGTGCTGTAGTATTATGCTGGGACTTCCTTGACTCTCGGGCAGGTCGCGTCCTGCGGGAGCTCAGCACACCAGTGTAACAGCAGTTAACACATGTTTCCTTATTCCTGGATTTTCACGTTGGAGAATGGTGCATGCCTCACACCCGAGCCCACCCCTCCATGCTATCATGTGGGGACTGGGCCTCCACTTAACAATTTTAAAATGCAAGAGTCAAACTTTTTCAGCAGGTAGCTATGATTTTCCTCTCTAATTGGTGCCATTTCTCTATTCAGTCAGTTTCTCCTTTCCTTCCTCCCCTCTCCTTCCACTTTAACACATCTGTTTGAAAATACTGGTGCATTTGTTCAGTTCTTTGAAATGAGAATGTGGTGCTTAATTTTCACAATGTTGAGAGAGGTTGGGCCTGACAGGTGGAAGCAACATTCATCCACAGCAAGTCACACTTCTTAAAGAGGTTGTTTTCCCGGTGGTATTAGCCGCAGTTACATCAATGTGGATGTGGAGGCTGGGAGGCTTCGTAGGCCACGCAGAGGGGAATATGGCCACGCAGTGAATGACAACCAAGCCCTGAGATAAACGTCAGATATCTATTGAGCAGTTTTATTCAGATGTGGGTCTTCGTAAAACAAGTTTAACAATCAGATGACGATGCTAAAGGCACGTTCCTGAGCTTCCAGGTGCCTTGTGTAAGAGCTGAGAACCGACCCGCCGGGTGTTTGCTATAACTGTTCCAGAAGCCCTGGCGGAGAGTCGCTGTAAAATGTCCTGAGCATTTATGTGGTCTGGTTTTAACTGTAAATAGTGAAAGATTTTTTTAAGCACTTTTGCCTAGATTTAAACAGCAACTTGAAAAATAAAAAGTATGTTTTAACATGTAATTGTGGGAGAAATTGTAAATAGTAGCTGAATATTTAACGTGCTTTGTCTATCCTTCACTTTTACCATATTCTGTAAAGTTGCATTTATTTTACAGGACAAAAATGAAATATTATTGCTTTTGAAATAAATACCCAAGAGCTTATCAGGATTTAGAATTATTCAGAACTCAGATTTATAGGAAAACCTCTGACCTTCAGTTTGACAAGCTAAAGGAAGCAGAGTCTTTAATGAGCATGCTAATTTTCTAGTTTTGAGGAAAAGTTCGGTCCTTTAAATGCTATTTTGCTTATCGCATCAGTACTTTTATGCAGGTCTCATTTGACTCCGTGCTTAGGTAGATACGGGGGTGCCTTGAAAACTTCATTTTAAATGATCTTAAGCAAGAAATACAATATTTTACGAAACATTTGGAGAATGTGACCGTCTGTATGACCCGGGAAAGCCCCAGGTTGGCTGTTGGTTTGGAAGGTCCCGAGTGTAACCCAGGTGATTCTGATACTTGGCATGTGTGAATCTTCCTGATGTATGTTAAATATACTCTTCCCCTCGTCACCCTTTGGTAGCAAAGCCATTAGCTGAAAAGAGAATCCAGTACAAGCTCAAAGCATGTGATGTCTGTCCCCCCAGCTCAAACAGCCTTTGGTGCATAAATTTCTAGATTAGCGAACAGGCTGCTGAGAGGTGAGCCAAGAGGCAGTCTCCATTGGACGTTCCCGTCCCCTCAGAATGGTGTTTCCAAAATTAGATGGTGCTGTTGCCATGCTCAAGCCCATGCTGATTTGTACACACTACACGTATAACCTACCTCAAATCTCAGTCATTAAAATTAGCATGCTTTAGACGTATATTTAAAAAGTAACTATGCACAGCTCTTTATCCCCCCTTGCTGCTGAAGGTTTCTTAAAGAGAAAAATCAAATTTTTATTTTTTACTGGCACTATCATTTTTTTAAGTCCTAAAGATGATTAACAGACATTTTTATCATGAGAAGAAAAATAAAGCCATTGCAACTAAAGAACCTAACAGCATGACCAAGTTTTAAGAGTAATATTATAGCAACGGAAAATGGAGTCTTATCGTCATCTCCCCAGTGTGCCCTGTTCCAATACCATCCACGTGCAGCGCAAACATTTGGTTCCTCTTGTTTGGTTTGGTTTTCCCTGCCTTTTGGGTGCAAGGGACGTGCTTACAAAGTTCTGTGCTAAGAGATTTTTAAAGTAAAAATCGCTTCGTGGCAGGTTCTCACAAAATAACTGGTGCTAGCTCAAGAAACCATTATCTAACCATCAGAAATCTTGACTAAAGGTGTTTCATGGATCCTGAGGATTTTTGTTGTTGTTTTTGTTGTTGTTTGGTTTGTTTTCTGGCAGGGCCTGAGTTTCCCACACGCTAGCTTCGTGGGTACTGCTTTATCTTCTCACTGAGATGACAGTGGTGCACATGGAAAGAGATCATACTGTCCCCCATCTTGGTCCTCTCACCAGCCCCTTTTGGATACTGTAGTGTGCAGAGCAGGGGATTTTTAAAGTGCTGAAGCAAAAAGAAAGAAGTAGCAGAGTTCAGTTGCTTTGTACCGAAACAGCAATAGGTGTGTGAGGACAGTTGACGATGAATAGTTGGTAACCTGATTTCGCTGAGAGAAATCCAGCTCGACATAGTGACGTTTGCCAGATCTCAAAGCCAGGCAGTGCTGGTGGAAAACGAAAATGACATCCCTGACGTGCCTCAACCAGTCTCTTTCCTTTTGTTACTGAAGTGTGTGTTATGGCCTAGGAAGCATTTTTATGAATTGAAACCGTCTAAATAAAATGGTGCTATGGTGTTTCCATGTGACTGTCCCTGACCCTGTCCTGCTGAGGTGCTATCCAGGTTCTGAAACCACAACCAACCAAAAACAAGGTGGGCTCCAGTCTCTCTTGGCTTCCCCTCCCCTCTTTTGGTGCTGTCTCCTTAGACCTCTGTTTACCGCGTGCTATAACCTGCTCTGAGCAGTTTTTCTGTTTTGTTTTTTGTTCTTCCCTTGGTGGCCAAACACAGAAAGGCACGTCGCAAAGGCAGTTAGCTCCCTGGCTGCAATGGGAGTGGGCCTGCCTGGTTTGGTTGGTGCTCCATTTTACATCTGTCATCTCAGGCCTACTGAGAAAGGAAGGGTGAAGAGCTTTTTGTTTTTCTTGAGGAAGAGGAGTCAGGTTCTCCTGCCTCTTTTAACGTGGCAGGCATTCTCATAGCCGAGGACACCTGTTCTCCTCCTGCAGCGCAGGGTGCTAAGTAGATGTCTCTGAGAGTCCCAAAGGCATCTTGCCTGCCAAGGTGCCCCAGACAGATCTCCTTCCTCACCTGGCACTGGTCAGGGTGGGCAAGGGCTCCTTCCTGGGCTCCACAGCCTTTGCCGTGGCGTGGCCCTGTCCTTCATTGGTAAACCCCTCATATTCAGACTAAAGGAAGGCGCTGTTTTTGCTCACTCAATGCCACTGAGGCTGTTTTTTAGTTGGTGCTATTCTAAATTTCTTCTTGGGTCCACAAAAGTTGATGTTCTAAAAACTCAACAGGAAGCTCCATTTTGTGTCATCCACTGTCACAGTAATTTTTTTTTTTTTAAATACCTCAAAAATGGGACATCATGACAACTTGGGTAAAGTAGATTCCGTGAGGGTCTGACACCTGCAGGTTGTCCATTTGATGACGTACTTGACCTTGAAGAATCTGGGGTCATTTTATTTTTTTCATTCTTCGGCAGTTAAAATGGCAGAACGTCTAAAGGAAGGAGCATGGTTGACTTTCATTTTCTTAAGTTTTGCTTTTCAATAAAATGTGAATTTCCTATGCCCATCTCATTGAGCTTTTTCAGTCATCGTTACTGGCATTTGAAATGACTCCTTCAAAACCTAGTTTTATTAGCCAGCTGCATCTACAATAGTACATGGCCAATTTTAACATACCCTGGACCAAAATGAATACTTTTTGAGGTGCGTGCCCCCAACATTGGTTATAGTCCTCCACCCACGTGTGCAGTTTTTTCTACCTGTGAGGCGCCTGTCTCCGCGCTCCCAGGCCTTCCTCCCGCAGAGTTGCCCACACAGCAAAGCAATAGGCTTCTCCCCTGAGCAGAGACTGCAGCACAGAAATGCAAGATCTAACGTTGCTTTTTGCCTAAGAATCAGTGAGTGATTTGGCCTACTTCCTCGTTTGCTTCTATTCTGATATCAGGGATGCTTTTTGTAGTGGTATTATTTGCTCTCTTTTCTCATTTTGACTACCCGTCGTCATTCAGGGATAACTTTGTCACTATTCACATGGGGATTTAAAAAATACTATTTGGCTCATTTGAACATCCAAATTTTCTTGGTTCCAATACTTTTTTTTTTCTTTTGAGGGGGAAAAAGGAGGAGAAAAACAGGAGTGATGTCATTTCTTTTTCATGTACTCCAATTTCAAAAGAAACAAGGGCAGATCATATTGTGGCATTTAAATGCGTTAGACTTAATCTAGAACCCCTGTAGCTTTTGATGTGTTTTATTTCTTCTCTCTGAATTCCTGTTTGGTTACTTGGCTTCCAATGGAGGTGAACTTAACAACCATACTTGAATATTCCGTCTTGACTTTGTAACTGTGGCTACTTGAAATGAAGTTTATCTGGGGTTGATGGATGAATGGTAGATTTTTGCAATGTCTCAAGGCAATAGGATGTGTATTATTAAACTGTAGATATTCTTAGTACAGTAAATTTATGCTGATAATTTTATTTTGTATAATTTTTACCTTTTTGTTAATATTTTTCCTCCCACTTTATTGGTTTGCCTCCTGAGCTACCCCTCCTTACCCTCCCTTCTCCCCCAGTGTTTCAGTAAATTTAATTTAGGGTGCCTAGAAATTGCAAGTATGTATCCTTTTTTGATTTGTATTTTATTATAATTTACACAAACAACTGGGTTTGTGAACTGTATTACTCCTGGTATCTTTAAAATATTGTGGGTGTTTTAATAAATTTTATATTTATTTTTTGCACTCAAATTCAGTGTCGATCCTTCTTTTCCCCCCTTGACGCAGTCCCAGTTTGGGTATTTAAGGTTGGCTATAATCCCATCCTCCCCCTGTAGGTTGTAGATGCACACACGAAGCCCTCACTAATGGCAGTGATAGAACTGTCCTTGTCCCCTTCTGCCACCTGCAAAAACTAATGTTCAAAGGCTATCAGCTTTTAAAGCTGGCTAAAAGAGGGGAAACAGAGATGGCCTTTGTCTCATTTATGTTTCTCCTTTTGCTTTCTTTCCCTTTTATCTTTGTCCCCTTTTTCCATTCAGTTTGGAGACCAACCTCTCTCTCCCCCACGTGCTCCCTCCCCATTAAAATTGTTCACTTCTATTGCTTCTCAGCCTTTTGGCTAAGATCAAGTATAGTATCTGTTTTAATTAGTTTGAAACTGTCCACTTCTGATGTTATGTTTGCTAAAGGATCACCGAATCCTGCTCCAGTCTGATGGCCTGAATCCCTTGTCTAGTAGGGAGGGCCAAATATGGGGCCCTAGATTCTGTTTTCCTTGGGGCAAGGAGGTTTTCCATAAGGTCCCATGCCTGAGGCTGCCTCTTGTAATTCACATTGTGGTGGTGGGTGATGGTGAAAAGGGAACTATGAATCCTGGAGAACAAGAGAGACGGGCACGTGGGAGGGGAAACGGTCCGTTCCTGCTTGAAATATCTGACTGAAATCGATTCAGCGTCTCAGAAAGACAAGCAACCCTACCGTCCATAAAGACCTCAGCATTCTTTCTAGTGGATGCCAACATCCCGTTAGGTCAGTACACAGAGCAGAGTGCCTACCTGAGGGCATCACGGTGAAAACCCCACAATCCTAATGGGGTGCCAGATGACCGACTCGAAGGCTTTCATCTCCATACTTGTAATAGAACCCTCTGGAAATGCCTGGGCATGCATGGCTGTCAGGGATCCTCATGCATGTTTGCAGATTTTACAGAAGTGGGATTGCCCTGTGTTTGGTAAAGTGCTTCTTTCCACTTGACATCTGTGCATTGAAAGAGACCCAGTCCTGTCCCCTTCCCCAGCCCTTGTGTTGGCCCCATTTCCAGGGTCTGCGGTGACTTCAGCAGGGGCCGACTCACTACTGGGTAACTATAAATATGCTGATACAAATTCGGTGTTAAATACAGAAAAATTAGAAGACCAAAGATTTTAAAAATTATCTGAAGTCCCAGAACAATAGAACCACATATTGCTTGCAAACATTTTCTATATGTTATATAGATATAACATGGTTATATAAATATAACCATATGTGTACATATATTTTTTAATGGAATAATACCGTAATACTGTGTTGTAATCTTTTTCACTTAATATATTATATTTAAATACCAGTGATATAGAACTACATCTTTTTAAAGAGTTGCCTAGTATTTCATTGTGTGGACATAGAAGCTTTTAATCATCACGTAACATTGAACTCTAAGCCCCACCCACTGAATTTATTTCCCCTTTAAGAAGCATCCCAATTAATCCCTCAGTCACGGACCATGTCCTTAATTCCCTGAACCTTCTTGTGACATAGCTCCAGACACTGTCCTACCCATCATCCCCCATGCTCGTATCTTTTCACATCTAGAGCGTCCTTTTTATATTAGACTCTCTAGAAATCATCACTTTGTTCCAGATGGAATCTGGCTGGCCTAAGACAAGAACAGAGACGCCAAGGACTCCCACAATCTGGACTTACCAGTTTTATAAACGCACACGAAGGCTTATTAACTTTTTAAGCAGCTAAGTCGTGCTAAGGGCTGTGTGGCTCAGGGGAAAGAACATGGCTCCCTCACTTCCCAATTATGTCCTGAAATGAACCATTTAATCTCCCTATGTCATTTTCTTTGTCTGTAAAGCAAGCTGATGATTCCATGTAAGATTGACATGAGTATCAAAAAAAAAGATACAGTAAAAGTACCAGGTATTCAGGACATGGCAGATAATAGAAGCTATCATCACTCCTGGCATATACAAAACCTTAGGGCACTAAAGAGTTCAAGACTAGCTGTAGAGCACACAGGTACTTCTTATGTGAACTACTGACAAGTCAGGTCCCCAACTCCAGCCTTTACACAATTCATCTTGTGTTTTTAATTCTACTCAAACAGTAACTGAAATTTAGCCATCTTAAATGGACTGTTTAACTCATCCTCCCTCCTGTTTGGAATCTTAATGTTGTCAATATTGGTTTAGCCTCCCCAGCGACGCAGATTTCTGCTGACGCTCTTGTAAGCTTCTTAACTGCGAGAGCTGTCATCTTTGTGTCTCCCATGCACTCTGAAAGCAATAGGCACTCACCATCCTGTAAGAGGAAACGTATCCTTTAACACCCCCAAGGTGTGGTGGTTCTCCTGGAAATGTGTGTAACGCATATAACCCTGCACACATTCCCGTCAGATCCAGGACGGTAGAAGATACATGAGGACCACACATAGAGAACACCACCAAAGCTCATCTAAATCTAGCTCCCTCCAGCCCCGTCCCCATTCCTACCTCTGGAAGCCTTGGCAGATGCTTCCGCCTACCAAGAAGCCCAGTCCCAGGCTCAGTGGTGAACTTGCCTGAATTCCCTCCCCCACACTTCAAACATCTTCACATAGTCTCATCTTACTCCTTCACACACACTGATCCCGACTCCTCTGGGCTAACTTCCCCCCACCCCCCATGTGTTCTCTTGTTTGGTACCCTTTGCCTCTCCTCTGAGACAGGCTTCATCAATTACCTGCTTTCTGCAGCTTCTCCCCCTCACGATGCTCTCAGGTCCCCCAGCCTGATCCTACTCTGCCCTCAGGCTCACCACCTTTCTCACCCCTTCTGATCGCTACCACATTTCTGCAGGTGTCGACAGGCTCCTGGCTCCTGGTTCACACCTCTCACTCACCCACGCCCATGTCTTTCTCTCTCCAGAAAGAGCAGTCTTCTAGACCAAAGACGCTCTTCGAACGCTCTTCGCTCTTTGACTCTGTGGACCCCAAAACCTTTCATTCCTGGGCTGTACCACCTGTAACATTCCATTGTCCTAGGGCACTAAAGCCCTCCGCCCCTCTCATGGTCCCTTTGCGCACTCATGTTCTTCAAACACAGATGTCCCCAAGAGAAGCGGCTTAGTCCACGGGCTATAGGCTTTCCTCAGAGTACTCATTCAGCCACCAGAACTCAACTATGACCCCGGTGCTGATGATTTCCAAAACCGTATCTAGCTGTGTCTCCCTCATGAGTTCAGGCTGCTGGATAACTCTGGGTGGCTGTTTGGCAGTGCCAAATTCTCAACACATCTAAAACTCACCTCTCATCTCTGCCAAAATTCCCTGTGACCATTGATGTCCTCATCATTCTCCTGGTCACATCCTGGCACCTGCCAAGTCTGGATTCTACCCCTTTAGTGTTCTCAATCCTGCCCTTCCTTGCCACTGTTATTAGCAGCCCACACTCTACAGTTGCACAGGCTGTGCACTGCACAAGTCTGGAAGATTGTAATTCATACAGTCTGTAATTCATACAGACTATTATGTTGCCTTTGGTCATTGGGATACACTCCTCCCTCTATGAGCAGGAGCATTCTGAAAGAAGACCACCGAAGGGCCCTATAAAGCCGGGGCCTGAGGCAGAGGCCTCTCATACTGGTCGAAAAATGAGACCTTTCAAAAGGACGACGTGACTTGCCCAAGACCATCCAGATAGGAAGTGGTAGAGCCCACACTCAAACACCAAAGCCTGAGCCTTGTCCAAATAAATATACCCGTTTCTTTTGCATTTTAAGAGCCATCTCCCCAAGGGAGATGCATTGTCCCCACTAGCAGGAATCTACCCACAAGCAGAGTTTAGGGCATGGCTGGAAGCCTGGAGGTCTGTGGACATAGGAAACACAGGTTGCAACAAAGTGACTCTGCTTTGGAAGGAAGACTTGTGCTCTTTGGCGATTTTTCAATAGGCACCCGTATTTGAAAGGCTGCAGCCTATCCCCCATTTGATCTCTCTGCACACCTCACCAACGCCACTTACCTTACCCAGATAATTTTCCTAAACACCAAATTGGATGATGCTATTTCCCTGTAACACTCCTCAATTCTTCCCATTGGGTATAGCTCTCAGGATAAGGTACAACATCCTTTGTCATAGGGCCCTGCAGGACCTGCCCCCAGCTCCCACCTCCAGTACCACTGCAGGCCACTTGTCTGATTATCTCAATGCCCCAACCCCTAAGTGGCTTCTCAAATATGAATGGGCTTTCTGGCTAATGGTAGCACAAGTAATACCATCAAGAACTCACTCATGTTAAAATCTATTAAAATATTTCCATAAACTGTAAATCAACTTTAAATAAATTATCAAGAACAAAAAGATCAACAAGATACTACTTAAAGGAGTGGGAATAAACAGGAAACCAAGTTATCAGAAACCAAAGACAATCGTTTACTGCACAAAGAATAACAAATATTAAGAATTCAAAGACTAGCAATGAGTCCTTTGCAAGAAATAAGAGGTCAGACATGATTGCAATCTATTTTCCAAAAAGATTAAAAAGAACATCTCACCTAATCAACAAAAGCGAGATACTAGATAACAAACAGACCAAGTATTAGGTTGGTGCAAAAGTAATTGCGGTTTTTGCAATTATTTTTAACCTTTTAAACCGCAATTACTTTTGCACTGTCTTACCAGAATCTTCCAAAAGTACAGTGATGTGCAGAGAACAGAATAACCAAAGCAGATCAGGAAACAGCTGTTTAATACAAAAGAATATACGGGGAGCTGCACGAGGACATAAAAAACCTTGAGACTGGACCTCTAAAATGCCTCTTGAGAATACTGGGGGTTCCCAATAAAGCACACAGAGTAGGTGGTTCTGAATCAGTAATCAAATATCTGTGGGAAGAAAAATGTCCTGGGTGCAATCAGATGAGAACCGATACCTCCAAAGGCATTGCAAGCAGTGGTTCACCCCATCAAGAAGTGAGTCCTGGAAATTAACTTCCTCCTAATTAGCTGGGGAAACATTTCTGCAAAGACATCTGGACTCTTCAGCCATGTTTTCAGCTGGAACCCTGAGCAAAAGCGGCAGCCCCATGGCCTACAGGTCTCAGACCGCTCACTCCACAACCAGCACTGTGCGTCTTGCTCTCAGCAGGTGCCGTGCTGGGTTCTGGGCACATGCGACCAGGTCCAGACATCCACGCCTTTCAGAGCAGAGGGCCACATTCAAAGGTCGGGCACTGGCAATTCTAAACAATGTCATTGCCAAAGCAATCCATGTACTAAATATTGTAGTACAAAAAACGAAAAGTGAATTAACACGTTTTTGTTTTTAAATCAATAAACTTTATTTTTAGAGGAGTTTTAGGTTTATAGAAAAATTGAGCGGTAAGTAAAGAGACTTCCTTTATATGTACCCACCTCCTCATCCCTCATTATTCGCATCTTGCATTAGTGTGGTACGTTTGTTATGATTGATGAGCCAATATTCATACAAAATTATAAACTAACGTCCATACTTTACATTACAGATCACTCTTTGTCTTGTACATCCTATGGGTTTTAACAAAAGTATAATGACATGTATGCACCATTACAGTGTCATACAAGAGAGTTTCACTGCCCTAAAAATTCTCTGTGCCACCTGTTCAACCCTCCCTTCCCTCTAACTCCTGGCAATCACTGATGTTTTCTCACTGGCGCCATAGTTTTGCCTTTTTCAGAATGTCATATAGTTGGAATCACAGTTTGTAGCCTTTTCAGATTGGCTTCTTTTACTTAGTAATGTTCATTTATGGTTACTTCATGTGTTTTCGTAGCTTGATAGCTCATTTCTTTTTATCACTGGAATGAACACTTTTTTTTTTTCAATTGGGGAATATTGGGGAACAGTGTTTCTCCAGGGCCCATCAGCTCCAAGTCGTTGTCCTTCAGTCTAGTTGTGGAGGGCGCAGCCCAGCTCCAAGTCCAATTGCCGTTTTCAATCTTTGGTTGCGGGGGGCACAGCCCACCATCCCATGCGGGAATTGAACTGGCAACCTTGTTGAGAGCTCTCACTCTAACCAAGTGAGCCATCCGGCCACCCCAGCTGCAGCTCATTGTCTTCAATCTAGTTGTAGAGGGCACAGCTCACTGACCTATGTAGGAATCGAACCAGCAACCCTGTTGTTCAGGGCTCGCTCTCTAACCCACTGAGCCACCTGGCCGCCCTGGAAAGAACACTTTTCAATTGCATTAACGTGTGTTTTGAGAAAGGAAGGGAAGAGTTCGTGTCTTGTAGACAGAACGGGAAGCCTGAGCAGAAGCTCCCAGCCCAGGTAGGGAGGAGGGCTATCAGTTGAAAATGAGGCAGGAGCGGTAATGGAAAGGGAAGAGGAGTGGCCTGATGGGATCTATATTTTGACATGTCACTCTGGCCGCTAGGTCGGCTGTGAGAAGTGCTGGGGAGAAACAGTAAGTCAGACCGCAGCTGGGAATTTTGAGGCCCAGTCTCCGTTTTTAGAGAGGTTCCCTGAGAAGACAACTTTGTCAGTCTAAAGTCTAACAGTTGCTGCGGTTACCATTTTAACAATATGTATCCTTCATATTAGCACATTTTAAAATTACTACTCTTTAATAAGCATTATAATCTTCAGGCAAATTAATTACAAGTCAGGCTGTGACACACAGACTCAGCCACATGATTTTTGCTGTTGTTGTTACTAAAGTGGGTTTTTCCCTTGGTTTTATTTCCTTAGCAATTTTTAAAATTTATTTTTTATTATAAGTGTACATCACATTAATATTTACTACTTTAACTATTTACAAGTTTACAATCCAGTGACATTAAATACATTCACATTGTGCAATCACCACCATCCATCTCTAGAATTTTTTTATCATCTCCAACAAAAACTCAACCCACTATACACTAATTCCCCATTCGCCCCTCTCCCAGCCCCTGGCAACTACCTTTCTATTTTTTGTCTCTACGAATTTGATTACTTAGGTAACTCATATAAGTGGAATCATACAAAATTTTTCCTTCTGTGTCTGGCTTGATTCACTTAAAGTAATGTCTTCAAGGTCCATCCATGTTGTAGAGAGTGTCACAATTTCACTCCTTAAGGCTGAATAATATTCCACTGTATGTTCATACAGTGTTTCCACTTGGACTGTTATGAACAAAGCTATGAACATTCATGTACAAGTTTTTATGCAGACCTATGTTTGCACTTCTCTTGAATAGATGCTAGGAGTGGAATTGCTTGGTCCTATGGTAACTCTATGTTTAACCTTTTGAGAAACTGTCAGACTGTTTTCCAAAGCAGTTGCCCCACCAGCATATATGAGACGTCTGATTTCTCCACATTCTCTCCAAACTTGCTACTGTTCATGTTTTGATTATAGCAATCCTAGTGAGTGTGAAGTGCTATCTCACTGTAGTTTTGATATTCATTTTCCTAATGGCAATTCTTGGTGAGAAGCTTTTCATGTGCTTTTGGACATTTGTATATTTCTTTGGAGAAATATCTATTCTATTCAAATCTTTTGCCTATTTTTAAATTGAGATATTTGTCTTCATTGTTGAGTTGTATGAATTCTTTATATATTCTTTTCTTTTTTTTAAAGATTTTATTGGGGAAGGGGAACAGGACTTTATTGGGGAACAATGTGTACTCCCAGGACTTTTTTTTTCCCCCCGTCAAGTTGTTGTCTTTTCAATCGTAATCGTGGAGGGTGCAGCTCAGCTCCAGGTCTATTTGCCAGTACTAGTTGCAGGGTGCGCAGCCCACCATCCCTTGCAGGACTCGAGGAATCGAACTGGCATCCTTGTGGTTGAGAGCCCACTGGCCCATGTGGGAATCGAACCGGCATCCTTCGGAGTTAGGAGCACGGAGCTCCAACCGCCTGAGCCACCGGGTGGGCCGTATATATTCTTTCTTCTACTACTTGTGTCGTTACATTTTTAACATTTAGATCTCTGAGCCATTTGCACATTTGGTGTAAGAAATGGATCCAATTTTACCTTTTCCCAAATAGTTCTCTAGTTGCCTCAATACAATTAATATAAAATGTGTATCTTTTCCTCAGTAATTTGAGATGCCACCTTGTTATATACTAAATTTCCATTCTCTGGCCTTTCTATTCTGTTCCTCTGGTCAGTCTACTCATGTGCCAGTATCACTGTCTTAATAGTATAGTATATTTATATTTATAGTATATTTTAATATTTGTATTTAATATTAATATTTATAGTATAGTTTAACATCTAGTAGGACTGGTGTCCCTTCATTGCTCTTCTTTTTCAAAAGTTTCCTGGCTATTCTTGCATGTTTATTTTTCTATATGAACTTTAGAATGCACTTGTCTAGTGCCAGAAAAAGAATACTTGTTAATACTTTTATTCAACTCACATTAAACTTATAAAGTAACTTAAAACTGACATTTTTTTATGCTATTGAGTTCTTCTATCCAAGAACAAGCTTACATTTCCCATCTGTCTAAGTCTGCTTCTCTATCTTTTGGGATGCTTTAAAGTTTTCTTCATATAGGATTTGCACATTTATTAAGTTTGTTTCTAAGTATATTGCCTTTTTATGTTGCATTGTAAATGGGGCTTTCACTTTCATTTTATATTCTAATTGGTTATTTTTATATGTGAAGGCTATTGATTTGTGTATGTTAATTTTGTATATTGTTAATTTACTGAATTCTTTTATTGTTTGAGTTAGTTTTAAAATAGATTGTTTTGGAATTTCCAGATATGCTGTCATTTGCATATAGAGATAGTTTTACCTTTTCTTTTCCAATTCTTATGCTCTGATTGTTTTCCTAATTGCACTGCCTGATAATTCCAACACAATGCTAAATAGTAGAAATTATGGGCATCCTTGCCTTGTTTCTGACCCCCATTAAGTTAGATGTGAATTTAGAACTTACATAAGCATATATATTATGTTTTTAAAAAATCCACACATTACTATTTTATTGGGTGTTTTGATCAGGAAGGGACGTTAAATTTTGTTTAAAAACCTTTTCAGAATACATGGAATTATATAATGGATTTCCACATATGACTATCTCTATTTATTTATTTCCCCCACAACTAGCTAGGTCATTAAGATTAATTTCCTTAATGGGCTATGGAGTTAGGAGTACAATATTTTATTTAGTTCTTAAGTGAGATTGATTTATAGTTTTTACTTTTGTGCTAGCTATATTAGATTTACATATTACTTTTGCATTTGCTTTACAAAAGGATTTGGCAGTTTTCCTTCATTTTTTAGTCTCTGGAACAATTTATGTAGTATTGGGATTATCTGGTATTTAAAAGTTTGATAGAATTCCCCTATGTATGGTGTATTTATTTAATGCATTTATTATTTTTACGGAAATTGGTCTGTTAATGTTAATGCTTTCTATCTCTACAGGGATCAATTATGGTAAACTGTACTTTCCTGTGAAATTATTCATTGTAATCTGTGTTTTGAAATTTATTTGCATTAAGTTGTACAAAATTGTCCTATTTTTTCATTTCTTCTGTTCCAATGGTTATTTCCCTATGCCACTTCTTATTTTGTGTTTTTGTGCTTTATTCTTTTTTCTATATTAGTTTAGTTATTGGTTTGTTGTTAATTTTTTCCAAAGAACTAGCATTTTGATTTATTATTTCTACTATCTTTTGTTTCCTACCTGATTAATTTTTACTTCCATGTTTATTATTTCCTTCCTTGTACTTTCTTTTGGTTAACTTTTTGTCTTTTTTCTAGATTTTTGAGAAAGCTAAAAATTTAAACAAAAGATAACTATAGCATGCCAACTATTTTTGAATAAAACGAAAGTTTGTTTTGTTTTGTTTTGTTTTTACTTCTATTCAAACTGTGAATCATAGGAACAAAGTTTCTTCTAGAAAAATTTACTGAAAAATCTCCTTCCTGAACTAAGGTTAATGATATCAATAAATATACCTGTGACCATGAGCCCTTGTTTCACATGGCAAATGTGTAGCATAGGGAGCAAAGGAGCGATCTACAGCTGTCACTTCTCATGTTTTTCTTTTTTTTTTTAAATTTTATTGGAGAATATTGGGGAACAGCGTGTTTCTCCAGGGCTCATCACCTCCAAGTCGTTTTCTTCAATCTAGTTGTGGAGGGCGCAGCTCAGCTCCAAGTCCAGTTGCCATTTTCAATCTTTAGTTGCGGGGTGGCGGTGGGGGAGCCCACCATCCCATGCGGGAATTGAACTGGCAACCAACTGAGCCATCCGGCCGCCCCTACATCTGTCACTTCTGAGACATTGTCTACACCATACTTCATAACTCTAAACTTTTAGTTAAAATTTTAAACATAAGGCCAGCGGGGTGGCTCAGGTGGTTGGAGCGCCATGCTCCTAAGGCCAAGGTCACCAATTCAATTCCCACATGGGCCAGTGAGCTGCGCCCTCTACAGCTAAGACTGTGAACAACGGCTCTCCCTGGAGCTGGGCTGCCCTGAGCAGCTGGAGGTCAGTGAGAGCTGCGGGGGGCTGCTGTGTGTTGCCCTGGGCTGCTGTGCTGTCATGGGCTGCTACGCTGCGGTGGGCCACCGTGTGCTGCCAGGAGCGGCCCGTGGCCGGCGTGAGCGGCGGGCAGCCGGAGAGAGCTGCCAGGAGCTGCTGTGAGCGGCTGACCCACTGGCGACCGACTGCCTCAGTTCGGGGGGAGCGCAAGGCTCCTAATACCAGCATGGGTCACGGAGCTGTGTCCTACACAACTAGACTGAGAAACAATGGCTTGAACTGGAGTGGGGTAGGGGAGGCGGAAGAAAAGAAGGAAAAAATTTAAACAAAATTTCAGATGATTGAAGTTACTTATCCCTGAAGTTAATTCTCTGATGATGGCATTCCATTCCATGCTTAGCTTTGGCTTAACATTTATTTTGTCACATAGCCCACTTCTACCAGACAGAGGGCAAGGAGGTTGGGAGGATACAGTCGGTTTAGGCGTGGCCAACGGAGAGAGGAAGGCGGCAGAGGGAAGTCCGGCCGGGGGTGCAGAGGAAGGCCCACTACGGGCCCAGGGGACCTGTTACCACTAGCGCTCAGGGACAGTCCATGGGCAGCCTCCTTTTTCATACGAAAGGACCTCTTGGACCTCCAGGTTCTCCCCAGGTTGCTGCAACCCCGGAGCGCTGCATCCCCGGGATCGGTTGGACTTCTTCCCGAGGTCGCTCCAGCCCTGGGGCCAGGACGCAGGCTCCTCCCCGGGGGGGGGGAGGGGGGGGTCCATCCCTGGGCCTGGGGGGCGGCCTCCGCAGAGGCGAGGGGCGGCCTGGGCCCGGGTCGCGAGCTTCCCGGACATTGGCAGGTGATGTCCCTACCTCTCCGTCTGTCCCCTCTCGGGCCTAGGCGCGCCTCCCCTGGACGAACGCGCGAGTGTGCGCTTCTGGATTCGGGCAAATATTCCGGTCATTGACAAATTAAAGCACTCAGGGCGCGCGGTGGGGTGGGGGGTGGTTCCTCGCGCGGTTTTACGAGCGACAGGGAGGAGGGGCCGCTGAAGAGACCCGGGCCCGTGCCACCTCCTGGGGCACTCCTTCCGACCCCCTGCATGCGGACTAGGGCACCGAGCTCGGGAATTGGTTTGACTTAGAAGAACACGCACAGTGGGCCATGGGCATTCTTGAGAACTACTTCACATTTGTCAGGGAAAGCAGAGATTGAGTTTAGCTATGCGGAACCACTTAGGAATCTTTTGAAGAAATACCAACCTAAAAAAAAACTGAAGGAGGAAGAAGAATACAGGAATACATCATGTAAAGAAAGCTTTCCTTGATCAAATATATGGTGATGGAAGGAGAACTGACTCTGGGTGGTGAACACACAATGGGATTTATAGGTGATGTAATACAGAATTGTACACCTGAAATCTATGTAATTTTACTAACAAATGTCACCCCAACAAATTTAAAATAATAATAATAATAATAATAATGATAATAATAATAAAAGAAAGCTTTCCTTTCCACCCTGTGAGCGAAATGAGCAATCTCACTGGGCAGCACCGCTCTTATCTTCGAGAACGCGCCCTCACAGGTCACGATGGAGTTAGCGCGCTAGGTTCAAGACCTAAGCCTGAGTGAGAATCGCACCGTCATGAGGTGCAGAAGGCACAACTCCGCATTGATACTTGCCGGAAGCACCTTACTAAAATCAAGCAAAGGAAGACTTGAGTGAGATTGCAAAAACACTGAGCACAGCAATATTTTGAGGACATGACACCGACAAGAATGTTTTAAAAAGCAGATATTGGAAAGGCACACCAACAAGCTCAAAAGCTTCACCTTTGGCAGAGGACAGCAAAGCGGATTACTCCTCAGTTCTTCAAGAAATGCAATGAGTTCTTCAAGAGCTGCATGAGCATTACCATCCTCAGATTTCCGACATCTTTCAGAAAACACCAGAGATGGAAGAAAGGAGGACAGGGAGAACTGGAGAATCAGTAGAGACATGTAAGGGTTGACCAACAGGCTCTAGCAATCAGTGGGAAAGGCTTGGACAGAACTGTAAAGGCAGCTGAACAATGATCAGAAGAATGCCACCGCCAGTAACAGAAACTTTAACGTCGGAGTTTGCGCCTCCTGGAGACATCTGAGGGTGCAACTCAGCCAGTGGAGTGTGTTAGGTACGACAATCATCTTTCAAATTCCAGAGAAGGCAAACCGAAGGTCAAATCTGGTAGCAAATCCAGAGGAAAGTTATGTCTGTTCATAAAGATAAATATGTCTCCCAAATAGAAAAGGGAATCATTTACTTCAGTGAGCTCATGATCACCAAACCCCAAATTCACTGCTTCAAAAAACTAAAGTGTAGGCATGCCACACCAGAGGATTTCAGCAATCTTCCACCTCAACAAAGAAGGAAAAAGCTACAAAATAAAGTCAATGCCCTAAAGAAAGAAATCCAAATGGAGGTGAGGCAAAGAGATGGCATAACAAAGATGAAGAATGACTGTCTCAAGAATCCTCAGACAGGAGACCCAGTCAGTTTGGGTGACAGATAACAAAAGTCAGGCAAAAATATAGAACTGTGACTAGAGGCTCAGAAATTTGAAGTCTGGCTGGCTGAGGGTGAAGGCAGCCTGCCAGCACCAAAAGAACAGGCCTGACAACAGAGTGGAATGTACAGAAACCTCAAACCCCAAATAATTACGCACAGACTGGGAGAACACAGCTGGCAATTACATAAAGGAGCAAAGTCAGGAGAGTGAGGTGAAGATTCTGGCCACAGATTTTAATAATGAATCTGATAGCAAGACACCTCTTCCCACCGTTAGGGACTTGTAGGTCTCTCTATGTACTTGAAGGTCAGCATGAAGGCATCATTTCAGTAGTTGAAACAGAAACATTGTATGTTATAGAAGAAAATGAAGGTGACTGCATTTGGAGAAATGAAGATGAAAAGGGTCACATTCCTACATTATTTGTCACAGTCTGTTTGGACAAAAATGATAGCGGTGCTAAGATGTGTATTTAATATCACTTTTAAAACTTTTAAAAACAGAACTGGAGTTGTTTCTTCCCATAACTGTGACTGTTACAGATAATTCTTCAAAAAGACTGGATGGGGGGGCCCTCCCGGTGGCTCAGGCGGTTGGAGCTCCGTGCTCCTAACTCTGAAAGCTGCCGGTTCGATCCCCACATGGGCCAGCGGGCTCTCAACCACAAGGTTGCGGGTTCAACTCCTAGACTCCCGCAAGGGATGGTGGGCTGCGCCTCCTGCAACTAGCAATGGCAACTAGGCCAGGAGCTGAGCTGCGCCCTCCACAACTAAGACTGAAAGGACAACAACTTGACTTGGAAAAAGTCCTGGAAGTACACACTATTTCCCAAGAAAGTCCTGTTCCCCTTCCCCAATAAAATCTTTAAAAAAAAAAAGGGCTGTCTGGGTGGATAGTACCACAGTACATGTCTTCATATAGTCACCTAGTGGACTGTGGGGAGAGTCCTAGAGAGTCCTAGAGAGCAGTTTCCAGGCTCTCAGCCTCACGTGGAAAGGCGCTGGCTCGGATAGTAGATGGCCATCAGCTGTGACTAGTTGGCCATCAGCTATTACCGGTTAGCCATTAGCCACTAATACAACAGTCGTGGCTACACTAGGGGGTTGGTTGGTTGACAGAGAAGCGGAGGGCGGGTTGCGGATTGTGTGGCTCCTGCTTCCTGTGTCTCCAACCCAGCCGTCAGTGAGACTATAGTGGTATGACTCCCCTATCTATGGCTCCGTGGGTGTTCCTTTTTGGCCTCACTGTGTCCTGGGTTCTTATACTGGGAGCAGGAGCTGAGACCCCGCATGACATAGACATTGGCATCACACATCTGAATTTTCCTCAGCTGGTTTTGACTCTAATCAAGTTCCTCTTGCTAAGATGGTGTGGGGACAAAGCCCCAAAAAGCAGTTTCCAGGCTCTCGGCTTCACATAGAAAGTTGCTGGCTCGGGTAGTAAATGGCCATTAACTGTGATCAGATGGCCATCAGCTGTGGCTAGTTGGCCATAAGCTGTAACCCGTAAGCCATTGGCCACTAATATAACGGCTGTGGCTACGCTAGCAGAAAAAGAATGGGGGGCTAACAAGAAGATGGTGGCTGGCAAGCGCGGACTGCTGTTACGATGGCGGGTTGCAAATTATGTAGATCCTGCTTCCTGTGTCTCCAGCCCAGCCGCCAGCCCAGCGAGAATATAGTAGTATGACTCCCCTACCTATGGCTCCGTAGGTGTTCCTTTTTGGCCTCACCGTGTCCTGCGTTCTTATGAGGGGAGCAGGAGCTGAGACCCCGCCGGACGCCCTGCATGACAAATGGCGCAGTGAGCAGGGTCTCCTGCACGACAGATGGAGTTTTACATCAAAAGCTGCCAACTACCAATTTACAACTGTATCATTTGAAATCTGATAAACTTTTCTTCTTTTGGCAGCATCTATAAATAACAACAAAAAGAATTCTACCTTCTCACCATTATTTCTGAATCAAAAATATAGCATACCCTGTTTCCCCGAAAATAAGACCTAGCCGGACAATCAGCTCTAATACGTCTTTGGAACAAAAATTAATATAAGACCGGGTCTTATATTAATTATATTGTATAAGACCCGGTCTTATATTATAGTAAATAAGACTGGGTCTTATATTAATTTTTGCTCCAAAAGACGCATTAGAGCTGATTGTCTGGCTAGGTCTTATTTTTGGGGAAAGACAGTAGTGGGGGTACAGAGTAGAAGACTTCAACTCTCTTATGTGTATATACAGTGTCTGACATAAATTGAAGTACTTTAGAATTTTACACTTGTAACAATAAATTGAATTATGTGTAGTTTGTAAAATTTTTACTATTATTCACTTAGAGGAAATCATGAACAAAATAAAAGCTCACATCTCTTGAGTAAAGAAGTAAATAAGAAAATACTTATACTGAACATTTGTATTTTTCTTTTTTCCTTAAATGTGGTTAAGATCATGGGTAGTTTATCATGATTATCCTATCATGTCTTTTTTTTTTTTAATTTTTGATCCCACATAACAAATTGAAAGCTGGAAAAGTTTGGTCAACTAACCTCTTGATTTTTACATATGATACCAAGTGATCTCTCCACCAAACTGACACAGCAGATCAAATGCTCTAATGCTGTATAGGCAAACCCATAATGCAAACAGTGCACGTCTACTTCTCAATTATCTATGCTCTGTGTCAGCTGGAGGTTTTGTGGCAACAGGAGCTGTGTTCAGCACACACTTCCCTAGGCTGAGCTATAACTAGAATGCGTGTGGCAGTAACTAGTCACACAGAGACACAAAACTCAGCACATTGATTATCAAAAGGTAGATTTTTAAATCATTGGTATTTTTAAGAACTAAAATTTGAGCTTGCTGGATTTTTTTTTTTAAAGATTTTATTGGGGAAGGGGAACAGAACTTTTATTGGGGAACAGTATGTACTTCCAGGACTTTTTTCCAAGTCAAGTTGTTGTCCTTTCAATCTTAGTTGTGGAGGGTGCCATTCAGCTTCAAGTTGTTGTCCTTTCAGTCTTAGTTGTGGAGGGTGCCATTCAGCTTCAAGTTGTTGTCCTTTCAGTCTTAGTTGTGGAGGGCACAGCTCAGCTCCAGTTCCAGTTGCCCTTGTTAATTGCAGGGGGCGCAGCCCACCATCCCTTGTGGGAGTCAAACCGTCAACCTTGTGGTTGAGAGGACACGCTCCAACCAACTGAGCCATCTGGGAGCTCAGCGGCAGCTCAGCTCAAGGTGCCATGTTCAATCTTACCATCCCTTGCAGGAGTAGAGGAGTTGAACCAGTAACCTTGTGTTTGAGAGCCCACTGGCCCATGTGGGAATCGAACCGGCAGCCTTCGGAGTGGAGCATGGAGCTCCAACCGCCTGAGCCACCGGGCCGGCCCCTGGATATTATTTAAAAGCAGTAAATATAAAGGCTCACTTTAGAAAATAACATGATTAAGGTTGGCCAGAATAAAACAATTTTCTCATCCTCTTTAAAGAAATATGGCCACATGAATAGACAGCTACCAAATCCAGTGTTGAATGATTAATGATGCCCAGTAATGAGATTTACCCAGAGATCATAGAGAACCAGCTATAAATGGGTAAGATGGAAGGTGTCAAGTTGAGACTCTCCTTTTTGTTTTTTTAATGTGCTTTGAAAAAACATTTATTCATGTCCTTCCTACTTTTAGACGGGAAAATTAGCTTCTTGCCTCTACACTGTGGGCTCATTTCATAAGCTGAAATTAGAGGATCAGAAAACGGTGGGAGCGTTTCAAGGTTCCAGCAGTGAGTAACTTCACATTTTACCAGGGCTACCTAAGTGAAATGTAGTGAACTTAATGACAGCCTGACTTTCAACTGTGTAATTTTTTAAATGTTGTGATCAAAATTATTTTTGAATTATTATGCCTTCACTGATGGGACTGATACTGATAAAGCCACTTACCTTGATCCAGACAGACCTCTTTCAGGGATCTCAGTTCTCCTTTTTAAGCACTCTAGCAAGAGTATCAGCTGACCCTTAAACCATAGGGTTTGTTTTAGTGAGCCGTGAATGCTTCCCCCCACTTCAGCACTAGTGCATAACCAGCTTTAGGTATTTAGCCAAACGAATGGGAGACCAAAGATATTAAACTCTGACCTTCCTATATCAGATGATGACCTCATTTCCAAACTGTTAACTGTCAGAGAGAGCAAAGAAACACCGAGAAAGCCTAGAACACAGCAAGTCAACATTAGCTTCTAAAAAGCCTGCTTTGAAAAACATCCTGTTCTTTGAAGTTTTGTTTTCTTTAGAGTTGGACAAATTTGATGCAGAAAATAGCTTAATTGGTTTGTACAGAGCAAGGGGAGCACGTTGCGCATACATTTATGATCATTATTTTAAGTTGTATGCCTCAGCACTGAGAACAGATGAAGGTGTGGGTCACTGACTCAACAGTTCAAGATATTTTGTAGTTTCAGTTCCTCTAGTCAATGCCTGAAGTATTAGAAAAAGTATTGAAACAATTTCCAACGCATCAGGAATTTCCATCTCCACCCAAAGCATTCTTTGTTTTCTTCCAACAGCTCTCTGTTAAATAAAGAAGGAAAATCTCAGCTTATTTATAAAGTTTTCTTCCTTTATTTTTTCAGGTTAAATGTAACACACTTACACGTTAATAATGCATGTGTAGAAGCCTTTCCTCCCTCACCTTGTTTATAAATCTACCAAACCTCACCCTAGGCAACACCCTCCTTAAAACCCACTGGGCAAAGCTGCTACTTCCTGAGGAGATGTCCGTAACTCAGGGCCGTTTTGTTTTTAGTAACACCAGTGCACTTTTTTGGTGTGGTGTCTGAGATGTGATTATTTAATGTTAGCCAAAATGTTTAGAACAGCATAACTTTCGATTGGCCAGCTGGATTGTAACTTCTTTTGTGATCTTGTTTTTGTTTTTAAAAATGCTTTCTGTCAAACACATCCAGAATTCCCCCACAGGCTATATTTCTATATACTGCTATTTAAAAATTAAAGGGTCATCAAAAACAAGGAAAGTCTGAGAAACTGTCATGACCGAGAGGAGCCTAAGGAACCATGACAACGGAATGTAACAGGGGTGTTGTGGAGGAAAGACCTGGGAGAGGACATTAGGGAAAAAAACTAAGGCAATCTGAGTCAACCATAGGCTTTAATTTGTAATACTGTATCAATGTTGATTCATTTATTGTAACAAAAGGATCATAGTAGTGTAAGCTGTTATAGGGGGAAATTAGGAATGGGGTATAGAGGAACTCTGTACTAGCTTCTCAATTTTTCTGTAAATCTAAAACTGTTCCAAAAACAATTATGAGTTATATAAGCTGTTCTAAAAATAGTTTATAAATAAAAACTAAAGTTATTACTTGAACTTCAGTTATTTTAACTTTTTACTCTTTTAGCTACCATATTTGTTGAGCTGGTTATTCTACTCCCTGCCCGACTTGTGTTGTTATAACTGCTGGGGACCACCTGCTCGAGGCTAGCGGGAGAAGATCACAGACACTTGGGTTCTGAATAAATTGTGTTTGGATGAATGTCAACATGACCGTTTCTTTTTATTCTTATTCTAAAAGAAAAGAATAAGCCTGGCATCTTTTAGCTGTACCTTTTTATCTGACTCTCTAATAAACATATTTTTCTCAACAATATTAACGTTCATATATATGCTTTTAAATTCACAGTGACGCGATAGCTTTCAACCTATGAAATCAACATCCTGAAATAAGGTGCCTAAGGAGAGGCTTTACCAGCATCATTAGGGTAAATGCAAATATAAAAGACGTCAAGTGGGGCTCATTCGGGCAGGAGCTGAGCCGCCCTCCAGCGCGTCCCAGTAGCGGAGAGTTGTGAGCTGTGTGCCGCGTGGCCTGGGGTCCCTTAGGATGCAGGTAAGAAAGCCAGCTCTTGACTCAAGCCAGGGGTTCGGATAGACGCCAGATGCCGACGCTTCTGAGGCCGTGGTCTCCAGGCAGTGGAAGGCGGCGCGGAGACCAGACCGCTCTGCTCCCAGGGGCTCCCCGGGAGACCATCGCAGCGAGTGTCAGCCTGGCTTGTTTACCTTCTAATATCGCAGGTCGGGGGCTTGCGTCGGGCTCAGGGGGCACTGGTGCTCTCCCTCCTTTTTCCCTATGGATTTAGGGGCTTGCTCCCCCAAACAGGTGGTGGATGGAAGTGAGCCCGCAAACTGATGCCGCGCGCAGCAGCTCCCTGGAGGGACAAGAGGGTGGGCTGGGCAGGCATCATAGTGGGGTGGGGGGCTGCGGGGGCAGAGATGGGGGGCGCTGACCTATGCGGCTCTAAGGAGTCGCGGCAGTTCCCTGGAGTCTAACTTTAATTTGACTACGTGGTCTCTGTGCGTCCACTCTCCCCGCCCCTCACTAGCCAATATTTTTGACTTGGGAGGGACCCAGGTGGGGGTATTTTAAGCACCCCAAGTAGTTTTCATTTACTGCCAGATTGAAAATCACTCTGCCTTCTTTGTTGTAGTGTCCACTTCATCTTCTTTTTTCCTTTTTTTTATTGAGTAATATTGGGGAACAGTGTGTTTCTCCAGGGCCCATCAGCTCCAAGTGGTTGTCCTTCAATCTAGTTGTGGAGGGCGCAGCTCACTGGCTCATGTGGGAATCGAACCAGCGACCCTGCTGTTCAGAGCTCACCCTCTAACCAACTGAGCTATCTGGAGGCCCCCTCCACTTCCTCTTAATTCCGACTCATGACATCTCCCAGAAGGTCTTGTTCAACTTCCACTTCTTACCTGATCTACTGTCTCCATCTTTCCCCGATTTGAATGCTCAGATTTGTTTGCCCTGAACTTTCCACCAGCCATTAGTCAGTCTGCGGGCTGGCTGTCCCTGGGTCATTTGCTCACCCTTTCCAGTTTGGATTCCCAAGAAAGGGAATTGGATCAACTGATTCTTTGCCACTGTGAGTGTCTGGGTGGGGCTTCGTGGCCCCAGGTCTCCTCCCAGGTTACAGGCCAGTCTGCTCCATGACTGCTAAGTTAGGTGGTCTAGTCAGGGGTGACAGGGCCCTACAGGAACCCATGGAAGAAAACGGGCCTGGGCGAGGGCTGTGGACAGGGCCATTCCCCTCCGATTGACTTGCCTAGTCAGCAAGCACCTACCTTAGGACTCTGGATTTTCCACTGGAAAACTGTACACTGTTTTTAAAAAGACATTTAGCTCAGAAAACCTATCATCTTTCATCATAATTCAGCAGTTTCCACAAGTAGCACTTAATCAAAAAGCTAGGAGTTGGCTGTATCAGATGCAATGTTATACTCTGGCCAATAACAATTTCTTCTTTTTTAATCAACTAAAAAGAAACCCTGTGATTCCTCTCCCAACTTTCCTTTTAATTTGTGGGGTGGAATAACAACTAGGAGGGGCTACTTTAAAAAGTTCTTGTTGCCAGATTTGGGCACAGATGGACATAAGTGGTGGTAAGAGTGACACATTTCACTGGGCCCGAAAAGTCCCCTGGGGTGGGAGTGGGGTGCAGCAGAGGGAAGAGTCCCTGGACTCCTAGGAGGCCTGCTAGGCCTCATGGCCTTTTCCTCCAGGCGAGAACACCTGTTGCTTTGATCCAGCCCCATCTTTGGAGAACAGAACCCTTGGCATTGCTCCTCCCTCCACCGCAAACCAGAGTCCTGAGACAGGCTCCAGTACACATGACAGCTGTTTAGTCTAAGGTGGCTCCTGATTCAAGAGGGGATGATCAGAGGCCTTCCTTGGCCGTTTGAACCAGATCTTGGAAGGAAAATTCTGCTTTTTTTGTGGCCTGGACATTCAGATATAAAAATTAAGAGCTCCTGGCACTAAAATCACAGCTGTAAGGTGGAAACCAATCCAGAGTGAGAGATAATAATGTTGATCTGCAGAGAGAAGCAGGCAGGAGATGCAGAGACCTGGTGGCAGTGGTGTTCCTGACTTTTAGCTGTACCCGTCCTTTCTGCAGCTTGGCTCTTCAACCCTTACTTCAATATGTGAAAGACCCGAGTCCTCCCAGCAATGCACAAGTATTAGTTATCTATCACTGCATAAAAATTTACCCCCAAACTTCATGGCTTAAAACAACAAACATTTATTACCTTGTGGTCAGGAACTGGGGAGTGGCTTAGCTAGGTGGCTTTGGTTAGGTTGCAGTCAAGCTGTCAGCTGATGCTGCAGTTTTCTGAAGGCTTGACTGCGACTTGGAAGGACCCACTGCCAACATAGCCCCCTCACATGGCTCTTGTCTTGGCACAAAGCCCAGACCCCAGCTGGCTGTTGGCAGGCCTGTTTCATTGGCTGCTGGTAAGAGGCCTCACTTCCTCACATGGGCCTCTCCACAAGCTGCTGGGGTGTCCTCACGACATGGCGGCCACCTTCCCTCAGAGCGAGCAATCCAAAAGGCAGAGCCAGGAGGAAGCCACAGTGCCTTTTATGACCTCGTCTCTGAAGCTGGACATTGTCACTTCCACTTTATTCTGTTCTTTAGAAGCAGATCACTCTGTCTAGCCCACCCTGGACAATTAGGCACCACACAAGTAATCACCATGTACTCTATTCTGTGGTCTCTGTTCTCCCTGACCACCACCTTCTTCTGGCCTCTGGGACTCATTTGATGGGTCTCCTCACTACACCACCTAAGAGCTCTTTCAGAGGTGCCGTGGGCCCTCAGGAGTTCTGTTTTAGCCCGGCTTCTCAGCTCTGATACAACTGAGTGACTATTCCATGTAAGAGGCAGCTCTGCCTTGGCAGAACACCAATCCCTTCCCCCTACTGTGAAGACATAGACTATTTTTAAGACAAAAAATGGGGATGAAATATGTGAACAGGGTATTTAAAATCTGTGCTGCTCTAAGACTCTGCGGCCCAAGGTTATTTTACCTATATACGCTTATTTCTTAGGGAGGTCTGAGGGCCCGTCAGGACCAATAGTGACCACTGGTGGTCAGTTCCAGGAAAGACAAAGGAGGAGTGTGAGGAATGACCCACCTGCCATCACCACAGTGACTGGGGCTCCGAGGATTGAGAGCAACAGTGGCCCTGGGATCTCCAGAAAGCTGTACCGCTGGGAAGTGGGGGTGGGAGGGCAGGACCCACACTGCTAATGAACCCATCGGGGCTCTCAGTTGCAAGCAACAGGCACTGACAAGGCTGATATGAGCAGAAAAGAATTTAAGGGAAGAATATGGGGGCAATCACAGAATTTCTGGGAACACTGGTGAACCAGCTTCTGAAAATGGGCAGGAACTGGAAGGCTCTGTGGCCAGAGCAAATGGCAGCGCAGACACCGACACCGCGCCCACCACCGTGGACTCGAGACAGCAACTCGTAACACCGACTCTGCCACCACGCAGAACACTGCTGCCACGGTCGCCAGAATCAATGCACCACTGCCCCCGCTTCTGGGCATCACTTGCTCCCAATTCAAAGTGCAGGGCAGATGTGTCTGATTGGCTGAATCTGCGCCATCTGCTGGTGCCTTATCTGCAGGAGAGCTAGGAAAGCAGGCCTTTTTAGCTTCTGTAGGGGGAGGCAGGCTCCACTTCTCACCAAGATGCAAAGGGTGGGGGAATCTTTAAACAAAGGAAAAAGATCCTTATCCAGGCAGCTCCAAACCGAGGGTCCAAGATCATTCTTGTAAGAAGTTTGGAGGGGAAGGCAAAGAGAGTGAGTGGTTAAACTATGGGAACAGCAGAACCAAAGGACCTTTTCTTTTCTTTTTGGTAAGAGTAAGGGGCCTGAGCAGTTTTATAGAAGAGAAATAGGAACATCTCTTGACAACACAAAAGTAGCCTGCACGCCATTCTGCCTCTACAGCAGCAGGACAGAACCATCCAAAGATGAGACCACTTAAGGAACTAGAAGTATTACTAATGACTCTTCAAAAGCCTAACTTGTCTGTTGCCTTTAATTAACATCTAAATAGATAACATATTCTCCTTTAATTATAATATGGAAATGTCTATGAACAAAATAGATAATTTTTTGGCAAACTCCTAGGAAAGACTCATCAAGTCCCTCCGAGGTTTGAGCAGCAGTATCCATCCAGCCAGGGCGTGGTCAGTGTTTGGGGACAGAGGTAAATATCCGCAATCCGTGCATTCCTTTGATTTCTTCTTTTAGTGCCTAAATAAGTAAAAGAAAATCATCATTTCTTTTGTATTTGACATTGATTACAGTAAGTCCCTCTGAGGGTATTTTTACATAGCTCCAGATTTGTAGGAGACTTTGCACACACTTCCTTTAAGCAGTTTTTCCTTTCTTGGAAAACTTTTTTTTGTTTTTTTTTGAGTGAGAATCTAACCTGGCTCAACAATCAAAAATGCTCTCTGCTTTCTGCAGGCACAGAATGCTCCCGAGAGGCTGTCCCTGTGCCTGTGCCAAGGCCACAATCCCTGAGCCTTCGTGGCTAGCTGAGGGAGGTCACACCGTCACACGGTAGGCCTTGACCCCTTGTGCCCTGAGCTGTGCCTTCTCCCAGCTCTCTTACAGCCCCCTGAGGACTCGCCAGCACAGGTCACAGTATCGTACAGCTACAGAGGGCCTTAGAGATCACCTAGGTCTGTTTACAGTTGAGGAAACGGAGGCCCTAGTGGGGAAGTGACTTTGGATAAACATTTTTCAGCACCTGCTATGCCCACAGCATTATGCTGCGGTGCTAGGGGCCCAGATGAAAAAGGTATGGAGAAATGACGAGAAAGGTAAGGGAAGTAACACAGGTCCACGAGCAATGGACTCAGCAGTGATGGGCTTTGCCAGACCGCAGGCCAGCTGGGGACTGCTGTGGGTGTACTAGGAGGGAGCACCTGCTACCACACTGGTCGTTCAGGGAGGAGGCAGCCCAGGAGCTGGACAGCTGAGAGTGGAATGGGCAGAGAGGGACAGAGCATTGGGCCCAGGAGTGCCAGGTGAGGAGAGGCTGGGAACATACCACGACTCACCAGGAAAAGCCTGGCTTTGAGCGAGGCATATGGGGTGGAAGACTAAGGCAGAGCTCACAGAGGCTCGGGAATCTCAGGCTAGGAGGGTGGGCCTGGACTCTGGGCACCCAGGGTGCACAGGGAGGGGCTCTGAGCTGGGGAGACATGGGTGGAGACTCCTTTTGGGGAGGGTGATAGGCACCAGACAGGAAAGAGGCCAGAGAAGGGGAGAGGGCAACTGCTACTAACCAATGCCTTCCACACGCCAGCACAAGGCTGGGCACGTGTGGTCAATACCTTAGACCATCTCTGCCAGAGAAGAAGCTGAGGCTCAGATCTCACTGTGAGCTGAGAGCCAAGATGGGCCCAGCTCTGTCCAACACAAAAGGGAAGTCGGTGCTCACTGTCCTCCCGACGGCTGCTCCCCAGGGAGGGGACAGGATGGATGGGGAAGGAACACCCGTCACCTGGCCTCCCTTGGGACTGGTCCAAAGCAGATGCTAGTGATTATTTCAGAAGAGAAGCCTGATCAACCATGCGAGCTGGGAGAGGCTGGGCCACAAGCTGGCAGGTCCCAGGGGAACAGGGAGTTTGCTTCGGAGGGTGGAGCAGCTGTGAGTCATGATGGCAGGGGCACCCAGTCCCCAGGGAAGCCAGGAGGGACTGTCTGATGAGAAGGGGATTCCCACATCAGAGGAACCAGGAGGCCTTTCCTGGCCCCTTTGGGCCTGAGCGTCTCAATTTTACTAGGGTGACCAGGCAAGATTGATGAGGAAAGCTTCACCCTGGCCCAGGACCACCAGACCCCCACCTGACAGCCTGGGCACCCAGTGCATCTGGACGGAGCACCTCCGCCCACTCTCAGCCACTCCCCAAGAACCCACTCACTCAGCACTCGGGGAACAGACCCATTGCTTTCTCCACCCCACTTCCGATTGGCCTCCTCCTATGTGGAGTGCCTGTCAGACCCCAATTCCCAGCACCTCAAAAGATGGGCCACTAATTCCAGGTCCCAGCTAGATGCCTACAGGCCAACAGATTCGCTCTTGAAGACATTTTATTTCGCTCCTCCCATAGCCAACACCCGCAAATGTAACCTAATCCTCTGAAAATGCCCTCGAGCACATCAGTACATTGAGACAAGCACGTCAGAGCCCTAACAGCCAGCTGTGGCTAATGAGAGCCTCTGCTCAAGCTGAAGGTCAGGCTCGGCACGCCCTTCGTCCCCTGCCAACCCCGCTCCAGCAGCTGTGGGCGCCTGGCTAGAGGACCACAGGACCTGCTCCATAACCAGCAGTGCTCGCGTGGGCAAAGGGGCCGCTGTGGTGTCCCTGGGTAAAAGTACACCAGTGCCAAGAGGGCGATTCTATAAAATGGGACACTTCTTAGGCACTGAACGTGTAATTTCTCTGTAAGCCAATAACCCAGCCCAGGCCAGCTCTCCTAACTGTCTGCAAACTCAAGTACTGACTGAGCTCCTTTATGTGCCAGGTCCTTTGTTGGTGGGGGACACAGCAGTGAACAAAACAGACCCAGGCCCAGCCTAGAATCGGCTTTCTAGGGCGATGCCTCCCGCTGGGAAGGTGTGGGGGGAGTACACGTTCCGCAGGGGCCCAGGGAAAACCCTGAGCACAAGACGATGTAGGTGACCTTCCTCCAAACCGAAGGAACTGCTGCCCTCCTGGGGACTTGGCGCAGGTTCTGCCCAGTGTCCTAGATGCTGATGACAGTGGCGGCAGCTGACATTTATTGAGGGTTTACTATGTATGTGCCAAGCACTGTTCTCAGGGCTCTGTGCGTTCTTAATCACTAATCCTCAAAACAGCCCTTTGAGGCAAGTGCTGTTCCTCTCTGTGTTACAGATTAGGAAACTGAGGCACAGGGAGGTTGAGTAACTTGCTCAAGGTCACACAGCTAGAAAGTGGCAGAGCCTACGTTTGAAATGTGCGGAATCCGACCCCTGAACCTGCATCTTTAACCACTTGTAAGTGTGGCTTCAGGGCGGGCGATGCACTCAACAGCACCCCTAGGAGTCCAGTCGTCCGAGGTGGCCTGAACAGAACCCAGGCCCGTCAGTGGGGGATGAGCTGGGTAAGTCACGGCTTCTCTACCTTGTCTTTGACCTTGACTCCAATCCCTGAGATCACGTGGGGCTAGAAGCTGTTGCACGCCCACTCGCCGGGCAGACCATCAGCATGCCTTCGGTGCCCACATGCCAGGGAAGGGCTAGGCTCCAGGAGAATCCGAAGGTGGATCCAGAGGAGACCCAGCCCCACGAGGCTGACAGAGCCAAGGGACAGAGGGCAGGGAGGTAAGTCTCCAGGACACAAGGCAGAAAACACTGGAGTCAGAGGGTGGAGGGCGTTCTTCCACACAAGGCAGGTGCGGAGGCAGCATTTGAGCTGGGCAGAGGAGGGAGGGGGGGAACCCTGAGGAGGTCTGACCTGGAGAACCATCCAGGTGCACAGAGACCAACAGGCAGAGGCTGAGGGAGGGTGCATGCCCGAAGGGTGGGGGAGGCCTGGAATAGCAACCTGGGACACCTGAACTGGAGGTGCGAGGGGTCACAGAGGGAATCTCATGACCAAAGCGTTCACAGTGTTCAAGACCTTCCAGAATGATGTCAAACACCTCTCCTGAAAGGGGTGAGTTTATTTATAGGCAGGCCCAGGGGTCAAGGCTGGTATTAATTCCAGGTAAAATAAGTGGAGATCTTGAATAAACTCGGCCTTGTCTCATTAACTCTGACGTTTCAGACCCCATTGTCTGTCACTGGGTCTGGGGCAGCTGGAGCAGTTCTTAATCATGCCGAGCCTCAATTTACCCATCTGTAAAGCAGTCCTAGAGAGAGGCTAAAAAAAACCCTTCAAATCTACAAAAATGTACATATATCTTTTGATACTCTTGCATTTACAAATACTATTCAATATGTGACAATAACAGTAAACACTGGTAACGTTATACAAAAAAAATGCAATCTAAGTAACTATCGGGGGACTTGTTTTCAATTTTGAATAAAAGTCGTATTTGCCCACAATCGGTTTCCAGATAGTTTCAGATTATATTTTTCTCAGGTCCTACGTCCTGTTTGCATGTCTGAGGTATTGCATTATCCTTCCTTAGGACTGCCGATAAAATACCATCCCCACTTGGCAGGCCGTTTCGGAGGCTGGAGACGGTGGCAAAGGAGCACTGTTGCCTCTACTAACCTGATTTACCATCTGGTGCTGCTGCACAGTCCTCTTCTCCTTAAATTCTTCTGACTCGATCTGGATCTCATACATCGCCCCACAGCCTCCTGAAATAAATGCAATTTGAAAGTGTTTCAGTCTCGAAGTTAGGGCAGCCACGGTCCCATGTGTCCTGGAAGTACCGTACAATCTCAAGAAGGTCTGCATAGTATTATTCAGTAGAAAGTTGCTAAGACTGTTAGACAAAGATCATGGCTGACAATCTGACCGCATACTTTTCCTGGCAAGCTACTCTGATCCAAAACGTGCTCTTCGTTTTGCAAGGCAGTTGTACCAACAGGACTATTATGTGTGGGACAGGAAAGAGGAGGCACAAAGCATGAAAAACCTAGGAAATGTAGGCTTTCCTGGTATTTTATTAAGCCAGCAAATGCCATGGAAGAGGGTGGGAAGGACTGAATTTCAATGTTCCACCTCAAAAAATATCAGCAATCGGGATTTTTTTTTTTTAAGTGCAAAAATACACTAAAATTTGGTTTGAAAACTGTGGACTACTATCCCAAAGAAAAGGAAAGGAACACGGAAGTGAGGGAGAGACAGGGACACAGCATTATTACAAAAACTGCAGACACACAGTTCATTGGGCTGCTAGGGCTCTCCAGCACCTCCTGCTCTGCAAGCAACACTGAGCGTTTCATCCTGGGCTTCCGCAGGGAGGGAGCAGCTTTCCGGGGAAGCTCTCAATGCAGAGCTTGTGGTGGACTCATCCAGCCCCTTACCAAGTCTCCACACGGCTGGAGAGCTAATGCTGATGACTAATGAGAAAACGTGCTGTCCTAGCATGAAACAACCTGGGCTAGAAAGAAAATGTCCTCTGTGCTGTTAACACCAGGCCACTGTATGAGAAGTTCTTTGTTATGTTTCTCTTATGGGCTCTAGGAGTCAGTCCACGCTTTGGTTAAATAAAGGTTCCCAGCCTCAATTCCCTTTCTGTATGCTGTCCAGGGCTGGGCAGCCAGATAGGACGTCACGTTCCAGCTCTACCACACCTGGGCCTGGGGCAGGTACAGAACTGGTGACATCAGGCCTTAGCATTGCCTGAGACCCCTGCAGAGTGCTCATTCCACCTACCATTCCAAACGATCTTTAGATTGATTCATTTCCTCTAGTTTTCCAGAATGAAAACTACTTTCTAACCCTTCCCCCAATCCTTGTAAATGTTATGTTTTCAGAGAAGCTAGTGAGCCATCATGGCAATGCAGAGTGGCAAAGACTACGTCTGGGTGTGGGGAGCCAGGCAGACACTCGTGGCCAAGCCACGGATCCACGGGTGTGTCTCTATAAAGGCCCTATCTTCCCCATCCTGTGGGTGTAGAAGGTGATTGCCCAGCCTGCTCCTAACACACAGCCAGCCTGAGCTTCTGAGGTACCAGCAGCCATCTGAGAAAGCAGGGCCTGGCTGGGGTAGGAAACTGGGCTCAAGCCAGAGTCTGCCATGGGTCTTGGTTCTGGTTCTGCCACCTCCTCCCTGTGGGGGATTGGGCAGGCTCTTTGGCCTCCCTGGGCTCAGCTCCTCATGTGGAAAGTGAGGCAGTTACTTTCCTCAAAAGCGCAAAATCCTCCTGGGGTCCACTCCAGCTCTGACATGCAAGGGTGTCAGAAGAATGTGGAGACATCTTTGGAAAGCCCACCCCTCTTGCAGTCATATTAAAGACTGTGGGCCAGAGCCTCAAGGTGACTGAGAGGGACCTCGTCCCCACACACAGTTTCCCTCAATGTTTCTGTATCCCCAGTTCCACACCTGCCCACAAGTCACACACATATTGAGAAGCCATGATAGCAAGTTCCTTCCGCCACGCCTCCTGCCCTCTGCCCCTCCAGAGGGCAAAATTCTACTTAACTCCATGGGGAAGATGAGAGCAAACCTTACCTGAAATGTCAGTGACTTTGATTGCTGTAGCTCGAGGAAAGCTTTCTTTGAGAATCTGGGTCACTCTGAGCTCCCCCTCAGTCTTCGAGGCAAACATCCGCTGCGCACAGTGGGGAAGAGAAAGCTGCCACAGAACAGAGAAGAGTCATGGCGAGTACGATGAAGCTGCCCAGGCTGGCCGGGCCACTATGCAGGCCCCAGCTGCCATTCCCTTGCGAGGCGGGGCCACCATGGCCATGGGTAAGTCAGAGGGGCTGTGTGCATGGTGTCAGGTGTCCACTTAAGCTTCCCAGGATACAGAATAAACTTTCTTGGGGTGGGAGTCAGGAGATTGTAAATATTAGGTTGGTGCAAAAGTAACTACAGTTTAAAATGTTAAAAATAATTGCAAAAGGCAGCCGGTTGGCTCAATGGTTAGAGAGCAGTGCTCATAACACCAAGGTTGCTGGTTCGATTCCCACATGGGCCAGTGACAACTAGATTGAAGGACGACTTGACTTGGAGCTGATGGGCCCTGGAAAAACACACTGTTCCCCAACATTCTCCAATAAAAAAATATTTTTTTAAATAACAATAATTGCAAAACCACAATTACTTTTGCACCAATCTAATAACTTACTTTTTACTCTAGAGACAAGGCCCCAAACTTTATTCAATAGATGTTTAACTTGCCACGATAATGCCATGAGAGATACTATCATGACGTCAGTTTTATAGGTGAGAAAACTGAGGCATAAAATAATATGTCCAAGGCAGAACCAGTTAGTAAAATGCAGAGCTGGGAGAGGCTGGGCAGCCTGCCTCAGATGTGCCCTGCTGGGTCAGTGTGCCCCTGCTCAGGCACTGGTGGGGGCAAATGTCACCCACCCTTTAGACCTGATTCACATCCCAGTCTCTCCAGTGGGATACGACCGTGTGACCTACTGCCCAATAAGCCAGCTACCCTTTGCAACATGTACCAATTCTCACGGGGGAAAGGAAGCAGAATTCTATTAAATGACCTGAAGGAGGAACATTTTTAGATTATTTGCCATTGGCCACTCTTTCCTCCACCCCCAATGGCAACTACAGGGAGCCAGTGCTTCTGAGGGGAACATGTCTCAACCCGTAGGAATAAAGGGGCAGAAAACCAGGTCAGCAGCCCCTTGGCTGGGTTGACACTGAAAAGGGAGACTGAAAACAGAGCATGGCAAGCCTTGAATGTCAGGCTAAAGATTTTGGACTTACTTAGCAGACGTCTTGAAGCTAGTACCTTTTGAAGCTACCGCGTTTCCCCGAAAATAAGACCTAGCAGGACAATCAGCTCTAAAGCGTCTTTTGGAGGAAAAATTAATATAAGACATACCGCTGATTGTCTGGCTAGGTGTTATTTTCGGGGAAACACGGTAGTCAGGAAACATACCTGGTTAAGAGATGTTACCAAGGGAGTAGCGCCAGCTTGGGTCCCTGACTGGAGGAGGGTGGTAGGTGGGAGAACACCAGCGCTGTTCATCAAGCTGGTGCTGAAGGTCCCTCCCCTTCGCCCTCAGTCCTGCCCATCCTCTATTAAAGCCTTTCCCAATGGCCCAGAGCAGGGTCCTATGTTATAGAATCTCGGAGCACTCTCTTGGGTACGGGCTCTTTCACCAACTCGTCTCAAAGGCCAAGACTGAGTCTGTCCTGTCACTGCAGGCTGCCAGTCAAGCTCACGGCCTGCCCTCCGGAGGAGTTGGGGGATGGAGGGAGGGAGGGAGGGAGGGATGGAGGGATGGATGGATGGATGGATGGAGGGAGGGATGGAGGGATGGATGGATGGATGGAGGGATGGAGGGATGGATGGATGGATGGATGGAGGGATGGATGGCCAGACCAGCAGGGGAAGAGGGGAAGAACCCACAATTCAGGACATGCCTACTGGGCCCCCACAAAGACGTCTGGCAGGCAGTTGAAATACAGTCAGTAGACAGCTCTGGACTTAGGCTGTCAGCGTTGTGTGGAGGGAGAGAAACTTGACGTTGAGGACCTGGGTAAGACCGGGGTGTGGGTTCGGATGGCGCCTTTTTTGAGGCCAGCACCTTGCAGGGCAAAGGCAGAAGGTAACCAGGGGGCAGGCAGACACATAACCACTAAGAGGTGAGGGTGGGTAGCACTGCAGATTCCTCAGAAGTCTTTCCTTCATCTTAGCCGATCTGTGAGCAGCGGCCTTTAAACCCGCGATCTACCGACGACGCCCCGGTACCGCGGGTCCACGCTGCAAGTCATGAGTGCGGCTGCTTGGGGGAGGCAGGTCCAAGCCCACGGGGGAGAAGGAAGGATGTGAGAGGAAAGGAAATGGAGTGGGTAACGCGTGGAAAGGATGAATGAGAACGGGGAGAGAAAATTAGGAGGACGCGTGGGGAGTGTCCTGTTGGACTTCGACAACGGGTGCGTGGCATTTGGGGGAGGCTCAAGGTCACGGAGGCCAGCGGGCAGCCCCGGCTCCCAGCCCCCGGCACCGAGCCCGGCACCCGCGCCGTGACCCTGGGCGCGGAGTCCGTCTCGGCTCCGTGGGCCCGCAGCGCTGTCCCCGCGCCCTCTGTGTTAGGCTGTTAGGTGTCTGTTGTCGCGCCACCTCCACCGGCCGGGGGGTCCCCCGGCGCGCGGGGACCTGACACTTCCCCGAATGCCGGTTGCCCGGTGCCACTGAAGGAACAAACCAACGACTGAATAAATGAAAGAGAGGGAAGCCCCCGCCCCGGCCCTGGCGCTGCTGCCACCCCGGGGGCAGCGCCCGGGGCCCTGCCCGCGCTCACCCGGCGAATGTGGCGGAGCAGACGCGCTGCCGCGGCCGGGCTCCACGCCGCCATGCCCGGCCGACGCGACCCGCCGCCCGAGGTCGCCGTGTGGCCCGAAAGGCGCGGGGCCCGGCACCGACAGGCGCGGCCGTGGGCGAGGCCGCCCCCTGCCGCCCGGAGGCCGCGGGCCGCTGCCCGGTACGTGCCTCCCGGGACCCGCCGCACCGCCCGCTCGGGGCGCCCCGCCCCCACGTGCAGCGCTCCGCTGGACTCCCGCAACCTCGTGCCACCAGCCGGTGCTGCCCTCTCGGCTAGAAACACCACCCGGGTCCCTGGCCCTCGATCTGACTGTCCCTCGTCCCAGTGCCCCTTGTGCCCTGGGTGGAACTCCACTCCCCACTCCCCACCCCCACCTGCAACCTAGCTTCTCAGCTGAGGAGTTTGGGTTTCTCCCTTCAGAAAAAGGGAGCCGGGGGACAGGATTCTAAGCATTAAGAGTTCCAGAACTGCGAGGAGGAGGACTGTAGGGGCTGGAGCTAGAGCCGAGGCCGTTAAGTTCCAGGCTATTGCAGTGGTCCCGGTGCGACTTGAGGCCTGAACTGGAGCAGCAGCGGCTGGAGGGGTGGGAGAAGTGGGTTGAGATATTTGGGAGCTGAGTGGAATGCAGCGACTGGATTGGGGTGGGAAAAGGGTGAGGAAGCCATCTAGGATGACTCCTAAGTTTCTGGCTTGGACAACGAAATAGGGGGAGGGCCAGGTGGGGCGTGAAGGGAGGCGACAAATTCAGCTTTGGATTTGCCTGAATTGAAGGTGCGTGCGGGATACCGCCCACCAGACGTGTAGACTCCACAGACCGTGAAGTCCTAGGAATGTAGTGGAAGCTGATGTCACGAGGGATGGGTAAGATTGTCAGCTAACCTGCCCGCCTCTGGAGTACATCAGACAGAAAGAAATCAAGGCCGAAATTCTACCAAGCCCTTTCTCTAGTTGTAGTTGCAGCATGTGGTCTGGTACACCCTGAGGGCTCTACCAGGTCTTTTTGGTATTTCATTCCAACCTATTCAATCAATAACTGTCAGCGTTTCAAATGGATGTGTTAATTGGACCTAGTTATTCTTTAAAGTGATCAACTGAAAATACGCTCATTCCACTCATGTATTGAGTGACTCCCACATTTTGGCTCTCATTACTTTCTCCTTTAGATTAATGTAATAGCCTTTCACATTTTTGGTTGATTCCTTAAAAATTATGGTTGGGTGGAATTAAGGATAATTTGCTAACTTTTAATTTTTCTTCACTCATGTCAATGATATAATTAAAACTGCCAAACAATATTTTATCCACTGGTGCAGTGGTTAACCACTCCCTTGCTCCTCAAACCACATAGTTCAGTTGATTCTGGACCCAACCCTGTTCTGGGAGTGATCATAAGACCGAGGTCTGGCCAATCAATCATAGGGATTGTTTTAGGGTTAGTCACATGATTTGAGCCAGACCAAAGACAGATGGTCTAGGGACTTCTCTGGAACTAAAGAAAAGATAATTTGCAACTGGATTGCTAAACTGGTAGAATGCCTATTGCTGGTGGCCATCTTTGCAACCATGTGGGCAGCGCCACTTCAGAAATGAAACAGAAACAGAAGAAAGCAGAGCTGAGAGGAGACAGAAGTTTGAGGTGGCTTGTGCAACTGGAAACCAGCAATGCCAGAAATGAGCACTAAAGTCATTTTAGTTGTTGTTAACTTAAAAATAAAAAGACCTTTCAAAGTGAGAGCAAACAAGCGTTTTAAATCAATAGGAATAGCTATTCTGGAATCATTAATTCAGGCAAAAACCCAAATAATGTTCCAATTAGGAGAGAAAAGCAATAGTTACTTATGATAGGGAAGGAGAACAATTACATCATTAGGAGGAAGGCGTATTTATTGGTGCAGATAACATAGTGATGTTAATTCTAAAGTGTTTTTAAATTTTGATCCAGGAGTCATAGTAACTGGGTTTTTTGGGGGGTTTCTCTGTGTTTTTAAAAAATTTTTTATTGGGGAAGTGCGTTTTTCCAGGGCCCATCAGCTCTAAGTCATTGTCCTTCAGTCTAGTTGTGAAGGGCGCAGCTCAGCCCCAAGTCCAATTGCTGTTTTCAATCTTAGTTGCGGGGGCAAAGCCCGCCATCCCATGTGGGAATTGGAACCAGGCGACCTTGTTAAGAGCTCGAGCTCTAACCAATTGAGCCATCCAGCTGCCCCTCCCACAGCTCGGTGGCAGCGCATTGTCTTCAATCTAGTTGTGGAGGGCTCAGCTCACTGGCCCATGTGGGAATTGAATCGCAATCCTGTTGTTAAGAGCTCATGCTCTAACCAACTGAGCCATCCAGCCGTCCAGCAACTGTTTTTTTGTTGTTGTTGTAGTTTTTGTTGTTATCTTTGGGATAGCAAACAGTTCTTTGGGAAACAAGGTTGCTTAGGCCCAGTCTGAAGGTCATGTTCCAAGGTTTGAGTTATGACATGCAAGGTAGTTCCTCTGGTATAGTAGCTCTGGCTCCATTTTAAAGTGGCTCCATTTATATTATTTACATTGGGTTTGTCACTTGTAACTAAGAGACCTATGTTAAACTCACTAATCTACATTTACAGAATTCCTCCTTCTTTCATTTATTGAAAATCAGTACTTTTGCTTATGTACAAACTTCCTCTTCCCCGTTGTGGGGACAGAGCCAGGAGTGCAGTTTCCAGGCTCTCAGCCTCACGTGGAAAGGCGCTGGCTCAGGTAGTAAATGGCCATCAACTGTGATTGGATGGCCATCAGCTGTGGCTAGTTGGCTGTCAGCTGTAACCAGTGAGCCACTGACCACTAATATAACTGCTGTGGCTACACTAGCAGCAAATGGGGCCTAGCAAGAAGATGGTGGCTGAGCTAGCAAGCGCGGATTGCAATTAGCAAGCGGGGTCTCTCTGCCAGAGAAGTGGACGGCGGGTTGCGGATCATGTGGCTCCTGCTTCCTGTGTCTCCAACCTAGCCGCCAGAGACTATAGTGGTATGACTCCCCTATCTATGGCTCCGTGGGTGTTCCTTTTTGGCCTCACCATGTCCTGCGTTATGTGGGAACTGGGACCAGAGACCCGCATGAGTCCCTGCATGACACCCATACTTTTAACAATTGCTCGCATTGTTATTTTGGACTGCTGTCACTGCCCTCGTGTCCCCCCCTGCCGTTTCCACACTACCATCAGAGCCATCTGAGATGAAAATGTCCGTTATTTGCTTACTTAAAATCCTTTAGACTCTTCAGTACCTATAGGGAAAGCCCCAAGTTCTTTCATATGCTTTAACCCCTACCTAGCTGTCCAACTGAAGTCCACCCGTCACTAATACTGGACTGCTTGTACATACCTGTACAAGCTATGGTACAAGTTTGGTTATGTAGCTACCCATCTTTTAAGCCAATTCAAGCCTTGTCTTCTCCAGGAAGCCACTGCTGACTGTCCCACAGTAAACTAAGGGCCCACGACTCCTTATAACTTTTATTGCACATGTGGCCCTTTAGTACTATCAGTTTATGTGTCTGTTTCTCCCACTGGTCCGTAAGCTCCAAGACAGGATCCTGTGCTTTATTCATCTATGTCAATGGCCCAGCATGCCATGGGACAGAGTGCATGCACTGTGATTACTTAACTAGTTGACAGTGGTTTAGCAATTCTAGTTCCACAGCCTGAATCTGAACCTTTTCAGAAAAGATGTGTATAACAATCTCACCAAACTTGGGCTTCCAAATTAGTTCCAATTTCACAGTTCAAGTATGATTTTTTTTTAAATGACAGAAGCAAATAAAAGGCCAGTTTTACTTTGTTATAAGTGTAATGCCTTTAGACCCAGGAAATGGATATATCTCTTCTGCATTTTACTTTTATGCCCTGAACTTTATTTTTTTTCTTAAGATTTTATTGGGGCAGGGGAACAATGTGTATTTCCAGGACTCTTTATTGGAGAATAGTGTGTTTTCCCCAGGACTCACCAGCTCCATCCACGTCAAGTTGTTCTTTCAATCTTAGTTGCAGGGGGAGAACCCCCCCATCCCTTGCGGGAGTAGAACCAGCAACCTTGTGGTTGACAGCCCATGCTCCAACTGAGCCATCTGGCGGACCCTCCGGCAGCTCAGCTGCAGTTCATTAGACTTCATTAGAGTTGCAGCGCAGCTTGCTGGCCCATGTGGGCATCAACTGGCAGCCCTGTTACCCAGAGCTCACGCTCTAACCAACTGAGCCACAGGTCTGCCCAGAGATTCTCTTATCTTCATCTATATTGGTCTATGATCGCTCCCAGTTTTCAGTTATATTTACAGCTGAGTTAACTGCAGAAAACTTCTCAGATAGAATCCCTAGATACATATCCTTTTTTACCTTACTGCTAAAAAATTAATGGCAGTAATTTCATAGAGCCTTCTAGCACTCTTGAACACAGAATTTTTACAAATGCAACAGAGAGATCTGCCTCACTATGACCTAGCTATTTGAAGTCTGAGGTTTCGTGACACTGTTAAAAACACCAAAAAATTCCTAACATACTTCTCAATTGCCACCCACTCCCCGGGTTGCTGTAAGGATTAAATAACATACTAAAGGACTCCCCTAAAACCGGTAGGTTCCTCTAAAAAAGTGATATTCAAAATGCTGGTCAACCACAAGATAAGGAGCTTGGCCAGAATCCGAATCAATAATCTACTTCCTTCATTTAGGAAATATACTAGCCCCCCCCAAAAAAAGAAAAAAAGATATATATATATCAGCTGAGCTAAACAGCGCACTGAAGCTCACATATCGGCAGCCAGTCCAATCTTCTGGACCATCCAGCATCTTTTAAACAATTTTGCTATGAGCTCTGAACCCTTAAGTAAAATCCAGAGTTTTCCCCAGCCTATGTTGCAGCCAGGACAGAGGTATGTAACCTAGGACCTGCCAATCAGAGGCATCCATGCAGGTTTTTGATTAGGAAAACACATAAAAGGAAGTGGTAGGTAAAATCCTTTATTCTGTTCAAGACACAGGTAGCTTTTGGGAGGAGCTGAGACCGAGACTGACATCTAGTGCCCACCGATAGCACTGCAGGATGTCGGGTCCACACCTAGCCCTACCGCAATGGGGTGGGCCCAAGCCATAGTTTGGATAGTTTCTGCAGCCCAACTCTGGCCCTTCCAAAGATTATTTGGTTTATTCTACTACTCATGTATAAAGTTTGAAACAGCTTTCAAATTTAGTCACTTAAGACACCCATATAAACTTAACATTTTTGTGATCAATTTTAATTAAGCCTACTGAAATATAACTGTCCAAAAAATCCAAAACAGATTGTTTACCCATAGCTTTTACACAATGAGTGTTAATCCATATTATTTATTAAGTTTTTAACTTTACTCAAAAAATGTCAAAACATCTCTAGTACTGGTATTTTGAATAGACCTAACTAAAATTGCGAGTAGGTATCTATAATTTGGACCTCTAAAAATAACTATTTTTCCCATAATAATGAAAAATGGCTGTCTGGGTGAGGGGTTGTCTTTCACATATGCTGAGTACTCAATTCAAGTTCAGAAAATTAAGGAGTCCAGTCTCTCCCCTTTTCTCAATCTCACTGCCAGGAAATGTACAAGAGGTCAAGAGCTTGGTTAGTTAGCATGGTAGGGAGACTACTTATTTTTTGTCTGGGGTGTTTTAGCTACTGTAATCGACAGTTTGTTCCTTAGGGGCGGGGCCCTGGTATTATAAGATATTTAGTTCATTTAAGAACTTCCCTTTCTTTTAAGATTTAAGAAAATATTTTAGCTACTAAATCATATGCAAAAACAACTTTCCACAGAAGCTGCAAGAATCTGAAGTTTCACAAATACGTGTGCTGAGACACTTTAATCAGTCATTTTTCTTTCAATATATTTTATTCTGATGAAATTACAAAAGTAGATACAAAATACTTTTTTTAAAAGTACAGTTAACTGACTTAGAAAAATAGATAAAGCCCCTAAAGGTTTAAAAATACAACATAAATTTTCATGTAAAGAACATTTAAGAATATTTTCGAGGATAACCAAAACACTTATGCAAGCTATTTTTTGATGTAGACCATAGAATGTTGTGCTATAATAAATCTATAGCACACGAGCAATCCATTTGGATTTACAGAATATGTGTTTGCAACAGAATGTGATGAGAAAACCCAAGTGAATTTCAATGCAGTTGTTTCAACAAAATTACTGCTATAGCATGGAATATCTTCAAAGCCTTTTACAGTCTGAAATATCACAAAAACACAGGAAGACTGAGGGACAACTATTTTCCCTTTGTCAGAATTCGACAACAGTAAAAATCAAATCCACTTACTGAACAGATATGAGGAGGAAATGTTCCTGTTGACGGTGCTCAGTTTGGTGTCCCAGCCGGCATTTTTCAGGCCAGAGTTCTACAGACAGGAGAGCCTCCTATAACCAGGCAGAGGTTAACACCAGCGCCATGACTGGGGCTGCCTGGACACAAACTTCTAGGACTTACACTCTGGGCCCGATTTTTTTACGCTTATGAGGTAATAATGTTAAGTTCAGAAGCTCCACTTCTTGTGTAACCTCACTGCTCTGAGAAAAGCACAATAGTGATTAAAAAGTTCAAATCACCACCAGGATTGCTCCTCGTCTCACACTAAGAAAACTTTCCTTTTGTTGTTATCAGAGTTATGATGAATACAGATTTGCATTTCTTGAGCAGGCAGCTACATGAGCTAGGGTTCTCTACAAGTCTAAAATGAAAGGAAATACTTTGTTAGCTGGCAGCCCTCTAAAATCCCTTTATTCAGTCTGGAGAAGGATGCATTTGGCTGTCAATATAAAAACTGGAGTACAAGGAAGTTTCAATATTCAAACAAAAATCTGCATCTCATTGTCCAAAAGATTTTTTTAAAGGCCTGGAAATAAAAGCACCAAAGGATTAACTGCGTAATTTACAAAATACTCTCCATCCCATGACTGTTGTGTGAGGAGCAGCAAATCAGACACTGAGAGATGACTTATGATTGGGAGGGGATAAGGGAGGGAGTGTTGTGAACAGGCAGACCCTGGGCACATAGATAAATCAAAAGTGAGAGGAGTCAAAGACAGACTGATTTCTTCCAAGTCTTATCAAAGGTTGGCCCTTTAGCCAAGTCAGGGAAGTGTCATCCTTTCCTCTTCCTCCAATTCAGTCTTCAACTCCATATCATTGGATGTAAACAAATAATGTTAACACTAATGTTTAGATGCATTGTTGGTTAAGCCAGATTAGCTTGGGAACCTGGTAATGTTTCAATTTTTTTTTGTTAAAAAGAGGACATTCTGACTCAAATTACCAACAATTTTATATTTTATTAATAAGAGGCCTTTACTACTATTCTAACATGACCATCTTTGGTTTGTTTTAGGGCTGAGTCATGAAGAGAGGGAGGATTTCTATCACTGAAAATAAATGGGAAAAAGTGAGAACCCTTTTGTTGAGAATATTTGAAATACCAGAAATGATGATGAGGGTATAACCCTAGTTAAATCTAATTTCATTCCTTGCAGACTTAATTAAAGCCAACAATGTTTAAAGTCAAGAGGCAGTTAACACTCTACATGGCATTTAGAAACTTGCTTTCTTGTTTGTAAATGATCAATATAAACATACAAACCACCTGACATAAGTTTGAATAAACTTAAACTGTGGATTGTGGAATTTCCCATAGAAGGCTTTTCTCTTTTTTCATAGTTGATTATTCCACTCTTTAATTCCTGAAACAATGAGGTATGGTTTCTGCCTAAATCAAATAAAATGTTGTTTCCTTTAAAATTCTGTATGTTTAAGAATTTATTGAAATTGTTATAAAAATGAAGTTTCTAAGCAATTCTTTTCTTTATATTCTAGTGGAATAATAATAAAAAATACAGAAAAACCCTGTCAAAACTAACCTTTGTCAAAGCCATCAAGGAAGTTGGTGAGTACATTGCAAAAGTCACAGCTCTGCAACAGAATGCTGGCAAAGTGGCGCCAATATTACAAGTCTTTAGTATACTTGTGGTCAATACATTTTAAACTGTCAGAAACCTAATGAAAATCAGATCTTTTCTTCACTAATGAGAAAGATTCTTTTAATCCCAATAAACACAGAATAATTTCAAGTTTTGATACAAAAACAATTATAACAGGATGAAGCCCCAATGGGGGCTCAACACTTTTTTTTTTACTTATTCTTCCCATTTTTGTCTCCTTTAAACACACACACACACACACACACACACACACGAATAGGTAACACACCAAACTTTTAGCTGTGTTATAAAATGTGTACACCTTTCAAGGTTTTTTTTTATTACGGTTTTCCTGAAGTTTTATCCTTATTGGGATAAAGTTTGTGCATTTCTACACTACTCTTAACTAAGTCTCAAGTCACAATAAAAACATATAGGAGTGGTTTTTCTAAAAAAAGGAAACTCAAAACAAAATAAGTAATCTGAATACTTTGTTCCATTCTCTTATCTGGAATTTCAAGGCCTCTGAAAGACAATGTGAATGAAGATAGTGGTTTTGAGATCTAAATTTGTCATAAATTTTTGCAAGTTTTCTTTTTCACAGCCCGAAGCTGCATATTAAAATTATTCTGAATGAAGTATTTCAAAATAAAAATCTACAAGACCATCTTAGATGCCTTAAAAAATTATTTCTGATACACACTCCTCAACATTTAGGTTTATATATGAATAAAATCCCAAATAAAGACTAAAAAATAAAGTAATTTTTGAAATAACTTTGGTTACTGCCACACATCATATGATGATTTAAATTGCAATCGTGGATTTTGAAAAAATATACATACATGTATTTTCTATAAAAACACTAGTGTACAACTTCAAACTAAAAGCTTATCCAAAGTGACCCACATATTCTAAATCTTAAGGAAACTTAAAAATATCCCTTCTATTTGTAAAATAAAAGCAGAATAAAACTGATCTGATTATGTTATGAGGAAATTTGTTGTGGAAACCTATTAATAAATTATTGATGGAAATTCTTAATATCCATTATACTGTAACCTGAAAAAGACTAAATCTTCAATAAAAGAATAGTAAGTAAACTGATAAACTACAGGTTAATAATCACATAAATCGAGTGTGATTCTGTGACAACAACAGGAGTGGTCAGACAGTGCCTCAGATTTGGCTGTGTCCTACATTTCTCACTCTGAAGATATTAGGCCAACCATCCTTCGGGACAATTTTTATCAGTAGACTCAGACAATTGGTGTCTTTTTATCCTGTTAAAGTTTGTATCACTAGTTTATAACAGATAGCAACGAGATAGTTCTATAGCATTAGATGAAGCAAGAGGATAACTGTGTTCTAGAAGAAACATTTATCTGTCCTTCGATCCAAGCTTCTCAATTAATTCCTGAAGAGGTGCCAACTCACGCCTATCAATCAGATTAAACTCCTAAAAAGAGAAAAAATAAAATTTAAAAATAGATCTCAAATTAAAACTCTGTCAATACCATTCAGAGAAAGGACTCTCAACCCTAGTTTTCTAAAATCTGAAAGAATGATGAAATGATCTCTGCAAACATTTTAAAATGTGACTTTTTAACTCCCCTTTTTAAAATATAACTTACTAAATAAGCAATTGTACATATTAGCATGATGCTCACTGTATAAAACATTAAAATCAAAACTGTATGTTTGCATTTACATAGAAATTATTTGAAAACCATACACTGAACCCTTGATAGTGGCCACCTCTGAGCAGTGGATCTTTTCCTTTCATATATCTGTATTTATAGCTATATGGTATATATATCTATGCCCTGCAACAATCTCAGAAGGAAGACAGGAAAGAGCACAATACATTCTCCTTTGTGTGATACATAGAATTCTAATACACAATACTTACTACAAAGCTACTGGTTTTTCCACCAAAAAATAGTATCTAGACACATTTGTATTTTGCATAATTATATATCTCTAAAATGAGGCTAAAGAAGTCCCCATTCTTTGATTTCTTTTGCAATGTGAATTATTTTGATTTTTAAAAGTTCCAATTCCAACTTAACGCCCATAAGGCAATGGGCCACATTTCTGAAAGGGTGGCCCTTTATTAAGTTTCTAGCTACTGATTTCATAAGATTTGGCCTGAGGTGGGACTTCTGGAAACTCAATCCATGATAGCAGCTAACAGGTTCTTCTAAAAGTTTCTCTTCTAGGCATAAACATCTCATGAAACAAGCCAACTGCAGGTGTTTTTCATAGCATCCCTTCATGCAGCAGTGGCAATGGAACTGAAGGATATGGACAAGCTTTCTTGGGGTTTCGGTGCTCCTTCTCATATCCTAACCAGAGATCTGGGCAGCCAGAGGCAGAAAGCCCAAAATGGGGGTGGGGGGGGTGGGGGTGATGCTTTCTATGCTGCTACACACGTCGCGGTAAGATAAACAACGCAGAAAAGAGAACCCTGCTTATACTTAGCTCTACATATATAAATAAGATTCTGTAAGTTGCTCTTTATTTAAGTTACCAAGTCAAATGTGTCCAATTCAAAGGACACAGAAGTCAACAGGTTCAACTTACCTGAACAAAGAAAATAAAGTGCTTAAAGGAGGTGTTGAGGTGGGCCTCCTCCTGAAGCTGCATCACGGAATCAAAGTGCTGGTGATAAATATGGGCATAAACCCTGAACAGACGCTTCAGAATGGTCTTTGCCACAGACATAAAGTTTTTGGGAAATGGGACACCTATAATCAAATATACATATATATCCATTAGTCTTTTATCTAATTGAACAGCAGCAAGTTTAGACACAGCCACGAACAACTCCAACAAAGAAACACACACATTCACAAATACAAGCCAATATTTTCATGTATTTTTTCAAAGACAAGGGAAAACAGAATCCCAAACCTAAGTATATGAGGTTATGTTCACATACCACACTTTTTCTAACTGCCTTAGAATAGCAGGCACAGGTATCAAAAGTTATATAAGCTGCTATTGAATCAAAGTTAAAATAAACATAATTTTAGTTGTTTAATAGCGAAGAGTTTCTTCTTAAGCTTAACTGCAACAAGAATAAGCATTTTGACTATAAATAGAAAATTTTTACTCTTTGTTATTTGTAACTCTAAAAAATTTTTTTAACATGCTCAGCCAGGACTGGAAACTCTCCTAAGCAAAAAAAAAAAAAAAAAGAAAAAGAAAAAAAAGAAAAAAACAAAGAGCACTCTGAGACATCATAATTTACTATTCACAAATAAAAAGTATTTTATCTTCTGAATTACTCCGAAAAGCTAGTTTTCTTTCTTAAACGAGAAGTCCCCAACTTTTTAATTTTTTAAAAGTGCTATTTTCATTTTCTTGTAGTCTAAGAAGGGCATATACTTCCTGAAAAAAGAAGGAAAGGCAGCTCCCTACTTTTCAAAGAAAATAAACAGCTCCTTAGAAAAGTACTGGGAACGGGTTTGGTAATCTCTCCAAACAGTGCAGGTGGGGATGTGACTGGTTACATTGCTGAGAATTTTGGTTGACAAGACCAAAGTCTCTTAGAAGGCAGGGATAGGAAAAAGACAAGACAAATGACACTGAGTACAGTAAATAAACACAGAAGAAGGCATCTGCTAACCTAGATTAGTTGGCCTTAAACGTCTGTTCCAGAACATTACTCTTGCAACTTTCTTTAATCTTTCAGAGGATAAACGCTAAAAACCCTTTCTCCTTCTCTGTTTTATTTCCCAATCAGTCCTCAATAGCTTGAACTTTAGTATATTTTATTCTTAGAAGCTGATTTTTGTGGGGGTTCCCCCACACCAAGTCTGGGCTGACAACTTGCCCTTTCAAACAAACTCCTTTTCTCTCAGAATTTACAAATCGGCATCTTGCTAATGAAAGGAACAGTAATAACTTGGATATATTACTTTAAAAATGAATCATGAAGTTTCACCGAATATGAATAAATAACCAGCATAAGTAAGATGTGGATAATAATTAGGTAGAAAAGAATTCCAGAACAGTAGGATAAATTGTTGTAGAATGGGAAGCTGAAAAGAGATAAAGTCAAAAATATTCTTTATCCTCCATGAGGAAAGCATGAATAAAGAAATCTAATTTGTTTTAATCTAAGCACTTTCCAAGCTCAACTGAACAGAAACAGTCATGCGTAGTGAACATACAATAATGAATCAGTGAGAAAGGAAATAAAAGGTTTAATAGAACAGAAAAGCTAACCAACAGCAAACAGACCAAGTGTAACGACATGATGTAAATTTTTCTCCGGAAAGAGTCTCTGATTAGACTGCAAAAAAAGAACTCTGCTATGGTCTGAATGTTTGTGTCCTCCCACAGCAAAATCCTCATGTTGAAGTCCTAACCTCCTGGGTGATGACATTCGTAGGTAGAGCCTTTGGGAGGTGAATTGGTCGCTAGGGCAGAGCCCTTGTGAATGAAATTAGTGCCCTTATGAAAGATGCCCCAGAGAGATTGCCCTTCCTCTATGTGAGGACTAGGTGAGAAGTCGGCAGTCTGCAGTCTGGAACTGGACCTTCACCAGAACCCAACCATGCTGGCGTCCTGATAGTGGACTTTCAGCCTTCAGAAGTGTGAGAAATAAATTTCCCTTGTTATATATGCCATACAGTCTCTGACATTTTTGTTATAGCGGCGCGAACAGACAAGACAGAATCCCACAATATGCTCTTCGTAAGCCAACCTTAAACTGAAAATGACAAGGACTAATGTCATCCATGAATACCAATGCCAAAATCCTAATCCAAGCAAATAAAAAATAGTCCTCCAGGAAAACATTAAAAAAGTAATGGAAAAAACCTTATAGTCATCAACAACAGATACAGGAAAGGTATCTGGCAAAATTCTACAACCATACCTGACCTTAAAAATTCACACACCTCTCACCAAAAGCAAGATTCCTGCTTAATGCTGAAGTACTAGAAGCACTCATATACACAGGGTGTCAAAATAATGTAGAGACATTTTAAGAAAGGAAAAACTATTAAAATTGTAATACTCAACATTTACTGATAACAAAAGATGAATACAAGTCATGTGTATATATTTTTTGGCACCCCTGGTATAAGGAAGCAAGAAAAGGATGTTTGCTGTCATCACCATTAGTCAGCACTGCTCTGAAAATACCAGCTGGTGCAATTAGGTAAGAGTTACACAAGAAGTATACATATCACAAGGAAGAGGCAAAATTATTATTATCTCAGTATGATGTAATTGTATTCTTAAAAAACTCAAGAAAATCAACAGAAACAATCAGTCTGATGGTCAATTATAAAATTTATATAAAAATCAACATCTTTTCTATATACTAAACAATAACCAGTTAGAAACCAGGTATCAATAAAAAAACATTAAATGCCTAGAAATAAACTTAAGAAACTTGAAGGATTAGCATAAACTACAGAATTTTACAAGAGGAATAATAAGAGACATGAATAAATGAAGAAATATACCTTGTTCTTAGATAGACAGTATTGTCAAGAGAACAAGAAACCCTATGTTAAGCTAAAAATTGAATGAAATCATAATCAAAATCTCACAAAGATGTTTTTTTTTTTACCTTGACAAAATGATTCTAAGTTCTTTGGAAGAACAAATATCCCAGAATAGCCGTGAATATTCTGAAAAAGAAGAGCAAGGAAAAGAGACTAGCCCTACAAGATGCTCAAAGATGTATGGCCATGATTAATTAAAACAGTGGGGAATTTCTACAGGAACAGATAAAGGGATTAAAAGACTCCAAAATATGTAGCGCTGTAATAATCAGGGGAGAAAAGTCACATGTATTTGACAAATAGCACTGGACAAACTGACTAGCTTTTATAATAGGAAAAAAAAAATGAAGGGAACATTGAGAGAAAAAAAATTCCTGACAGAGGATTTAAATGTGAAAATAAAACTAAAGAAGTACCAAAATGAAAATATGGACAAATAGTTTTATAATACTGAAGGAGGGAACACCTTTCTAATCACTGATTAAATTCCAGACATCATTAAAGAAAAGATTAATAGGACAAAATAAGAAAAGTTATATGTAGTAAAAATACCTCATGAACACAAGACAAAGGCAACCCGGAGAAAAATACATACAACATGTATGACAAAAAGCTAATATCCATAACATACAAAGAAATGGACAAAGGATATAAACAGAAAACACAATGATTAATAAACCACAAAATGTTCAGTCTCATCAATATTTTAAAAATGTACCTTAAAACAAATGTATGTACCCAAATTACGAAAGATTTAAAAAATGGTAACAACCAGTGTTGGTGAAGAAACATAGGCAGACACAAACATGTCTGAAGGGAGTATACATTTATAATATTTTTGGAGAGAAATTTGGCAATCCGTTACATTGTTTTAAAGTAACAGAGCTTTAAAAAGAACACATTTATTATTTAAAAAGAAAAACAGTTCTACAACCTTAACTCACCAATCTTAGAAGGAAAAAGAGTTTCATCATCAAGTTGATCCTGAACCCAAGTCATCAAATAGTCAATGTATTTTGGTGCAGAACATTTGATTGGCTTTTTAATATTAGTACCATCTGCCCAATGATATTCATATCTGAAGAGAGAAAGGTGTAACTGATCAAGTTATCAAAAACATCAACAAATGTGCAACTTATAATCAAAGTAGGTTCACATTTTGTCAACAGAAGTTATGCGTATCTTTAGTAAATTACCTAAACATATACTGAAGATTACTGAGAGTTTCCTATAGAATGATTCTGAAATGTGATGGTTATAACTGGAGGAAAGGAAGAGGAAAGGAAGATGATGTGGCAGCTGGCATGCCAGAATGGATGTTTTCTAACACAGTCCTGGGAAAAATAAAGGAACTGCATTCCTGTGTTAGGCAAAAGGTGCAGAGGACCGGGGAAGGAGCTGATGGATCAACACATTCTGAGATCCTTGGCCATCAAGTTATCACCAAGAGTTAGATTATAAACCCTGTTTCTTGAAAAGAGTGTTAAAGACACATCCTTAGTTAGGCATGCATCTTTCCTCCCCCTCACCTTTGCTGAGTTAGAACGATTAACAAAACTTATACAAACTTTACTGTGTAAAGCATTTAAGCCATAGATAACTTTAATTTTCCTACTCATTTTACTTAAATTTCTTTTAAGAAAGTTTGAGAAATAAAACTTAAAACAACACAAAATAAAAACATCTCTCCTGAAATACTATAATAAAAATAGGACTACAAACTCATTAGGGACCTATTTACCCTTTATACCTGTAGCAACTTCAAATTCAGAATAGACAATTTTTCCCAAGAGGTAAACATCTTGATACCATTTATTATCACATAAAATCAGTCATCTACTATAGGAAAAAGATTAGATGGAAACACACTGAAACATTAATCCCATCACACCTTGCCAACATTAAGAATGACAAAGAGTTCCACCTCCTTCTCAAATATTTCTTGAAATTTGTTATAGACAAATTTTTCTAGCATCTTTAAGCCAGATAACTGAAGCAGCACTATTTGGAAGTAATTAACACAAAATCAGCAAAAGAAAAAAATAATCAAATACTAAAGAATCAACTAAAAACTCTTTCAAGAAATTGATTTAAAAACCAGAAACAGCGCAGTGCTCCTAACGCCGAGGTCGCTGGTTCGATTCCCACATGGGCCAGTGAGCTGCGCCCTCTACAGTTAAGATTGTGAACAACAGCTCTACCTGGAGCTGGGCTGCCGTGAGCACCCCCAGACGTTGGCGTAAGTTACCGCAGGCTGCCGTGACTACTGTGTGCTGCCGTAAGTGGACCGCAGCCTGCGAGAGCTGCCGAGAGCCGCTGAGCGGCTGACAAACGACTGTAGATCAACTGCCTCACCCCCACCCCCCCTCCCCTGCAAGGCTCATAACATCAGCATGGGCCAGGGAGCTGTGTCCTACACTAGACAGAGAAACAGCTTAAACCGAAGTGGGGGGGAAGGGAAAGAAGGGGGGGCAAAAAGAATTACACAAATAGCAGTTAAAAAAAAAATAAAAACCAGGTCTGGCCCGGTGGCTGAGGCAGTTAGAGCTCCATGCTCCTAAGTCTGAAGGCTGCCGGTTCAATTCCCACATGGGCCAGTGGGCTCTCAACAAGGTTGCCAGTTCAATTCCTGGAGTCTCACAGGGATGGTGGGCTCCACCTCCTACAACTATGATTGAACAAGGCACCTTGAGCTCCCGGATGGCTCTGGAGCGTGTCACCTCAACCATAAGGTTGCCGGTTCGACTCCCGCAAGGGATGGTGGGCTGTGCCCCCTGCAACTAGCAAGGGCAACTGGACCTGGAGCTGAGCTGCGCCCTCCACAACTAAGACTGAAAGGATAATAACTTGACTTGGAAAAAAGTCCTGGAAGTACACAGTGTTCCCCAATAAAGCCCTGCTCCCCTTCCCCAATAAAATCTTTTTAAAAAAATAAAATAAATAAAAATAAAAACCAGAAACAGAACCATACGGTAATAAAATTGAAAAACAAAAACTTTTGTAATGCAAGGTAAACCTAACTAAATTTTTTTCCTTTTACTTCTACAATTGAACTTTCACACTTAATATAATGCAATTACAAAAATCAAACCCTAAGTACCAAATGCCAAAGTATTTAATAATAACTAAAAGCTCATAGGTAAGTATTCAAGACCTCATAAAATTTGACGGTTTTTACACAAGCAATAAGGTAAGAAAAACAAAGTCTTTAATTTCTATCAGTGATCAGCTTTATTCAGTAATTCCAACACCTATATACTAGGCAGTCACAAGTACCTTGGACCTGCAGACATGACTGGACAGCTTGCTTCAGTGCAGAATTCTGTAATAGTTCCGTATAACATGTTGATCTGGTTGAAGAAATCCACAGCTGGAAAGATAAAAGCAGAATTGTATTAAAATGTCTGTGTAAGCACAACAAAACACCAGACCTCTCAGTTGAAGGATAAATAGATAATGCAAATCCTTGGGAGAGTCAACAATCCAGAGAGAGATACTGTAAATTCTCTTCTCTTTGTAAGTTCTCATACCCAAGTGAAGTTAACTTTCAAATATACTAAGCTTTTAACCAGTATATAACAGCAGAAAAATAAAAATCAGACACTTCTAACTTAATGGTGACTACTACATCGTTAAAGAATGATTCCATCCAAGGGAATGAAAAAAAATCCATAGCTTCTTATCAATCTGGGCCAAACAATACCATCTCTGTTACAAGAGTGTTACAGAATATATTGTGAGGGAGGCAGTACAGCAGCTATTAATAGGCATTTAAAAAATCTAATTTACCATAAAAAACCTGAGGCCTAATGAATACTAAGGATATAAAAAAGCCACGGGATGATGTTCATTGCCCTGGAGTCTCCAGCTAACAGAAGGGACACAATTATAAGAGATGAATAACACAACATATGAGAAGATAGTATCCAAAGGCCAACAATAAGTGTGACAGTTCAGAGAAAAGGCAACATATTGACGAGTTGAGGGTGTCAGGGAGTACTTCCTAAAGGAGCTTCAGCTAGATCTGGAAGAAAATGGAAGAGGAAGGTGATCAGTGAGACATACACTCTTGTGCAAAGAGAACAACATAAGCCTTAAAACCACACAAGTTTTTTAAAATGTTTTAGTTCCCTGTCTAAAAAGGAGTACCTAAAAATCCACTAAGGCTTCTCCAAGTTTCTTAAAATAAGACTAAAAAGTTCTACTTGTCAAAAGGAATTTTGTACAAAACTCCCTTTAGTAAACCTTTCTCTTAGTCATGTTTCTAAGAAAGTAATACTAAGCACTCAATATTCATTCAAAACAAAGAGTGTGCCCAGATGGTGTGCCAGCTTATTGGTCTAAAGCAGCTCTTCTCCAAATGTGGTCCAGGGATTCCGTTTCAGGGGGGGGAATCTGTGAGGTTGGAACTATTTTAATTGTCCTTTTCACTCTCCTTCTCTCAGGAGACACAGTGGAGTTGTCCAGAGGCTCCACCACAACAGACTGAATACAGAAGCAGACATGAGAATCTGCCTCTGATCAAGTCAGACATTAAGATTTACAAACATATAAAAACAATGCCATACTTCTCACTAAGATTTATTTTGGAAAATATTCATTTTCATTAAAAAAAACTGTTAACAGGTAATGGGTATGTTATTGCAATTTTTAGATGAATTTAAAAGTAAGTAGTATTTGAGTTAAATTTTCTAAACACCTAAAACTTACACCTTCAAAGGTGCCTTTTTTCTTTTAATCAATTAAGTAATATTCTTTCAAAAAAAAAAAATCAGGATTATTTAAAATTTCTCAGTTTTAATTTCTAACACAGTAAGTATCCCTAGACATAACCTAAATACCGCCTTTTCCCGAAAGACCTAGCCGGACAACCAGCTCTAATGTGTCTTTTTGAGCAAAAATTAATATAAGACCCGGTATTATATATAATATAATATAATATAATATAATATAATATAATATAATATAATATAATATAATATAAATAATATAATACCCGGTCTTACATTATAGTAAAATAAGACCCGATATATATTATGTTATGTTATATTATGTATTATGTTGTATTATATTACACTACATTACATTATATTATATTAATGATGTTATGTTATGTTATACCCGATCTTATAGTAAAATAAGACTGGGTCTTACATTAATTTTTGCTCCAAAAGACGCATTAGAGCTGATTGTCCAGCTAAGTCTTACTTTGGAGGAAACACGGTAATTAAAAGCTCTTTAGGGTTCTCAATAAATTTTAAAAGAATAAATTGATCCTAAGACAAAAAGGATTGAAAACAGTTGATCTAGAGCAATAAGTCTCAAAGAAAAATCTAAGGCTGAAGAAGGCCAACAGATGCCTTCAGAATAAAAGATGATCATTTGAGTAAGGTTTGAAAAAAGGGTCTTTTTTGAATACATGTACTTCACATATCAAAATATATAGAAATGTTCAGTGAAAAAATCTGAATTCCAACCATTCCAAATCCTCCCTTTGGCTCCTGCCCCCTAAGTTTCCTTATCCTGTCTAACACAAAAAATAACATCTTACATAGTTCTACACCTTTTTTTTATCTTAGTAATATGCACAATGGCTTTTTAGTGAGCTGAGAAAAACAAAATTTTTTTCATTGTGTCTACTAGAAAATTTTAAATTACATTTGTAGCTTATACATTATATTTCTATCAGACAGCGCTGATGAAGGCAACAATTATCAACAGCTGATTAATACCACATAAAAAGACAACTAGACACTATGGGAGTATCTACACTATTGGAGGTATATACCACCACCTATGAAGTAGTGTTACAAACAAAATCAAATCTGACTGATCCAAGTTCTAAATCTGTGCTAGCATGGTAGCCATTGGCCACATGGCTACTTACCACTAAAATGAAATTAAATTTAAAATTCAGTTCTGCAGTCACATTAGCCACATTTCAAGTGCTAAATGGCCAATGCAGATATGGAACATTTGCATCATCAGAGAGTTCTACTGGACAGTGCTGCTCCACATCTAACATTTACAGGAAATAAAAGGAGGAAAAGAACATCATAATGGATGCCTTGGGGATACAATCAACAAAATACACACTGTGGAGAACAAATGAACTGATTTCTTCAAGAACAACAAAACAGCGAGGAAAAAAAAAAAGACTATAATGAGGGGAAACCTAGGAATTAGAGATTTAAGAAACATGTACAGGCTTCCTGGATCCTGATTTAAACAAACCATACATTAAAAAAAAAATTTATAAGACAATCAGGGGAAATGTGAACACTGGTTGGATATTTGATAACAAAGGAATGACGGTATTGTAATTATCTTTAAAAGGGGAGCTATCTTTTAGAGATGCTGAAATGTTTATAGATAAAATAATATGTCTGGGATTCACTTCTAAAGAATTAGGGTGAGATACATAGAAGAATCATGAATTGCCCATGAACTGATAATTACTGGAGCTGGATAATGGATACCCGGGAATTCACTGTACAAGTTTCTCTACTTCTGTATGTTTGAAAATTTCCATTAAAAAGTTTAAATATTCTGGAACATCTGAAATTCTTAATAGATTTAAACCTTATCATCCAGAACTGATCTCATCTCAGAAATGATATAATTCAAATCTCTAGCCTCAGTATATCCTTCCATGTCATGCCTTTGTCTTCGTCTTCTTGAACTCGAGTGACTTTCAGCTCATGGGTCCTTACTTTTTCTCCCAATCTCTCAATTTCCTATGAGTATTCCTAACTCACAACAATCAAGTGACTGGTGATGCCAACTGCAATTGACTTTTCTGTGTACACAGGCAGATGAGAGCTGCTGGGAGTGGGAACACAACTATACACATGGATTCCCTACAAAGTCATGGTTCACCACAGGTAGAACCTTTGCATTTATCAATCTTTTATTTGACCCTACTCAGCTCCATTCTCCCTAGAAAATACCCCAAAGCACTCCTCATTTCTCCTCAGGTCTCTCTACTCAGCTACAAAAGCTACAACCAACCAAGTACTCTGAAGACAACTACAGTTTTAGATGTACTTGTACATGTTCCTTTATAGATAATCTACTGGATTACAACCATTATACCTGTAAAATAAAATTCATTAAAAAAAAAGATTTTAGGAAAATCCTCCTATAAACCAGCAAAGTTGAATGTTATGACAAACTTACTGTTAACGGCAATCCACTCATTGAGATCCTCTCCCTCTGGCAACATCACAGCTTGCCTCAGATTCCCACTTCCTAGAGTTGCCTCTGCATGTTTTAAGAGTTCATACTGATGAGACCCTTCAGGGATATTCTTCTTTGGTTTGAATGTTTTAGAAGAGCGGCTGCTGCTATTAGGTTAAAAGAAAAAAGTATATCAATTTTTAGGACTAGAAGCAGAATGGCATAATTTTAGGCATTAAACTGCTCTGCAAAATGAAATAAAAAATACTGCCTGGAAAGTGACAGAATTAGTGTCACGAGTGGTGGTGGCGGGATCACAATGAAAGAATGCTTTAAATTTCTTTCCTCACAAAGAAACAGGATTAGCAGCACAATTTCACAAAGAAGGCAATTTAACTATGTTTCATGCAACAGTCTGGTGTAATAGAAAGGGCACTTTAACCAAAAGAAGAAAAAACCTGGATTCTAGTCCTTGATCTGCCACTACCTCTGACTGTTGGAGAAACTTAAACTTCCTTTTCGCCTCAATTTCCACCTGCAAAAAATGGTGCTGGGAGGGAGGTAGCCTTACGGTTCACATAGCTCAAAACTCCAATTTCTATATTAAAATATTCGGGATGCCACAAAGCAAACCACAGCGAAAGTAACACATTTTGAAGTTTTCAGCAGGAAAAATGAGACTACTGGTTACTGAGCAAAAAAAAACAAGTTTGTATTCCTATCTCACACTGTCCATAAGGAAGGTCTTCCTAACATGACACAAAACCCAGAAACCTTAAAAAAAAAAAAAATGGATTTCAAATCATAACAATTAAAATTTCAGTAACAGAGCAAAAAGACAAGTAAAAAAAATACTAGCAACACATATTATAAAGAATAAACTGCATAATAATGGGCTGAATAATAAATATATTATCTGTTAAGAAAAAGGTAAGGAACCCTTTAGAAAAACGGGCTAAGGAGATGAACAAGCAATTCAGAAGGAAAAACAACATTGAGCAACGAACATCTGAAAGCCTGTTTAATTAAAGTAAGATTTATTTTTCCTTAATCTGAGTGTCAAAAATTAAAACCACCTAATTACATTAAATGTGTTATAGAGAAATTAGTACTTTAATACACTATTGGTGAAAGTGTTAGGTGTTTGGGGGAGGGCAATATGGCAGTATATGTTAACACTGAAATGCTCCTCAATCTGTCCCTCCCACTTCTAGGTATCTCTCTTAAGATATAGACAAGGACGCGTTTTTCAAGATTGCTTTTAATGGTAAAAAACCTGGAAACAATCATAAGGTTTATTAGAAGCATGAATAAAACTGGATACATCCATATCATAGAGTAAATAAAATGGATACATCGTATCATAGAATACTACATAGTAGTTAAAAACAAGATACAAGAACAAGATAGAACTACATGTATCCACTACATGTAGTGGAAAGATCTCAAGATATGGTTAAACACAAATCCAAATGTATAGCAAGAACCCATTTTGTAAATGCATTGCAAGTGTCAGAATGGATACACGTAGGGGCGGCCAGATGGCTCAGTTGGTTAGAGCCTGAGCTCTTCACTACAAGGCTGCCGGTTCAATTCCCACATGGGATGGTGGGCAGCCCCCTGCAACTAAGATGGAAAACAGTGACTGGACTTGGAGCTGAGCTGCGCCCTCCACAACTAAACCGAAGGACGACTTGACTGGGAGCTGATGGGCCCTGGAGAAACACACGGTTCCCCAATATTCCCCAATAAAAATTAAAAAAATTTTTTGTTTTAAAAAAAAGAATGGATACGGTGATTACTTCTAAGAAGGAGTAAGGGAACAAAAACTGTGGGCTTTCACTTTACCCGGGTAATTTGAATTTTAAATAAGGCTGATTACGAAGTAAAAAGGAATTACAAAAACAGTAAATATTAAATATGGAAAATTCTTAAGATGCTAAATACCTACATTTAACAGGGAAGTACTAAATTAGAAGGAATGGTCCTTCACAAATAGAAAGCTGTGAATGACAGAAAGCTACATATGGAAAACTAACAGAATGATGGCTCATGATTCAATGTGATCTTCATCTAAATTAAGAATTTTGTACTTCAAATGGCACTGTCAAGACAGTGAAAACGATCCACAAAATAGGAAAATATATTTGCAAATCATAGATGTTATAAGGGTCTTGTACCCAGGATAAAGAATTCTTACAACCCAAAACCAAAAAGACAGACAACCCAATTTAAAAATGATCCAAGGTTGTCAACTATAATTAAAAATAAAAATGGTCACAAGATTTGAAGACATTAGTCCAAAAAAAATTTACAGATGGCCAATAAGCACCCAAAGCTGTTCAACCTTCTCAATCATTAGGGAAACGCAAATTAAAATCACAATAAGATACCATTTCACAACCATCTAGGATGATTATAATCCAAAAGACTAACAAAAGCTAGCAAGGGCGCTGGGAAAATGAAACTCAAAACAGTGCTGGTGGGATGCAGTGATTTGAAAAAGTTTGGCAGTTTCTCAAAAGGTTAAACATAGCTGCCACGTAACTCATCAATTCCACTTCTAGGTATATGGCTAACAGAAACGAACACATACATGCAATACAAAAATCTGTAGTACACAAAAGTTCACGGCCGCGTAATTCGTAAAAGCCAAAAGTGGAAACTCAACTGTCCATCAACAACACAAGGTTTAAAAGAAATAAAACAGCCTTACATTTGGTCCAGTGCGCAACCAAGCAACTGTGCGTCCACAAACAAACCGCTAACTACACACCATCTCCTAAGACTTGGGGGACTGGGGAGACTGCTGTAGTAACACAGAAATTTGTAATTAAAATGTAAATCATACAGACTTTCTGACATTCTTTCGGAGCCTCTACCCTTAAAAAATAATCAAAAGGAGGGAAAAAACGATTTGGACAAAGATATTTCCAGCAGTGCTATTTTGTAACAGCGAAAGAATCCAAATTTCTCACAATAAGGAACTAGGTAGATAACCCCTACTTATGAAACACTATGCAACTTAATGTCATAAAAATGTCAAGTCTGTGGGTGATGTCCGTAACTTTTTAAAAATGGATATTTATCCAACCCTACAACACATAGACTACGTAGAGGGAGCCGCTTGAGACTAACCAGGTGCTAGAGCAACGCTTCTCAAACTGCAGCGCTCCCCGTTTTCCTGGGGCGGCATTTCTCCGCTGGGTTCCTTTAATACTGACGTTAATAAAGCCGGACACACGGTGGAGTAAAAAGCTAAGTCAGCAAAGAATCGCTACAGAAAAGACACCGGACCAGAGAACTGGGAGCCCGCGCCGGGGCCTGGGGCTCCGCCCCCAGACCGTCCCTCCGACCTCAGGGGCGTCCGGGCGGAAAAGTTTGGAGGCGCTACCGGCCTTGGGGCCTTGCTGCTCCCCAGCCTTCTCGCTCCGCTTCCTTTGCCTCGACCGTCAGCCTCGGCCCACGTCCTGGCCTGCCCGGTGGCCCCGAGCCGGGGCAAAGCAAGCGCGGGCCACGCCGGGCCCGGCCCTCGCCCCAGACCCCGCTCGCCCCCTGCCCCGCCCTCGGCCCTCAGGTCTAGACCCCTCAGCCGCGCCGCACTCACAAGAGGAAGCTCATCTTCTATCCTCGGAGGGCACGGGAGGGGCCGCTGGCCCCCGCCGCGGTCAGGATTCGGAGCCGGCGCGGAAACCGGGACGGAGCCCACAGTCCTCAGCCCGCCGACAGCAGAAGCACCGGGCTCTGCTGCTCCGAGCCGGGGTCGAGCCGGTATAAGCCGGTACAAGATGCTGCGCCCACCTCGCCGGCCTCCCCCACCTAACAGAGCTCAAATGCGGAACCAGCATAATCTCGCGAGAGAAGGCTTCGCTCTGCCCCGCCCCTCGCCGACAGCGACTGGACGCGCCCCTTTTCGCCCCGCCCTCTTCTATAGCTCACCCAGTCATCACCTCTCCCAGTCACAGCCGTCAATCAGGGCCTTACTTCTCCCACGGGGGTGGTCGTGTTGCGGCCCTGGACGGGGTGGGGGTACATGTGGGGGTGTGGGGGTGTAGGGGGGTATGTGGGGTGCGGGTTGTGAGGGGGAGTGGCTGGCCTTGTATGTGCTGCTTTCGGGTTACATTCCCTGGATAGCATGGAGCATCTATGAATGCTGCAATTGTAAAGATGTAATTTTAAATTGACATATATTTCATATAGCATAGAAGCCACACTTTTAAAAAAAAATGCTCCAGTGTTGTGTTTCTTTAGTGTGTTCACGGAGTTGTGCAACCATCACCACTCTTTAATTCTAGAATATTTTCATCACCCCCAAAAGAAACCAGTACCCATTAGCAGTCATGCGCCATTCCTCCCTGCTCCCAACCCCTGGCAATAACTGGTCTACCTTTTTATGTGCATTTCCCTACGCTGGACACATCATGTAAACGGAACTATACAATATATGGTCTTTTGTGACTGGCTTCTTTCACCTAACTTGATGTGTTCAAGATTTATCCATGTTGTATTGTAGCATGTATCGGTACTTCATGCCTCTTTAGGGATGAGTAATATTCCATGGTATAAATATATTATACCTTATTTTATCCAGTCATCTGTCGATGGACATTCTGTTGTTTCCACTTTTTAGCTGTTATGAATAATGCTGCTATGAACGTTTCTGTACCGGTTGGTCATGAGAAGTAGACGTTACCACCCCAAAACATGCCGTTTAGGATACTATTTTAAGCTGGTTATTTTCAAGAAATAAAAGACTCTGAGAGAACTTTAATCTTCCCCCAACTGCCTAAAAGAATTTAGATAGAGAACCTTGCTCCGAAAGGGAACTATTATCCTACGTAACGATAATTTAATATGAACCAAGTGTGACAGGAAGGAACCTAGCAAGGCCTTTTGATCCAAGTTTTCTTTGTGTTCCATTGTTTAAAATGACCCGGGAAACATTTATGTACCAAACATTTGCTTTTTCATCTCCATGTGAATTGTCTTCTTGTCCTTTGAAGTCCCAACTATAATCTTCTCTTCTCCTTAGCTCAAGATGGTATATAAGCCTTAACTGCCCATCTGTACTCTGGTCCTATATTCTTAGGGAACCCTCATATATATACATACGTAATAAAGTTGGTCATTTTCTCCTGTTACTCTGTCTCATGTTAATTTGATTATTAGTCCTGCCAAAGGAACTTAGAAAGGTAGGAGGAAAATTATTTTTTCTTCCCCCACAGTCATACGGTAACTATATGTTTAACTTTTTGAGGAACTGTCATACTATTTTCCAAATCAGCTGTACCATTTTATATTCCCACTGGCAAATACCTGAGGGTTCTAATGTTTCTACAACCTCAATAACATTTGCTATTGTCTATCTTTTTTATTACAGACATTCTAGTGAGTGTGAAGTGGCATCTCATTGTAATTTCGATTTGCATTTCCCTGTTGGTTGATTTTGAGAATGTTTTCATGTGCTTATTGGCCATTTGAAACAAATTTATTTTTATCTCACTTTAAAGTTACCTCAGGCCCCCCCCCCCAAAGAACCATCCAACAACTTAGAAAGGGGTTCTGGTACAATAATAGTCTTTCCTCAGTGTCTCCATGACATCACCATCCATCCCTTTATTCCTTAGCACCCATCAGTCCAGATTCTGCACCCTGCCCACCCTACCACAAAAACTTTTCTCACCAAGATCTCCACTGGCTTAGTCTAAATCCAATGGGCATTTTTCAGTCATTGTCTTACTTGCCACTTAGTTTTTTTTGTTGTTGTTGTTTAAAGATTTTATTGGGGAAAGGGAACAGGACTTTATTGGGGAACAGTGTGTACTTCCAGTACTTTTTACAAGTCAAGCTGTTGTCCTTTCAGTCTTAGTTGTGGAGGGCGCAGCTCAGCTCCAGGTCCAGTTGCCGTTACTAGTTGCCGTTTCTAGTTGCAGGGGGCTTAGCCCACCATCACTTGTGGGACTCTAGGAATCGAACAGGCAACCTGTGCTTGAGAGGATGCGCTCCAACCAACTGAGCCATCTGGGAGCTCAGTGGCAGCTCAGCTCAAGGTGCCGTGTTCAATCTTAGTTGCAGGGGGCGCTGCCCACCATCCCTTGTGGGACTCGAGGAATTGAACTGGCAACCTTGTGGTTGAGAGCCCACTGGCCCATGTGGGAATCGAACCGGCAGCCTTCGGAGTTAGGAGCATGGAACCCTAACCATCTGAGCCACTGGGCCGGCCCCCACCACTTAGTTTTATCTGGTCAATCCTAACAGAGTCCTCGTTTGATAACAGTGATTTTATTTTTTTAAGAACCTCTTTTGTTTTCTCCCTATGATCTGGCTTCTATATGGTGGGAGTGGGGGCATAGAGAAGGGGAGACCATGGCCAGATTTGTTGGTAATAGTCTACTTTAGCTAGGTGTTTTTGGTAGCAAGTGACAAAAACCCACACTGTTCATATTTCCATCAGAACTATCTTACATTTTCTCCCCACTAAATTGTGAATTCCTTTAGTGACAGAGATATAGATTGTTCATTCAATCTGATGCTCAGCACAGTGCCTGGTATACAGAAACTGCTCATTGAATGAATGGACATGTAGACTGGAAATCCCAGTCTAATAGAGGAAATTGATACAGAAATAAGTGGTAATCAGGGGTGGCCGGATGGCTCAGTTGGTTAGAGCGCGAGCTCTGAGCAACGGGGTTACTGGTTCAACTTCAGCATGGGATGGTGGGCTGCCCCCCCCCAACTAGATTGAAGATGGCGACTGGACTTGGAGCTGAGCTGTGCCCTCCACAACTAGATTGAAGGACAACTTGACTTGGAGCTGATGGGTCTTGGGAAAAACACACTGTTGCCCAACAAAGTCCTGGAAAAAACACACTGTTGCCCTTCCCCAATAAAATCTTGAGAGAGAGAGAGAGAGAGAGAGAGAGAGAGAGAGAGAGAGAGAGAGGTGGTAATCAGTGCAGTATTACCAGTGCTGATAAGATGAAAGGCGAAGTGACTCAGTGCTCTTTCTGACTTGGCCTTTAGTTTTCTGGTTTTCTAGCTTCATTGCTCAAGACTGTGCTCCAGCCAAACAACTCTTTTCTATTTCTGTAATAAACCCTGGACCTCCCTGAATCTTTGCTCCTGTTCTTGAAATTCTTTCTGGCTGGAATGACTCAACATCCTCATCACACCCTGTCCTTTAAGATCCAGCCAGAAGTCCTCTTTTCTTCCTCTATAGACCTTTATATCCTTCTTACAATATACAAAGGGTACCAAAAAAACGTATACACATTTTAAGAAAGGAAAAAAAACTATTAAAATTGTAATACTCAATATATACTGATAACAAAAGGTGAATACAAGCCACGTTTGACTTCTGCAATTACAAGAGGTGCTCAAAGCGGTTACCATCAGCGTCCAGACACTTCTGATTATGGTGAACTACTGCTTGGGCAACGTTGACCAAAGTGTCCACTTGTATACATTTTTTTGGCTCCCCCAATATAATCACAATTCAAGTTTTTAGAAAGTAGTATTTTCATATTAAATAGCTGTTGTGTTAGAGAGTCGGAATTGGAGGATTTATGTTCTCTTGCTTTTCTGAAAATTCCATTTTTTCTCTAGTAAACAAATAGTTATATTATTTTTTACTTTTTATTTTATTTTAAGAGAATCAAGATAGAATAGTGATAAAAAGCTTATATTTTGAAGGTGATGGTCTGGATTTGAACCCTGCCACTGCTACTTAGTAACCATATAACCTTGATTATTTTTATAACATTTTGCCTCAGTTTTCTCATCTGTAAAATGGGGGGAATTTCATAGGGTTGTGAGGATTAAATGATTTAAGGTATAGAATTCACTTAGACAGTTCTTGGAACATATATACACTAAATCAATATTTGCTATTTAATAGGAAGAAATTTTGACATGTCTTATCACCTCTATTAGATGACCAACTTTCAGAAAGTAAATCCCTATTTACTTGTATTTTACATGTGCCTCTTGTGGGCCTTATATCAGAGTAGATACTCAGCAAATATTTGCTAAATGAATGCGATTGGATTTTTGCCTAAATATTATTTTAGACCAATTCTTTAACTGATGCAATCCCTGAATTTCAGAAGTTTTGTGTAGCTTGAGAAGTAGTTTCATCTGTTTGCCCAGAGAGTACTTTCCCATTCTAAACACAATTTCAGCACCACGGGTCCATTTGTGCTTGCTCTTGTTGGTACCAAAGTACCAAATTGTTATGATCTGATGAAACATTATCAGAAGCATACAGTATGAAAATGATGTAGTAGCACCAAGTGACAGCCACATGACACCTTGGTGAAATGACGAAAGCAAGAAAAGGAAAACTGGGGGAGAATCAAATCACAGCTCAGCAAATGGTGACGCAGGATACCCAGCACAAAAGAACTTACCCTGTATCTGTCGCTGCCATATTCCCATATTCATGTTGCAGGTGATTTTATGTCATCTGAAAAATCATCTGTCACATTAAGTAATGTTATTATTTTGATTTGAACTTTTGTAGTTTTATTGGGGTTTCATTTATAACTGTGTGATTTGATAGTTGTATGAAAGCTACAAACATAAGGACATTTATTGATTATACTTTTATAATCATTTATATTATTTAAGTAATATAATTATCATACAAAATATTTTCAGACTGCATAGGGAGAAAGGAATTTATGAAAGTTTCCTCCCCTCCTTTTAATGGTATTGTTTTTCAAGTTGTAGAGTCACTGAGGATATGAAAAACCAGCTATGTATTAGGAAAATTTTTCAGGACAGCTAAATTTGGGGAGGAGGCAGGGAGCCGCAGGCATTTGTGATCAGTCAATATTTGATCAGGATATCAATAAAGATATGAGAGAGAGACAGAGAGACAGAGAGAGAGACAGAGAGACACAGAGAAAGACAGAGAGAGACCGAGAGAGACAGAGAGAGACAGAGAGAAACAGAGCTAGAGATAGAAAGATCACTAATTGCTGCAGGGCATTTTTTTCCCCAGAGACAAAACCTATACCTTACAACGACTGGGCAGGTTTTGCTCCTTCTTTGGCTCAGCTGGCCGGAGAGATCACTGCACACCATCTGGTCACAGCAGATGCTTGAAAGCAGAAGCTAAGCAGCAAACTACAAAGCCACCAGTACCGTCTTTTCTGAACCTCTCCCACCCCCCATTTTCACACACCATTCGTCACACAGTTCTCCTTTCCAGCTCCCTGCAGCAGGATTTGCAACCTTGCATTTTCATTCTGTGTAAGTGTCCTGTCTCATCATTTGCGAAATTCAGCTTTACCCTGACAACCTGATCCATGCAGGGCCTTTTCCCACTTTGGTCACCGTAAGGTTCCTGTCCCTCTCAGCTAGTAGGTGCTCTCTGGGGCAGCTAGTGTTTTAGACCCTGTCACTAGTGGGTGAAAAACATATGGTTCCTAAGCTGTCCCTGCCGGTTATCTCAGGACTCAGGTCACAGATTGTGAAAGAGAAATCCCAAGGTATCAGACGCTGAAACACACTCAGCAAAGAAGCCTTATGAAAGTTTGCACTTTGAAAATAAAAGTGGAAGGTCAGACGTCTATCAGTTATATATATTGGTGAATAAAATACATGGCTATCCCAGAGCTTACATTCAGTTGGAAAAGATAGATACTAGTCAAATAATTACATAGTAACCACTAGGAGAAAAAGCACTGAATGCATTAAGAACATTAAGAGATTGTAACAGGGGAGACCTGAGAGATTGGGGAGGCTTAGGAGATGTTATTTAAGCCAAGACCCCAAGGAGGTGAGATAACTGAATGAAGAAAGAGGGAAGAGGCTCTACTTAGAGTCCATACACCATGTGCAAAGGTTTTGAAGCAGGATCTATGATCAAGGAACTGAAAGAAGCCAGTGTGATGAGAATGTGGCAGGCAGGGGGGAAAGTGAAGGGAACTGAAACCAGCCACCAAGAATCTTGGCTCTTGTTTGAAGCAAGGTGGCCAGCCATTGAAAGGTTTTCAGGAGAAAGATGACGCCATCTACACTTTAAAACACTGAATCGGTTAAGAAGCTATTGTAGTTGTCTGGGCAGGAGATGGAATTGATCTGAACTAGATCAATGTGAGAGAAGTAGATGGAATTGACATCTATTCTGGAGAAAGAATATACAGGTTTCAATGAGCTGGATGTGAGTCCAGGCTAACTCCTATGTTTCTGGCACAAACAACTAACTGGTAGCTGGTTGTTCTCAATTACTGAGATGGAAAAGACTGAGAGGAAAAGCAGCTTTAGGGGTAGATCAGGAAGTCTGTTTTGAATGTGTTAACTCTGAAATGTCGATAATGTTGATATGTACAAATCTGGGGCTCAGAGAAGAGAACAGTGTGGAGATACACTTGGGCGTTATCAGCATATAGATATTTTCAGCCATGGCAGTGTATAAAATAGCTGAGGGGAGGGTAGAGAGACAGAAGTGCCAGGAGAGAAACTTGATGAGCCCTGATATTTAAAGGTCACATAGAGGAGAAGAAACTGGCAAAGGAGGTTGAAAAGCAACAGTGAGAGAAGTCGGAGGGACACTAGGAGGGGATGTTAGAAAAGCAAAAGCAAAGTGTTGAAGAATCAGAGAGGGGTCGACTCTGGAATGATCTTGAAAGTTCCAGTAAGATGAGGACTAACGGGGAAGTTTGTAAAAGTGGGAAAGTCTTCTAACAGCATTCTCATCTTCATGCTCTACTGCCGTGAGTCAGGATGGAAGCCATGTTAAATGTCGCAGCTGTGGGGACAGGGATTCAGGCAGGAACCAGATGTACTGATGAGAACCTTTGTCGCCCAGGCATGTCCTGCAGCACTCACGAAAGAGGCCTTCTCTGAAAGTGTGCTCTTGAGTGAGAAATGGTGACAAAAATTTAAGTCATATCTCTTTTAGCCATGGAGAGACCCCAATAACCCTACAATTTTTAATGCCTTTTCTCTTATGTTTTGCCATTCCCCTTTGCTATCTTAACTCTGCTAACTTACTAGCTGTGCACCTAGCTGTGTGTCTGAAAATAGGGGTACTACTAAAACAGATAAGAGGATTGGATAATACATATAAAATACTCAGAACAGTGTCTAATATATGTTGGCTATTATTGTTAGTCTCAGAAACTAAAGTTTGTGGTATTGACTTCCTTTTCTCTTAAAGTTCAAAAACTATTTGTGGGGTGTGTGTGTGTGTGTGTGTGTGTGTGTGTGTCTTAACAAAATAAAGGAAAAGAAATAGATTTAAAAGTTGGACCTGCCATTTACTAGCTGCATGATTTTGAGGAAGTTATTAACCTCTCTGTGCCTCAGTTTCCTCATCTATAAAGTGGGGATACTAGTATACTATTTTATAGGGTTACTGTGAGGATTAAATGAGTTATAATCCATAAAAATTTAGAACAGTGTCTGGCAGTTATGTTGTCCTCTGCAGCAAATCATTTCCCTCAATGTTACTACCACCTTTAATCTTGTATGTAATAAAATTAGGACAAATAGAATCTGTTTCATGATAAAATACAAGTTGTAGCTTACTAATGACATGTAAATATGTTGATATGTAATTACTAATAAAGAGATAATAAGCAAAAAACACGATGGAGTGGCATCTAAGTACGGAAGTTCAGAAGACAAACAATATTTTCCTTAACAATTTTTGGTGCTGCTGTCAGTAAAATGTTTCCTCTATTCTTTAAAAAAATCATACAAAATTTTGTAAATGGTTAAAATTTAATAAGTTCCTTTTATCAGGCCAAGAAGAAAGAAAAAGAAGGAGGAGGATGAGAAAGAAGAGGAGAGAAAGGAAGGAGAGAAAGAAGAGAGGGAGAAGGGAAACTAGGGAAGAAGGAAGGATGGGAGGAATAGAGGGCGGGAGGTTTAAGAAGGAGGGAGAGAAAGGAAGGCTTGTTAGACTATGACCTTCAAAGGAGAATCATTTTCTTAAATGTTCTGTAACCATGTCAAGGTTCCTCGTCCCACATCCTGGTCACTGCATTCTGCCAAAGGCCTGTCTTCAGTCTGGACGAACACGACTGTAATAATCATGTTTTGTGGAAGAACATGCGTTTGGATGAAGACAAATCTACGTTCAATCCTGGCACTACCATTACTAGCTGGTGACCGTGGGCAAATTACTTTACCTTTGTGAATTTGTCTCTTCTTCTATAACACAGAGATAATAATATAATGACCTCACAGGAACATTCCAACTATATGAGTAAATGTGGGGAAGTATCGAGCACAGTTCCTGGCAAGTGGTCCATGTATTTAGTTTCCTTCTTCCTGACCCTCTCACTCCCTGTGCCTTTTCCTATCCGGTCAAATAAGTAAAGTGTCCTCACTTCTCCTTGAAATTAGAAGAAAACTAAGTTACATCTCCTCCACAAGGACTCCTCCCAGATCTAGAGGAGCCCCTTAAAAGGAAGGCACCCTCAGTTCAAAAGACAAAAGGAAAAAAATCGAAGAATCTAAATCCTGAAAATTCTGAGGCTGGTATTTTCCAATCACAGGTTCCTTAACAAGCTGCTACCCCCTAACCTCCCACAGTGGTTCATGAAAGAGATAGGCAAACGGGTCCTGAAAATCACTGAAGGTTTTTGTGCACTCTTCTGTATGAAGTTCTTAGTTTTTTATGAGCTGGGGTGCATTGCCTATGAACCTCAAGGTCTCCTTTTTCCTGTCTCCCTTAAGATCCTTCCAAAAAGGCTAAACATACTCCTCCCCTTCCTTTCCCAGCCTAAACATCCACTGTGGCCATAAAGGTGATTACAGTTTAAAGGCAAGGAGAGGACGTTGCTGTGAGTCAGAGGTCCTTCCATTAAGCTCCCAGAACCCTCTGGGCATACCTGTGTCATCTCTATCCACTGAACCACTAACAGGATTTGTCTTCCATCCCACGGGGCTAGAAACCTGGTTAGGACAAGTTTGCCTCTAATTTAACTTTTTTATATCCTTACTTTCAAGCACAATGCCATTTATCTAATCCTGGGTGTCTCTGATTGGTGATGCAATGGGTGTCATTTTGTTTCTGCTCCTTAGTCATTTTTGTAGTTTCCAATGTATATGCATGTGTGTGTTACACAAAGAACATGAATTGCTTTTATAGTAAGAAAAAAAGATATAGCTCCTTCTGGCTGGATATTTCAGAGACTGGGCTGTCCTGCTTTAGTGCTGTCTGCTACAGTAGAACTGAAAAAGCAGACCTGTTGGCCACGAATTAGAGTGTTCTGAGATGAGAGAAACTCAGGGATTGTGGAATGGATGTGCATGGCTCAAGCTGGCCTAGTGTGAAAATGGGAGTATGATCTAGGTGTCAATATTAATTTCCCTAGGGAGGAGTCCTAGGGTATTGTAGACAGGGGGCTTGGGAGAGCAAGTTTTATCAATTGGAACGGAAAACTTCAATATGTTCACCATTGCAATGGCTATCCTGCCTGGTGCATGTTGACTCCAGTTTATGAGGGGTGAAACTTTGGTGCCAGGCATAATCATTGCTTAGAAAGCGCTCTGAGATGATAAATGTTCCTTAATTTCTTCAGGTTAGTCAGTTAAAATAGAAGTTTGATCCGTGGTAGGGTGGGTTGGAGTTCATAAACTCTGTGGTTCCTTCCAGACATAGAACACTGTTGTAGTTTAGTTGTCAACTCTGTGGGTTCCACAACCGTGGCCTCTCTTGTGAAACTGTTCTCTCTCACCCATTTGTAGTTTTAGGTGATTTTGCCTGTGTGAGGTCTGGATTCCTCCTTGTGTCTCTATGAAACATTCAGGCCCAGACGAAGTGGAAGGCTAGAGGCAAGGCTTTCATGCCAGGCCCATCTGGGGGCACAGCCGCATCTTACTGAGTGGGTGACTTCAGGCAAGGAGCGTCTCTCTGAGTCTCCGTTTCTTTCAACTCAAAGGGGGAAAATAATATTTACCTCACAGGTTTGATGGGATTAAAGGAGGTAGTGTTGAATTCAGTGCATAGAACAGAATAAGTGCTCAATAGATGGTAAATAATAGTAGAGCCTGGGCTCTGGAGCCAGCCTGTCTGGGGTCAATCCCTCCTTCTCTCCTTACTAGCTCTGTAACCTTGGACACGTTCCTTACGCCTCTTGTACCTCATTTCCCCTATCTGTAAGATGGAGATAATAATAGAATTTACTTCAAGGGGTTATTGTGAGAATTCAATAGGGTCATATAGGGGGCATTTCGTTCGAATCCCCCTCTCAGCGATCTGCGGAGAGCTGTTTTTCTCTTGCACTTTTTGTCTTACGTTTTTGCAATAAAATTGCATAAAAAAAAAGTGTCATATACACAAAGTGCCTAAAATCGTGTCTGACACATTCTAAGTGTTCAAGAAAGCTTAGATATTAAAATGATTAATAATAGAGGGTTGGTAATTCCTGTGCTTTGTGCTTGCATGATTGATGTGCGTTATGAGATATGAATGGTGTTGGTTAAATAACCCTGCACCATACTGGAAATAAACAGGTGCACAAATAATATTAAGATGTCATTCTGAGGGGCGGCCAATTAGCTCAGTTGGTTAGAGAGCTCTTAACAACAAGGTTGCCGGTTTGATTCCCACATGGGCCACTGTGAGCTGCGCCCTCCACAACTAGATTGAAACAACTACTTGACTTGGAGCTGATGGTCCCGGAAAAACACATTTAAATGAAAAAAAAAAAAAGATGTCATTCTGATGGCTGAAATAGGAGTATCCCTATGTACTATGATCCCACAGAGGACAGGGCAATTCATTCTGCCTAACTGTGTTGTGTTGGAAGCAAAAGTACTATTTTGCCAGGGTGTGATCCTGATTCTCCCTTATGTGTCAGTGAAACTTTGGAGCTACTTAAAGTGGAGGCCTACAGGCAAAGCTTTTATTATATCAGGAAGCCTGAAGGCGCAGCCTTACGGATGAGTAGCAGTGGTCTGGGGAGCAGAGAGAGGAGGGCAACCAAACCCCAGACAGAAACACAGGATGTGCTCAGTGAGGGGCAAAGCAAAGAAACAGTTAGGGAGGCAGGCTAGTTGGGGCCCCAGTGTAGAAGGGCATGACCATCTTCACCCTACAGAATTGGACTAAAAATCGCACCATGAAGTATTTTTGTTAAACAAATGATATTTCTATATAATACTGTGGGAGCATAGAAGCAAATCCTTTTATTGAGCATACTAAAAATATATTACAGGGGTGGCCGGTTATATATTTTTAGTATGCTTAATAAAAGGTTAGAGCATGCTTAATTTTAGTATGCTTAATAAAAGTTGGTTAGAGCATGGTGCCAATAACACCAAGGTTACCGATTCGATCCCCGATCCCCTCATGGGCCACTGGGAGTTGTGCCCTCCTGAAAAATAAATAAATAAAAATTTAAAAAATATATACATATAACAATGTTCTTATGGTTTTACTCTTGAGAGTTCACGTTTTGCGAAAAGATAATTTTTAAAATTTTGCAGAGTGGTGAGAGGGTTAGGTATCTTAAAATCTGGACACCTCTGGTTCCTTTCCCTCTGCAGAACAATGCTCTGACTGTATACAGCCTTTCACATCTGCTGTCTTGGGAGTTCTTTTTCTTAGTTTCTTTTGTTGTTCACTGTATGTCTACCTTATCCCCAAACACCATGAGGGCTGGTTTTTTGTTTGTTTGTTTGTTTTTTAATTTTGAAGTAATTTCAGGCACAGAAAAATTGTGGGTAAAGTTCAAAGAATGCTTGTGTATTCTTCACCCAATTCCCCAATTTTTAAGTTGTTACGTTTGTCATATACTTTATCAGTTTCTCTTTATGTATATACATTGTTATGGATAGGATTGTGTCCCCCGCCCCAATTCATATTTTGAAGCCCTAGCTCCCAGTATCTTAGAAGATCATTGTATTTAGAAATAGAGCCTTAAAAAGGTAATAATGTTAAAATGAGATCTTAAGGGGTCTTAATCTGACTGGTGTCCTTATAAGAAGAGGAGATTAAGACATCTGGAGATATGCTGCCAGAGAAAAGGCCATGAGGACAGTGAGAGGGCAGACATATGTAAGTCAAGGAGAGAAGCCTCAAGAGAAAACAAACCTGCCAATACCTTGACTTTGGACTCCCAGCCTCTAAAACTGGGAGAAAATAAATTTCTGTTGTTTGAGGCAACCAGTCTGTGGTATTTTGTTATGGCAGCCCTAACAAACTAATATTTATATTTTATTATGCTAAATTATATTATACTATATGTACACATATTTTTTTCGAACCATTTGAAGGTAAGTTGCAGACATGATGCCCTTTTGTCTCTAAAAGCAAGTACATTTTCTTAGGTAACCACAATTGACTAGTTAAATCAGGAAATTAACACTGATACTGTGGACGGAAAAGGGACCACAGGTCAAGCCTGACAAGCTCAGGAGACTGAAAATAACCACATAAGATGGTCTGAACATAAAAATTCCTAACTAAAAGTGAGTCTGGCCAGTAGTCACATCCTTGGCCTGTAGCTTCCTTGACAAAGGTCAATCTTTATCTTAAGTGAGCCTACTTGTTGTGTTTTGCATCTAAGATAACATACCCTTGGAATGTCAGAGTAATCTCTTTTTCCGAACGCCACAGAGAGCACAACTCACCATATCAGAGCTGGAAACTACACAATCCCTCATTGTTATCTCCCCCCATACTATTTCTACGTATTATAAAATGCTATTAACTATCCTGTACCAACTAATGTAAAAGAAGTGTGTGTCTCTCCATTTTACTTTTTATCCAATCTGAGAGATTTCCCCATTTTGCTTTCTCCCACCTCCTTAATGTACACCCAATGGATTTCATGTAACCCTCCTCCTTTGATTCTAATGTATAAAATAAGTGGCAAACCCGCCATTTTCCGGAGCATTTTCTCAATCCGTTGAGACTGCTTCCCGGCAATTGTCGTCAGTTTGGCTCAAATAAACTCTTATAAGCTTTCTTTTTGCCTGGATGTTTTTTCGTCAACAATACCATGCTATTAACTGTTCTACAGACCTTATCAATATTTTGCCAATTGTCCTATAATGTCCTTTATAGCAAAAGACAGAGAGAAAAAAAAGAATAAAAGAGAAAAAAAAACCAATTTTTTGATTCAGAAATCATACATTGCATTTAATTGTCACGTCTAGACTCCTTTAATCTAAAATAGTTCCTCATTCTTTGTCTTTCATGACTGACATTTTCAAACAGTAGAGGCTACTTTTCTTGTATAACAGCTCTCAATTTTGGCTTCTCTTGAGGCAGGATAGATGTCCTGGGAAATTGACAACCCCCTCCAGAATACAACGTGAGGAACCTCACTGGTTATACAAGCAGTCAGTGACTACCTGCAGCTGGAGAAGAACAAGAACCAGTTTCATCCAGCAAGGCTAATCCCCCACCCAGACGTGACCTTTAGCTAATTATGTTGTTATAATCTTATTTACGTTGCAGTTACTACGACACCCGGCACGCATCTGACGCTGTGACAGTTCCAGAGGAGCCAAATAAGGAAGAAAGAGCGGGGAACTAAGGATCCCACCTACTGGGAGGAAACTGATGAGCCTGTCAATGGGTCTTCACCAAAACCTGCTCCCAGAGAGGTATAAATAACCCTGGTCCGGATTTCCTCCGCGGATCTTAATCTCTGAGTGGGCCAGCACTTCCCTCTCAAGTGTGCACTTTCAATAAAGTTCCTGTGCTTTCCCGCGTCTGTCTCCCTCTTGAGTTCTTTCTCCTGCTGAAGACAAGAACCTGGTCACTCCTCTCTTGGACATCCCCATGAGCCTCTAGCGACAGTCTGATATTTCCTCAAGACTAAATTATGATCTATAGAATATTTCAAAATTTCAGGAATATGGCCTTTTCCTGGATTGTTTTAACATTTCAGGTCTGTCCTCTCTTCTCTCAGTGTGTAAATGGAAAATCAGTAACATTTTTTTAGAGGACTCAATGGTGTAGGATAACCATTACATTTTCAGACTTGTTAAGAGTTCTGAAGTGGTGTGTCCAATGCGTCATGTCTGGGGACACACAATGTGTGTCTCCCATTACTGGTGGTAACTTTGATCACGTGTTTACGGTGATGACTGTCAGGTTTTTCGGCTGTAAATTTACCTTTTCTATTAGTACGAATTTTGTGGAAGAGATACTTTGAGACTACGCAAATAGGGCAGCCAGATAAAATACAGGAAGCCCAATTTAATCTGAATTTCACACAACCAACGAAAACTTTTTTGAATGTAAGTACGACTCTCCTCCCAAATTATCTAAAATTCAAATTTAGTTGGGCGTCTTGTATTTTTATTTTCAGGATCTGGGAGTCCTCTATGAGAATATCTTGTTCCAAATCCAACTTCACCCAGTTGTTTTGACATCCATTGAGGATTCTGAATCAATTTTTACTATGGGTTGCCAAATAGTTCTTTTCTAACTCCATCATTCGTCTACATTTATTAGTTGGTATTTTATCTATCTTTTCATACACTCTTTACAGCGCCTTGCACCCAGAAGGCGCTCAGATATTTGTTCAAGCAATGAATGAACAAACGCTAGTGTTGGCTTGGGCACCACCAACTGCGTCTGGCAGGGGCTTGCCTTCCGCAGCCAATCACCGCACGCTGCCGAGGCTTGCGAGCCTTCCAGGGTCCAATCAGAAGCAGGGCTTCACCCGACAGGGACTAATGGGTGCGGGCGGGAGGCGGGGCCTGACACGCGCCAGCCGTATAATCGCGCGGCCCGCGCCCGCGTTTCTCTCCCTGCACCGACACCCGCGTGGGCAATGGCTGCTGCCTCCCTCGTGTCCACGCTGGCCACCCGGCTGCTTCGGCCCGCCCAGAACTGCCGCCTCCGCCATCGTCCCTTCCACCTCTCGGCAGTTCGGTAAGAGGGTCGGGAGCTGGGGCAGCGCCGAAACCAAGGGCAACCGAGCGCGGGGGGCCGCCTGGGCTCCAGAGGGAGCCGAGGGACTTCCCCGAGCATCTCCGTCCCGGGCGGTGGTGGCCACCGGGAAGGGTGTGGCGGGGCGACGTGGCAGCCCAGCGCGGCCGCAGCCGGGGACCGGGGCGCTCGCTTGACGGGGTGGGCTGTTACCTGGAGCCCTCCTTTCGGAGGGAGCCGGTCTCCTTCAGGCTCGCGGCGTGTCCCTGTGCCGTGACCAGTCCGCGGGCGGGCCGGGTACCCAGCAAAGGCACTGGAGGGCTCTGAGGTGCCCCGATTTACGGGGACAAACGGAGGTCACCGGCCAGCACCCGCCCCCGCCCTTGGCGGTGATGCTGAGCGGTCTTGGAGAAAGCTGAGACGCTTTGGTGAGCGCCGGCGGGGCGCTGAATGAGCTGCCTTCAGCGAGCGGTCCCTTCCCGGGACCCTAGCGGCGGAGGGGGTAGGTGCAGTCTGATGAAATCCTGAGCCCGCTGGCTCCCGTGGTACCCGCGCTTCCCTCCTCCAGGTAAGTGTGACTCGCGCTGCTCTTCGCGCTGCCCATCTCCCTCCCACGAGAATCAATTTGCGCTGGTCACTAGGGCTTTGACTGCAGCCCACTCAGCTGGTCAGTGCCAGGCTGAGTAAATGGAGGTGATACATACCCGAGAGGAGAAGGGAAGTTTACCTGGGGAGGTAATAGGTTTCTCCTCATCTTTCTGGACCTCAAACTCGCATTCTTAAATCTAGGTTGAAGTCTTTGGGCGGGAGGACGGAACGGGGCGGGGGGGGGGGGCTGTGGTTTCTCTCCCTAGGTCTGTGCACTCCCCTAAATCTTTAGAGCCTTTGCATCGCCAGAGACCTAAGCCTGGTAACAGCAGCCCCCTCTTTCGTCCAGGCACGGGGCTAGGCTGCAAATTCAGGGATGATAAAACCTGTTCTTTAATGGCACTCACCTAGCAGTCAGGGGGCAGAACACGTGTAATTTCCACTCATTCTAAAAATGTTTTTAGATACAGTGCCAAGGTGCCATTGAAGCACAGAATGCGGATATATGAGCTCTTGAAAGAAGACCTGGGAGGGGGCACTCAAGGCTTTTCTTGGTCTGGGCCTGACCTGCCTTTCCAGCCCCATCTCTCATTACTAGACGGTTCTCCTCCCACTTCCCGTCTTCCTGAGTACTGGCCACGTGTGCCTGTGGCTTTCATGACTGAAAAGAGATTTATAAAGATCCTCTAATTCATTACCTCAAGTACTGGACCAGTTGGCTTATTCTGCAGTAACAACTGCCCTCCTTTCACTTGCCTTTCTGAGTGAATAAGTAAGACTTCCAAACCTCTGAGGACAGTACTATGTTTGGTATTTACAGTTCTGCTATATTGCTTTGATTACTGTTGGCTGGTAAAACAAAACTTTTTTTTTTTTTTTAAATATGAGTTTACATGTATTCCTTTTTTGGAAGGAGGTGGTTTCAGGCGAGAGGGTTTCAGGAACCTCAGCCTGCCCTTAGAGTACTGTGGTCTAGGAGACAATGGGATACAGGGAAAAATGGAATTTGGAAGCAGAGATTTGTATTTGTGTCTTTATAACACAAATTATAACAGCCCCAAGGTAACTGAGAGCATGCAAACCACCTACTAGTACTTAACAGATATTAGTGCCATTCCCCTTTGTGTCTTTCTTTACTGGTATCTGCTTCCATTAATTAGTGGATAACAGAACTCTTTAAAATAACATGATCAAGAATTGTAAAAAGCACCCGATGTTAATTTTTCATGGAAAATTACAGTACTGTAAGCTATTGCATCAGGAGGAAATTGAAGATGCTACTGACTTGGATTTTAGTTTTGAATTTTATTTGAACAATCCTCTTGACTTCTTTCTAGTTCATAATTTTAATGGAAAATTTTCTAAACACATCAGCATTTAATTAAAAAGAGCATTTAATTAAAAAATAACTATTAGCTAATACATTTTGGAATCCTGTGGGACTGAGCTAAGTCTGTGTTTCTGTTTGTTTTGGGGTAGTAGTTACTCTTTCTGCCTCTTGGCAAAAGGGATGATGGGAAATTAGGTAATGACTCACTCACAAGACTGTTTCATTCACATTTTATACAGTTGTGTGGTATGCAGAGGAAATCTAAAATAATTACATTATGAGAGCTATTCAGGCACAGTGCATTGTGGCTTTTTTTTTCTTTTTTTTTTGGTTCTTGTTACTTTTGAGTTTTTTTTTCTTTTTAAAGCAAATTGGCATAACATCCAGAACCTGCCTTTGTGACTTGGAACACTGAATTTTCCCAGAACTCTGTGTCCTTAATTTTAGTGTCATTCTGAGCCCAAATGTGCTGCTACCATTTTCTCCAAGTTTATTGCATTCAAAAGGAACTTTTTAATGAACTGCAAGCTAAATCCTCCTCACTAAATATATATTATATATATTCACTCACACACACACACTATATACATATATATATATATACATATATATGTATATATATATATATATATATATATATATATATATATATATATATATATATATCAGGGATGCCAAAAAAATGTATACAAGTGGACACTTTGGTCAACGTTGCTCAAGCAGTACGCCATAATCAGAAGTATCTGGACACTGATGGTAACCACTTTGAGCACCTCTTGTAATTGCAGAGGTCAAACGTGACTTGTATTCGTTTTTTGTTGGTATATATTGAGTATTACAGTTGTAATAGTTTTTTCCTTATGAATGTATAAAATATATCTCCTGCATGTTAAGCATACATATGTATGTGTAAAATATATGTATTAAGGATACATGTGTATGTATATGTAGATATAAATCTAACCAACAAAAGAGAGTAAGAAATTGATTTTTATTGAATATATAGGTGTTTGGAGCTTTATATATGTTATTTCATTCAACATAAGTGAGTGTCCTAAGCCTTCTGTAAGTAGTCTTTCACTCTATAGTTTCCTAGGGTTGGGAATGTATTTCTGGCCTGGGGCGGTTGTTCCTGGTACTATATAGATAAGGAATGTTGCCATGGGTATTAGTATCAACAAAGCCCATCGCTTCTCGCCTTTTGGCTAAGATCAAGTGTAACAAAGCTCTTGTGATGAAGTCCCCTTCAACTCTAATTCTGAAATGAATTTGTAAATATTAACATGTTTGCAATTCCTTAATGTGCCATGAGTGTACATAAAATGCTCTTATTATTTTGTGCTGTGCTAGTATCATTACATAAAATCTGGGTAAAAGTATTTGGTTTGCTATAAAATTATGCTATCGTCTTAATACCTCACAAGATGCAAATACAGATTAATATAAGGGTTAGGTATAAAATTACAGCATTATATCTAAGACATTGAAATTTGGTTTAAAGTAGGTATTTCATTGTAATGCAAGTAAAAAGCAGGCATTGAAGGCTTAAGGACTGTTAAAACATTTAAATTCCATTTAAATTAATGGGCCTTGAGACATAATCATGTCTGAACCACACAAGACATCCAGTACCATGATACCTATTGTCTTTGAGTACTAAATATGTGCCACAAGGCAGAATAGATTGTTTCAATGTTTCAAACAATTGTATGTTTCATTGGTTTTGAGGTTGGAGCATTCCTCATGACACTGAGGACACAAAGTGTACAGCACGATTGTTTGATTTACATATATTGTGAAATGATTACCACAGTAGGTTAATTAACATCTTTCATCTCATAAAGATCCAATAAAAAGAACAGAAAATTTCTTGTGATGAGAACTCTTAGGACCCACTCTCTTCATGACTTTCTGTGTATCATACAGCAGTGTTAGCTATAGTCATCACATTGTACATTACACTCCTGGTACTTACTTGTCTTCTAACTGGAAGCTCGTACCTTTTGACCACCTTCCTCCAATTCCCCTCCCACACCCCCCAACTTTTGGGTATTTAATAACACTTTTTTTGTAGTCTGATTTTTTCACTTTTTTACAATAATTCAAGTTAGTATTTGGTTTTGTGACGCCTGTCTTCTGCAGAAATGAAGCTGTTGTTATTTCTGGAAAGAAACTTGCCCAGCAGATCAAGCAGGAAGTGCGGCAGGAAGTGGATGAGTGGGTGGCATCGGGCAACAAACGGCCGCATCTGAGCGTGGTTCTGGTTGGTGAGAATCCTGCAAGTCACTCCTATGTCCTCAACAAAACCAGGGCTGCTGCAGATGTGGGTATGTGTCACGCTCAGATCCCAGGCCAACTCCACTGTAATTTATCATTCCTGTTTTTCTGACTAGAAGCCCAAGCAGAGGAGGCTAATGTGATTGAACTGTAGCCAGGACTTTGGCATAATGAAAGCAGGCTGTATCAGTTGGGAGGCGTATAGACTAGGACAGAAGGAACGGCGTGGTTGGTATTCTTGGTGTCTTCTGAAAAGTAAGCTGAATTCTTAGTTTATCGGATCTTTGCCTGCCATTCTTAGTCTTGACGTGGGACAGGAGGGCTTGGACACAGCTGACATCTGCTTTAAGCATGATGGTGAGCATCTCTGACTGAGGTGTTTCAGGACTTGGGGTTGAAGGCAACAGAGTGTTGGGGGGACGATGGAGGAGACCTCAGTGAGGTAGCCTAGGGCACAGTCAGATTTGAAGGAAATGAATGACTTCTGGGAAGTAGCTTCGATTTCCTCACCAATTGGTTCAAAGACCAATGACATTCTGTGGGTTAGAAGTGGTTGGAGTTTTGAATGCAGAAAGCGTGGACCTGGGCGACGGGAGGTTTGTGTTCTAGGCCTCGCTATGCCATGGACTTGGTGTGGTGGTAAACCAGAGGGGGGTGGGCTTTCTGTGGGTCAGTAGTCTGAGCGCCAGGTGCCCTGCCCTGCTGAAGGGCTGTAACAGCACTGGCATGGCTGGGCGGTGCTACTGGATTCTGAGTCCTTGGTCTACTCTATTCTGTATTACTGAGGATTGACACCTCCTGCCCTTTTCATTGAGAACCTTTAGAACCTCTATAGCCCACCATGGCTTTCTAAGACATTGGGAGGTACCATGGTGCAGTGGAAAGAACAGGGACTTTGGAACTGGAAAGACTGGCTTCGTCACTAGCTGGCTTTTGTTTCCGTTTTGCTGTGCCTCAGTCTCCTGCCCATAAAGGAGGTTGAGGAGGACCACGTGGAATATGTACAGCAAATGTTTCATGGTGATCACTTCAGTTATGTAAATGTTGACTAACTATGGTGCACCCCTGAAACTAATACAATATTATATGTTAACTATGTTTTTAATAAAAATCTTTAAAAAAGAAAATGTCAAGCCAGCGTTCTCTAGTGTGTATATTTGTGAAGTTACTGTTTTAGGCTGCTTTTTGAGCCGATTCAAGCTTTTCAGCTACCAGGGTGGGTGTGATAATAGAAAACTTCAAAGGTAGAAGACTGTGGCAGGCAACATATTACAGCATTGCTCGTGAAATGCTTAAATGTTTTTTAACCTTGACATTTTCTTAATAGGAATCAACAGTGAGACAATTGTGAAACCAGCTTCGGTTTCAGAGGAAGAAGTGTTGAACTTAATCCATAAACTGAATAATGATGATAATGTCGACGGCCTCCTTGTTCAGCTGCCTCTTCCAGGTGAGTTCTGGGCGCCACCATGTAAAATTTTGGAGGAGTGGACTGACTTGGTTACGTTATACAGCTGGCCCCTCGTATGAATTGGACTTAAAGGGGAGGGAAACTCAAGAGACTGAATATTTCATTAGATACGGGACAGACCTACTGAGGGGGAGGAAGCAGCTGGCCACCCTAAAAATATGCCTTTCTGGATATTGATTACCTTAAGCTGGTTATTAAGAAACAAAAGCCTCAGGGAAAAGCTTTGACCTTCCTCCTAATGGCCTAAAGCAATTTAAATAGAGGACCTGCTCCAGGAAGGGAGCTATCATTGTAGATAACTGTGGTTTAATACGAACTGGATGTGACAGACAGGGAGGAACCTAGCAAGGCCCTTTGGTCAAAGTTCTCCCTGTGTCCCATTGTTAAAAATGGCCCAGCAAACATTTATTTACCAGACACTTGCTTTTCTATCTCCACGTGAATTGACTTCCTGCCCTTTGAAGTCCCCAAACAAAACTCCCCTTCTCCTTAGCTCAAGATGCCATAGAAGCCTTAACTGCCCAGTCTGTCCTGGGTCTCATTTTTATGGACCACCCCATATACATACATAATAATTTTGGTTGTTCTCTCCTGTTAAGCTATTTTGTGTTACTTTGATTATTAACCTAGCCAGAAGAGTTGAGAAAGGTAGGAGGAAAAATCATTTTTCTTCCCCCACGTCAGAATACAACTTACTCTTTGATTTGCTATTGAGATCTTGACAGGAAAGGACAGTGCATGGTACCAGTTATTGCAGGGAAGAGGATGTTGGCTTTCATATTGGCATTTGGCTTTGGTTGATATGTGTTCCTTCTGTGCAGATGGAAGAAGCAAATTGTCGAGGCAAGTAGAGGCAAACTGTAGAAGGAGACCGGGTCTGTGCAATAAATCAGATGAGCCGGAGTCGAGCAGTGCCAGCTATACAACAGTGACCCCGGCTCTGATTTCTTTTTCAGAGCACATCGATGAGAGAAAGATCTGCAATGCTGTTTCTCCAGACAAGGATGTTGATGGCTTTCATGTAATTAACGTAGGACGAATGTGTTTGGACCAGTATTCCATGTTACCGGCTACTCCATGGGGTGTGTGGGAGATAATTAAGCGAACTGGTAGGTATATCCCGTAATTGTATGTCTGTGTTAGTATTTTAAAAGTACTACTTGCACATAGTAAAAATTCATAGTAGCAAAGAGTGGAAACTCCTACCCCATGGCTTCTAGTCCTACTCCCAGAGTAGTTGCTTATGATTATTTTTGTTATTTAATCCAGAAGCCTCAGTGAAGGAAACTTAAGCTTTAATAGCGGCGATGGTGCACATTCATGCAACATTTTGTACCTTACAAAATGTTTTCTTTAGCCTTCACTATGTCATAGGGCCAACTGACTGATGAGGCCATACGCTTAGCTACTTCTTTCATTATCACAATTAGATTTGTGTCCTAGGCCATCTGCCTTCCTGTTCCTTTGCTTCCCATCCTAAGACAGTCTGGCCCTGCTTTTCATGCAAGTATGTGTATTTTTTCCTAGGCATTCCAACCCTAGGGAAGAATGTGGTTGTAGCTGGAAGGTCAAAAAATGTTGGAATGCCTATTGCAATGCTACTACACACAGATGGGGCACACGAACGTCCTGGAGGTAAGGAAATTGCTTTCGGAGGAGTGTCCTCTTTCTTATGTGAGAGCTTTCAGAGGCTGTCCTGTGGATTTCTGACCGTGTTAACTTTGCGTATAAGCATGGTTAGGCGCTTAGAAATTTTCAGTTATGGCTTTGATAGTTGGAGCTAAGAAGCAATTCTTATTTAAAGTTAGTATTCTGTTCTATGTCATTTGGTAGGAAAAAAGTCTTAAGACCACTGCGAAGGATTGAACTGATGTGTCTGTAGTGTCATTTTGTCAAATTCTGTTAATTTGAGAAAAAGCCTTGAATCAGAGTTATCGTATATCATTATCATAATACGATCCTTCGTGATTATATCAGAAATAATGGCAAAATAAAATATTTCCAGGTATCTTCCAGCACATTTTTTAAAAAGACTGGATAAAAAAAGAAAAAAAAAGATAAAAAAAAAAAAAAAAGACTGGATAATTCTAGTGATATTTTGTTTAGAAAAGGTCAAATTCTTGAAAAATCATTAACTAGGATAAAGATGAAATCTAATTATATCTGACTCCAAAGGGTAGAGCTAGGACCAACAGGTAAAAGTTACAAGAAATCAAGTATTAGTTTTTTTCAAAAATGACAATTGGCTGTCCCAAAAATATGGCACATGAATTTAGTCAATTATTTTTTCAGAGATGTTGAATTTCTACAAGGGTTTGCCTATTTGAGACATAGCCCAGCCCCAGCTTTGATTCAGAAATCAAGACATCTAATTTTTAACTCATAGGTGATGCCACTGTTACAATATCTCATCGATACACTCCCAAAGAGCAGCTGAAGAAACATACAATTCTTGCAGATATTGTGGTCTCTGCTGCAGGTAAGAACACCAGGGACGGGAGGATGTCACCTAAAAGGATGAACCTCTTATCTTAGAATTTGCCCCCCTCACTGCCATTGCATTCATCACTGCTCTGGAATGGACACTGTGAGCTACTTACAAAGATGAGGAGAGTTGTTTGTTGGAATAGTGGTTTCTGGCATTCCATTACAGACTTGATGAGTGAATGTTATTTCTACAGCCTTAAAAGATTTCTATTTACTACATGAAGTTTAAATGTTAAAAACCTTGGTTAATAGTTTCTGTAGGTTTTTATAAAACAAGCTAATTAGATCTTTTAGGTTTCTTGAAATTAAAATTAGGTAAGAATCTGACAGGTGGGATCTTATTTTCAATACTAAATTGATCATTCCGGTTTCCGTTTCCAGGAATTCCAAATCTGATCACAGCAGATATGATCAAGGAAGGCGCAGCCGTTATTGATGTGGGAATAAATAGAATTCAAGATCCCATCACTGCTAAACCCAAGTTGGTTGGAGATGTGGATTTTGAAGGTAAATGGTGTAATTTTTTTTAAATATAAAATAAATACTATCTTTAATGGACATTTAGGACTAATCATTTACTTTAACTGTTAAACTTATACCATTTAAATAATACCATTTAAAATGCTTTCCACAAGAATTAAGATAAATCTTTTTTAAAATTGTAGACATTCTAGAATTATTTTAGGTGTTTGTATCATAAAATTATGGAGACTAGGTATAAATTTTTCAGGGAAATTTTTTTAGGGTTATTTTATAATTAAAACAACTATAAGACTTTTAACAAGTCTGAAAATTTAATGAAGTGATTTTCCTAAACCATTGAGTCTCCTAAAAAGTGTTACAGATTTCTCTTTTTCACATTGAGAGGAGAGATCCCAGACCCAGAATATTAAAATAGTCCAGGTAAAAGCCATATACTTGAAATTTGGGAATTTGATAGATTTCTCCTGTCAGTTCTTAAGGTATCACATTTATTTGAATTTTATGGTGATAATTCTATTTCTAGCTTTCTGTTTATATTAAATCAGTCAGACCTGAACCTAGGCATCTAAGCATTTTTCCTTTAAGATTGAGTTAAAAAAATAACTTACTTCTTACTCTCCAGAAAATTACTTTGCTTAGTGTTTTGGGTAAACAATATAAATAAATATTGCATATAGAGTAAAATTAAGAAAATGTTGTAGGCAGGTATTAATTGAGGCAATGCTTATTGTTATTATAGGTATACCTCACACACAACCTACTGAGATGTTTCTTTTTAAGTTGATTTACTATGGAGGGAAGTGGCTAGTAAATTACAGGTTATTTAGATGTATAAATATTCATTGAACAACTTTGGTTATTATATACATGTTACTTTAGTAGTAGGTTCAAAAGCCTTTACTCTGAAGTAATAAGATGTGATTTCTGTATGAGTTCAAGGCTTATAAAGGTGCTTATGTATATTATTGCTTTTCCTTTGAATGCTTCTTCCATGTGTTAAAATATATACATTTCCTTTGTCATAAATAAAGCAATCTGCCTGTCTTGTTTCTCTATAGGAGTCAGAAAGAAAGCCGGTTACATCACTCCAGTCCCTGGGGGTGTTGGTCCCATGACAGTGGCAATGCTAATGAAGAATACCATTATTGCTGCAAAAAAGGTGCTAAGACTTGAAGAACGGGATGTACTGAAGCCTAAGGAGCTTGGAGTGGCAACTAATTAGCTGTTGTGTCTCCCCCGTCATGAACAGTACTCTACGCCAGTGCAAGAGGCAAAACAGGCCAATAGCAATGCAGTATTTTTTATTTATTCTACTGAAATGATTTTAAATGATGCTTTGTATTTATTGAAAGCTTAAATGGGTGGGTGTTTGGGCACGTAGCTGCAGCACCTCCCAGGGAGCATGCCAGTAATTGTGCTGGGTCCTGTGACCCAGCCTTAAGAGAAACCGTCAACCTAATGATTAGCATGGAGGTCGTTGTCACACTGAGAATGGCTGCTTAACTTTGTCAGATCACTTCAGTTACAATTTGCCTTTTCTAGGATCGCATTTCCCAAGTGCTATTCCAATAAGAGTTGATACTCACGTTAGGTTCTAAACCTTTCGAGTTCAACTGGTCAAACCAAAGGAAAACTGTTGCTAGAGAAAATTAGGGAAAAGGTAAAAAGGAAGAAATGATGGTAATTGAGTAAAAATATTTACTCTAATTTTGTATGTACTGACTGATAACCAGAAGAAAAGTTACATGTTAATAGTATCCTGAGCTGTCATTTTATAGCTTAGTCAGTCACTGGAAAGACGTCTAGGGTTGTTCCATATGTGATTAGCCCGTTTTGTGTGTTACCATTCATGAGGTCTCCCAATTTTAGTTTTCTAGGCTTGAAAGGCTTATTTTATAAATAACTTGAGTGTATTATTATATTTGGTTTTTCCTGTATCTTTAAACTTCATTGTTAAATTTTTGTACTGTTGGGGGTGTCTGTGTGGTTTCTTTGGTAAATCTTGAAACCTATTTTTGAAAAATAAAACTTGGACTTGATAATCATTAGGGCAGCTTGTATAAGTATGCAACTTTTCCACCAAAGACTTGTCAGTAGCTGCCTGCTTTTCTCTGAAGAGCCTGTTGGTTTTCCCCAATAGGTTTTTAAGAGCTTGAGTAATGAATTTTGTTTGTTTATTTGTTCATTTGTTTGTTTAATAAAACAATTCTGAATGGTACGGAATGAATTTCTGAAATACTTTATCTTCCTCCTAATGTATTGTCTTAGTTATGAACTAACCATAGTTAATTTTCCTCATTGGATATAATTGATGTATTCCTATATTTGGTAATACCCAACCCTATGCCTTAAATTGGTTTAAAGAGCTGTGGAGAAACCGGACTAGTCCTTTTAATCTTACATTCCAACAGGTCATGCCAAGGCAGGACCTTAATCTGTAAAACTCATTTAAGTAGTTAGTCTTGTTCTGGCTGTTTTCTAAACCATGTATTTAATTTACACATTATTTAATTTGCACAGGACTTGATGTGCTTGCCAAATTCATCCTCTCTCTCTTTACCCGTGTGTATGTGTGTATTCTCTCTCTCTCTCTCCATATATATATACATACATATGTGTATATATGTATATATATACATAATATATACATATATATATATATATATATATACACACACACTTTTTAAAATTGGTGTGTTTGATTTGACAGATTAGAAGGTATTTGTGGTACGCGTTCTGAGCCTAGGCTAGGGCCCTGTGTATTCCCACCAGAACTGGGAATTTTGGCTTTCACACAGGGAGAAGCAGCTCCTGCTCCAGGCAGCTTGAGGCAAAGAAAAGAGAACAATGGGGAGTTGACCTACTCCCTCCTGTTCCTTTGCCAGCTGCCTTTATTCTTTTCATAGTTTTCTAGTGATGAAAGAAGCTAATAGTTTGCTAGAGATGTTTTTGTGAGGTGTAGCTCGTGTCCATAAGCCATGCCTGCTGACTGACCTAAATTATTAAACATGGAGCAAGATGAGCAGACAGGATTAAGTTTTATTGAACTGTAGTTACAAGTGGAAAAAAGTACCAACCTATTGCATGGAGAAGTAATATGTCAAAGCTATAAAAACTAAAATGTTTATGTATATACAAAATATAAATGACATATACTGTGAAAATTATAGTGATCAATTTACAACAACAAAAATTACCATTGTAGTTTTCTAGCTTGTTTGATTAATCAAGCACATTTACTCCTGAATCCATAACATTTCTACAATTTAATTTGAACGAAGTGATATTGAAAATTAGCCAAGTTTTAAAACTGAAATGCTAAGGGTAGACTGTTAGCTCTCCCAGTATTGATTCAGATGCAGATAGAGAATTTATACTTAAACTCAGGTGATGGTTCTGGATTAGTGAGCAGCTAAGTAATTCTGCTATCAGAAGTGATAGAGGTTTAGAGCTTTACCTCTTGGCAGTAACCCTTGGAAGGGAGCTCTGAGATTTAACTTAATAAACAGTTGATTGAGAGCTTTCTATGGACCAGTCACTTCTAGGCTCTGGGGATTGGAGAGACATTTAACTGTTGTGCTACTCTAAAAAATAGGAATAAAGAAAAAGCACCTGCATTTGTCATCTTGAGTAAATGTAGTAACTCTTACTAAATGATTTACTCAAGATTCAAATCCATAGTTTTGGAGAAGGTAAACGTCAGATGCATTGGGGCTATTAGGCACATACTAAATAAACATAGTTTGAGTTTGTTAATCGTGGATCAAAGATAAAGACTGATCGTAAGTTTACATGAGGAAAATGTTTGCTTCATGAGTAATGGGTTTTAATCTACCCCATTTGCGTCGAAGCATTCCTTTAAAGTACTATAGCCTAATATTGCAAAGTCATAATCTTCCAGAATTTGACATCATCTCTGCCTAACGTGCACTGTTCATGTGAATGGGAGTTTGACTTGGGGAATGAGGCCATTGAAAACTTGCAAGAAGGACCTAGCCAAATGCATCAGGAAATTTGATTCTGGGCATGAAAAACCAGTAATTAAAGGACCATTTTGTTGTTTTAACATTGTTTGCGATTTTACTCTAATGAGAACTAGTTTATTTTAAAAGCATATCCACTCAAATGTGTTGGTTCTTTCACTAACAGACTTTTGGAACAGGCTTTTCAATCTGGGAAAGTCCCAGTCAAACTTCTGGTAGAGCAAGACCCAAATGCCGGTGGTTTAAACTTTTCATACAACCCTTAGCAAACAGAATGAGATGAAGAGAAAAGATAGGACCTTTAAGCATTGCATAATATGCAAAATTGCAAAATATTTTCCAACCTTACTCTATTGAAGTACGAGTACTTTAAGAGTTCTTTCAAGATCATCTAGACAAAAATCTAACCTTTAAAAAAATTCTCAACTGATCACTTAAATAAAAATTGACTCTTGCCCCTTTATCTTAACTACAGCTTTGGGAGTCAAGCATTTTTTTCATTTCAAAAGAAATGTTATAATTGCAATGCTGGACTGTATTTGAAAATAAGGTATAACATTTAGCTTTAGTTGTTTTCATAACTACAAAGGGAAGGTGAGAGTTTTGCCCCTTAGTAGTCGTACTTTTCATCGACATCTTTTCTATCAAGTGGGATAATGACTCGGTCTGTCTGGTAAATAAGGAAACAAGCTCAGAGAAGTGCGGGCTGTGCCCCAGACCCTCACAGCGAAGACTAAACCATGCCCTACCTCTGTGCCCCATCTGGGGGACACTGTCCTAGAGGGTGGTCTCGCTGGCTCCTCTTCCATATATGTCCATGTCTGGGAAGTCACAGTCTGACTCCATTTCTATCTTCATCTGTGGCACCATGAACACGGGGCTCTGTGAGTAGTTGAAAGCAGGTGAAGCTGGACAGGAAATTTTGAAGTGCAAGGTGATGCTGAATGAGAAAAAAGAATAGCATGCTTTATTGAGTGTTTGGTGTTTTTCATGCTATTCCTCAGAGCAGGGCTCTAATGCAAGTTTCTCTTTGCTGAGGAACTCTTAACGTATCATAGGAACTAGCAGTATCCTATCTGCTTGGTCTTCAGCTGTCGCCATCACTAGTGTCACCCTGTTTTAACTTATTCCTCACATTGCTTCCAAAGTGAACTCTCTGGATCACAAATCCCTGATTCCCCTGCTTAAATTTTTCCATGGTTTCCCAGTGTTCAAAACATAGGTGGTGTGATCACAAAATATGGTGAATGTTTAAATAAAAAGAAATTTATTACAGTAAAAGACATTGCCATTAATCCCCCTCAAAATACTCTCCTTCACTTTCGACATGTTTATCCCATTGTTCTTGCCACTTTCTGAAGCAGTTCTGGAAGTCCTCTTTCGTGAGTGTGTTTCCTTCATCCTCCATCATGACCACACTCCGTGTCACATATCGCACTGGTACGGCAATTTCTGTCAAATGAAAACATTACTGTGTGTCCTCATCCACCTCATTCACCGGATCTGGCACCGTGTGACTTCTGGCTCTTCCCCAAAGTCAAAAAATTCAGGACATCGAGGCAGCCACAACAGCGCAACTAGACACTCACGAAGAGGACTTCTAGACTGCTTCAGAAAGAGGCAAGAAAGATGGGACAAGTGTGTTTGAAGCGAGGGGGAGTATTTTGAGGGGGATTAATGGCAAGGTGTCTTTTACTGTAATATTTTTTTTAAAAATTTAGACATTCACTGTATTTTGTGACCACACCTCATAGAATCCAAGCTCCTTAGCACGGCAAGACAGGGCCTCCTATGCTCACACTACTGTTTACTTGTAGTTTGCTCCATCCATCCCCGTCTTCATGTGCGTGTGTGTGTGTGTGTGTGTGTGTGTGTTTTCAAATGGTGTTTCCAGCCTTTGCTCACAGCCTGAAATGCCCTTTTCTCGTCTTCACTTTATCTGGCAGGCTCCTGTTTATCGTTCCAGATAAGGCAAATCCCTCCCTTGGGCTACTGTCTTTCCTCTTCTGTGTGCTCTCTTGTTCGAGGCACCAGGCGCTGTGTGTTTTTGTTACATGCCTGTCTTCTCTATCCCCAGGGATCATAAGCGCTGTGCCTGGTAGGTCCTGGCTGCTGAACGTGTGTTAAACTAGAGCACGTTGCTGAGCCTGTTTCTTCACTGAAACCGAATCCTGCTATGTAGTGGTCTCTGCTTCCATCTGCTTTCATAGATTTGGTAAAACACCCGTGGAGTTGGGAGGTGCAGTTGCCAGTTACCAAGTTTTCTACATTTCTGATCTTGTCCCATGCTTTGTATAATCGAACAGGGTTCTGGAAATGCCCTGTCATGGTCCAAATTCTCTCTCCACTGACTGAAATTAAGGCAATTAGAGATTCAATTTAGTATAGGCCATTTTAAAATGAAAATAAATCAGGATAGACAGACTGCTTTCTCCTAATACATTTGCATATAAAGATCAGCGACTTTATGGGCTTACGAGCCTTGGTTGGGGAGGTGTGATAAGAAGGCAGTCAGAGACCTAATTTGGACATGTGACACTCCTGGGCTAGAGCCGCCGTGGGCCCACTGCTCAGGGAGCCTTGTATTGGTGCTAAGTTTCTTCTCACCCTAGCATGGAATTAGAACTCTGACTTGTAACTCAGAAGATCCCGTACATGTTTCCTAAAATCTCTTGTGAGAGCACCATCTACGTCTGGAGGTTTATCTGCCTCTAGACCTTGGATAACTTGTGCTTTTATTGTCCTACCCAGTACAAAGTGATTCCTGCTCAGTTTAGGGTGCAGTGTAGGAGTAGGGCTTCCCCTACCATCTTCCCTGGTAGTTACTGAGGCCGGTGTTCTTGCCTCTGAAATGCTTTTTTCGATTTTTGAGTCCCCCTTATTTTCAACCATCAAGTAGTCCCACTTTCATCATGGATGGCTTCTCATTTAGAACAGGTGGGAATCACACTGTCAGCATGGGGGCTCCTGGAAACCAGATCTGAACTCCTTTCTGGACTGTTCTTATCTCCACTTAATCTTTGTTATTTAGTTAGCTTTCTTTGATAGCCTTTCTGACCTTTGCTAATTAACCATGCTGTTATTTTATTCCACAGAGTATTTAGATTACCAGGTGTTTTGATCCTTAGAATTCATTTAACTTTCAATAATTTATATACTTAAGTCATGTCTAATTTTCCTCTGTGTTTTCTTTTTTCAGTATTTACTTTCAATTTTCATTTTACCTAATATTTTATAATTCCCTTTTCTAAAGTGGAATACCATTGTGTGTTGAGATCATGTTATTACGCTAGTAAGAGGACAGATTTGTCACTGGACATCCAGTAATCAGGCCTGTCAGCCTTTCTCTCTGCAGTAGATCACAAAGGCCTTTTACTGAGACACTGAGTAGTCTTGGAGCTCCTAGTCCCTCAACCTTCCTGGCCATTTCTTAGTCTCTTATCCAACATCCAAGGAATTCACCTCACGGCTGTTACCTTCGGTCAAGGTCTGAGTCACTGAAGGAAGAATCAGAATGAGTAACTCCAACTGGAAGATCTTTTTCCTGGAAGGAAAATCAAGATGTCAGATGTGGAGCAGGTTAGAGGACTATACTGGAGAAGATCCTCTTTCCCTCGCCCATTGTTTCCTATTCTCTATCCCCATGGCCAACACTACACAGAGGAACACAGGGCCCTCACAGGGTTGGGAGGCTTCCAATTCGGTTATTCCTTCACCCAGGGGGCTCATAGCCAGGTTGGGCATGGGGGAGGCATAGGGAGGGCCAGGAAAGAAAGAGAAAGGAGGATGGAATTATACAAATAGGAAGGGGAAGAAGCGTGAGAAACTCAGAGGTACCTCTGATGGAGAATGTGATGGGAAGCCCTTCAAGGGCCGTTGGGGGCTGGCAGGATCCCTAATCTGGGTCTTTGAGGAAAGTGGCAAGATCTGTATTAGGAACAATGGACTCAGGTTGGGATCTCAAGCTGTGTTGTCTCCATGACAGTACCGTCCACCAATATGGAGCTGAGGCTGGGAGTGGGTAAAGGCAGCTATAGAACCCCCCAGCGTCTTCCTAAGCAATGCCTGATCCCCGCACCAGGCAGCCTCCTTCGCAGCAGGTGGAAGGTGCTTGTGATTCATACAGAATCACAGGCCAAAGAGTGCAACTTTCTGACTAATTTATAATCCAAATGCAGTGCTACCTGTTTCTCTAAAGGACAACTCAACTTAGATTTGAACTCTCAATCATCTCAACAACCACTAGAAAACATGGGAGGCTCAGCTGGTCATGTTTGGATTGAAGTGGTCTGAAACAATGCCAGGTGGTGCCACAGGCATCTGAGGGCACCAGGGGAAAGGAAGGAATGAGGGGTTTTGCCTAAACTAAAGTGAAGATTGATGGAGTCTGCAGGGTGGGTTTGGGGTTTCCATCTGGTTGGAGCTCCAGTCCTCGTGGACCAAGTCTCTGAACTCTGCCTAGTACAGGAGTGCTTCACATCAAAGACCACTGGATGCTCTGAATTAAAGGTAGATACTCCTCAAGGAAGAGATAAAGGATTAGTAGTAAGGAAGGGAGAGACACCGTATGTTTTACTTACTGGCAATGCAGTGGATATCGTTTTGGGGATCTGATTGGACACTTTCCATGGGAATCTTTATAACTGAGGGAGGAGGGAACTGGGGCTGGAGAGAAACAGTGGGAAAAGCTGATAAACACCACCAATACAACAGCTTTGGCTCTTTTGCCAAGATGGGAAACACATACATCCACAGTGTGCAAACTATCACCCCTTTACATTCCAGACTAAAAACGCGTGCTGCAAATACTCGGGCCCAATGAAGGGGCATCACACAGCCCGTTGTCCTCTTCTGGGACAATACTGTTACTCATCAGAACAGTTTCAACTGTCACAGTAACCAGTCATTTGGGAGTGAACCTCACACAGCCATTTAAAGACATGTGTAAAATAAATTTGTGTAAATTGGATCCTGTTTTTCCATCAAATATCGTGTAATCCAGAGATAATTTTTCCCGACCCTGGAATAGTCCCTGGCACATGGTAGCCACTGAAATATTTATTGAATGAATCAATGAAAGAATAAATATTTGTCTTTAAAAGGCACTTCGATTCTTGGTTTCTTTGTTCTCAGAACATATCTAGGGAAATCTAAGACATCAATGAAAAACATGTGAATGAATGGCGGGCCTCTTCCTTTCCTGGAAGACGACAGTAATTAAGGACCAAGGATGTTTTGGTCTCTCACTACTGTCAGAAGTTGGTTTAATTGCCACCAATCAGTCAACAAGGATTTACCTAAGAACAGCTTTGGTCTGCAAAAGGCAAGGTCACTAGGAGAACAATTTGTGGTTTTGGGTCAAATTGGGAGAATGAGAACCAGGCATGGGATTAGGAGATGTCATGGGCAGCTTAGTATATTGGAAATGATCAGATTCAAAGTCAGGAATGGTTTTCCTAATTCCCTCTAAGACATTTAGCTATAGGTCCATCGTGGGTGAATCATTTCCTTTTTGGCGAACTGATTCAACATCTGTAATGAGCACTTGAATGAGACAATTTTTTGCCTAACATTTTGTGATTTACTGTAAGTTGTAGACTAGCTTCTTGTCTGTTGACTCCCTGAGTGTTCTGGGGGTGGAATGGGGAGGAGACATGAGAGAAGGGAGGGGCAGTCAGGGCAACTGCAGGCATCTGGGGAATGTGGCCACCCTCCTTTCCGTGAGGAGACGTGCCTCTTCCCCCACCTCCTGGTACCCGAGGAGCAGGACCAAGCAAACCTTGTCCCCAGCCTTCCAGTCTGTCCAGAAGTCCAGTCTACTGCTGAGCCCCCATCAGGTCCCTCCCGCCAGCCTGCTCCATTCTTTGGAGGTCAGTCTTCAAAGCCTCCTCCATGATGAAGCCAGTCTCCGCCCCGTTCCCTCAGGGGACTGCACTGCTCTTGATTATGGCCTCAAGAGCCCACAGGAATAGGAAAGAGTGGACATGGTCAAGTTTTCCCTGGGTAGAGGGGCTCTTTCACTTTGGCCCATCCTGAGGATATTCACATAAACACATAAACTCTCAGCACCCCAGACCAAGAAAAGCAGAAGTCTCAGCTCATCCTGGGCTAGGTTGCTGCTGGCCACCTGAGAAGTCACCCCATTCCTGGCGTTGGTAGAAGTAGCGGGAGGGTCTCTTGGTCTCCCCACTAGGCCCGGGCCTCATATTGTCCCTACCTCCTCTTCATTGTCCTCATGGGCCCCTTTCCTTCTCTTTTTCTTCTTATCCGTCTCCTTTTTCTCCTTCTCTGGGAGGATGTTGTCAATCCAGGCCAGATCGTGCTGGGAGAAGATAAGGTCCAGCAGCCTTCGGACAATGATGAGGCCCAGGATCTGTGGTGAGAGTTCAGAGAAAATGGCAGACTCAAGGCCCCAAACTTGGGCACAGTTTTTCCTCCCTCAGTCAGCTGTGTTCAGGGACTTTTTCTGGTCAGTGTCTTTGGAGCCATATCAAAGTTCCCACAAACCATTATTCACCTCCTGCTCATCTTGGTTCCTCTCTGGCTTCCCTCAGTCGAGTGACAATGCCTATCAGTGACCCAGAAATGACAAGCCTGTGATAACTGAGGTGGGGATCCATGTGGAGACCATGGGCTGGAGAACTACAGTTATTCTTTAAATCAGTGCTCCTCAAACTTGAGTTTGCATCAAATCGCCTGGTAGGCTGTTAATGCACACACCGCTAGGTGCTGGGTGACTCTAATGAGTTGTTCACGGACATTGAACAACTCAACAACAAAAAACCAAACAACCCAATTAAAAAATGGTCAGAGGACCTGAAGAGACATTTCTTCCAAGGAGACATACAAATGGCCAAAAGATATATGGAAAATGCTCAACTTCACTAGCTATTAGGGAAATGCAAATCAAGCACAATGAGCTATCACCTCAGACCTGTTAAAAATGGCTATCATCAACAAGACAAACAATAACAAGTGCTGGAGATGCTGTGAAGAAAAAGGAACCCTCATACACTGTTGGTGGGAATGCAGACTGGTGCTGCCGTTATGGAAAACAGTATGGTGATTCCTCAAAAAATTAAGAATAGAATTACCATATGACCCAACAAGCTCTCCCCTGGGTATCTACCCAAAGAATCTGAAAAACTTATCCATAAAGATATATGTTCTCCGATGTTCATTGCAGCATTGTTTACGGTGGCCAAGACATGGAAACAACTAAAGTGTCCTTCAACAGATGATTGGATAAAGAAGATATGGTACATATACACAGTGGAATACTATTCTGCCATAAGAAAAGATGAAATATTGCCATTTGTGACAACAGGGATCGATCTTGAGATTATTATGTTAAGCAAAATAAGTCAGACACAAAAAGCCAAGAACCATATAACTTCACTCATATGTGGGATATAAAACTAAAAGCAGAGGGTAAGGGGGGTGGGGGGAGGGAGATGAGGGTAAGGGGGATCAAATATATGGTGATGGAAGGAGAACTGACTCTGGGTGGTGAACACACAATGGGATTTATAGTTGATGTAATACAGAATTGTACACCTGAAATTATGTAATTTCATTAACAATTGTCACCCCAATAAATAAATTAAAAAAAAAACAACTAAAAGCAACAAAGGAACAAGACAAACAAAGAAACAAAACTCACAGACACAGACAACAGTTTAGTGGTTACCAGAGGGTAGAAGAGGGTAAAGGGGGTCAAATATATGGTGATGGAAGGAGAACTGACTCTGGGTGGTGGTGAGCGCACAATGTGATACATAGATGAAGTATTATAGAAATTATTATAAAATTACTTAAAACCTATGTAATTTTACTAACCATTATCACCCTAATCAATTTAATAAAAATAAGTAAATAAATGGGAAAAGAAAAGAAAAAAATCACTGACATAGTGCCCTCTCAGGAGGCCCCATTTCAAATTCTACCCCCGTGTCTTCACTTTGGCTCCATCTCCAGCTTTGGGGCGCACCCAGGGCTTTCCCCGAGTGTTAGTTCTCAGGCTCCACTACGCCCCAGCAGGGGCCTGGGGCCACTTCCCTCTGGTGGGGTTATCTAGGGGCCAGATGCAACCTATTGTCGGTTTTTTTCTTCTTTTCACTTTTTATTTTGGAATACTTTTACATTTACATAAAATTTGCAAGAATAGTCAAAGAACTCTCATGTACTTCCCTCAGCTTCACCAAACATTATATTAACGACATTGGACTTTGAAGTTCTCGATCTCTGATTTTAGTTCTCCCCCTCCTCATTTATCCTTTCAAATTCAGTTAGTTTGAGTGGTGAAAGGATTTATATTGAACACAGATCGACTTCTGCACTCGGTCTGAATTTCAGCAGTGGGGACCTCAGTCTCCTTGTTGCATTTGCCCAGCTTCTCCATCCTACCCCAGAGTGCGTGTGTGGGAGGGGGGTGAGTGGCTTCTGTATTCTCCCTGAGCTGCCCCACCTTAGCTGGGTAGAGCTGGGAGTGCTGAGCTGTTTCTGCAAGTTCTGCCCACCACACAGACCTTCTCCTCCTTCCCTCTTCTCCATTTCCTCTGCCCCATCTAGTTTGGACTCACAACCCCAGTCTTGTTCTGTCCCTGCCTCTGTGACTCTGAGAGAGTCAGGCCATCAAGAGGCAAAGCGAGGATGGACCTCCCCTTGGACATCTGCCCAGGATGAGTCCATGGAGCAGGAGAGGGAAGCCGGCCCCACCTTACCATGACAGGGAAGATGATGGCAGCCATGGTGGACTTAAGGATCCAGAGCACCGCCAGGCAGAGTATCTGCACGAGGGTGAAGAGGTGAATCCGGCGCAGGGGCACGTGCCGCAGGAAGGCATGGTCCGGCTGGTGCTTGGCTGGCATCAGGAAGAGCTTGCAGCGTTCCCAGAACTGGCAAGGACAGCTCGAGTCTCAGCCAGGCCATGGGGACCCAGGTGGCCCTGCTGGGGGCTTGGGATGGCGGGGAAGGGGTGCTGCGATGGGTTCTCATAGAGGGGAGCCCCTGGTCAGGCCATAAGGATGTACAGGAAGGAGACTGGAGGGATAGGAGGACATATAGTGAGATCTTAGGGGAGGGGGCTTGAGCCCTCGGTGAGGCTAAAACTGGCCGCAAGTGAACAATATCCACAGTCAAGGAAAATGCAACTTAATTGGCACACAAACAATCCGAGACATGCCAGTGTATCATGGTAAATAAAGAACAAAACAAAATATTTTCTTCTGCCAGAGTTGCCTTAGAGAAAAGAGAGATGTAGCTAAATGCTTGCTGGAGTCAGCCTGATCTGGGCTTTGAATTCTGAGCCTCAGTTTCCTCATCTATACAATAGGTATCAGAGGACCTACTTATACAGATTTAATTACATAACACCCATAAAGTGCCTGATAGAGTTAGTTTACTTGGCACATACTAAATGGCAGTGTCATTACTCTTCCATCGAACTGGGAAAGGCAGCACGTGGGGTCTTGATGACCCGGAAGCAGATTTGGAGGGCTGACTCCATCTCATCAGCTTGAGGAAGGAAAAGCCTTACCTGGATGCCATTCAGGGAGGCCACGCCCATGTAGAGGAAGACTCCATAGAGCACGGGCATGGGGATGTACTGAAATAAGAGAGGGAAGCAAAACTCTTGGCCACCTTGTTCTGTATGACAGTGTCAGCCTGGCCTGCCTCTGCTGTACCCAAGCAGCAAAGGAACTGGATGTTTGGAGGAATTGAGGGTCTCAGAGCAGATCTGGAGCCAAAGTGTCCGTGGAGAGGGAGAGGGTCCCTGGGGCTCTCCTGCCATCTTCATAAGCTGGGGTAGTTAGCGCAGGGCGCAGCTGCTCTCCCACCTGGTCCCCCACTTGGGGCCCTGAAGAAGCCCCAAAACAAAACTTCAGGGTTTGGGACAGACTGGGAATCTGCAGAGCTGACTGTGAACGTCATTAATGCTGCCCATCAGTTGCGTGGCCACTTCACCCCCAGTGCCGTCATCTGGCAAAATAACCAAAGGTTTGCAAATGGGCCATAGAAGGACTGAAGATTACCACTGATTCTCTAACAATAAATGTCACTGTGTCTAAATTAGTACAACCATCCTGAGAGAGAGAGAGAGATTTCATTCCTTGCTGCTCAAAGTGTCATCTTTGGCCCTGTGAGTTTATTGAAAATGCAGAATTTGGGGTCCCACCCAAACCTACTGAGTCAGTATCTTTAACAAGATTCAGGTGATTTTATATACATTAAAATTTAAGAAGCCTTAGAACAGAACTCCACTGGGGGAATTGGTACAAAGACAGGTATAGTTAGTAACTGATATAGAAACATTAATAGAAACACTAGTCACTAGGATCCAATTTGCTCTAAAATTTGTAGCATCAGGGGGACCGCTCCTCTGTTGGCTACATAAACAAGAATTAAAGATTTCAACTAAAGCATGGTCTTAGGTAAACAGCTCTCCAGTGCAAGTTCTCTGAGTCTAGTACTCAGCTATGCCTAATTTGAGCAAACTTACTTTTGCAAAAAGTTGAACAAACTTTATAGAAAATGTTCTTGATTGGAAATAAATGCTGCAATTAAATCTAAGATGTCAGATTTGTATTAAGTTATATTTTTCTTGAAGTGGCTATACCAAATATCTCTTCCTTGACCTAAAATCAATCTAGTATTTAAATCAGAATCGTAAATCTTATGATCAAGAAATCTATATGGGTCTTCTCTGCTGTAAAATTTACCAAATAGATTGAGGAAAGAGTGAAGATGGGGGAGAAATGGAGTCATTTTAACCAAGCTGCTAAAATAATTAACATTATGAAAGTTGAGGTATGAGGAAAGACTTCATTCTTGTTCTAACTAGCATGGAATTTAAACTTTTTTTTGAACTTTCAGGTCCTGCGTCAATGCCTGGATATACATCTGGACCTCCAGGTAGCCCTATAATTACCCCCTGAAAAACTCATGCATACATCCACCTGACATCCATTATCCAGACCACTGTATGTGACCAGACCTCCTGACACCCATCTCTGGACCACCTGGCATCCATCATCCTGACTGCCTGACATCTGATTGATAACCATCCTGGAACAATCCTAAGGCTAAGAATGCGGGACTGATTAATCTCAAGAATGTACTTTTTACAATAAGAACTTTTTACCTTACTTTCTTCTTTGGAACACGTCTGGGTTTTTGCCTAGCTGTGTTCCCATATTACAGACTCCAAATCCTTGAATAAATCTCTATCATTTATTTCTAGTAAAAGGCTCCAGATTATTTTTAAGTTTGTGGAACAGATTAATTCACCAATTAACTAAAATATTATATTTTTTCCACTCTTATTGTAAAAGAACATGGGCAGGATTTTTCAAATCCTTTTGTGATTAAATGCAAAAACAGTATCAGAGCATTTGGAGCTATGTGGACCCATGGAAAGTTTTCTAAGATGGTAAGAGTAATAATTAACATCTCCCCATATATGACGTCTTACCCTATTAAGAGAGTCCATTTATTTTTATAAGGCACATAAATTAATGCAGAAATACAATCCACAACTTGGGAAAGTTACAAACATTTGAGCCAAGAAGTACAGCAGAAAAAAGTTTCCATTACTGCTTAAAATAGAAAACTATTACATATCATCCGAAAATGAGCAATGTGACCACATATCATTTAAAGGATGACCCTCGAAGCCTTTGGCAATGTCAAATCTGAGTCACAGAACTATTTTCATTTTGATTATTTTATTTAAGTATACTCTGTGGGCATACTATTTAAATTCAGAAAATAGACAATATTAGTGCCCAAACAAAAGTTTACTAAAATCAGACATGTCAAGCATATGAGTACAAAAGCCTAGAAAATGTATGCTTATAATAAATGCACCCATAAGATAATTGAACACATTGTCAATGGAACTAAAGGAGGAAAACTGCAGCAGAATTTTCTAACGGCTTTGTGTTCTATTCAGATACTAATAAGAGCTAATGTTAAAAAACTAAATCCCCGAACATACCCAATAGCCAGGGCATGCCTGGGATTGCCTGAGCTCTCTCTCAGTATTTCCTGCAGCTTTGGGCCCCTAAAGTAGGATGTTCTTAGATTTCAGCTTTTTTATGCAAATGATTTCTGTTAAACACTGTCAGGATTGACCTGCACAATGATTCTTTGTAACCCTCTCCACAAAATTAAATATTCTCTGGCCGTTTAAAATACACTTTTAAATAAACAAAATGTCTGCCCACCTATGCGTGATCTGTTTTCTGCACAATTGAAATATCCTTTAAAAAATATCTAGCCTCAAACCTACTGTGTGGGTGTGCCCAGCACCAGTTCTCAAGCTAGAAATATTTTCCATTGTAAATGAATCAATTAACACCATGGTTCTTCAGTCTTTGTTTTTCACGAGGTCATCCCTGAATGAGTTGTTTTGAGATATTCAAAGGGAGAAAATATCTGCAAAAGACTGGGGCAACTCCAACTAAGATTAATTCAAAAAAAGGAAGAAAGCCTTTGTAGGCATTGGTTATGAAAAAGGGGCCATTGATGGGTGTTATGGGCTGAATTTTGGCTCCCCAAATTCATATGTTGAAGTCCTAACCCTCTGTACCTCAGAATGTGATTGACTTTGGAGACAGGGTCTATAAAAGAGGGAATTAAGGTCAAATGAGGTCACGCGGGAGGGCCCTAATTCAATATGACTGGTGTCCTTAGAAGAAGAAGTGTTAGGACACACATGTGCCAACACAGAGCAAAGCCCATGAGGACACGAAGAAGGGAGCCATACACAAGCCAAAGAGAGAGGCCTCAGAAGAAAGCAAAACTGCCAACACTCTGGTCTTGGATTTCTAGCCTCCAGATCTGTGAATGTGTCTGTTGTTGAAGCCACAGTCTGTGGTATGTATTTTGTTATGGCAGCAAACAAATACAACACGTGAGTGACTGGAATGGAGAGAGGCAGAAACCTGAGCAGAGAGAGACCTTTCTGGGGACACACGCTCCTAAGGTACTCCCATTTCATTTCGCCTCTTCCAGCTTTTGTAGGGACACAAGCAAGAGGAGCTTCAGACAGTGGAGAAAAGTCACTTATGTGCCTAAGACATGCCACACAGACAAGCAGAAAACAGGCCCCCAGAACGCATACTAGCACGGATGCGTGCGACTTCCCTGCTGCAAGTTTTAAACTTCAGAAAACGGGTGAGCCAGGAGGCCTCTCGTGAGCCATAAACACACCAAGGTGGAATCACCAGTTCAGGGAGCTCCTGATCTAAGCAAAGATGGAGCTTGGCAGAACTTTCTGAGGTAAGTGTTTCCCAGAAAGGTGAAAGTGGACCCTGGGAGGGGTGGAAAGAGCAGTAAGGACTGCCTGCTGTTGATAATAAACAATGCAATATTCCAAAAAACAATGATGATAATGAAACATCTCTTTAGCCTAATAGGATTCTGCCTTTTTAGGGGCCATGTGGAGAGCCTGTCCCCACCTCTGAGGTATCGGGCCAGGGCTTTCTCAGGTAGATGGGGACCTGGGGACCTGGGGGCTGGTACCAAGTCTCACCTTCAGGACAGGAGCCAGGAAGACGGAGATCCCTGTCAGGACGAAGACGATAGTGCCCGTCACTCTCTGTTCCCTGGCAGAAAGGAGCACAGTCAGGGGGACAGTCGGGGGCATTACGAGATGCTCCAGGACCACTCCAGCCTCCGGCCCTCTGTGGGCACCTAAAGGCTTGTCCGAGGCCCTAGCCTCTGCCTTTCTCCCCGACTCCAGAGAGAAAGCCGGTCGCCAGAGGCTCAGCTGACCGGCACATGGGAGAGAGGGAGCCCCAACAGAGGTGAAGGAGTTTTGTAGGGGTGTTTGGGAGGTTGTCCAGGGCAGGGGCTAATAGCAGGGGTGCTTGAGCCAGACCAACTTGGGGGTGGCTCTGCCACTTACTAGTTGTGTAGCACCAGGCAAGGCCCTAAATGTCTTCACCCCAGTAGAAGAGAGATAATGGCACCTACTTGGAGAGTGGGCTGTTGTGAGTGTGAAATGGGATATAAAGTGCTTATTATCTCTGCCCTTTGATTATAATAAGCTCCCATGTTTGTAGGACACGACTAATGAGGATTTGGAAGGGGGCCTGGCTGTTGGCAGAGTAGGTCTGAGGCGTGGGAGAGCAGGTGTGTTTTCCTTCATGCCCAGGCCCAGACACAATGCAAGCAGGTGGGAAGAGCTGGGGGCTCTAGGACAGACTGCTCAAGGACAAAGCCATCTGGGGCTCAGGGGTCTGGGAGGGGACCCTGCCCTGACCAGACAAGTCTCGCCTGGGGCAGCTGGGCAGCCCAGGTCTCCTGAGGCAGTGGGGAGAAGCTCTTAGGACAACCACTTCTGAGAATGCCAGGCCTGGTATGGGCTCATCTCGGACCCCCTAAAGGGTGGAAGATGTGCTTCTCTGTCTGAAACAGGTCAGGGACCTGACGTGGGTGTGAGAGGAGGGGCAAGTGAGGGAACAGAGGTGACAGGCCATGGGCCACACTCCGGGGGTGGGAGTGATCTTGAAAGGCTTTCTGGAGAAATGGAGATTGAGCAGGACCGAAAGCCACAGGAGGGCTTTGGGGGACAGTCGCCGCAGAGCTTCTTGAAGAGGACACAAAGGGGCAGGTCAGAAGTGGCATGTGGGGCTCCTGAGTGGCCTGTGTAGGTGAGAGGCGAGAGCGTGCTTATGGGCAAAGGTGGTGTCCTATTTGGAACCTTTTAGGAAAAAAGCACCACTTAGAACTGCATTTTCACCTCCCTCCTCCCTCACTTCCGGAATATTCCTCCTACCCATGTGGTTCCTGGGCTGTCAGAGCAGGGGCCCTTTCACCCAAACACCTTGAAGGTAAGAAAACCTGCTTCCCCTCCCTCAACCTGACCACTCCTGCTCAGGTGGACCCCAGGCCCGGATCCCGACCTACCTGACCCCCAGGAACTGGGGTTGCTCCCCAGGGGCGCTGGTCTCCGTTTCCATCTTGAGGCTGTCGATGTGGGCGATGGAGATGACCGTGGCGGCCACGTACCAGGGGAGCCCCATGCAGGAGCACAGGGCCAGAAGGATGCCCACCCAGAACAGGTCCAGGTGGTAGCCAGCAGCCTTCTGCAGGGGCGGCAGGAGAGGAGAAGCTGTCTAGAAGCCTGTTGCTGACCATATATTGGGGTGGGGTAGGTTACGCAGAAATCTTCCCCAAAGCAGCCATTTTGTGGAACATGGTTCAAGGGCTCCCCTTGGCCTTCTAGAGAGTACTCTGAGGGGCCATCACCCTGAGGTGCTCAGGCCTCACCAACCCCAGGGCTTGGTGAGCCAGGGTAGAAACACAGGTGAGGGAGAGGGGTGTTCAGGCTTGGAGAGGCCCTGGGCTTGGGTCCTTGGGAAGAAGGACGCTACCAGTGGCCACAATATATCTGCAGTTCCTGAATGAGGGACTTGGCTGGGGCAGGCCCTAGAGCAAGCCTCGAGGCTTCCAGAATGGGATGGGGGAGAGGGTAGCCCGAATGCCCAGCCTCAGAGGCAGGGTGGGGAGCTGCAGAGACCAGGAGGGCTAAGGATGCCTGTGCCTCGTGGTTCTGGATCTGCTCAGACTCCCAAGGTCACTGTCAGGAGGTACAGAGCTGGAGGGTCTCTTTAGAAGTAACAAGATGCCCAGTGGCTCACCCTGGGCTTGGTCCTGGTCCGTGGATCAAGTCACCCTGGCCCTGGTGGCCTTACTGCAACTGGAAGTCACATTTCCACACACACACCAGAAATCCAGTCCTCTGGACTCATATTTTGCTTCACAAATGGCCCCAAATTTTGATAGACGTACCATCTCCCTTCTTTGTTCCTTCTGAATTGTGGGAGGAAAGAGGTAGTGCTTCTGCTCTGAGCACCAGCCTTACCTTCAGCTTGTTTTCCTTCCTGTTGACGATAACGGCTGTGATCTGCTGGTCCATGAAGATCAGGATGGTCACCAGCAGGGCGGGCAGGATGCTTGCCAGGTACACCCACCATGGGTTCTTCCCGAAGGGGGCCACAAACCAGCCTCTGTCTGGCCGCGTGGGCTGCATGGAGCAAACGGAGAGGGCCCTTTCCTCTCTCCCTTATCCCAATGCACTTGCTGCCCAGGGCCCCACTCTCCCCACCTTCCTGCCTTTCCCGCAACTGGGGTACTTTTCAAATGCAATCCTTTCCCTTAAAGACATTGGCGCCTGCAACTTTAGAACAAAGAGACCCAAGGCAGACAGACTTGGCCAGGGTGCAGTGTCTGCAGAACTGAGATCATTTGTGGCAGCCGCCTGGGATCGCCTGGGAAACAGGGTGGTGCAGTCCGAGGGCGTTTGAAGGAAAGCTTGCGGTCACTCCATAATTGCAAACTAACAAGAAGCAGAAATGAGGCCCAAGAGGCAAGAATAAAGAATTTGATGGGCCCAGTGCCTGATGCTGCTGTCTCTCCCCTGTCACCTGTCTGGGGAGCATTTAGAATTGTTTGTAAATACCGAACATCAATTCAGCCTTGCATATTAAGGATAAAGGACCATCTGTGCAGGAGTTGGGCTGAAGGTCAGCTTTTGTTTTTGTTTTTTAAGAGAATGAGGTACTTTAATTTTCAAGGCCAACACCAGCTTTATGAGATGTGTTTAAGCTCCTTAGGAGAACCCTGAAGTAATACTTGGAAAGTCAAGCCCTCAAAAGGCAGGGAGGACGAGTTCTAGAACCTGTACCTCCCAGCCCAGTGGAGATGGGGGTGCTCCTTGTGAGGGAGCACAGCTGAAGCCTAGGTACAAGCAAATGGCACCAAGTCTGGACTAATGGGGAATTTGTGAAGCAGTGGTTCTCAAACGTAAGCAGGCCCCAGGCCCCCTTGTTAAGCAGAGCACTGGCCTCCACACCCACGTGGTGCTTCTGGTTCCACAGGTCTGGGCTGGAGCTGGGAATCTGCATTTCTAACAAGTTCCCAGGTGATGGTGTGATACTGGTCTGGGGACCACACTTTGAGAATCACTGTTCTACGGGGATCATTTTCAACAAATCCCAGGTGGCCCAGCTTGTAGACTGCCAGGAACCAGGGAATTGTAGACCCTCAAGTGGAAATCAAGGGGCTTCAGCTAAATTCCAGCATTATCCCCACCCCGTGGCTACACAGTGGGATTTCACTGTGAATATGTCCCCAACACACCACCTCAAAGGACAGCCCCTTGGAAGGCTGTTTTACACAGGAAGGGTGGAGCGGGCACAGAGAACCCACCCACATGGTCACTTGGCTGAGGGTGTGTGAAAGTGATCATTTCAGAGGGGAAAGGATCTGCAGCTGGTGGGCAGGCAAGCTAGTGTCCCGAGCAAACCTTGATGACACTGGGCACGTGCAGTTTGGGGGTTTCCAGCCCGAAACAGGCATCGATTCCACAGAACAGCAGGATGGAGAAGACAATGGAAAAGTCAGCTATCAGGGCCCGGACCTGCAGAAAGATGAGCAAGTGAGCAAAACTCCTGCCCGACTGCAGGCGGACCTGTCCTCAGGCAGCAAAGAGGAGAACGGGTAAGAGCTTAAGCTTTGAAGTCAGCCGACCTCGGCTCACATCCCCACTCTGCCCCTGCCGGCTGTGTGATCTCGGAGAAGCATGTCATCTCTTGGAGCCTCACTTTTCTCATCTGTAAAATGGAGATAATGATAGCACGTACCTCATAGGCATAAATGAGCTATGATGCATTCCAAGGGATTGCATTAGTCAAAGTGGGAATTGTTACAGGCCATGTGTCATGGCAGCCATCACTGATGATATTTTCTGGTATGACCAACTGAACTAAGTCACCCATCAGGGGTGGTGAGGGCAAGGGCTGAACTCTGAAGGAAATCTCAGCTCCTAGAAATGTGTGACAGATTGTTGCACTGCCACCCAAGCTGGGTGGGGGGAAGCCCCCAACTCTCCTGGGGACCCCTGGCTACTCTCAGACCTCCTGTTTACCAAGAGTCCTTCGCCTCTTGCTCCCCTGTTTCAGGAGGCCCATCCTAGGCCAGGCTCTGGAGTTCACCTTCCTCTCTGTCGTCCACACCATTGGCCTTCCACACCACTGGCTACCCTGCCACCTTTTCTCTGTCTCTTTAGAGACAGCAGTTTCCAGAGAACAACAGGGAAAGAAATCAGGAAGGGCAGGGGCAGGTTAAGGCACAATGAATTCGCTCCCTGTACCTCTTACTTTCAAACTGGTATTAGAATAACATCTAAAAACACATATAGTATAGAAAGCAAAGTCCCCCCACTTCACCTTTTCTCAGTCCAGCCCCCTTTCTGGATACTCCCATATGTCTACTTGACTTCAGTTGTTCTAGTGGTTTCCTCCATTCATTAATGAATATATTATACTTTTATATTTTGATTTACGAATTTAAGGCATTATCTATTGATGAGGATTTAGCTTACTCGCACTATCCCTGCTTTCCTCTTTCCCAATCTCTGAGGGTTATTATCATAATCCTGCTATGGGTTTCCTTTGCACTTTCAAGTTCTATAATCAAACCTCTCTTTCCACTAGCTTTTGCCGGGATCTGTCAGTGTCCATGATGGGAGGCTAGGCTGGCTGTAGCTTCCTTCCCATCGCCTTTCTCCTCCCCCAACCCCTTCCATTCTGTGGTTGCTCCACTTTGATCTTTACATTCTCTTCTGTAAACATGTCTTTTGGGTTTTATCTATAAGTGGATTCTAAAAGTTGAAAATCAATAACAGCTTTATCTTATTATGATCATTTAAAACACTGGTCACTACAGAACCAAGCAGTGTGCCAGGTTTATAATTGGCTCTCCTACAATATTCCCAGCATCCAGACCAAAACATGAGTAGGTTAACCCATATGAATTTGTCATTTTTTTGTAGGTCAAAACCATCAAATACACAACACATCCTCAAATAACGTCATTTCGTTCAAGGTTGTTTTGTTATAATGTTGATGACAAACAACATCGATTCCTGGCCAGGGCCACTGTCTGTGTGGAGTTAGGATGTTCTCCCCATGTCTGCCTGGGTTTTCTCCAGGGACTCCGGTTTCCTCCCACACCCCAAAGATGTGCATGTGAGGTGAACTGGCGTGTCTGCATTGTCCCCGTCTGAGGGAGTGTGGGTGTGTGTGAGGGGCCTGAGATGGAAGGGGGCCTGTCCAGGGTGGGTTCCACCTGGCACCCTGAGTTGCAAGGATCAGCTCCTGCCACCTGCCACCCTGAAATGGAATAAGCCCCTTGGAAAAGAATTACCTTACTTGCTTTTATTAATCGGTCTTAAATGTATATATAGTGCACATTTATTTCAATGTGTAGTATTATAAGTGTTTTGTTTCTTTATTTAGAAATTTGGTGATGTTTTTGCAACCAGAAATATGCTTGCTGTAGGAACTTAACTTTTGTTTCTACCAATTAGCTTGTGGTGAAGCTGATATTGTTAAAAGTAGTTTTGCTTCAAGTCGCAGTTTCCAAGAACTTATCTATGACGTTAAGTGAGGACTCATTGTAGGCAATTTCACATGGTCCAACCTAGCACAAAGAGGGATATAATAAACAGCTGTGAAGTTCCTTCCACCTAAAGAAATAGCAATGTGCCCGTTCAGTTGATGACTCTTCTATTGTACAGTGGCATCACTGTCCCTGCTCTCTAGAGACCCCCTGGTCTGAACTTGGAGTTTATTATTCCCATCTTTACACTTTTACTAAATATGTACATAACCCTAAGTGAAATATGATATTGTTTTACATCGTTGAAAATATTATATAAATGGTATCAAATTATCTGTAATCTTCTTTATAAGCAGCAATTTACTTTATTTGTTCAACATAATGTTTGTGATAGTTTTCCTTGTGGAGAGAGATAGCTCTAGTCTGTGTCTGCATTGCAGCCTAGTTTGTATGGTTGTTTTTCATGTATTTCTTTATTCTCCTGTTGATAGATGCATTTAGATTATTTTCATTGTTTTCCTCTTAGAATCAATGTTTCTGTGAACATCCTTGTACACGTGTGAGAGTTTTTCTGGGGTGTACGAGTATACCTGGGAGTGGAAGTGCCAGAATGAAGATCGTATCCACCTTAAGCTCTATCAGAGAGTGCCAACTGCTCTCTAAACTGGGTGTACCTGTTTATACTCCCACTAACCGCTTTTCATCTTCAACACTTGGTATCCCAAACCCTTTCTGTTTTTACCAATCTGATGGGTATAAAATAGTGTGGTCTCATTCTTCTCTGCAATACTAAATTCCAGGATGTAACAGAGCAATTTGTAAGTAATTTGGGGGGGGGGGAGGAGATGGTCAAGAATTTCATGCTACATGAATTATATTAATATTTTGTGCTTCAAGAAACAGACATTCTCAGATGCAGTCACTGCTCTATATTTTTTAGGTAAGAGGTGACTTAGGGAAATGATCTGGTTGGAAATAGGGATGAAGGGAGAGAATTTGTCTTGATGCAAGCACACTATTTTTTACTCAGTTTATAGATTGCAAAGCTTCCTAAAAAGAGTTTGTATTTAATTTTTATAAAATATTGGGGGGATATCCAATTATTCATATCAAAGATTTTTATCATTATTAGTAGTATTAATGGTAGCAGTAATATTTATTGGAGGTGGCTTGAGGAGAATACCCGTGGGTTTTATGGTGGCAGAAAGTTGCTAAAAAATTCTTCTAGGGCCGGCCCGGTGGCTCAGGCAGTTAGAGCTCCATGCTCCTAACTCCTAAGGCTGCCAGTTCGATTCCCACATGGGCCAGTGGGCTCTCAACCACAAGGTTGCTGGTTCAACTCCTGCAAGGGATGATGGGATGCGCCCTCTGCAACTAGAAAACAGCAACTGGACCTGGAGCTGAGCTGCGCCCTCCACAACTAAGACTGAAAGGACAACAACTTGACTTGGAAAAAAGTCCTGGAGGTACACACTGTTCCCCAATAAAGTCCTGTTCCCCTTCACCAATAAAATCTTTAAAAAAAAAAATTCTGAGTGCTCATCCCCATGGTACAGCTATTGCTCACATTTTCAAGGGCTGTTTTGATTAATTAATGTCTTATTCTGGCCACAGAACAGAAAATAAAATTAAAACATAGTTAGAATTTATAATAGCATTAAGAAACCAAATACCTAGGAATAAATCTAATAAAAAATGTGCAAAACCTTAAGACCAAAACCTATAAACAATACATTATGGAGAGAAAGAAGACCTTAGTACATGGTGAGGCAGACCATGGTTCAGAAGACTCAAAATTTGAAGGGTGTCAGTTCCCCCCCACATGTAATCTTATCAAAATTCCAACAAGCTTTTCATTTTGGTGAAATTTAAGATAATTCTAAAACCTATGTGGAAATGCAAAAAGCCAAGGCATTAGTGAAAAAGAAGGCCAAGGAGGGAGAGGTTGGTCTGTAAGATACATAGACTAATTATAAGCCATAGAAATGATGGCTGTGATATTGACATACAAATAAACTAGTGAAACAGAATAAAGAACCTAGAAATGGACCCCACTGTGTGTGAACATTTAACATGTGGCAATGGAAGCATTGCAGAGCAGTGGGGGAAAGAACAATCTTTTTTAAAAAGTTTTGAAACAACTGGCTCTCTATATCAAAAAACAAATATTATCTCATACTATAATGTCAAAAGCAGTCCTGATAGATTGTAGATCTAACATAAAAGAAAAACTATGAAACTTGTAGAAGATACCATAGAAGAATAACTCCTCCAATATTTTCCTTGAGGAAATTTTGATATATTTTTTACAGTAAAACTAAGAATTTCTGTTAATCAAAAGATACCATTAAGAAAAAAAAAGGCCAATCCCACAGACTGGGAGAAGATACTGGCAACACATATGATCATAAAAAGGTTTCTATCCAAAATACGTAAAGAACTCTTGCAAATCAGAAAAAAAAAAGTCAGACAACCCAATAGAAAACGTGTGAGATTTAAATAGGCACTTCCAAGAAAAAAGTCAAATGGCCATATGCCCAATAAACACATGATAAAAATTTGAACTTCATTAGTCATCAGGGAAATGGAAATTATAAAAACACAGAAAGACTAAAGATAAAAGTATGACAAAACCAAGTGTCGTCAAGGGTACTTGAGAGCAAGGGAACCCAGTTCTCTTTGATTCCATGTCTGTGCTCTTAATTTGAAAAACCTTAGTAAGTGAGTGCTGATTGTGGCATCCATCCTGGGAGTGTGTCAGAATCCTCTCAGGGAGGTCTTGTGAGTGGTCTTACTATAAGTCCCCTCTTAACTGCAGGGTGAGCTTACCTTGGTAGGGAAATAGCGGCTGAATTTGAACTTTTTCAGGGTCAAGGTCATGGAGTATGTCCCGAAGAAAAGGATGAAGGACATGAGTGCCAGATCTGGGATGAACTGGCAGGAATTCCCCAGTAGGCGCCCACCATAGTTCAGACACTCCTTCTTGCTCAGCAGGGACCAGTCCAGCTCTGTGAGGTTAAGGGGGTTGTACTTGGAGACCAAGCACAGGAGACAAAGGGTAAGGGCCTTCCTGGTGGGTCAGCGATTCCTCCCCCGCAGTCCTCAGGCAGCCCTTCCTGCTCCCCAAGGGGCCCCAGTCCTCCTGCCCCATGGTACCCAGCAACAGAATGAGGCTCCTGGGGACGGGGTAAGGAATGAACAACAGGAGGCTCCCTGGGGAAATCAGGAGCTGACAGGTGTCTCTTAGTGGAATTTTGGGATGCACTGCTGTGTTGTTAGCGCAGAGGAAAAGCGCAGAGGGCGGGATGCCCTCTCCTTCAGTGGGCCGGGCTCCCCACTCAGTCAATCAGCCATGGGTCCTGTCAGCACCTCCCTCCTGGAGAGTCGCAAATTTACTCTCCCCTTTCCTTCCCCTGTGTACACCCCTTCACATATTTGGGCTCACACTTCATTTTTGTTAGACCCTTGTTGGGTCAGTTATTCCCCTTTTGGTGTCCCAGAAGCCTACAATCCAGGGCACACATTTGGCCATATTTGACACATGGCACACTCTGCTTGTGCTGTTCATTACTTATCAGGTTTGTCTCCACAGGCTTATTACAAGCAAGTTTGAGGTCAGGGCCACGTCTGTTTCTTAGATGTCTTTTTAGCCCGCAAGTATTCAGACATAGGTGCTGACTGAATCCATTCTTCCTCAAAATCAGATATTTGAAAAAATCTTATGTTAAATTGCCAGCCGAGTAGTCAGCAGGAGCAACCCTGGGGACATGCGAGGTCCCAGAATCTCCCCCAGGGCCTACCAGGCGCTACCCTTCACCTTCACCTGGTTTTGGACTTGCCACCGTTGGAGCCACTTAGGCTGGGTGCCGGCTCCTGAGGGCCACCACTCATTATTATTGGAAAGGCAGACCAGAGCTGGGGGCCAGGGGACTCAGGAGCACAAAGAACAGACCAGATTCAATGAGTGGGGAGCATGAATAAACTTTCTGGGGTTGGGGAGGGGCATTGTTGGGTGAGAATTGGGGGAGTCTTCGGTAGAAAAACAAGGAAGGTAGAAAGATGGATGGGAAACTTTGCTGACAGCATTGTTTGTGCAGCCCTACGTACCATTCCTCACATCTACCTCCTCTTCGTGTGTGTGTGTGTGTGTGTGTGTGTGTGTGTGATATTCATGCACAGAGATCTAATGGAGTGACGCATGTTGTAAAATGGGATTTTGACAGCACATACGTAAAATAAAAACGTGCGTTGACAAAGCTCCACAGGTGACCTGATGGGCAGCTGGCGCTGACTGCCAGCCTGGGTTGCCATAAGATGGTCTCATTTTCTCAACTTTTCTCACTCTGCCCACAAACGAAAGCTCTCAAATGTCTGACGTAAGAGGAAAGGACTTACCAGAGAAGTGTTGGTGTTTGGTGGCAGCAGGGCTGAAGCATTGAACCCAGTTGTATTTGCTGTGGATGAACACAGGACATGGGGAAGGGTCAGCAGCTGCTGGGCATGGAGCCTGTGAACACCCCCCTCCTGGGCCCCCACCCTTTCCCATCTCCCTCCAGTTCCTTAGAGCCAAGGAATGGCTTCCTACTGTGAGGACTGCTCATCAAACCCTCTTCACTCTCCTCACTTTGTCCAAGGAAGGTGGCAGGTGGTAAGGGGAGCCCGGGCCACAGCTCTGACAGACCATCTAGGCCAGGCTAAGACAGCTCCTGCCTGATGCTGAAGGGCTGGCTTCAAAACCTGAAATAAGGGATCTGCTGCCAAGACAGAGTGCTGACACGAGTTGTGAATTATGTGCCTTGTGAATCCCTACCAACCACTGGACACGTGTCTGTGCTTTTAACCGGTTTCAAAGAACTTACTCTACGCCATGCACTATGCCAAACCTTTACACACAACAGCTTGCTAAGTTCCTAAATCCGCAAGACATTGCCCCATTTTTAAAGCTGAGGTAACTGAGGCCCAGAGAGGTTAAGTAACCTGCCCATTGCCCAAGATCACACAGTACATAGTTGGAGGAGCCATGATTCACCCCAGGTAGGCTGGCCCAGGGCCTAGACACCTCCCAGCTCTACACAGAGAGTGCCTTTTCTTGCCCTGTTCCCCTCCACACACATTTCCCTTCTCTCCTGCCCTGTTCATATGTGTGATTTCATTCTTTCTTTCTTTTCAGGTCAGCTGGGCTTTTAGGAACTCACTGGCTTTGATATTATCTCCTCTAATCTGCCCCCTGAGTACAATCTGAAGAAAACTAAATCTGGGTCCTGGCCTCAGCATCCCTGACTCTAACGGAGCGTCTGAGGGTTCCCATCAGGGGCCATGAGGAGAGTTGAGAGGACCTATGAGCCCCTCCCTAGGGGATACAGCCCTTCCTTATAAAGGCAGGCCTTGGAGGACCACCATTTTCCTCTCTCTTGTTCCTGCATTGCAGGGATGGAGCAGGGCCGGGTCCTCTTTGCCTTCCTCCTCCAAGTGAAGGCCGACTGGGGAGCTCCTCTGCAGAGGTTTGGGGAGGGAGGGAGGAGGCCTGGCAGCCAGTGTGCTGGCAATAAATCTGAAATGCACTGCAAGCCCCATATGGCTCCTGTTGGCTGTGGTTAGGAACCCAGAGGGACGAAGAGGCTATTCTTGAAGCTTCCTTCAGCCTCCAACAAGCTGTCCTCTATCTTGGTGGATCTGATCACCGCGCCCGTCTGTGTTGTCCACTTCTGGGACAGTTGGGCTGGGAGTGGCTAAGGAATTCAGCCTTGACCTAGGTCAGAATACTCCTGGAAGCTCTCCAACCAGCAGCAGTTTGTTAGGATTATTCTGAAGAAAACTTCACTTCCTAGAAATTAGGGACATTTGCTGCCTTTCCTCACACCACTGACCAAGAGAACGTGACGCACTGTTAACAATAGAGCAGAGAAGGCGGGCAAGACTCAGGGCTACCCACGCAAATGCTCGAGGACTTCCAGCTGCTGCCTGAGCCTGGCGAGCTTAGATGCCTTTCCATTGCCAAGGTTGTCATACCAAACACCCCTTTTATGTCTTTTGCTTAGGCTTAGCCATTCGTTTGTATCGAGAACTTTGTAGGATTTATCTGATAGTGACTTTAAGATGAAGAAGGAAGAAATTCGACATGGAAAATTCCAGAGTGTCCAAGTATCAAATATTTTGAAATTCTAGTGCTTATAAGTGGTACTCACTTGGGATTGCAAGCAGCCACGTCAGTGTATGCAGCATCCATAAATAAAATACAAATCAGTTATAATGGAAACAAGACTAAATGTAAAAAGGAACGCCCCCAAACAAGCTCTCATGGTGGAGACTGACAGTGAGTGATAGCGTGCCATAGTCAGACTGGGTTTTGCAGGAAAACTAGGAATTCATAAGCAAGTGGCCCACGGGCTGGGAAAGAAACCCTCCTCAGTCAGTTCCTCCTCCCCAATCTCCTAAATGTCCAGAACTTTCCTTTTCATATTCTAATCAAAACTAACTTGTCCTCATTTCAGTTCTTTTATTTTCTGTGAAGAAACTGAAAATCCAATCTTACTAGGGTTAGTGGTTAATACTGGCTCAGTATTACTAATTAATAGTTCAACAGAAACTTAAGACTGCGTCAGAATCACCTGGAACTGTTAATATACAGTTGGGCCTAGCCCAGACTTTCTGATCCAGCAGGTCTGGGATGGGGCCCAAGAATATGCATTTCTAACAAGTTCCTAGATGGCCCTGGTGCTGCTGGTCTGGAGAACCATGGCAATAACATGACCCAAAATGATGAGGTGACATCAGGCACCTGGGCAAGGCCAGAGCGGATGCTAGCTGGAGACACGTGGGTATCTTTTTGCTCCTCAAATCCTGTCTTAAGGTGTGCTCGCTTCGGCAGCACATATACAAATCCTGTCTTAAGGCTCCTATATGCCGTTTCTAGGGCACCCTTAGATTTGGCTTCTCCTGTGGACACATGAGGTTCAGACTGGCCAAAGTTCCACATATGGTCCCAGAATTTGGACTGTTTCTAGAAGAGAGCAAGCATGTGTACTTTCAAAAGCTTTGTGTGTGGGAATACCTGTGTTCAGTGCCATGAATCCACAGTCCAGAGGGCACAAGCAGCAAACAGGAGTGCCCTGGTGAGGCCCAGCCCACAGAGACAGGAGTCGCCGTAGGGCAGAACAGAAAGGGCCTGTAGGTAGGATCCCCATGATCCCCTGGGCTAGCAACACGTCCCAGGTCAGGACAAAGGACCGCGTCACCCAGGGGATTTTAATGGAATGACTCAAAATTAATGATAGAGAAAAATAAAAGAAAAAAATTAAGTCTAGCTTTCTTTACAAAATCAGTGCAGTGATGCAGGGAGAGAGGCTACCGGAACTGTACTCCCTGAGGTCAGGACATCTTTATCTCCACAGGCCTAGTCTAAAATAGGGTGCACAGTAACTGTGCAGAAAATAGTTTTATTGACTTATGACCAATTTCTTTGATCGATAGTATCATTAAGGGGCTAAATAACACAATATCCTCTTGTTTCCTCTAACCCGATTTGAGAACCTCACGCGAGTTCCATGAGACTGGCAGGGCCAGTGTGGATGCCTCTCTTTTACAGCTGTGAAAACCAAGGTTCAGGGTGACCCTGGGTGGTCTCTGGACCTCAGTTTGCTCTCTGTGGTTCTAGTCTGGTGCTGCTGAGACTTATGGATGGATCTCTGGCCCCTGCTCTGTGGCACTCTGGGCACATCCCACGGAAGGCTCTTTGGGGCATACTTATTACTGTGAAGGAGGCCAGGGTTTAGACTATGGGAAGCCCTAACTTAACAGTTTTTTGATCGGAAAGGAACCCTAGGAGTGACACTGAGTATTATGGCACTGACCAGGTGGTTGATTCAGCCTCCTGTCCAGTGTAGGGGTCCTTCTTATAACACCCTTGGCAGATGGACATCTAGGAAGTGTCCAAGTAACTTGCGACCACCTGGGGGGCCAATACTCTCAGGGGGGCAGCTCCCACCACTCTAAGTTCTCCCCTGAATTCAGCCAGCACCCGGCTCCCTGGAGCTTCTGCTCCTCTTGTTCTGCCTCCTGTGGTTACACAGGATGGATCTGGACCCCCTGTGACAGACATGACAGTCCTTCTCTCTCACACCTCTCCACGATGCTGAATCACACCAGGTTCTCCAACTGTCCTTCAGATGACATGGTTGCCAGGCCTTCCCTCACCCTGACCGGCCCTCCACGCTGGATGTGTCCCCATCTGTAGGGATGTTCATCCCTCTGGTGCAGTCTCACCTTACTCACTGGGAGCGACGTCAGGGGGATCTCATGCTCTCACGGATCTGGGAGGGGTTTTAGGCGCCATCCGGTTTACCTCTTGCCTGGAGCAGGAACCTGGGCAGCATTCCTGACAGGTGTGGCCTCCCCGTCACCCCCACACAGAGGCAAAGCAGGCCTTCTTACCTTCTTGGGGTGTTCCTGATCACTCCTGATCACAACCCTGGGCTCTGGTATCATGACCCTTATCAGAGCTACTGTCCGTTTGGCTTTCTTCCAATCACTGGGTTCAAGACCCTGCATTTGCTCCCTTGGGACAGTAGGTATCTTCCCAAGCAGGCACACTCTCTTGCATTTGAGTAGAGACGTGCCGCGGGGGAGTGGGTGGGTGGGTGGGTGGGGGCTGAGGGCACCACTGAGGCTACTGATCACCTGTGTCTGGAGCGACGCACTCGCATTTGTAGGTGGTGATGGAGTTGGGCTTAAAGTCCATGTTGATGGGATAGTATTTGAAGGCACCGATCATCTTCTTGATGGCATCGTAGATGAAGATGAAGCTGATAAGGGTGGAGAAGCCCTCCTCGGTGAAGCGGGTAATATACTTGATGATAAAGCTGGCATCTGTGGCCACCAGGATGAGGCACTGGACGGCTGAGTGCAGGCCAATCCACAGGCGGAACTCCATGTAGTCCAGGCCATTGCCTCTGGAAGGCAGAAGAAAGTGGGGGGCCTCCAGCCCGGGGCTCTGCGCTGTGCTCGGCTCCCCAGACCCACTCGGAGGGGCTCATCTGCCCCTCCTGTGGCACAAATGCTCTCCTAGGACTGTGAAAGGACTGGGGACTGGGGCTATTCCTGGGTGGGGTTGTCTGATCTTTGAGAATTCTGGGAAAGGATCTCATGCGGGTGGCAGGTAGGTGCTAGGACAGCTCAGTTCTCACAATTTGGAACAAACACCGAGAGTAATGAAAAAAACAAAGAATTTCAGACTGCCAGAGCTGGGGCAGGCCTCAGAAACAGCCTCCTGTTGGAGAGGAGGCAACTGCGCCGGGAATAGTAACAGGAGCTCCCCAGGTCACACTGTAACCTTCTGACCTCCAGGTCAAGGCTTTTCACACACTCACTGACTCCCAGGTCGTAACTGCTTACAAGCAGAGCGGTGTGAATTCTCTCCTCTCATCTCGCCTGGATAGCTCTGATCAGCTATGCTAATTTGCACTATGATGGCTTTAAGGCGGGGAGCTGGAGGGAGTTAGGAGGGACCGCCCGGCAGTTCTTTGCACAGGTAGAGACAGCTTTGGTGTCTCCTCACCCCTGCCTTCCCTTTGGGATCATCCCCCTGCCCGACCTCGGCAGACTGCCCCAAGTGTGAGAGCGGCCCTGGGGGCCACCCAGGGCACCTACTTGCTAAAGTCGAAGAGGAGCTTCTCGAAGATGAGGATGGGCCCTGTGCTGCTGAGAATGATGAGAGGCTGTCCCGAGAAGAGGCAGAACAAGGACCCAGCCATGGCAGTGCCCAGGAAGCTCTCCATCACTCCCTGGGGGACGAGCAGTGTGAGGGGCCGCACACATGGGAGGAGGTGCCCAGCTGTCTGCCAGGCTCCCAGGCCAAAGTGCTCAGCCTTTATTCCAGGCTCCCTCCTCCCCAAATTCTGCTCCCCACCTCTTCCTCCACCACCCCCATAACCACCAGCATCACTGTCTCCAATTGCATTTGGATAAACATCCAGATGTGACTTCCTTCTGGCTCTCTAGGGCCTTGAAAACAGGGCTGCCAAGGCTTCCGCTTGTCTCCGTGCCCATTCTACTCCCAGAGGACAGTGACTCATCCTGCCAATCATTCATTCATTCAAATTATTAAATGATTCATCCTTTCAACCATTTATTCATTCAAACATCGATTCGGTGCTTTTGGAGGTAGACCATTCATTCATTCAAAATCCGTTAAGTACCTACTATGTGCCAGGCATTGTGCTAGATATTGGGGACCCATCATGAACAAGGTAATTCATCTTTGCTTTTGTGGGAGATACAGACAAATAACCAGGCAATTTCCATACGGCGGAGTTTCTCCACCTCAGCACTATGGATACTTCAGGCTAGATAATTTTTTGTTGTGGGATTATGGGGCGAAGCTCCTTACTGCCACCCGGTGGAAGCAGATTTTCCTGAGGTTTGCACACCTCAGCTCACACACACACCTGGTAATTGTCAGTGGCATCCCCCAGAAGCCCACCGAAGGTGATCGCGTTGGTGATGCAGCCGAGGTAGATGAACAGGATGGCAGAGATGGACTGAATGTGGAAGCCATCGTAGAAATCACTTGGGAACCAGGGCAGCTTCCTCTTGACATCCAGACACAGGCCACCGAAGAACCTGCTCAAGACAGGCCCAAGGGCTGCTTTCTCCCCATAAATCCCAGTGCAGGGCAGGAGCCTGGAGGGTCTGGGGCAAGGAAGGGAACCTGACTAGGAGTGGATGGGGGCAGGGATCTTTCCACCAGAACGTTTAAGACCAGGGAAGAACTCTCTCAGGACTAAAGTTTGTGGTTAGTGCCATCCCCCTGGGAAGGGTGGTCACAGACAGCCGGGATAAGGGCGGGAAGGCCTGATGAGACTATATCCTGGAGTAGACCTAACATTCCACGGGGGTGCAGATCCTGGGGTCCACAGATGGCCATCCTGCTCACGTCCCTGATCATCTGCAGGACACCTGTGCTTGGTAAACACAGGTGGGTCCAAATTTAGGAGGCAGAGACGTCCCAGATTCACTGTGCCTGCCCAAAAGATGTAGCGAAATCTGAAGCCCTGGTACCTGTGAATGGGATCTTAGTTGGAAAGAGGGTCTTTGCAGAGGTAATCAAGATAAGATGAGGTCATTAGGATGGACCCGAATCTCATATGATTGGTGTCCTCATAAGAGGGAAATGCCATGTAAAAACGGAAACACGGAGAGAACACCATGTGATGACAGAGGCAGAGATTTGAGTGGTGCAGCTGCAAGCCAAGGGACATCAAGGTCCGCTGGCCCTACCAGAAGCTAGGAAGACACAGGAAGGATTCTACCCAGAGTCTCAGAGGGAGCACAGCCCTGCCGACACCTTGATTTGGAGCTTCTAGCCCAGATCTCTGAGAGAATAAGTACCTATTGTTTAAGCCACCTAGTGTGTGATCCTTGGTTACAGGAGCCCTAGAAAACTACTAGAAGTAACAAAGGGTGTCTGGGGAAAAGTTTGGGTTCCTCCACTCCCGTACTGGATCCCTCTTCCTCTCTCCTGCAGGAATACTTTTTTTCTCTGGATGCAGGAGGGGCTTGGAGGGCGTGGGGGAGAAAAGAGTGCAGTGGCCAGACCCCCAGGGTCAGACCCCATGGAGCAGAGTGGGCACTGCAGGGAGAGGTGGGGGAGGTTCATACAGGGTAGGCAGGAAAGAGACAAGTGTAAGGGACAGCTGGTGTCACTGTCAGGTCTGGGGTGGGCACCTTCCTGTCCAGATAAGCTCTTCTCCAACTTCATGCATGGCCGGCATCTCTTTGTCATTCCCGCTGTTCCCTCCGCCGCTGACCCCGCCACCGCCACCGCCACCTCCAGCGCCACCTCCTGCAGCCGCTCCACCACCTCCCACCACGGAGCCATTCATCTGGCCTAGCTCAGTCAGGGAGAACACAGATTTCCTGGAAGGAGAAAGGGGACATGGGGCAGTGTGGCTTCCAATCCTGAGAAGGGCGCAGCCCCTCCAGGACTGTCCTCAGAACACTCTACCTCTCCAACGAATATCATAAAAGATCTTAAAATACAGAGGAAAATGCAGAAAATGACCAACAATACCCACACACACAGGTCACCCAGATTTTACAGATGTTCAAAGTCAGCATATTTGCTTCTGATTTTATTTTTAGAGAACTAAAATGAAACTGGGGGGAATAAGTATAAACCCATGTATGCTGACATCTTTCTCTCGAATCCTAAGAAAGAAACAGACAGACTTGAAGCTCCCTTTGTACCACGTTCCCTCTCTCCATCCCTCCATTCACATACTCACCTCTTGTCCGCAGAGGGCACCTTCTTGGGGGGCTCGATTCGGATATTCGGGTCCCATTCTCCAGGGGGAAGGACGATTACCTCATCCAGGAACTCGTCAATCCCGGCAATCAGATCTTCCCGATTGCGGGCTTTATAGGCCACGTAGCTGAAGAGCTGGCAGCGAAGAGGAAGAGAAAGTCGGGTCTCTGGCCGAGGTCCCCTTGTTACCCACCTCCTGGGACCACACCACACACAGTTTCAAGGAAAATTGCGTGGAACCACTGTTCCTACTGCCAATTTGATCTCAGTTTTTCAGATGAGAACATATCCCGGCAGGCGAAATATGGCCCACCTGGGAAACAGCAGCCTTGGGGGCATATGGCCCCCCTTGAATCAGAAGGCCAGGTCTCCATGTTCCAGCTGTCAAACTTTGGTTGAATGACTTCACCTTTCTGCTTTCAGTTTTGCACAGAGCAAGCTCATTAGAAAACCTGTGCAGAGCGCAGTTCGAGAAGCTCAGCTATTTCATATCTGTTTATATTATAACTTCCTAGCTCTTTGTTCCTGGAGGGCCAGTTTGCCTCATTCCACACTGTCTCCAGAGTGTTCTGTCTGAGCTGCAGATCTGATCGGATCATGCCTGTGTTTAACATCCTCTAAGCTCCCCATTCCTCCAAGGACAGAGTGTGAAGTCTCTGTTCTGCCCACAGGCTCTGTGTGGTCTCTGACTTGCCTCTCTGTGTCACCTCCTGCTCTCAAAGCTCTGACACCCAGCTTACATCAAACCATTTCCATCCAGCTTCTCTGTCTCTGAACCTTGGCCCCTGCTCCCTTTGTCTGGAATGCCTGCCTCTTAGGCTTGTGCTGGGTCTGCCTACCTCCTGCTCATCTGCAGCTTTAAAGCCCTTCTCGTGTGAGGGCTCCCTGACTGCCTGTATTAGAGGCCTGTCTCCCCCACACGGTTAGCACTCCTAAAGGGCAGTGACTATTCCCTCTTTCTCACAGTCCTCAGCCCCCTGCACAGAGCCTGGTACACAGCAGGCGCTCAAACGCACTTATTGGGTAGGTGAATGAATGAAGGCATAGTGCGTGATGCAGGAGCCGTGACATTTGGGAGTACGCATTTTTCATTACCACTTACGTCGTCTACCATGAGGGTTGCAATGGCACGGCCAATTTCATTGTAGGACTTTGCTCTCCCAGAAGGTCCCAGCAGTATGAACAGAAATCTGCGAAGGAGGAGGAAGGAGGAGGAGGAGGAGGAAGGAGGAGGAGGAGGAGGAGGAGGAAAGGAGGAGGAGGAGGAGGAGAAGAGGAGGAGGAAAGTGAAAAGGAAAAAGAGAAGCCAGTGAAGAGAAGGATTCTCTAAACAGTGTCCACTCTTATCTTTTTAACTGGGTGTACTTGTCGCTTCCCCCTTTTGACTCCCACATTGGCTTTGGAGAGACATTCCTTCTTCACTCCCACTAGCTCCCCCTAGAGCATCCTCACTGTGCTCTGGGGTCCCAGAGCCCACCCCACAGCATCTCTCCTAGCTGTTGGCTCCGCTTTTTAATGATTATTTTATGTCAACTCTCTAAAACTTTTCCCTAGTTAGAAGGTTTTCCTCCCCAGCCAATTCCCTAACTTTCCTTCTATGTTTCAGGGGTGTCTCCACCAGCACCATCTGCTGCCTGCACAGACAGCTGGCTGCCTGGGGGCAGGTGTAGTGGGCAGATTTCAACGGTCCTCACCGGGTGGGGACGGGCACCTCGGTCACTCCTCCCAGCATGGCTGACTGGATCAGACGCACAAAGGCAATGAAGGGCTGGTCCAGGAAGTCCCACCTCGCCCACGAGCACGTTGGAGGCTTCTGAGTCCTTGGGGATCTTCTTCATGAATTTGTTTTTCCGCTGGGTGAGGAGGGGAAAGAAGACCCCCAGGGTTACGATGGTTTCAGTTCTCACTCCCTCAGCCCTCTTTAGATCTCTGTGGAGGCCTACCTTTAAAGAGCTCTCCTAACGTTTCTCAAGACACTGAAAGAACAAACCAAGCATTCTCCTCCATTCTGCAGATGAGGAGACTCAAACTTGGTTAAGATGAGGGACCAACTTTAGATGGGAAGGAACAGGCAATGACTTGATCTCTAAGACGCTCCTTGACGGGTAAAAACTTTGTTCAACTGAAGTGTGAGCTGAGGGGTCAGAGAAGAGAGCCCTGGGCTTGCAGGACGTTAGGCCTCATGGCCCAGCCTTTGAGGCTCAAGCAGATGGGAATCTTGGCTCTTACATTTCAGCTTTCCACCCTTCCCTCTCTGCCTTCACCTTGGGTGGCTGCAGGAGGGTTGAGTCCCCTGGTGATGGCCAGGGTGGACGTGCTTTATTTCCCCTTTGCCATCTCCTTTCTGACTGACAGGAACCCCTGGGCCATGCCTCCAAGTCTGCAGGAGATTTCCTCGCCCCCAAGTCACCCCCAGGTCCACCCCCACGACCTCCCAGGAAACTCGTAGCTTCTGAGACTTTCCAACTGAGACGGTCCAGGTGCCCCCTCTCCAGTCCTGGCTATGTCTGCTCAGGGCAGGAAGGTCAGAGAGGCGAAGTGAGTGGGGTCTGATGGGAGAGGTGCTGGAGGCAAGCCCTCCTCCCCAACTTACTCCTATTCCCTGCGTTTATGATGTCATTCTTAGGGTAAGACACTGACTCCTCCTGAGTCCTCTTTTATGATGAAAATGCCCCAGGGAAGGTCACATACAAGCTCACATCTTAGGATGCACTCATTTTTCAGATTGCTTTCCCTCTGGGCAGCAAGGGACAGAGATAATTTTGTAGAGAGAGGGTAGAGAGAACATCTTGGAGGGCGGGGCTGGTGGAAGTCCACTGTGGCCACCAAAGGAAGAAGGGGCCCAGAAGGTAGATATGAGCACTACCTAGAGATCCTGTGGATGCCACAAATGTGCCACCCACTCCTCCTTGGTTGGAGTCTCTGTGGACACAGAAATGTCTGCTTCTCCTAAGATCAACAAAGACACAGGTTCTTTGCTTCACTTCCTATACTGACGAGGGATCAGTTGTGGGCATGGGTATGGCCAGCAGGTCCTGCCCATATGGGCCCATAGCTGTTTTCTGATTCACTCACGGTGGGCGTGATACACACTGAGCCAGGTAGCCGACCAGCACGAGAAAGGGCATGTGAGAAAGGGCTGCGCCCTTATCATCTTTTAAGTTCAGTCAAAAAAATAAAACTCTCTACAACCACTGAGCAACAGCCCAAGGACCTTAATGCAGTGAGAACAAGCACGGGTAGGAGTTAACGGGAAGGCCAGAGTCCCCACAACTCAAAAAGTTCCTTTGTCCTAGCTGCAGTCAGCTGATTCATAAGCAGCGTTCTTCAGGGTGGAGGACTTGGTGTGCCAGGGCAGGCCCTGCCCTCTCTGTGCCCTCGAGCCTCAGGCAAGGAGCAGGTCCAGGGGACAGGAGGAGAGAGAGGGTGGCAGGAGTGCCTGGAGAACGAGGGTTTGAAAACAACGCTTTGGGACAGCCCAACCAGCACACTCGTAATCCAGGAAAGGAGAGGAACTGAAACGAGGCCGTGGTCCTCCCTTGCAGATGGTAACATGTTTGGTAAGGAGGCCAGGGTGGTGACATCCCAGAAGTGGGCCATGCTCGTGTTCTAGCCTCCTGGCTTAGCCACAGTCTGGACCTGGCTCTTGCTGACCCCACTCCCCGAAACCATGGGGACTCTGTTCCAGGGCTGCTGAGTCATCACACACAGCCATGCTGTCTGAATCAGCCTTCTGCTTACTGAGAACCCAGCAGCCTTCCCAGGGCCCGCATGCAGTGATGAAGAGAGAGCCTGCAGAGCAAACACCGCTGGGCTTGCCCGGAAATAGTGCCCACTGGTGGACAAATGGCTGTTCCCACAACAAGCCGCTGCTGTTGCAAATACTGAGAAGCAGCATTGTCACCTGATCAGTTAGGAGAGCTGAACACTGGGCCCTTAGCGCTGGGCTCCAATCCCTAAATCCACGCAGCATTGCCTGGGGAAAGTGACAGCTAGACATTCATTAAAATAGGTTATGAAAGACTTTGACTTGGCAATGCTTCCTTATCGTGGCTCCCCCCTTTGTGTGCCTGACTGTAGTAAAGTGGGTTCCTCTCTCAGTAATGTCGCAGAATGCTTGTTCCTAAGTCACTTCCAAATTAAGGGCTCTAGAGGTGGACTGCATAGATCAAATCATGGTTCTGCCACCTTTCAGCTGCATGAACTTGGGCACGTTATTTAACTGCTGCTTTAAGCGTCAATGTTTTCCTGAGTAGAGAGGATAATAGTACCTCCCTGACGCACAGAAAATCTTCGGCACGGTGTGGTGCACGCAGTGTGCGGTCCTTCCGTGGTGGTGGATGCTATTATTGTAATTATGTTATTACTTTGGCCACCACAGGGCCCTTGGGACACCGACATGAGAGACGACTTTTGTTTTGCCTGCCAGTAAACTTGGGGTGTCGTAAAGGCCACCCAAGCCCCTGACAAGTCCTCACCAAATTTCAGGGTTCTTTTATCACCTTTCTTCCTACTCCTGGGGGCACAAGAGAGGGGATCATGAGAGCTTGTGCCCTTGAGGTGTATAGGGCTTGGAACTGAGGGGGCTCCTCCGGGCTTCCTCAGGGGGCACAGTCACAGTGTTCCCCGGCTGTGGGCCTTAGAACATGGACTCTACCTGCTTGTAGGATTCTGGTCTCATCAAGAGGATTTTAGCCACGCCAGTGGGAGACAGCAACCAACTTTATCCTGCTCCACTCAAGAAGACCCTCTACTGGCCATTCCAATGGATTCACCACCACTGAGGAGCCATTGCTTGTCTCAACCAGCCCACGTCCCCATCCATTGTTAAAGATACTGCGTGTCATGCAGGAGGTGGAACTCAGCGTGTTGGTCTCTCTCCAACAAATCCCAAGCTCAGAAACAGCCGATCATGCTTCTCTGCCCCCTACTCCTCCCAGGGCCTGGCACAGAGCCAGCACTTGGGATCAGTCAGTATGGACGGGGCAGTGTCACCAAGGCAGCCAGAGACTCCACCCAGGTCCTTCCTGGGGATTCCTGCTTCTTCATGGCATTGAAGCCCCGCCCACAGGGGCTCCCTGCCCCCAAAACCAATGGCTTCTGCCCACCCTGGCCCTCCACTGCGGCCTGGTACAGGGGTTCTACTACCTGGTCAGTGCTTGGAGTGCGAGAAATATCATTCATGCTTCTGCTCTGGGCGTGACCTAGGAGACAAGGGAAAAAAGGTCCATCAGGGGAAGCCAGGCTCTCCTAGGTCCTTTTCCCTTGATCCCTACACATGCTTCTCCCATCTTCATAACCAAACCAAGAACCTTTTCCCCTAATCCTGCAGCCCCCGTGAGCTAGCCTCTGCTCTCTTTTCTTCCCTTCAATGGTAGCTTTCTTAAAAGAGTTGCCGGACCCCAGATTCTGCTTCTCCTTCCTCACTCCTCAATCTCTCAATCTGCTGCCTTCTCATCTCTACCCTCCACCCCACCTTCTTGGGCAGACACCAAGATGTCTGCTTTGTGCCAGGCCCTGGAGGTGGGGAGGGACACAGACACATTACCAGGTGAGGTGCCAGGTGTCACTAAGCTTGGATTTTGTTGGAAAGCGAAGACATTTCACCTCCGTCCCTCATGACCCATGTGAGTCTTTAAAGATGGGGATTTGGGCTAGCAGAGGAAAGGAAGGTGGGCTCCCCATGGGGGAGATCAGCGGTGGTGATTTATTTGAACTGCCTGATATTAAGGCAGGAGGAGAAGGTCAACCAGATCCAGGGGGCACTCTCAGACCTGTTACTTCTTGGCTTTCTGTGGCCTGGTGCGTCCCCTCACTTCCAGAACATGCTCCCTTGGCTCCCCTCCTCTTATTTCTATCTGGGACCCTCTCTTGCTGGGCTCTCCCCAGGGTCTTGTTTTGCCCTCCTCCCCTCCGGAGGCTTCACCCCCTCCATCCTGGTCACTCACACCACTCACATGGCTTCTGCATCACATGGGTGGAAGATGGGGGGAAAAGGAGGGTCTCCACTCCATGGACTCCTCTGGCATCTCACTCAACACACTGGGAAGTGGAACTCATTGTCTTCCACCAAATGACATCTGCCACAGACCCTACCCCACTCAGTGTCCCCTCCCTCCCATCCACTGGCAATCAGAGCAGAGATCTAGGTGCCAGCTTGGACTCCCCCTTCTTCCTCACCTCCTACTTCTCCCCAGTCATCAACTCCCCCACCTCGATCTACCCTCTGCATTCTTGCTCTCATAGCCCCAAGGCGGCCCAGTGTCTCACTTCTCATCGTCTCCCCTTCTGGTTTATTCTTTCTCAAATAAAAATCTGAGCATGGTCTGCTCCTGCCTGAAACTTCTCAGGTGTGCCGCTGTCCTCTGAATAGAGGCTGTGTCCTTTTGCCGGGCCTCCCACACTCCTGGTGAACGGAACGGCTGTTCCCCTGCACACAGCACCCTTCACAGCGCCTTCCTGCCTGTCACTCCGTTGTCTCCTGTATTTAGAACACCCTCCTACCACATGCTTCTGGAAAACTCCTACTTATTCTCGGAGACTCAGGCGAGTGACTGAGTCTGAGCTTTCCCAGGTGCCCCTTGGGGTGGGGCGGCATGCCTTTTATCCCTGTCCCCACCACAGTAGCAGGACACAGGGGCGACCTCATACATAATGAATCACTGAGTAGAAGGCATTGGCTACCTGCTGACTTATGGCCCCTGGCATCCCTCTGTGGAACAACCAAGTGGGGGGGGTGCTAAGAGGCCCCAGGGTCACTAAGAACAGAGGGGAAAAAGCCCCCAACAAATTGCGGCCGAGACCTCAGGCTGGGGCCACACATCCTCCCAAAACATTCTTTGGTCCTGGGAGGCCATGGCCCTGGGCTGTCTGTTCATGTCTTGGCATTTTAGTAAAAGTATTTCAAGGAAAATCGGACTGTTATTTTCACACTGCTCTTTCTTTTCATTTCCCAAGTTCCCTCTTTTCTTTGCCTCACAGCTCACCATCTGTTCATCCCTGAAAAAGCCCTGTCTGCCACCAGGAACCTCACAAGTCCTCTCCCCCATTCCCAGCACTTGGAGGGGGGCGCTGTGACTCTGCCAGGGGTGTGCAGGCATGACACTGTCACCTCGTGATGGCAACCTTCTCCGACTGTCCTAACAGAAAGTACCCCACCTGTTTTTAACTCAGTTTCTAGGAAGGCTCCTCACCACGATCAGGGCTAGTGATCAGTTTGATGAAAACAAAGGTACTGACTAAGAGACAAATGCTTAGCACACAGGATTGGGTATTGATTATGCCAGGACTTGATTTAGAGCTGCATTTTTCGGAGTAAATATGCAGAAAATTATGGTAGTAAGTTAGGCTCCGAGACAAGGCCACGTTCCGGGTGAAAGTTAGAGTTTTCCTGATGCCTGTCCTGAGAATTCTAGACAGATCCTGGGCTTTCTCTCTTCTACCTTTGAAAGTCTATGAAAGTCGACAATCCCCAGCTGCCACAGCCGGGACGCAGCTGCGGCCCAGCTGCAGCGAACACACTCACACAGACGGCCGTAACTGGCGCTCTGCCGCATCCTCAGGTCCTCGGTGGAGAGGTGCAGGCTGGGCCCCGCTGCAGGGCTCCGCGCGGGGCTGCGATCTGGGAGGAGGAACAGAAGGGGTTTGCCTTGGCAGCCTGGCTGCAGCGGCACAGCCTCTCTCGTTAACGAGGTACACATTTATTGTCATTTCACCTAAATAAAGTGGACTGCAAGACTAGTCTCTTCCCCTTCCAGGAAGAAAGGGTGTGTCGGGTTTTTTGTTGTTGCTCTTGTTCTTGTTTTGGGAGGGAGGGCGGGTTGGGAAGCAAGTTAATAGTCTAAGCAAGATTCGAGAACATATTTGTACTGTTGAAAGTGAGATAGATTCCCAATTGATTAAATAGGCACCAGGTGTTGTCGATGGCCTGGTTTTGTCCCTGATTGCCCCACTGACTGGCTGCGTGACCTTAGACAAGTTACTTAACCTCTCTGTGTCCCAGGCTCCTCATCTGTAAAACAGGGATGATGAGTACAGCACCTAGTCACCGGGTTATTGGGAGGATGAAGTGGGTTAACACATGTTGAGCACTCAGTGCCTGGAACGCAGTAAGCGCCAGATATGTATCTGCTATTATTATGATATGCTAAACACTTCCCTCATTTCAAACAGTTCATCTAAAGAGATTCATCAAGGCTCTTTATTTAGCAACTGTATCAAGTTTGTTCTGATTACTGCATTTAGCTGATAGGTCCAGCAAGGCTGGTGCCTGGGCATCTCGACTCTGGGATATCAAGAGTGGAGGAAGGTTGCAGGTTTATGCACGCATGGACCCAGCCATTCTCCCTAATGGCTCCAGGCTCTACTGATCAGACGGACACCAGATACCAGGCGGGTCAGCCCTGACAGCCTTGAGATGACTCAGCCCCTTCTACCATCTTGATGTGCTTTGGTTTCTGCCGAGACTCTTGGCTCTTCGTGGGGGTTCAGTGGGAAAAACTTCAAGCCCTTACCATAAACACACCATCTCTACAGCATTTTGCAACGCTGTCTTCTAAATTCCCTGTTCCCAGGCCACACCCGGGACCAACTCAGTGCAACCCTCCAGGGCGGGGCCTGCGCATTAGGATGAGTTTCATATCCCCAGATGCCTGCAAGGGATCTGGGGTCCCTGCAGACCGGCCATTGAAGGAGGCTAAGGAATCTCTAGAACCTCAGAATGTCTCCAAGATCATGAAGTCCAGGAAGCTTCCAAGTGCCAAGACTCTATGGTGACTAGGGTGGGCTCAACCAGGCGCTGGGGCCCGACGCAGTCCCCGGTGCCCACAGCCCCCGCGTGCCCACAGCCCACCAGTGTGTGGCCCGACTCACTGCTGGTGGAGGAGACCGACTTTCCAATGTCCACCAAGGAGCGGTGGATGGGCTTTTTGGTCTGGTGACGGTGTTTCCTCAGGAGGACATAGCTGACCCTCTCCCGGAGCTCTGGCCGCAGGAGGCCGTCCTCAATTTGCTTCTCAATGACATCATCTAAGTGGGAAACAAACACGCCTTGTGGTGTGGGACAGAATGACCAGGGATGTGGAGGTCTTCATTTTCATCTGTTGTTTGTTAGATTAAAAGTGAGCTAAAGGAGGCAGGGGATGTGGAAATAGTCCCGGATCTGCCACAAACTATTGCAACTTCGGTAAATCATGAGCCCTCCGCCTCCTTATAGGTAAGAGGATGTGTGTGTCCGTGTGTGTGTGTGTGTGTGTGTGTGTGTGTGTGCATACACATGTGGGTGCATGTGTGCATGTAGAATGCTCTATCAATTCTATTGTGAAAAGCAAATGAAATCACACACACGAAAGTACTGTGCTAAGTGGTTTTTAGTCCTAATATGAATTCTTTTTATAAAAGTATTTTGGGCAAAATACTTCCAGCAAAACTACATATTTTGTGCACAAAATTCACAAAGAGGTTTAGGGACCATAATGCAAACCACCCCCTCCCTTCAGCACCCCACTAAAATGAGAGCTAATTTCCTAAAGATGCGTGATGATCCCTTCACCCTGATAAGAAATAAGTTGCCATGGCAACAGGTGTCTGGGCTGTCACTAAAAAGGCCCTTTCCCTTTTGCTCCATTTGGCATTTCTGGATGGCATTTCAGAAGATGATAAGTTTTCCCCGTTGGAACTCTACATGGGACTGAAACATGGAGTCACTGTGACTCTGCCTTGCGAGCATCAAAAGCCTGGTCTCTGCAGAATCAGGCAGGTGTCAAGGAGTCACATAGACTGAGGGTGGGCATGAGGCGGGAGGGGGAGGGGCTGCCGGGTTTGTGTGGTCGCTACCTCACCTATGATCTGCGGTAAGGAGCCACTGTCCAAATCGAGCAGCACTGTTCCCGTCTGCAGGCAGGTCCGGAGCTCGAAGAGGCTGTGCAGGGACAGCGTGGCCACATGGGGCTTACTCCAGCGTTCGCCTCCTTCCTCCACCTTTTCTTCAAACTTTATCCACCTGGAAGGGTAAGGACGGGGCTCAGCATGGCCATGCCCTCAGGGGAGTTCCTGGCTGGGTCTCCTCAGGAGAGGGGTGTCATGCTATGCACGATGGGAGTGCATTAGACTCCTGGGCAGAGGATTTCTTGGGGGCCCACTCAGTCTGTCTTCCTCTCCTCATGCTCAAGGCAAAGTGACATCCAGAGAATGACCATAAATGGGTATGAGGGTTCTTGGGGAGTGGGGAGTGGAAATGTTCTAAAATTGGATTTGGTTATGGTTATACAACTTTGTACATTTACTAAAAATCATTTAAATATACACATAAAATAAGAGGACTTCAGGGTATTCTATAACAACAAAGCTGTTTAAAAAACGTTTCAGCTGATGCCTGGTTACCTGGCACTGGTCACGTGTGGTCAGTGTCTGCCTTATGGGGTATGGTTACTGGGGCAGGGAAAGAATTTCCTGACCATGGGTTCTACTGCAGGGCCTGAGGTTTACAAGCATCCACTCTGGATTTTGGTTCTGAAATCCAAGTGTCATTGAGGGGAAGGACAGAAATTAAACCAAGAGTGAGTACGAATTTGTCCTTCCCGGAAGCCCTGGAACCATAGGCTGGGTGGAGGGAAGGAAAGGCCTCATGCAGACACAGCACTGGCCTATACTTCCTCTGAAGAGGGCAGCACCAGGTGCCCGGGAGAGCTCCTAGGAGAACTTTGTAAGACGTCAACCCCAAATCAGTGGGGAGCTTCAAGTTATTCCAATCAAAATCCCAAAGGAATATTTTTGGACCATGACTATCTAATTCTAAAGTTCCTCTGAAAAAGGTACTATCTGAGAATGGTTGGAGAAAGTCTAAAAAAGAAGAATGGTGATGGGACATGCTTCTAGCAGATATAAAAACTTGCTGAAAATCTTGAGTAACTACAAGGGTGTGATTCCAGTCCAGATAGAGACAAGTTCCGAAACAGACCTGGGCCCCCACAGGAATTGGGGTTCTGATGGAGGAGTTGTTTAAAAGACGACCAACCTAAAAATAAAGTTCCTTCTCACCAAACACAATAGTAAATTCTACAAGGATTAAAGTCTAAATAGAAAAATAAATCAAAAATAGAATATTATTGAGCTTTGAAAAGAAAGTAAATTCTGACATATGCTACAACATGAATGAAACTTGAGGACAACATGCTAGGTACAATAAGCCTGTCATAAAAGACAGACACTGTACGATTCCACTTATATGGGGCACCTCGAGTGGTCAGATTCATAGAGACAGAAAGTAGAAGGGTGGGTGACAGGGGCTGAGGTGAGGGGGTAGTGGGGGGAGTCACTGCTCAGTGGGTACAGAGTTTCAGTTTTGCAAGAGTAAAGAGTTCGGGAGATATTAATAGATGATGGTGCTGGTTCCACAACAATGTGAAGGTACGTATTGCCACTGCATTGTGTATTTTAAAAGGGTTAAAATATTAAAGTTTATGTATATTCCACCACAATTAAAATATGTAAATAAAAAATTTTAAATCTATAAAAATATATATAAATACGCTAGAAGAGAATATAGGAGAGTATTCTTACATTCTTGGTTGTGAAGGTAGACTTCCTAAACAAAATATAAAACCATAAAGGAAAAAAATGGTCAGATTTTGTTATAAGAAATAAACATCTGTATAACAAAATAAGACATAAATGAAGTTCGAGGAAATACAACATATTGGGAAAATATTTGCAACAAACAGGGCATCAAAGGACTGATATTTATAATATAACAAAGCTCCTTCATATCAATAAAAAAACCCTCAAATTACCCAAGTGAAAAATGAACAATTCTGAAAAGAAATAAAAATGGCTAATAAACATATGAAATGATGCTCAAGTTTACTTGTAATCAAGGACATTTAAATTACTGCAAATGAAATAACATTCTTTACTTCTCATTGGCAATAATTAAAAAGACTAACAACTTCCTATGTTGATGAAAACAGGGGGAAGGAGGTGAGTGCTTAATTGCTGGTATACAGCATATGTATGTATACACTGTATGTATGTATATACTGTATGTATGTATATACTGTATGTATGTATACACTATATATATCTTGTATGAATGTATATAATGTATAGCATATGCACATACTGTATGTATGTATATAGTACATGTATGTATACACTGCATGTATGTATATATACACTGCTTTTGTAATTTTACAAAAAATAAAAAAATAAGAAGGTAAAGGCATTCAAAGCCAGAAAACACCATGGCTGACATTTTAACAACTATCATTGTAGAGCTCTGTGTGCATGAATGCACGTGTGCACATGTGCACACACATGCATGCACACGCTTTTACATTATTGACACCATAATATCTAATGGGCATCCTTTCATGTTTATAAAATTCATATCATTTTAAAGGCTCTTTAGAATTCCATTTTATAGGCCATAATTGACATGAATAATCTTCACTTGGTAGACACTTACTTAGATTATTTCTATTTAGTCTTTATTATAAAAAGGGCTGATTTGAATATCCTTGGCCTCTGCCCATTAATTTCCTTAGGACAAACTCTCAGAAGTGGAATTGCTGTGACTGCACATTTCTCAGTATGTGACGTTGCCAAACTGTTCAGAAAGCTTGTGCCAATTACACTTCCACCACTGTCCAGGAGGCCTCACATTTCTCTGAAGTCTATCAAACTCTAGTATTGTCATTCTTTTTCACCTTGGTTCATTTAGTAATTTAAAAATCCTACCACATTTGCATTATTTTGATTACTAGTGAGGTTGAAGATCTTTTCCTTTGCCAGATTCCCTCTTTACACAACTGCATGAGCACTTCGTATTATCAATACTGAACATCCTGATTCAATACCTTTTATTTGAGACCAGTTAACCAGGTGCCTGGCAGGGCCTTGGGAGTGTGAGTGGATACAGGCTGGGGAGGTTTGATTAGAGGAGGCCTGAGCGGTGAAGACCTAAAATATGGGGGCTGGGCCAGAGACCACACAGACACTTGTCTTGGAGACTCAGTGCCTCTGACTTTTTTTAATGGGGAAATCTATTGCGGGGAACATCATCTAAATGATGAAAGATCCAAGTCTGTGTGACACCAATACAAAGTTTTTCTAAGAGGTTTAACAGAAAGATTTACAAAGAAGACATCAAAGGACAAGTCCAAATGTTTTGGTCAAAAGCATGCTCACCTTCTCCCTGAGTCTTTCTTCTATTAAAGCAACCACATTGCTTTTTTCCCCCTCAAAAATACACAAATTATACTGTTACCTTGCCAGTGAAGACCCTTCTGCTACTCCACAGCCTTAACCCATTCACGCAAAGGTGATGTATCCCAGTAAACCGGCCACGTGAGTTGATTGTTCTCTGCACTGTCTCAGAAACATCCTGGGGGACATTCTCGGGCAGCTCTCTCCCACGACACCCCATTCTTCGGCTTTCTGCCTATACAAATGCTCCTCCACCTGGAAGGAGGGGGTGAGAGCACGCCTCCTCTTTGAAACAACCTGTATTAACTCCAGATTGCAAGGACCATGAGTCCTCCCCGCCTCCCAAGACTTCAGCTGTTTCTACTGCGACAGGCATCCACAAAACATTAGCTCTGTAGGCAAGCAACCCACTTGAGCACAGTCTGCAGAAAAGCAAAGTTACCTAATCCCGGTTCATAGTAATACCAGAACTAGCTACCAGCATCCCTTGAGAACTTGATTTCCAAAAATTCCGGGATACTTGACAACTTCACTAGGGAACACCTCTCCAGTCTTCTTTGCAACTATTTCGGGAACCCAGATGTTGAAACAGCAAGCCTGCACAGTGGAACTTAATTCTGTGTTTTTAATGGCTACAGCTAGAAACTAGCTCACTTTCACCTTGAGAGGAACATGGAAACATGGGGGACCCAAGACCTGCAGCAGTGGTTTTCAGCTTCGGCTCCCTATTATTATAGAATTGCCCGGGGAGATTTTTAAAATACTGATGCCTGGATGGTTGCCCCATCAGGAGAGTGGCCTGGCCATGGAAACTCCCAGGTTATGTGACAGTGCCTTGAGGGTTGATGAGCCCTTGCTCTGTAATAATATAGAGCTGTGTGACTAGGGATAGTTGGACCTGTTTGGGATACCAATGCAGGCAAGTGGCTGTGTGCACATGGGACCCATTCTCTTTCTATAAGAGGGGACATGGCCTCTTTCCCTTAGAAGGGCCTGAGAACACCAGCTGAAAGAGTGAAACCAGGTCTCCAGAACCTCCTTCTTAGCATGGCCATGCTACGCTTTCGTTTCTCTGATTTTATAACTGGAGTGCATACTCTACACCAGTGCGTGTCAGAATTTAATGTGCATACAAATCACCTGGGCGTCTTGTTAAAATGCAGATTCTGACTCAGCAGGTCTGGGGTTTCTCAGGACTTAGCCTCATGGTGAATCAAGGAGCATTTGTACCTGCCTCCCCACACAGACGTCAAGCTTCTGGAGGAGAGGGACTGTTTCTCATCTGGTGTCCCATACGGCCCCTACCCAGAGCCCCCCTCATGAAATAATTGTTTCGTCCTGCGTGAGGGTAGCAAGGCCTCCCTGATGACTTTGGGTGGTCTGGCTATGCGGAAATGACTGGGGAAAAGACATCTCGACCGTGATGGGGTTTGAGAGTGTTTGAAAATACTAAGAATGATCTCAGCAGTGATCAGCATAGTCTAGTAACTGCACAGAAATACACACAAAACTCAGCCGGGCGGAAGCTGCCTCCTGATGGAAGAAGACGCCCCCACCTACGAAATAGTCTTGTGAAAAAGTCACACTGGAATCAGATAAGCCTGGACCCAACTATCACTTTAGAGGAAATACAGGGGCAGAGGAACAGATTAAATGCCACACAGGGACACATACAATGAACAAAATGCAGAATGTAGAAAACGGTACAGGGCAAATAACACAATTTCTTTTACAACTACAAAGGAAAAACAAAGGAGGAAACTGTAGATTAAAAATGACTTAAGAGACATATCTCTCAAATGCAATGTGTGGACCAATTACATTTTAAAACTGTCAGATGACCTGGGAACTATGGGCACTGTCTGGATAATTCCACGAAAATAAAAAATTACTGTCACTTTTTAAAAAATGTGACAGTGCTCTTGTGGTTGTGAGAAAAAGAAAGAGGTCTTTACCCAAGAGAATTGAAAACAGGGTGTTGAAGATATATTGGCATATCCACGTTCATAGCAACATTATTCACAATAGCTAAAAATGTGGACCCAAACCAATTGTCCACCAATGGATGGATAAGCAAAATGTGGTCTGTACATACGGTGGAATATTATTGAGCCTTAAAAATAAAGGAAGTTCTGATACATCCTATGACATGGATGAACATTGATGACATTATGCAAGGTGAAATAAGCCAGTCATGAAAGACAAATACTGTATGAGTCCACTTACATGAGGCATTTAGAGTTGTCAAAATCATAAAGATAGAAAGTAGCATGGTGGTTTCCCAGGGTTGGAGGGAGGGGGGAAATGGGGAGTTACTGTTTAATGGGTAGAGAGATTCAGTTTTATAAGATGGAGAAAGTTATGGAGATGGATGGTGGTGATGGTTGCACTAAATGAAGAATGTATTTAATACCACTAAAAATACATTTAAAATAGTTAAGATGGTAAATTTTATGGTAAGTGTATTTTACCACAATTAAAAAAAATGGAAAAGAAAGAGGCCTTATCTTTTAGAGACACATATGGAAATATTTACAAATGGAATGATATGGTGGCTGGAATTGGTGTCAGCGTGACTGAGTGTGTGGGTCTGGGGCAGTGGGCAGGGCTAGAGATACAGGCTGGCCATGAGTTAGCCAGTAACCATTGACGCTGGGTGATGGGTACATGGGGGTTCATTCTACTATCTACTACTTTTGCATAAATTTGAATTTTTCATAATAAAATGTTTTTAACCACTTTTCAGAATGAGTAAAGGAATGGGCTCTTTAAAAAGCCTCTGACTAAAGCCAGGTTTCAACTCTTGGAAGCCTGATAAAATGGTTAATGTGTAATCCCAAGCAACTCTGCAAAGTGACCTTCGTGCCACAGTTGGCTTCAAACAGTGGGGAATTCGAATTGGCAAAGCAGGTCAAATGGAAAGAAAATCTCCGGGCTGGAAAAGGACTCTCAGGGATTTTGCCTGGGCCAGGGGTGGGCACAGACATCCTTCTCCCAGCTGGGAAGGAGCTAAACAGAACCTCGAAGAGTCACATGTCACAGAAAGCAGTTCTCTGTGACGCATAGGGGGTCCAGAGGGGAGGCCTTTTCGGTGACTAGTAACTCGACCACAGATATTAGAGGAAGTTGTTGTTCAAGAGTGGTAGAAAGTGTGTGGAGCGAGCTACCAGGTACAACCAGGGCTTTCCAATGCTCAAACAACGGGATGTGAGAAGAAAAGGGAGGTGCTGTTTAAAGAAGGATCTGGAAAGGACTGAAAACTGAGAGACCTGAATTCTAGTTCCATCCTCAGATGGAGACTTAAATTCTAAGCCCCACTGCCCCTGCCCTGGCTGGCATACGGATCAGCGGCTCTCAACCTAAGCTGCTTTAGGATCATCTGGGAGATTTTAGCAAATTTCAACATCTAGGCTGAACCCCAGAATCTCAGGGGCCTAAGAATCCAACATCAGTGCTTTTTTAAAAAAAGACATAGGTCTTTGAGGAGACAAAACAAGGAGTGGGCCACTATGTGAAAAGCAAAATCTGAAGAATACAGATAAACATTGTGATTGGCGTGAAGGTCTTTTCTGTATTTATTTTGCATATTGTTATCGTTAATTTGCAAAAATCCCCCTAATTTTAAAGATTTTTTAAAAAATATAATCTGCTATAGAATGCAACCTTTAACGTCAGGGTTACGTTGCCTCTAAACATTTGTTTTAAGACTTATATTTGTGTGAATTTGCTTCTTAGATGAAGTTAAGCTTACCTAAAAGTTGTGAGTACTCACACATACTGTAGGAATGTTCTATCTATGTGGCCCCACTGACTTTACTCTAACTGTCCCATCCTACGCCATCACCCATCACCCTGAGCCTTGACAACCATGTATTAGTTACAGACTATCATGACCTGGTGTTTCCTTTTCTGCCTAAGGCCTGCTGGTAATAAATTTTATGACTCTAACAGATTCATTTCTTAAAAGTAATATGAATGTGAGGTTTTCCCCATTATCTAGGAAAGCTATTTAACTTCATATTGAGTCACATCAGAGACCTGAATTTTCCGGCAGAAACCAAAGGCCAGTGTGAATTCTCTTATAGGTCAACAAAGACTTTTCCTAGAGATGTCTGAGGAACCAGCAGATACTCCCTATGTTCAGTCTTTGACAGAGGCACCAAGAGATGACTTATGGGAGGAAAGCTTTTCAAAAAGGGAACTCCTAAGAGCAAATTCTTCCCCATTTGTATATTTTATTTGGCCAATTCTTACTATATAATGACAAGCACATGCATTAAAATATGTATGTGAAATAATGCAAAAAGTTGTTTCTATAGTTGATTCAAACGACACATATGGTGTGCATGCTCACAAACCCAATTCGACGGTGAATTTGAAAGATTGTAAAGTACAAAAGACTGAGAAGTCAGGCATGGGTCAAGGGCCAAAATGCATATCCAAAAGTTTAGAAGGTGCCAGGAGGGGCTGATGAGACCCCAAAAGGCCTCACAGGTGTCTTGGGGTATCCACCCCAGACCAGACCCAGATATTGTCCCAGAGATGATTAGGTCCAAGGATACTGACTCATGCCAACCAAGCTCACGAGGGCTGATGTATAAACCCAAAGGCCAATTTATTTAATTTACAATGAGATTCATAACAGTCATAGAAGGTCTTGGCATGCAAGGTAGTCGATGGTGCGGTTTCTCCCCTCCTGACAACTGCAAATGTGGAAACTGTCCAAGGATGCCCTCTGTTGGGGGTAGGTGGTTCCTCCTGCTGACCAGCCTCCAGGGGCTCTGAGAAGCTGCCAGCAGGTCATGGAGAGCTCCTGCCTTCTCTGCTCACTTAACTAGCCTTCCCATCATACTTACTGGCCAACTAATCCCATCTTACCACCCGGGGTCCACTGTGTGATGGCTCTGTCCCCTTGGCTGTGAACTGGTGCTTTCCTAATCTGACTGCAGGACCTTTGAAGGTGGCCCCTCTTGGTCGGCTAGGTCTCATGAAGCCCCTCCCTAAGCTGTGCTAACTGTAAGTGATCACTAAGTCCTGGGGGAAGGAACCCCCATAGCACAGACTCCATTCTGTATTCACACAGGTCAAAGGTGAGAGCACTGGCTTCTGAGGCCTGGGGGAACCTTGCCCACTTCTCTCTGGAACTTGATCCAGGCTCTGATTCGTATAAAATCACTTTTTCCCACTTGCCCAGCATAAGCATCAGGTCAGTGTTTGACTATTGGAGGGAGCAGGATTAGATATTGGATGGGAAAGTAGCTTGATAACGACAAATAGATAAGCATCAAATCAACGTCAGACAACCTTAAAACCTGAGGCTTACCTGCCTCAGGACCTTTTGGCAATCTGCAATTCCTCCAGTCAACTCTCCCAGTCTCCTCTATCCTTCAACAAGAGATCAGTCTAAAAATCCCCAGCCCAGAACTCTCTCAACTCCGCTAGGAGCCCCACAACCTGGGTCCAGGGCTCTGCACCCTCCATCCAGCAGCCCTTCTCTGCTTCTTGCGTCTTTAAACTATTCTCTTTCATTTGGTTCCTTTCCATCAGCCTTCAATACGCTCAGATCTTTTTCATCCTCAAAAACAAAACACAAAGGCCTCATGTTCCCCTTGAGAGTCTTCTCTACCTCCCGCCCTCCACAAAGGAGTATCTTGACAGAACTGTCCGACTGAACCCACGTTTGCCCTTCTGACTCTCTTTTCCAGCCTCTGCCCCTGTCCCTCCCCCAGGACTGCTCAGGTCTCTCCATCCTGTGATACTCTCCAGGTCTTCCCCCACTTGGGGCCCCTCCCTGTCTCTTAACGTCTCCCTGCCCTGGTTTCCTCTCGCTCCCTTCTCTCTGTGGCTGCTCCAGCTCTGTCTCCATGGAGGCGTCCTCTTCCTCTGCCCATCCCTTATGCGTGTTCCTAGGGGCTCTGTCCTGGGCTCTCTCCCCACTTTGCAGATCTCAGGCACAACCATATCCTTTTCTGTGGGTTTGGTGTCCACCTGGAAGCTGAACTCCAGGTCTCTATGTCTACATGGCGACCTGCCGGACACCTCCCCTTGGAGTGTCCTCAAGCGTAATGTGTCCAAAATGAAACTCATCATCAACCTCCCCCAAAGAAAACAAAATTCCGAATGCAACCAAACCTTGCGACTCCTCTGGTGCTTCCTAAACTGCTACCATGAGTTACCATTTGCTCAAGCTGGAGACCTGGGAATCTCCCTGAAGATCCTTCTCCCCTACATGCCATCTGTTACGAAGGCCTGTCAGTTCTACCTGTTAAGACACGTCTCAGATTCAGTAAAAAGATCAGTGGTTACCAGGGATTAGGGAGGAGAGAGGAATGGTAGAGCACAGAGGATTTTTAAGGCAATAAAACCATTGTCTATGATATCATAACGGTGGATACCTGTCGTTATCTATCTGTCCAAACCCATACAGGGCACAACACAGGAGTGAACCCTGATGTAAACTATGGACTTTGGGTGACTCTGATGTGTCAGTGGAGGTTCATCAATAGGAGCAAACGTAACCCTCTGATGGGGGTGTTGGTAATGGGGGCGGCTGTGTGCAGGGGCGGGGGCACACGGGAACTCTGCACCTTCTGCTCAGTGTTGCTGTGAATCTAAAACTGCTCTAAAAAAGAAAGTATGTTTAAAAGAAATATATACACACATATATATTTAATCTCTCTCTCTATATATATATATGTATATATACTCAAAACATAGGTCCCAACCCCACCCCTCTCTCTATTCCCACTGCCAACATGCCGGTTCAGGGTCTCGTCATCTCTCACCTGGACCAGCCCCCTAACCGATGCAGTCTTGTCTCCTTCTGTACATTCTCCATTCTCCACACTGAAGCCAGAGTGATCTCTCCAGCACAGTCCTGTCCTTCTCCTACCCCAAACCCGTCTCTGGCCCTCTGAAGCCCTCAGCATCGAGTTCAAACTCCACAGCACGGCCAGCACAGGACCTGCCACTCCCGCCCCTCGCTCTACAGTCCAGCCGCAGGGAATTTCTGCCTCTTCCTTTGTGTCTGTGTCCCCTGTTCCGGGGCCTCTTCCCCCTTCTGTCCCCTCTCCTGGCTAACTTTGACCATCCTCAGGTCTCAGTATGAACACCTCTTCTTCCTGGACTTCTTCCTTGGCCCCTCTGGTCCTGTTAGGTGTCACTACGCTGTCCCTTCAGAACACCCCAGCACCAAATGCCCCGTTATTCACTTCTGTGTCCCATGAGACTGAGAACAGGGATGGCAGCTGTTGTGTTTATTTTTGTATCTCTAGCACCTGGCCCAGGGCTTCCAGGTAGGAAACCCTTAGTAAATGTTAGCTGAATGAATGAGTGAGGTTTGTTGACTTCTGTGCTAAGAGCTCTCAGCTTCCTGCTCTGCTTTACACATAGTAGTGGTCAGCTCTGGCCCCAAAAGGGTGAGCCCTGGTGAGCGGTGAGAACAGAGGGCTGGAGGTGCGTTCTGCCCCAGACTAACACGCGAGGAGGGCAATCTATAAGCACTTAAGTGGGAACAGTTTCAGGGTGGAGACAAAGTTCAGGCTTTCCCTTCCGTCCTGTGTAGAGTGACAAAGTATCCCCACCGATGTGCTGAGAACAGTTCACGGCTTTTGAAAATGTCCAGATATGTTTTAACCCAACTAAGCTGACCCACTTCCCCTGCCTATCTTTCTGTCCATCCCTGGTCACGGCAGGAATGTTCTCAGAGTGTATGTGTCTCCTAAGAACTTTCTGGCAAGTTCATGCTTTTGGTCTTTTCTTGACTTGAGATCAGAGGCAGCTTGGATTTGAAATTTCAGAGCTCTTGGAAGGCTCTAAGCTCTGGATATTTTCAAGTAACCCCAAAGGGCCCCCCACATTTGGGCAGGTTCCAGCTCAGGTCGTTCTCCTTCCCTCCCTGTCCTTGTCCCCAGGCCAACTTGGACTTGAGAGAGGACGGAATTCTGGGTGACTTGTTTGCTGGCAGGAGGGAGTTGCCGGCCCCCACCCACCTGACCCAGCCCTCCCCTCAGGCAAGGTCAGTATCCGAGGCCAGCTGCATTTCCCTCCCGGGAAAGCTAAAGACACAGTTAATAAAAATCTATCTTATTAACGGCCTGACCTACCAGCATTGATCACATTAGAAATGACGCCTACACACAGTCCCATTGTGCACAAAGGGCCAAGGCTCTGAGTAGCTCAGAAAGCCCTTTAAATCCGTCTCGGGGTAACTCCTTCTCCAAGGGCCCAAAACATCCCCCAAACTAATAACTCTCCACAAAGCACTGCCGGGAAAATTCCTCACGGATTTGAGATTTTCACTGTTAATCTCCTAACTCAATAAAGCAACACTCCTGCAGCAAATATAATACTTTTATTAAAGGGTCCCCTCCCCTGTTCTCTTTGATGTGGGTATAGTTCTGCAACCCCCCCAGACCCACCCCCACCACCTGGCTTGAGTGTCTGTGTGAGGTGTTGGCCCCCCTCCCCACCATTTTCTCCTGTTACTCCAAGAAAGCCCAGAACCCAGGATTTGCTTATTCTTGAATTCTGGAAACTTCTGAGACCTCTGATTAACCTGAGGAGATCCCACAGCCTGTCAGCTGAGGGAAATGCTTCCCATTCTTTTGTGGGGGTGACAGGCCCCAAACGGGCCTGGCCCCAAGCACCTCTACTGTTCCAGTGTGCCTGAAGAGCACCCAGCACACCTTCCTAGGCCAAGGTGGACTTGTTGGCCAACAGCCAAAGCCTCCCTCTGATCTCTCTAGAGGTTTACTGGTCATACCTCCAACAGGTAGCTGGAAACCAGATGGGGTCAGCTGGAGAGATTAAAGGAGCCTGGGGTAGAGAAAGGAGACGTGGTAAGGAGGCCCCAGCTCCTCTCCTCACTGTTTCCAGCACCCATGTTGTCCCTCAAGCTACTCCTCTCTCAGATCTGCCTGGAATGGGGTTCAACCATGTTAACTTCTTCCAGTCACCACTTTCCTCTCACTGTTGGTTTGAGGTCCACTCAGGTTATACTGAGGCCCTTCCAGGGCCTCCTCAGATGCTGTCCTCAGAAAGGCTGCCTTGTGGGAAAACCCACCAGCTTGCAGATGGTAACAGTCAGGCCCTTCATATTTCAGGAGGAGCCTCCTTCTAGAAACGTCATCATCTGTAGCTTATCAGCTTTGTTGCAGGGTCTGTAGTGGGAAAGGCTCTATGGATCCACACTCAGGGAGGCTAGAAAGTGGGGGTTTTATCTATGGGGACAGCCAATCAGGTCTCTGAGGGCCCTGAGGCCCTCAGAAAGGGCTCTGTGGGTGTACGTGAGAGGCCCTCTTGGAGGGTCTGGTTCTGGCAATTATTACCAGGGGTTCTGGATGCAGACCTTGCCCATGGTGGGGAGAAAGCACCCTTTCCCTATCGGGCCTCTGAGAAGGCCCTTCTCAACTTTCCTTCTTTCTATTTGAACCCTTGGACAGAAAAATGCACTTGTCCAGAGACACTCTCGCCCCTCAGAGGAATTAATCCGCAACAGCCCAGACTGGGCCCTGGTCATTTGAAATGTCCTCCCCTTTCTTGTCAGCCCTGGATAGATGTCCTAGGCTCTGCGGCTGTTCCCATTTATCTCCTCCCCCAGTGGAATTGCCTCTAGACTTATGTCCTCCCGTGGAAATAAAATACAGAGTCTCTGGAAGTTGGAGGAAGAGGAGAGAGGTGGCTAAGAAAAAGGGGAAAACATGACAAAGTGCAGAAGCCCTCAAGTTAGGGAGTGAGACAGGCCTGGGCTAGAATCTAGACTTGGCTACCGGCATGTTCTGACCCTTGCAAGCTATTTGCCCCCTGAACCTCAGTATTCTCATCTGTAAAATGGAGATAATAGTTCTCACCTTGTCAGGGTCATTGTGCAGCCTGAGTGAGATGAGCCTGGGAATTGTTTCGCACATAGTAGGGGCTCACTGAATGGGCTGATGAGAAGGCTCAGCGGCTTCCAGACGGGGCCTGAGCCCAGCCATGAGGCCAGGAATTCATTCCCTCCCTGAGGCCTGCACAGATTGGCTAGTTCACCCAATGGCCTTTCTTCCAGGACAGATTGGGAATGGGGGGTGGGGTGGGGAGGGGAGCTTAGGGATGTTGAAACCTGCCCCTCTTCACTCTGCAGAACAACTACCCAGGTGAGTGAGGTAGGTGGGAGAAGGCAGAACCCAGGCTGTGGTTGGGGGCAGCTGCCAGGCTGTGGGCGTCATGGTGGCCCCCTGGCAGAGCCAGTCCTGGGCACAGCTGGTCCATGCATTCTCAACTGGGGCAATATCAGCCCCAATGGGGTGAAAATTGGTTCTTGGGGGAGCAAAAAACTTTTAGATATTACAATGGTTTGTGGCACTTCAAAGCTCAGCCTTACCTGATGCAATCTTATTTCTCAGAAGTATTTCATTTCTCTCATTAGCAATAAATTCTAATTTAATAAAGTGAGCTTAAACTAAAATGTTCTCGGGGTAGGGGATGCTAACACAGAAGAGGCTGAGAAACACTGGTGTGATCTGTCTTGCAGAGTCTCAACTTCCTTCCCAGGGTCCTCCTCCGCCTCTCAGCCCCTCCTGTCAGATCCTCCCTCCTCCTCCTTGCGCTCTTGGCAGCATTTAGCACTGCTGACCAGTCCAGTTCAGTTCAAAGGTCACTCTGTCCCAGGCACTGGGGTCTCACCAGCACTACTTATCCTGATCCTCTCTCGGCTCCTGTGACTTCACCCCGCAGTTCCCTCCAGCCTTCTCTCTCCTCTTCCTTCTACTGCCGCTCCCCACGCCCACCTCCATGGCTCCGCGCAGCCTGTCCTGCCCCAAACTGCACCAAGGCCCTTTTCTTCAGTGGCCCCCTGAACCCTAGCCCAGCCGATTTTGTGCTTCCCTTTCTATTACTAATATAGCATTTAGTTTAAACCATTTGACATGAGAAAATATAGGCCTGGTATTATTCTCTCATGGTCTCATGGGTGTCTGTTCTACCTTCCCACTTGGATTTTAATTTCCTTGAGGATAAAGGCAAAGTCCTAAGTTTCTATGTGCTTCTTAGTGTCTAACCCAGTTCTGGATACCAAGGAAGGCAGATGGGAAGCTCGTTAGGGCCTAGGAAGGTCCCCGGCGGAACTCAGAATTCAAGGTGGCATTGGTCGGTGGTCTTCCCACCAGGAGGGCCAGCCCCAGCCTGGATCCTGAGCAGACTGCAGTGGGAGGACCCCTCTACTTCCCACCTGGGGCTCTGCTTACCTGGCTGACTCCTTCCACTCCATCTGGTCCCCATCATGCTGCAGAGTGTCCATCTCTGTGAAGAGGGTGGGGTTGGGGGCCTCATCTTCCTCCCCCAGGATGTCCTGGAGCTGCTCAGCAGCTGGAGACCCTGCAAAAGGAGGAGAGTATGGTCCGCTGAGTGCCCCGTGAGGGGCAGAGGGCTGCCAGTCCAACTGAAATGGAGCCAAGGGCAAGGAAAAAGTACTTTCTAATTCAGTAAAACTAAATCCAGCTTCTGGGTGAAGCTGAATTCAAGTCTCTGTGCATTGGATGTGGGTGAGATATTCTTTGAGAGAACAGAGATGAAATGATTTAGCCTGCCTCCAAACTCCAGGGTCTTGTAGCTGGCAATGAAGAAAGATGGAAAATGGCCAACGCCGGGGCAGCAGCAAGGATGGGGAGTAGAATAGAAAAGTGAAATGAGAAAAACTCTGACCCAATTTCAGCATAACAAATCCCAGAGGGATTCCTTTCCCATTGGTCCCCAAACCAATTTCCAACATTGGCCTTGCCAGGACAGGCAGCTGTGTGAAAGGATGTACTTGCAGCAGCGTGATACGCAGGCCCACCTTCTTCATAGGCACGATGACAGCCTGTTCCTGAGCTCCTAGTCTGCTTTCCAACTGCCCACTGGACGTTGCCTCATGGGTGTGTCTCAGGTATCTCAAAAGTTAGCATTCCAATACTGAACGTTACCCCTCCCAACATGCTTCTCCTGTTTTCTTCTTCCTTCTTTCCTTCCTTCTTTCTATCTTTCCTTCCTTCCTTTCTCTCTCTCTCTTTCTCTCAATTTGAATGGGTATCTGCTATGTTCCAGGTGCTACAAAACAAAGCTATGAAGAAGGCCCATATGTCCTTGCTCTCTTAAATATCTGTTCTAGTGGCAGAGACAAACAATAAACAAGTAAGCAAATCCACAAACAATTATTTCAGGTAGTGATAAGTGTTCTGAAAAATAAAATCACCAGGGAGCTAAATTAGATAACATGATCAAGAAAGGCCCCTCTGAGGAGGGCGTATATGAATTGTGACATAAAAGATGGCAAGGAGCCACTTGTACTACACGTATCTGGAAGAAGAGTGCTCCAGAGTTCCCAAGACCCCGAGCTGGGAGTGTGCTGCTCAGTGTATTGACAGCACGGTGAGCAAGAGAAAGAGGTTTGACATGACATCAAATCAAATGTCTTGGTTGAAGACAGAACTGTCCACCCAACTGCACAGGCTAGACACCCTGGCGTCACCTCATGTGCCCTCTTCCTCTCACCTCCACCCCCATACTGAAAGTTTCCAAGAATACATTCCCTCCTCACCGATCCCATCGTCCTGCCCTGGTTCAGTGTCTCACTGACTGTCTCCTGGGCTTCACCAAGTCTTCCCTTCCTCCAAATCTCCTCCGTCCCTCAGTTTGTCATCCACTTTGGCCTTCACTTATTTCCTCATGGACTCCCAACGGTCAACAATTTCAACAGCAGCCAGTGCCCAAACAAGAGTTCACTGGCCCAGTCTTTATCTCGGCAGGTGTGTCCTGGGGGTACAGGGAGAGGCAGTGGGGTACAGTGGAACAGTGGAGGCAATGTGTTTTCAATCTAGCTAGCTATTGATATGAATCTCAAAGTTGCCACTTACTCATGAGTGAAGCCTGAGTGAACAGGGCTATTGGGAGGAATAAACCTGGTAAGGAGAACAAGACACGTGACACGTGACTCGGGGCCTGGAATGTTAACAGGTGCTAATCCCTTCACCGCAAACTCCAGAACCCAGGATCACGAGCCCTGCTACAGAAAACCACCCAGCTGTGCCAATGGAGGGTTTCTACTCTAGTAGGTTTCAGAAGTGTGGCCACCTTCCACTCACCCTTGTCAGCACCCTTTCCCATGTCTCTCAATGCCATTCCTAACCTTTGCTCCTCTCTTCAAGCCTCTTGAACCATCTCCTACCCTACTTCGCCAAGAAAATACAGGCCTCCAGGCATGAAATCCATCAATTTCCTCCCTCCTAATCCCTCTATTCTTTATTACTGTTGCATTCCATCTTTGAACAAAGGAATCCTACCTCCAGCTTAATCTCTAGCCCCATCCATTCCCTTCTGCTGGATCCTTATTTCATCAACTAGCCTTTCTTTACCCAGGTCTTCAACTTCTCTTTCTCCACCCTCTTTCGCCAGCCTATGAACAACAGCTCTTCCTAGCCTAAAATGCTCTCCCCTGAACCTGCCTGCCTTCCAAACTCCCCGCTTTCCTTTCTTTTCCTTTCCCCTCAACTTCTTGAAGGAGTGGTCTACACTTGCTGTCCCCACTTCCTCCTGACCCAGGTACTTCCCAACCTGCTGCAACTGGTTCAGTCCCACCAAACTAAGGACATTGAGTAAGGCAGAGATTGCAAACTAGCAGCTTGAAGATGTGTTTGATTCAGCCCTCATAGAATATAAATGTTTTTGAAATTGTTGCTAACATAAAGAATTGTGAAATCTTATATAAAAATCCAAATTTCTTATTTTTCTCGAACATTTAGACGCTTTGATGACTGTGCCAACATTCCTGCTTGGCAACAATCCATCAGAGCTGAGTGATGGCTGCCTGCTTTACTTGGGCATATGCATTTTAGTTTACCACAGTCCCCACTATTCCCTACTTTGCCCTGCTAATCTCATATACATTATGCACTTGAGCTTACAACCCCACCCTTAGATGTTTCTTGCTATTTTATACTCAAAGCACTAAGTTAATTAAATCAATCAAACTAACAGTATTGTGAAGCTATGGTCTGGCTTATCTCTTCGGGTCATCAGTGGTGCTGACTGCTCCCTGAATTGAAATGCTACTCTTGGGCAGTCAGTTGGCTCAGTTGGTTAGAGCATGAGCTCTCAACAGTGAGGTTGCCGGTTCAATTCCCACATGGGATAGTGGGCTGTGGGCTCTGCAACTAAAGGTCGAAAACAGCAACTGGACTTGGAACTGAGCTGCGCCTCCACAACTAGATTGAAGGACAACGACTTGGAGCTGATGGGCCCTGGAGAAACACACTGTTCCCAATATTCCCCAATAAAATTTATGAAGAAAAAAAAAAGAAACACTACTCTTGTTTCTCATAACACAGCACTTTCTGGGCATTTTTTCTTATCTCTTTGAGGACTCCTTCTCAATATCCTTCTCTGGCCCCTCTTGCCATCTCACTTAAATCTTGATCTTCCCCACGTTACCTATGATTTCAGGTCCTGCTTGTATCAAGCATTTCCAGCTGCCCACAGAACTGCTCCATCTGGGAGTTCTGCAGCCTTCTCAAGTCAACCTCAACATATTCAAAACAGCTCTGCATCGTTTCTTCCAGCCCCCCAACCCTGCCCTCCTCTGTTTTGATTAATAGCACCCCTGGCTACCCAGCCATCCAGAGAAGAAATGTTGGACTCACTCAAGAAGCCTCCTCCTCTTTCACCATCCATGTCCAATCAGACACTGACTTCTTTCCTTTGCTTCCTAAATGTTTGTTTAGCTCTCTCCTTTTTCCCCACCCATTGCCACCATCTTGGTTCCGTTTCTTATTATCTCCTGTTCCTATCACTGCAGTTGCCCCCTACTGCTCCCACTGCTTCTGGTTGTCCCATCCATCCTTACTCCCTAGGTTTCAGCAGAGTTTGCTTTTATAACATTTCAAACATGTTCACGTGGCAGACTCCTGGGAGTCAGTGCTCTTTGGGCAGCACCATAAATATTGTGTATATGAGTTAAAAATAAATTTACTAGCAGAAAACACTATTAATTTATCTGTATATAGCTCAGTGGGCCTCATTTATGTAAATGGATTTTATACCTGAATTTTTGTATTACTTTAAACTTCCATCTCTTTCGTTGGCTTATTAACTGCTGACACTTGCTAGCAGATGTCAGAGGTGTAAGAAAATTGTATAGAAGAAAAGCTAATAATTGAACAAATAATCTCACTTTTTCTTTAAATCAGGAGAAGACTGTTTGATTTTGAGAGGACACACCAACTTTCTGTGTGATCACAGTTCAAGAACTACGTTTCTAAAAATGTAGATTTGATCATGTTACTCTCTAGGTGAAAAACCTTCCATGGTTCTCGATTACCTAAACCCCAAGGTCTATGACATGGCTCAAAACTTCCCTTCTGATCTGGCCGTAACTTGCCTTTCTAGATCGTGTCATGTCCCTCAAATAGATGCCCTGGACTCCAGCCACCCTTGACCCCAACATTCCTTGACCCCAGACTCCTGGACCCCAGACACCTGGATCCCAGATAACCTGGACCCCATATGCCCTGCACCCCAGCCACATCAGACCACACTAGTTCTCTGAAGAAGAGGGCACATCACTCCGACTTTGTGCCTACCATTCCCTAAGCTGGGAATCCCCTCCCCTCCTCAAGGCCAGATAAGAAGGCAAATAAATGGAATAGTCATGGGGAAGTAAGACAGGGCAGAGAGCAGGAACCAGCTTTGTCTGGGGCATTACCTGCTCCTTGGAATATCTGAGAGCTGGTGTCTCCAGCTGTCGGCACTGCTTCTGGCCCCAGCCTGTTTCTGCTGCTGCCACCCTGGCCACTGCCCCCACACGTCCTCTTCCTAGGCCTGGCCACTGCCCCCACACGTCCTCTTCTAGCCGGGCACAACAAACTCACTTTTGTTTCCAGTTAAGACCCAGGAGAGGCGTGGGTTAAGGAGAAGAGAGAGAGGGGGGCAGAGGAGAAAGGAGAGAGAGAGAGAGAGAGAGAGAGAGAGAGAGAGAGAGAGAGAGAGAGACTCAGGTACACTGGAGAGAGAAGGCTCAGCAAAACCTCCAGCAGGCATCCGAGTCTCCACAGCAGCAGGGGCCTGTGAGGGGACTGGCAGAACTACCCCATCCCCTTTCCCCAATTAGTCCAAGGTGCCTGGGGGCTGGCCCCAGGCACCTCTCCTCAGGCCCCTTTATAAAGACAGAGGCAGGATTTGCCTTGAGACTCCCCAGGGACTTCTTAAGAGCTCTGGCCCACAGGTGAGCTGGCTGGAGTGGCCTGGCCAGGTAGGTCTCTCAGCCACACAGCCCCGAGTGTGGGTGGGGTTGTTGGGGGAGGGTTGCTGTGGGGTCTCACATTTCACAGCAACCACACTTGGCCAATCATGTTCCATGGGGCTGGTTTCTTTCCTTCCCCAACTTTAAACCCCAACTCCTGATTCTCTTCCCTCTTCATCTACTTCTAAGACAAAGTCCCAATGGGTGTCTCCTGAGAGCCAGTGAACAGTGGGAACTGGTCACTTCAGGGTGTGTGATGAACCCCACCGGGGAATTATTTGCTCTGCCGAGAAACTCCTAATCTACTGGGTTCAGTTCAACAAGTGCTTACTGAGTACTCAGAATGCGCCAAGGTTGATTAGAGGTCACTGAGCGGCTGCTGCTCCAAGGAGCTCTGAACCCTGAATTCACTCAAGCTTAGAGCTGGAAGGGAGCTTAGTGAGCACCCAGCCCAAACCCTTCATTTCACGGATGAGAAACCTGAGACCCACATTACAGCACAGAACGCTCCCTCAGGTCCCAGGTTAGGGGAGCCTGGAGGAGAGCGAAGCCGCTGACATCCCCCCCCCCCCCCGCCCACACTGCCCTGCTGGGGGGCTCCACTTACCACATTTTCATACCTGAGGCTCAGGGATCAAATGTGATTACTGGAAAGCTGAGAAAACAGCAGCAGAAGGTCAGCAGTGTGTGTTTACGTGTGGAATCCAAGCAAACGCCACCCTCAAGGATTTCCTGCCTTGGTGGGCTTCTCAGCAGCCAGGACAATGAGGGGGATGGGACCCTCCGAGAGTCCCAAGCTGTACAGCTCACACTGCACTATGGCCAAAGTCAACCTAGCTCCTCCTGAGCGTCTACACGCCACACCGAGTCAGGGGCTGGGGGTGACCTCGACACCCCGAGAAACACCCAAAGAGAGATCACCAAGGATGCTAGGCGGTTCTATTCATGTGCTGCTTTCAAGAGCCGAGACCTGGGTTCAACTCCTGACCTGCTAATTACGAGCAGTAGGATCTTGGCAAGGCATTAAGCCCTCTGAGCCTTAGTTTCCCCATCTATAAAGTGGGAATTTTTACACCTACCTCACTGGATTATGGTGGTCATTGTGGTAATATATATGATGTGCTTCACACCCAATAAAATGATATCACGCTTTTCATTGTTGCCAACAGACGACACTTCCCTCCCTTATTACCAGTCACCAGCCTGGCCCTTCTAAACATTCCAAGAGTTCCATCCTTTTTAGCTTCCATCTATGTGCTGCTCCCCTCCCCCCACCCTGAGGCCCCTCTCCTCTCTCTGCTCCTCCCTCCTGCCCAGGGAAGGTTCAGCACACCACAAGCTAAGCTACTGGATCAAGTGGTTCTAACGCACAGTGGGTCCCACATACCACGTTTCCCCAGAAATAAGACCAGGTCTCATATTAAGGTTTGCTCCAAAAGACGCATTAGGGCCTATGTTCAGGGGATGTCATCCTGAAAACTCATGCTAGGGCTTATTTTCCAGTTAGGTCTTATTTTGGGGGAAACATGGTACATGCAGCATGTCAGAAGTTAATCCACGTAAATAATAGCCCCTCTGGTCGTAGAGTGATGCCCAACTGTAGGAATGGACTCAACCAGCAGTTAGTTGCTGGGGAAACACAGCTTCGGCAGGAACAAGCTTCAGGAAGCACTAAAACAAGCAACCAGAATCGGGTTTTTACCGGGAGGGGACTGTCCAGTCATTGGATGAGCAAAGTACAAAACGACCTACCAGACTATGAACCAGCAAGCCTTCAATTCTTAATAAAGACCCAGGACGCACTTAGGACCATCAGGAAGTCAGCATGAGGACTTGGTCCTGGGAGCTCGGCTCTGAGCCAGTCCCTGCAGACACTTCCTTTCTCTTAGGCTGCACACGAACTGCTGGATGGCCAACTTGGAGAGTCAGGGTCTGTCTTGCTCACATTACGCTGCTGGCCCCTGACACAGGGGCTCACACAGCATGGGCACTCAATAAATATTGTCTGGGTGAATGAATTTTACTGATTAACACTCACGAGTGTATCAGCTGGGATTAGGCTCAGCAAGAGAAGAGCCAAGAACAAGGAAATGGAGCTGGGGGTGGAGCTGGGTGGGGACTTTGGGTAGCCCAAGGCCACTGAGTATTGGGGAGTGGAAGACGAACCCAAGGGTCCCAAAGTCATGCTTGCAATTGTGTGAAGTTAGTCTTGAGACAGTAAAGTGCTTTTTATAGGAAGCTGTCCATAAACTCCAAATGTGCTTGTTGATTGAGGAGGAGAAAATCTGCCCGCTTGTAGTGTTGATGGGAACCCCTCCTGTCACAGGGAGCTTTGGGGAGTCAGCTCAGCCCGAACCCCCTCCAAAATGCATGACCCTCTGGCAGCCGAGTTTGTAGAATGCATGACCTGTGCCCCTTGGCCACAGTTAATTGGACCAGGAATGTTAACTGGACACCTCATGAAATCTGGAAATTTTGAATTAGGTTTCTGAGATAGCTGGGTCTTTCCTGATGGTTTCTGGGAGAACATGTAAACAGGAAGCTGAGGGCACAGACAGGCAGAAAAGCCTGCAGAGATAGAGGGGAATGAAGCAGATCTATAGGAGAAGTCTGGGGAGGCAGCTATGCAGTTCCAGAGGTGACTGAGAGGGGGCTGTGTCCCCCACTGCGCCTGGCAGGTTGTTCTGTGAGCTGTGAGAAGCTCCTTTGCTGTTATAATATAATCGCTTTCTCTCTCTCTCTCTCTCTCTCTCACACACACACACACACACACACACACACACACACACACACACACACACTCCATCCTTGCCCAAACCAGCTCAAGTAGGTTTCTGATACTTGTGATAAAATTACCTTCTTTATCATGAGTCCCCTTATATGAAACTCTAGGGTATGGAGATTTTCTTCTGCCTACCTTCTTCAAAACTGGACTTAGAATGTACAGTCACTGTAGTAAAAAATATAGTTAGAATAAAGGAATGAGGAATCTATAAAAGAGAGGGTAGAGCAGGCTGAAAGAGGAGAAAAGAGGAGAGGAGAGGAGAGGAGAGGAGAGGAGAGGAGAGGAGAGGAGAGGAGAGGAGAGGAGAGGAGAGGAGAGGAGTCACTTTAACAAAGCTGCTAAAATTATTAACATTATTAAGGTTGAAGCATGAGGAAAGACTGTGTTCTTGTTCTAATTTGCCCGAGAAGTTCTTGAACTTCTTGAACTTTTCTGTCCTGTGTCAATGCCGGGACATATGTCTGGACATACACCAGATCTCCAGATAACCCTCTGATTACTCCCTGAAGGACTCATATATCCAGGTCACCTAACATCCATTATTCAGGCCACTGGACATGACCAGACCTCCTGATGTCCATCTTCCTAGCTGCCTGACATCTGACTGATAAACATCCTGAACCAATCCTAGGGCTAAGAATATAGGACTAGTTATTCTCAAGAATGTACATTTTTACTATCAGAACTTTTAACTTGGCCTTTCTTCTTTGGAACACTTCTGGGTTTTTGACGAGCTGTGTTTCCAGTATGCAAACTCTAAGACCCTTGAATAAATCTTTATCATTTATTTCTAGCCAAAACTTCCAGACTCTTTATGAGTTCATTCAATAAAATAAATGTCTTCTGTCTCAACCTTTGCTCCTTCCGCATCAGAAACGGGGAAAGAAAGACCACATGATATATATCCTTGGTCCTAAGTCCTTGGAACCATATGAGGCTCAAATGTCTGCCTAGAAAACTGCCTTTGTCTATTTTACTGCTCAGCTTGGGGGTGGTTTTGATCTTTTAGTGACTCCAGAGTTGTTGAATACCTGGCAAATAGAAAATGGCCTTAATAACTTTTCACACTCCTCCTACCAGAAGGATCTCATAAGCCCTTGGTACCAATCAGCCAAACCAAATCAATAACCAATTGCAGAGGAAAAAGATTTGGGCTCCTTGCTCTTAAACTAGGTTAATATATATATATATACATACATACATACATACATTGAACTAACGTATGTTAAGTGTCTGCCATGCACTGTGCAGCATGTGAAGTATTTCATATCTGTTTATATAACATTTAGCAACTCACAACGGCTTAGTGTGACCAACAATCCCAGTTTGTTTGGGACTAACCTGGTTTTAGCACTGAAAGTCCCATATCCCTTGTCTTGGGAAACCTCTCAGTCTCAGGCAAACTGAAACAATTGGTCACCCTACAACCATCTTTCCCTCTACAGATAAAGATACCAAGACTCCAGGGTCTACACACCCAGGTTGGGCTTGGTCAATCTCGTTTTTCTTGTATCTTGGCTCCAGTTCTTATTAGCCAAGAAAAGTGGAAGTGCAACCATATTTCCAAACCTGCTTCTATCCACTAATGGCCTCTCGAGAGGTTTTCAGAGCCAGAAAATGCATCCTTACCAGGGTTAGAAGCATGATTCTTACCAATTCTTACCATAGCTTGATGATTGTATTCTTCATATATGTTCTGCTTGAGTTGAAATTGATTGGCTGCTAAGTACTGACTTGCTAAAATTATATTCACAATGGGGACAGGGGTGGTAAGGAAAGAGAGAAAATAAATAAACCAACTTCTGTGGCATATTATTCCCTGCCTACCTATTCCTTTCATCATAAGACAATTTGGCTGCCTGCAAGGATGTAATTCTCAGCCTGTGTTGAATACAGTGACTGACTAATGACCTCCTACAAAGGACAGCAGTGTGGTAGGAGGGCCATGCGCAGGCTTTGGAGTCAACAGACCTGGTTTCAAATCCAGCTTCACTGATCACAGCTGTATCGCACTGTATCTCTTTGAACCTTGATTTCCCAGTCTGAAGATGGGTAGTAAGAGCTCCCTTTTATTAATACTATACATTTAATTAACAAAATTATAATGAAGTACCATTTCACAGGTACAAAGCTCCTTCACATACATTGTCTTTCTGGATCCTGGCTATTATTCTGTTGAGGCAGGAACTGATTGAAGGGGTCTCCTGTCAATCCTTCATCTGCACAGCCTGCCTTACGCTTAGGCCCTGCTGCGTCCAGCCACCCCTGCCCCACCCAGGCCCCCGACAGTATGCACAATCCCCCTCCTGCCTGGGCTGTCTGGATGGCTTCACAGAATACGCAGGACACTCGGAGAGGGAAAACATATGTGGTCAGGTGCCGTACAGCAAAGAAAAGCGGGAGATTCAGGCAATTATATAGATGATGCAGTTAAAAGGATTCTGGTACCGTTTTGTGTTCCCTTCTGCTGGTCATCATCACTGACCCTGTGATGTGATGGAGGGGCCTTTATATCTGCATCCCACTTACAATGCCCCATTTGGCTGGCAAGAAGCGAATGACCGAGCGGCCATTCTACCACCACTACCATCCCATGGAGAATGGCAGGAACAGGCTCAGCACCCCAGAAAATACAGAAAAAAATCTCTGTGGCTGTTGACTTTATCGCAGGTTTTGTGGCTCCTTTAAATCAACTAGTACACATTTTTATGGCATAAAACCTGAGTTAATTAAGATGTTTCTGAAACTGGGATTTTATGGCCACCTGGTGCTCTACAGATGTACACATGCATTTTCACAGGTCCACAAGAAGTTGGACTCTACTTCACTCCAGCTTGAAGGGGTCCCTACTTCACTCCAGCTTGAAAGACACGGCCTGAAATTTCATGTCCTTGTAGGCTCTCCCATTCTCTCCTCCTTGTTCCATATCCACACCAGGGACAAGCCAGTAAAGCATGCACATGGTATGGGAAAGCAGGCTGTGAGAGAGGAATGAATCAAATGTACAAATGTGCCAAAGGATTCTACATTCTCTCCCCTTCGGTTTCCAGTAAAACCCAGTGTCCCCTTAACTGAAGCAGAAACCACAAAAACAAAGTAAATTCCACTATTCATAACCACTTTTGTGATGAACCCTATCACGTCAATAAACACCAGTTATTAGGCCGCTTCCAAGCCCTTTGAGCAGAGAGCACCAACTCTAACCCACTTTCCTTTTCCCTGGCTCAGGAGGGACCCAGCAGACTCAACTTTCATAAGGTGACTTATCCCTGAATGTGGGGCAGTGGTGGGGTGGCAGGAAAAGGCCCCCAAAAGTGAGCGTGAGGCATCCAGATCCAACATGGGGAGCAGGAGTTCTTCCCACCAGCCTTGCTCTCCACTGGGTCTCTGATGTTCCCACCCCCAGCATGCGTGTGTGCACACTCATGTGTGCGTGTTTGTGTGCACGTGTGCACAGGCGTATTTTAATCAGCACCATCTCTTACCCTAGACACCTCCACAGCACTCTCCGTTAGCCCATCTCCCACAGAGACACATTTACTCTGGAAAAGCCACAGCCCCTGGCAGACCTGGTACCAACAGTGGTTCAGGGAAGCTGCAGGGCTGGGGTGGCTCTGATGGCCCTTGGGCGCATGTATGTCAGGTCTCCTTCCACAGGGACGCTAAGACTGTTCCTTTACTGCCTCTGACATCCCTTTGAAGGTTTAGGTGGTAAAGTAACTAATTTTGCCTTGCACAAAACAGTGGGAATATATAATAGAAACCAATTAAACAACATTTATTAGGCAGATTTGGGGTATGCTGAGGGTGAAATCATGTCCCTAGAAACTGTAAAATCTCAAAAGAATAAAATGTCACCGTTGTGATCTAAGGATTTCAGTCTTTCCACTCCTCTGAAGAGTGATACCTTTCTTTCCACAGGAAAGAATAAAAGACTGATTTTTAGTCAGCTCAGAATTGCTTCCTCTACAGCAGGAGAGGAAGGCCTTGGGGGGTTGTTGACCTGGGAGAAAGTTTCCCAAGGGTCTGCAAGCCCTGATGCAGAGTCCTTGACGGTTCTGTACCATTCCTTCAAGCTCCAGTGAGGAGAGAGGGTGGAGGGAACGTAAGAAGAAACTCCATTTACTGATCACAATGCCTCATGCCCACCAGTCATGTTTGTCATTGATTCTTAGGGCAACGGCATGTGGTCCCTAGGAATTTAGAAATGAGGGAAATCGTCTTGAGAATTACACCATAAATCAACACAGAATGAGTCAGAGCAAAGGACTCAAAGTCACAAGAGACAGAAGAAGCTCAGCCTGACTACAGGTGTCCCTGAGGAGCAAGGCTTGGGTCTGCAATGGCAGCAGCAGAGCAGAGGGGGCCTGAGGGGCTTCAGCCTCGTTCTCCAGAGAATCCCCTTGTCCTGCTGTGCCCTGTCTGGCCCACAAGTCGATGGCTCCCCAACGCACCCCTCAAGAACTCACGGGTCCTGCTGACATGATCCACGCTGCCATCCTGGCTGCTTCCCCTGCTCCCCATGCCTGTCAGTTCCCGCTGGGGCTTGTCCGGCCACCGGCCCCAGCAGACCTTTTGCTGGCCTGAAAGATGTCCCTGCTGGTCTCTTTTCCTTTGAGCATAATTGGGGACTGAAAGCCCAATATGGATGGAACGGCAGCCTGTGAGCACAACACAAATGAGGGGGGGAAGCAAAAGTTGCTAAAAATTGGCGTTTCTCTTTACTATCTTCTAGCTACAAAGCGCGAAGGCCACCAAAGCAAAGTGGAAGTCATGGGAAGTCACGGAAGTCATAAGACCACTGCCCCATGTGACAAAATTTTAGGTTTGACAAAATTCCATTTCTGAACAACTCAACAGTTGCTGGAAAAGATACCCTAGGTGCTATAATTAGAACTGTTAGAATGAGCAGAACTCCCGTCTCCCCATTTTTGCTTGTGTAGAGCGGCGATGACCATATACAGTTCACGAAGCGCTCCAGGAGAGAAGCCCTCACAGATTTAGTCTAAAATGCCAAGTCCCCTCTTTGGTTGTTACGGGAACCAAAACTTCCCGTAACACTTCCATCGAGGACCATTTTTACTAACAACTAAGGGCTACATGAACTACTTATCAAAAAAGCGAGTTACAAAGGATTTCTCAAAGCTGGTTTGGTAAACTAGAATTTTCAAGAACTAGAGTTACTAAGAACCTTAAATTCAGAATTCCACTAAGAAGCCTGACTGCTACGTAAAGCCCCCCACTAGGTTTGTGCACAGACCTAATGGGGGCTTTACAGAGAATTCTCTCAGCTCTCAGGAAGGACATGCTGCTACCAGCTTCTCATCAGTGTTGTCTTGAGTTGGTAAAAAATTTTTTTTAAATAATAGATTTTGTAGTACAGTTTTAGACTTACAGAACAATTGAGCAGATAGTACATAGACTTCCACGTACCTATCCCAACATACTCTCATCTCCACAAAGTTTCCCCTATATGTTTTATTGAGGTATAATTGACATATAACATTGTATTCATTTCAGGTGTACAACGTAATGATTGATATATGTATATATTGCAAAATGATCACCACGATAAGTTCAGTTAACATCCATCACTTCACAGTTACAATTTTTTTCTTGTGATGAAAACTTTTAAAATCTACTGTCTTAGCAACTTTCAAATATACAACACAGACAGTTACCTATAGTCACCGTGCCGTGCACTGCATCACTAGGACCTATTTATCTTACAACTGGAAGCTTGTACCTTGGCCTTTACCCATTTTGCCCACTCCCCACCACCCACCGCTGGCAACCATTCATTTGTTCTGTTTCTATGAGTTTGGTTTTTTTAGATTCCAAATATAAGTGACATCATATGGTATTTGTCTTTGACTTATTTTACTGAGCATAATGGCCTCAGGATCCATCTATGTTGTTGCAAATAACAGGATTTTCTTCTTTCTCATTATATATATATATACATATATACATATATACATATATATGTATATATGTATATATATATACACACACACATTTTTTCCCTCACATTTTCTTTATCCATTCATCCATCATTGAACAATTAGGTTGTTTCCATATCTTGGCTATTGTAAATAATGCTGCAATAAACATAGCTGTACAGATATTTCTTCGAGATAGTAATTTTGTTTGCTTCAGATATATGCCCAGAAGTGGGATTCCTGGATCACATGGTAGTTCTATTTTTAATTTTTTGAGGAAACTCCATATTGTTTTCCATAGTGGCTGCACCAATTTACATTTTAACCAACAGTGTACAAGGGTTCCCTTTTCTCCACATCCCTGCCAACATTTGTTATCTCTTATCTTTTTGATAATAAATATTCTAATAGATGTGAAGTGGTATTTCATTGTGGTTTAGATTTGCATTTTCCTGATGATTATTGATGCTGAGTACCTTTTCATGTACCTGTTAGCGATTGGATGTCTTCTTTGAAAAAATGTCTATTTAGTTCCTCTGTTCATTTTTAATTGGATTTTTTGTGCTATTAATAAGTGGTATGAGTTTTTATATACTTTGGATATTAACCCCTTATCAGATACATGATTTGCAAATATTTTCTCTCATTCCATAGGTTGCCTTTTCATTTTGTTGATGGTTTCCTTTGCTGTACAGAAGATTTTAAGCTTGATGTAGTCCCATTTATTTTTGTTTTTGTTGCCTTTGCTTTGGGTGTCAAATCCAAAAAAAAAAAATCATTGCCAAAACCAATGTCAAGGAGCTTACCACCTATGTTTTCTTCTAGGAGATTTATGGTTTCAGATATTACGTTCGAGTCTTTTATCCATTTTGAGTTGATTTTTGTGTTTAGTGTAAGATAGTGGTCCAGTTTTATTCCTTTGCATGTGGTTGTCCTGTTTTCCTATCACCATTTATTGAAAAGACTATCCTTTCCCCATTGTATATTCTTGGCTCCTTTGTTATAAATTAATTGAACGTATGTGCATGGCTTTATTTCTGGACTCTCTATTCTGTTCCATTGATCTATAGGTTTGTTTTTATACAAACACCATATTATCTTGATGACTATAACTTAGTGATATAGTTTGAAATCAGAATGCATGATGCCTCCAGCTTTGTTCTTTCTCAAGATTGCTTTGGCTATTCAGGGTCTTTTGTGGTTCCATTCAAATTTTAGGATTATTTGTTCTATTTCTGTGAAAAAAAATGCTGTTGGGATTTTGATGAGGATCGCATTGAATCTGTAGATTGCTTTGGTTAGTATGGACACTTTAACAATATTTATTCTTCCAAACCATGAGCATGGGATATCTTTCCATTTATTTGTGTGTCTTGAGTTTCTTTCATCAATATCCTTTTCAGTGTACAGGCCTTTCACCTCCTTGGTTAAATTTATTTATTACTAAGTCTTTTCTTCTTTTTGTTGCAATTATAAATGGATTGTTTTCTTTCTGATAGTTCATTATTCGTGTATAGAAATGCAACTCACTTATATATTGATTTCATATCCCGCAACTTTACTGAATTTATTTATGAATTCTAAGTTTTTTTGTGTGGATTCTTTATAGTTTTCTATATATAAAATCATGTCATCTACAAATAGAAAGTTTGACTTCTTTCTTCCAATTTGGATGTCTTTAATTTTGTTTTCTTGACCTGTTGTTCTGGCTAGGACTTATAATACTATGTTAATAAAAGTGGCAAGAGTGGGCAGCCTTATCATGTTCCTGATCTTAAGCGCTTTCAGCTTTCAGCTTTTCAGCTTTTCAGCTTAAGCGCTTTCAGCTTTTCAAGATGTACATTAACTTGGTATTTTTTTCCCTGAAGGGGAGGACTGCCTCTTGGCTCAGACTCCTGAAATGCAGATGCTAGACACATGGGCATTGATCGACTGCAGATATCACACAGAAACCACATCAAGCTGCACTTTGGAGAGTCAGCTGCCCTGTGTGCTCCCTGGCTTGTCCTTCACTTGCTCTATACCTATGGACATCCCCCTCTTTGGGACTCAGTGTCCTCATCTGTAATATGGGAATAAAAAGTCCTTTCTCTACCTGCTGAGCAAGGTTTTTAAGAAGATAGAATGGAATGGTATATGGGAATATGATTATGAAAACTATAAGGGACTATATACATGAAAAGTATGCTTATTAAAGAAATCAGGGGAGATGGCTCTCAGAGAAATATTTTACTGGGCTGCAACAGTAGTGTTTCCCTCCAAGTGGGGCTCGGGCAGTGATGGGGCAAGAGCCCATCTTGTTGCCTATTCATAAGCCCTGAGGCTGCTTCTCTGGTGAGTGTAAGATCCTTAGGTCCTCTGAGTCAGCAATTCTGGAGCAACAGAAATACCTCCATTCAACACCTTCTTGCAATGGTTTTAACAGAGCTGCCACTTTTAGAATCTATAAAATGATGATATTTGGCATTTAGTACGGTTTGTAGATCTTGTAAAATTAGATGAGTTTAATTTTGTGCCCTAATCTATAGGAGCAAAGTGCCAATTTCCTGTCTTCAGACTGACCATGTGGTCCCTTTAAGACACTGTGAAGGCTGGTCCCACTCATCTAGAGGAGACACTGGGGATGGATCAGGGAAAAGGATCAGCTCTTTAGATTTTCCAGCTAGAAGGGCTGTCATAAGGATTTTCAAGGAATTCTCAGACCATCCTAGGATTTGGATCAAGTTCTCAAGGAGATCTTACCTTCCTGATCCTGACATCTCCTCCTATAGTTAGCAGGGTCCAGCTTCCCTACTCCAGCCTTCTCCTTTTCCACCTTCATAACTGTAAAGTAAAAGATGGACACAACCTCAAAATGTATACAATACAAAAGGGGAGGATTTCAAGGAGAAATGGCCAAATCCACACTTATAGTGGGAGACCTGAATGCACATGAAAAAATTAAGGCAAAAGAATGTATAAACAAATTGAAGAAGCTCAACTATCTGTCTCCAACAAATAGAGAACACACCATGTTTAAATTTCAAAGAATTTGTATTCATATTTCTATAGTAAATATATATGTACATATACATATATGTTTGGAAACTAAGAATAATTTCTTTTTTTTTCCCTTCGTCCGCCACCCCCACCCCACATTCTTGGGCCACCGCCTCTCAGTCTAGCTATGCAGGACACAGCTCCCCGTCCCATGGCAGTACCATGAGCCCTGGTATTTAAATGGAAATCCATGGGGTAGGGCTTCTAGGAAAGCTTTTATTTTCTTAATAAAAAATGGCAGGAATGCATGTTTTATCCTTTACCCTCCCTCTTTTCCTGCATAGACCTTGGACATGAGACTTCTAGATGAAGCAGCCATGTTGCAGCAGTGATGTGACAGGTATGAAGACCACAAGCTCAGGCCAAGGACAAAGCAGAAGGCTAGAACAAATCTGGGTTCTTGATAATATCACCAGGCACCAGACTTCTTGTACCTGGGCTCCTGTTATGTGGAGAAAACAACAACAACAAAACCCCTCTACCTTATATATTAAAACTGTTAGCCAAGTTTCATATTACTTTTAGCTGAAGGCTTTCCTAACTGATACTACATAAGGGAACACTGTTGGGAGTTCAAATCAATGAATCAGGTCTCTATGTATCAATGTGTATAAACCTCAAAAACATGATGAGTAAAACATCAAGTTGTAAAAAGATACAAACAAAATGACATTATTTATATAAAACTTTAAAACACACAATATTGTTTATTGCTACATTTATAAGTAATAAAAGCATAAAATTGTGCAGGAGATTGAGACAATAACTTCAGGTTACCTCTGGGGGAGCGGTATAGTTTAATGTTTTAGCTATATCTGTGATGTTTTGAATAGATATAGATGTGAAGCAAATATGATAAAATGTTAACATCTGTTAATTCTGGACAGTGATATACGAATGTCTATCATTCGTCAAGTTTGACATATTTTATAATTTTTTTTTTATTTTAAGAAATGAGAACTCCCCGCTGTGACATAATACTCTCAGATAAAATAGGCCAACTGAGTACTCTACACAAAGAATGATTGGAGGGAAAGTATCCTCACACTTTGATATGTTGCTATGAAATTTTAGAATGCTAAATGTGAAGAAAAGAAAAATCCTAAAACCTTCTAGGGAAGATCCAAGATGGCGGAGTAGCTAAACACTGTGCCTGCTTCCTTCCATAAACACATTAAAATTACAACTAAATTATAGAACAATCAACCTGGAGAACCATCTGAAGTCTGGCTAAATAGAAGTTTTATAACTAAGTATATAAAGAAGCCACGTCGAGACTGGGAGGAGGGCCAGGGATGCTGAACTGGCTAACCCCAAACCTCCGCGTGGCGGTTGAGAACCAGGAGATATCTCAGCCGTAGAGGTTTCCCCCAGAGGAGTGAGGGGCCCCACCCCCTCACCAGCCTCCCCAGCCCAGAGTACTGGTACAAGGAAGAGGAGCCCCCACATCTGGCTGTGAAAAACAGTGGGATTCTGACCATCTTGGTGGGATGGAAGGCGGCAGTAAACCCAGGCATCCTCTTAAATGGCCCACACACAGACTATCTCACTCCCAGGCACTCACCGTGGGCTCCAGCAAAGGGACAGTAACTCGGGGGTGTCAGAGACATACGGGGAACAGACTGAGTTATGTAGCTTTGGGTTGAGGGCTGGAGGACAGCCACCATTTCACTGTGTGGAGTCCTCCGCCCATGCAGCCAGCAGATGGGCGCCATCTTTCCTGTGTTGAGCCCGCCCCTACACTTCCGACCAAATCTGAATCTAATTGGTCTGGTGAGCTCCGAAGCTCCACCCTGCTGACTCACTGGGACCCCACCCCATCCAACAGCCAGAGGCACTTTCTCCTTGAACAGCCAGCCCCACCTGCATTGCACTGTTTCTTGGAAAACTACCAGAGTAGAACAGACCCCAGGTGAGTGGCTATTGGCCTCGGTGTGTTTGAGACTATTGTTGAGTAGCCTCAGTCTCAACACTGGCATAAAACTAGAATTTACATGAACCTGGTAACCACAACTCTTCCCAGTCTAGTGACTCCCTGAGACCTTGCCTCAAACAACAAAAATGTGAGGGTAGGAGACATTTTCAAACATGCAAGAAATCATTTTACTTCTCTCTCCTAACTTCCTAGGAAGTTACTTAAGTATGTTACCACCATAAAACAAGAAGGGGAAGACAATGGGACTCAGGAGAGAGTGGTCCAACCAGAAGAATAATGAAGGGAGGTCCCTAGATGACGGCTGTGCTATAGCCCTGGAGAGTAGTCAGTCCTCAAAAGAGCTAAAAGTGAAGTGTCAGAAGGAGCTATGCCACCACCACCAAAAATAAAATAAAATAAATAATAATAATGATAATAATAATAATAAGGGGCCGGCCCGGTAGTTCAGGCGGTTAGAGCTCCGTGCTCCTAACTCCTAAGGCTGCCGGTTCGATTCCCACCTGGGCCAGTGGGCTCTCAACCACAAGGTTGCCAGTTCGATTCCTCGAGTCCTGCAAAGGATGGCGGGCTTCGCCCCCTGAAACTAAGATTGAACACGGCACCTTGAGCTGAGCTGCCGCTGAGCTCCTGGATGGCTCAGTTGGTTGGAGCACGTCCTCTCAACCACAAGGTTGCCGGTTCAACTCCCGCAACTAGCAACGGCAACTGGATCTGGAGCTGAACGGCACCCTCCGCAACTAAGATTGAAAGGACAACAACTTGACTTGGAAAAAAGTCCCAGAAGTACACACTGTTCCCCAATAAAGTCCTGTTCCCAAAAATAAATAAATAAATAATAATAAGATGAAACCCAAGAGATTTGATACACTCCTTCTTGAGAATTTGAAACAACTTAAGGGAGTGACAAAGATAAAAAGTGCAAAGAAAAAGAAAGACAATGAGAAACACCAGGGAAAAATTAAAACTGCAAGAAATAAATTATGATCATGGTACCTAATCATGAGTTTAAACACTGAGTTTTTTATAATAATTAACTAAAAACTGTGATAATATGTCTACATTGGGAGGGTGAAAAAGAGGAGATGGGTATGGTGTAAGACAGTTAAATATTCACCTGTTAAGTGACTAATTTCTAACTGATAAACAGCAGGAAATGATACAGATATAGATGATATAGATATAGATATAAGGATAGGGATAGATATATATACATATATGGGTGTAGGTAACCAACAGGAAAACCTAAAAGAATTCCAGCTGGTTATCTTTGGGAAGTGGAACTATGGGGGGTGCGGAAAGCTGGGATGGAGTTCTGTTGGTCTTTATTATAAGTTCTTACATGTGTTAATTGATTTTTACATTATGGTTATATATTATTGTCGTGCGGGGTGTCCGGCGGGGAGGCCTGCGGGGTCTCTGCTCCCACTCCCCACATAAGAACGCAGGACATGGTAAGGCCAAAAAGGAACACCCACGGAGCCATAGGTAGGGAAGCCATACCACTATGGTCTCACTGGAGGCTGGGTTTACACGACGTGCGACCTGCTGTCCGCTTTGCTGCCAACCGACCAACTCTCCTCGACTCTCCTTACTCTCCTTCAGTCTCCTCCTTCACTCTCCTCGGCTCCCCTCCGTAGCCGCAGCAGTTATATCAGTGACCAATGGCTTAATGGCTACAGCTGATGGCCAACCAGCCACAGCTGACGGCCATCCACTATCCGAGCCAGCACCTCTCCACATGAGGCCGAGAGCCTGGAAACTGCTCTCTGGGGCTCTGTCCCCACAATTATTTTTATTTTAAACATTTTAAAGCAGCCAATTCAATGTTTGCTTTGACATTGACTGTGGACCCACTGTAGGCAATAATTGTATCCCCTGAAAATCTATGCTCAAATCTATTTGTTTAAAGTGAATCATGTTTAAAATACTCAGGAGAGCAACAATACAAAGAACCCTTTAAGACAGTGGTTCCCAAACTTAAGTGTACATCAGAGACACTGGAAGGGCTGGTTCAAACCTAGACTGCTGGGCCCCACCCCAGAGTTTCTGACTCGGTAGATGTGGGCTGCAGCCTGAAAGTGTGCAGCCAGCAAGTGTCCAGTTGATGCTGCTGGTGCTGATCCAGGACAGGGACCGTACTTTGAGAATGGCTGTTCCAAGGCAATAGCTCCCAATTTATATTTTCTATTAAACGGAATCTCCATACACTGAGTTTGTTTCACGTGCATCACGATATCACATCTTTTCATTCAAACTGGGCACTGTGAACTGGTAAGCTTAGTGAGGACGTACGGGTAACCTCATGTAGGTTGGTGACTTTTTGAGAATTGCTATCTTCCTCCTTCCTGGCACGGCACGAGGAGTAAAGACAAGCTGAATGATAGATCCTCTTTCTTACACAGAACTACCTCCTAGTGGTTTGGAAGGGCTGACTCCACCTCTCCCCAACCTCAAACAGGAAAGGCCATGTGACTCAGCCTGGCCAATCAAACACTTCTCATTCCCCCGCCACTGAGACTGGGATGATTCCATGTCCAAAGGTGGGCCCGTCAGAATTCTTTCCAGGACATTCCCACTTGATCCATCCAAAACACCACTTTGACTCTGCTCTGGTGTTGTGAAGCTGATAAGCTTGGGGGGCTACTATCTTACCTGCCACATGGAGGAAAACATCCAAGGAACGCAGAGAAAGAGAGTACTGATAACACCGTAACTCCCTGAGTCAGTTAATTCTGCACTGACCTTCACGATTGTGTTGCACTGATAAATTCACTTTATTTTTTCTCACTGTTTTTTGAGTTGTGTTTCTGACACTTGCAGTCAACAGATACTGATTGATACAAATGAAATAGTTTTCCAGCATGTTTCAAAAATGTGTTCTTTCGTATTTGAAATACTACTATAGATTTTCAGGTTGGAAACCGAACCAAAGTGAATACAAAATGACAATACAGATGCAAATAGAGATGAAAACGCTACAGAGCTGTGGAAACCTGGAGCTATATAACACAGCTGGTATTCAGGTCCGTGCATGCCTCCCAATCCTGTGCTAGTTGAGAACATTCCCTTCCCACCTCCTCACAATTTGGGAGCCGCTCCCTCCAAGGAGGAGGATACAGAAGTAGCAGAAAAACGCAGGCTGCCTAGATCATTTTCAAAGGAAAACATCCGTTTGAAGCCAGGTGTTGGCCATATGGAAAGTGTTTAGATTAACTACTGCTCTGATCAGCACCTGCAGGACCCATCATAAAAATTCCCTGTCATGACATAACCCATCAAACAAAATTTCTATCTCCAGAATTTCGTAATCTCATTTAACCCTGACTAAAATTCAGTGAAGCACATAATTTTTGCCCTCATTTTTTAGAGAATTAAGTAATTTTTCCTGTGTCACAGAGCCAGGCTTGGTGGAGCCAAGATTCAAATTGGAATCTCTGATTTCCCCGACCCAAGGAAGGGAGGGAGGCAGATGAAGAAAAAAGTGAAGACATGAGAGATTGGGGTGGGGGTGAGGGTGTCTGGAAGACGTCCACTTCTGGGTCTCAGGTCCTTCCTAAGGAATAGCTGAATTCCCATCACAAAATCTCCAAATGGCCTTGAAATATCCCCCCTTTTCTCTTCAGCTAACTTTAGTTGATTAGAATTGCTTCCATCCAAAGAGTATTAACCACTATAGTATGTTGCCAAAGGAATTGTGTTAGCAACACACCAGGCCCCCTCACAGACACACATAGCAAATGAAAGAAATTGTAACAGCAGTATTTCCTACACCATCCCCTCCACTGCCCAACTAACTCACCTTTTTTTTTCATCTATCTTTAGATCATAGATTGATTTGGTGGGGAGCATGGCTTGTTTGGTGAGGGATCAGGCCTAATTATCTTCTGTCCTGAGTCACTTAAGGAGCCCCTTCCACTACTACCCTTGCCACTAGCCTGGAATCACATATGGGATCCCTGAAAATCCAAACCCTACTGACAAAACTAATGTCCTAAGCCTGGAAGGCTAAGGACCAGAGTGCCACACCAGAGAAGAGACGCTCAGAGCCCCTGCCCAAGCCCCTCCCTGCAGCAAGGAGGTGGAGATACAGCCAACCTTAAGTGTGACCCTCAAAACCCTGGTGGGTGGATCACCTGACACTTAACACTCCCCCCAACCTCCGACCCCAAGAGCACATCAATTCTGTCTAACAAATCTATTTGGTTCCAGATATTTGCAGTAGACACTGAAAACAGAACAAAATATTTCATTATTAGGGAGGAAGGGTAAAATATGCCCTTATTGAGATAATAAGTCCTCAAGATTAGACATCCATGGCTCTGGAAGAAACCTAGACAAAACCTTGTGCCACGTTTCATCAGTCAGCCTTTGGGGAGCTTTTCCTCCCACCTCATCTTCTAAACCATTTGACCTTACTATATCCAAGAATATGGGACCAGCCCAACAAGGTATTTAGTGAACCCTTCTGAGAGCCCATAGTTCAGAGTAGGGCTCATCTGGGATTGTTTTATGAACTGAATTGACAAGAATGACGCAGGGTCTTAACTAGGCTTTAAAAAGCTACACTAGAAGCTAGAGAAAGACCACCCTCTCAACCAGTGGTTTTTCCCTTGCCTCTGGGCCCAGCAGACACCAACCCCCACACTGTGCATGTCCCAGGAGAGACAAGACAAAACAAGCAAACAAAATATCCCTAATCAAACTGCCAGTAACAAAATCAGGTACCTTATCCAAAACCTAACAACAGAAACGTATAAGGAAAAGAGGCTAGCCTATATTCAGTTGCTATCCCGAGATGTTACATTAATAGATGTAATCTATTTTCCCGTATTTTTCTGGGGAAGAGGCACATCTCAGGATTTTTGCTTGCTTCATAAATATTTCAGCCAGTCTTATAAGTTTGGCAAAGACAATAGAAACTTACCTGCCTAGAAGATAAAGATCCTCAGTTCCATCAGACAAGAACAAAAAAGAACTAACTCACGAGGGTTTCAGAGAGAATGAGTCTCCTGTTATTTCTGTTCATGTGGCATGACGTTTTGTGCCCCAAACCAGTGAACTCGAGGCACTCGAGGCACCAAAAAATACAGTTTAATTTTTTTTTAAGGAAAGGCAAATAGCCCGTGGTCATTTGGAGGATTTTCCAGCTTTCATGGTAAACGAAAATTTACTCTGTGCTCTTACTATAAAGCACATTTTCCCTTACTGTTATAGCATCATCTACTATCCCTGAAGTTCCAAGTTGCAAACTTACCTTCACGGTCTTAGCACCAGAAACCACGATCCAAATCTCAGGCAGGCCAGTCAGCTGTGTTGCTGATGGGTGACAAGGACACTCTGTGATTTCTAGGCAGAACAGTATTTGGGGCATTGGAGATTGACTTGTGGGGCTCAGTGGTGGCCAGCCACGTGACAGGGTGGGGGAAGGGACACTCCTACAGGGTGGCTGGCTGACAGACAAGGGTAGTGCAGGGTCTGAACAGAGCTGGCCACGATCACAGGCGGATGTCTTTGCTCTAACTTTCTTCTTGGATTTTAATCTGATGATCTTTTTATGGCAGTGTTATGTTTCAGCCTGGATTTGAAATGTGGGTGTATCTGCCTGCATAGTTTCTATCCCAGATCCTTTTTGGATTCTGTCTTGGAGGGATGGTACAGCTGCGGGTCTAAGAGCCCCACCCCAGGGTCACCCATTTTAGAGACAGGTGGCAGCCCATCCAGGAGCCTGCAGAGGCCTGGGTCTGGTATTACATACTGCGGTGGCCCCAGCTGGCTGATACCCAAAATTACAGCTCCTTTGAATATCTTTAACCTGTAGGTCATTAGACTTGAGGATTGTTGAGAAGCCAATCATAGATCTTCTGACATTGCAGGTAACTAAATCTGCAGCTGTCAGATTAGGGCATGGCCTAGAAGTTATGGCAGTTTGTACTTGGCATCAATTAGTTTGTATAAACATGTGTACTCATGTTTTTGTATCTTTATCACAATCTTCATAAAATACTCCAAGATGACCTTTTTGGAGGGATCAGGGGACATCAAGAGCTGGAGAGGTCTTGGACCTCAAAGGCCTTGAAGACTTCCCAAGGCCAGAGCCATGTGAGTAAGCTTCTAGTTCACTTCTGCCTCTCCATCCAAATGATCTGTGCTGGCTGCCTGCTAACAGAAAGGGCAGTGGTAGTAATGACAGCAGAAATGGTAGAGGTGGAAGTAGTAGGTGGAATGGCTGATGTGGCAATATGGTAGATGGGCATAAATGGAGGTGGTGAGGTACAGATGGGGGAGGCGAGGTATAGATGGGAGTGGTGAGGTGCAGATGGGGGTGGTGAGGTGCAGATGGAGGTGGAGAGAACAGTGGTAGTGATGAAGGAAGGAGTGAGAAAACTTCTCATGTTACTGTTTTGCTGACGACCCTGGATGAACCTGACCTGCTGTGATTACAAGTATAAAATGGCAATGCTTTGGCATTAGGAATCTATAGAAACTTATTCTGTTCCCAGAGCTGTGTGACCTTGGAGTAGAGTTTGCACTTAATAAATGACGGCTTGTTAAGGGGAACGTTGTCTCTAAATACTTTACCTTTCCCTGCAAAGTAGGAACTTCTGTCCTTTCTGAAGTCTTGAGAAAAGTACTCTCTACTCACCCCTACCTCCTCACTCACTCCTATCTAACAGAGGATGAGTGGCTCATATGCTTGACAAATTTGGTGCAGATGGGGGTGGTGAGGTGGTGAATAAAATTCTCATGTCGCATCACGATTTATCCTTCTGAGAACTGCCTGCCCCAGAGAAGTCCTGAACTGCCCTCCTTTCCTCTTCTCTTCACAGTCACAACTTCCCAGGACAGGTTCTTGTCTAACAGGTAGGGAGTCTTCCAGTGCTGGGTAGATAAATTCAATTCTGGGGGGAAAATTAGGAAGCTTGATTGTTATATATCCTAAACCAAATTCTCCAATCAGCTTTACCTATTATAAAGCTATTTTGACTTCTAGCTGTTTGACTTCTGTTCTTATTTCTCATTTGATTCCAAGAATAGAGGGAAAGACTGTGAACAAGTATCATCCTCAAATTCCAATGCTGACGAATTAATGAAAGAGCCTGCAGTTGATTGGAGTTCGTTGGACTAAATGGTCTCCTATCTCCAAGCTCTACCATCCTGTGATTCTGAGTCTGTATCTCTGGCGCAGAACAAATATTCATGGAGCTGGGGTGAAGGCTGAGACTCTTACTGGACAACTTCCTAATCTCTGCTTCTCTTCCTTCTTGCTTCTCAAGCCCATGAAGACCCTGAGTCCCCAAACACCTTCCTCTCCACCACAGTCCCTCACGGCTTCATTTACTGCCCCCTCTCACCTGCATCCCACACGAATCCCTTCACTCCCCGCCATTGATAACCACAACCTCGTGTTCCTACCCTACCAACCTCTGGGTCTTAACCAGCCCACCCTTAACCTTCTTCTCCTCCTGCACTAAGCTCTCTTCCTCTCTGGAGAAAGCCTGTCTCACATGGAGAGAACAGAGCCATACACAGAGTGGCAGAGGTGCGTGTGCATGTGTGTGTGTGTCTGAGAGATGGAATGAGGAGGGGGAGCGAGACCTAATCCCACGATGCCTATGACCAACTCCGTCCCTGCCCTTCCCCACTGTTTAGTTTTGTGAGACAACTGAGAGAAGATCCAGGCACCCCTTATCTCCCTGCCACCTTCCCTCTGGCCTCTTTCCACATTACCGCCGATGATGCTGGTTCGCCCAGCTGGCTTCAAGCAGCAGGGCCAACGCTTGAGGCTTTCATCCTTCCTCACCGCCGGAGTGGTACAGCTGAGGCCCACGTACTGGCTCAGGGCAAAGAGAGAAGATTGGACCCAGTGGTTCTCAGTCAGAGGTGGTCCCCCCTTTCCAGGGGACATTTGGCAACATCTGGAGACACTTTTCATCGTCACACTGGGAGGAGAGTGCTGTCGTGGATAGAGGCCAGGGAGGCTGCTAACGTCCTACGATGCACAGGACGGCCTCCACCACAAAGAATTAGCTGGACCCCAACCGGCAATAGTGCCAAGGTCAAGAAATCCTGGATTAGACCTTTCAATCCTGTCTGGTTCTGGGTTCTAGGTTCTAGGCTGCCTCTAACTGAGGCCAAAGGAGCACTCCACATGGTCCCACCTCAACCGCGGGCTCTACAAGAGGAAAGAGGGGCAAAGAGTTTTAGTAATTTGCAGCTTTTGACGTCTGGGCCTCCATTTCGTTTAGAGACCTGGCGGACAGGGGTGGCTACTCACAGGGACAGACTCTCTTCCATCTCCTGGCCAAATGCCACTTGAACCCCACTTAGGTTGAACACTTGGCAAGGTTTAGGCAAGGTTAATACAGGGTCCTGGCATGGGGTCGGGGACAAAGTTCCACGAAGAGGGAAGGAGCTTCCTACCCTGGAGAGACCTGCAAGGTCCAGGCCCCTGTGTTGGTGGGAATAAGGATCCAGCAGGCTTATAACTTTTACCCACAAGAAAGGCCCCCCAAGCTGGGCAAGACTCGCTCCAGTTTGTGTAATTTTTGGCTCTCAGATTGTTTGTACCCAGCTTTGGCCGGTGGGACAAGACTGGCTGCCCCAGATTCTTGTCGACATTAGCTGCTTTTAAACTGTATCCAAGGTTAAGGAGGGAACACAGTGTGATGGTGTCACGACCATACTGGAGGGTGAAAAGAGATGAGAGACATCATAAAGGGAAGCTGAGAAGCCCAGACTCAGTCAGTGGGTCCTCTCTCCCATCTCCATACACCCCCTGAGCACGTTGTGGCCTGTGGCGAGCAACAGCACAGACCTGGCTCACACTGCACCAGCCTAATTGCACATCCTGCTGTTCCTCCAACACCTCAAGCTCATTCTCACCTCAGGACCTTCCCACTTACTATTTCCCCCACCTTTAGCACGTGTATTCCGCACTCTGATCAAATGTCGTCTACCCAAAAAGGCCCTTCCTTACCAGCTCTTCTAAAATGCCCCTCTCTAGTCCTTAACTTTGCCTTATCTGTCTAGATAGTGTTTCTAGTCAAAACCATATTATGTGTTTGTTTATTCATTTATTGTCTGTTCCTCCAATATAGCAGGGACTTTTTCTTATTCACTGAGGTATCCCTGATATCTAGAATAGAGGCTCGTAAATGGTTGGGTTCAAATCCTGGCTCCACTAACTGGAATCTTGGGCAAGCTACCTATCTTTTTATTTTCCTTATACTGAAAAATGAGAATAATAATCACATCGACCTCAAGAGTTGTTACGAAAATTGATTGAATCAATGTATTCAAAATCTTAGATCAATGTCTGGCCCACAGGAAATAATTAGCATTAACTAGCAATATTATTATCATTATTCCACTCCCAGGAAGCTCATGATATGTCTACAGTGAGGAGGAGGGAGCGGTATTCCTCGCAGTTTGCAGGAGTGGAGCTGTCATTGTTACTTCTCTGGGAACCAAGATCCCAGGGCCGGCCCTGAACCAGGCTCCTTTCCCGCCTCTGCACCTGCTCTCTGCTGCCCTCTGGAGGCCTGAGGTGGAGGCTGCCAAAAGCTGACGAACTCAGCCGATGGTGTATTATTAATTATTTCCCAGAGAAGAATGAGGCTCTGGATGGCAGTCACTTTACTTAGTAAGCAAATTGGACTTCCAAAGTGGCAAGTTTGGCCCTTGACAAAGCTGCCACTGGAGCCATTGTTTGTCAGATGCACCTGGGAATCATTGAGGCCACAGAGGAACTGCAGGTACCTGGGAACTCATCCCTCAGACAGGCCTGGGGAGGGGCCCAGGGCATGCCCATCCCTCCTGTTCCCAGCCTATACTTCCTAGGTCAGGGGACAGTTCTCTGGTCACCTCAGCCAACCTGAGCCACCCTGGAAAACCATTCCTCACCCTGTTCCTCATTTTCTGTCAGACTGCAGGTGATCTTCATGTTGTCAACCTAAAATAAGAGGGTCATTGGGGCATCTGGGGGGGATTCATTAATGAGAACCCGAGGTCACCAATACTGTCTGATTAAAAGACATAAGGAGGGGAAAGATTTCATTTTCAATAGTGACAAAACTCCTAAAACATCTAGCAAAACACTTATCTAGAAATGCACGTCTTATATAAGGATATATGATAAAATTTTGCTAAGAAACAAAATAAGGTACCATATTTCTGGATGGGAAAACCAAATAGAGTAAATGTGTTAAACATCCGGAAATTTATGTACATTTTCAATATAATTTCAATGGCATTTTGGATGCGAATAACCAAAAATCATGATTAAAATATCAGTTTAGCAATACACAGATTTAATGCGATTCCCATCAAAATCCCAATGGCATTTTTTAAAGAAATAAAACAAAAAATCATCAGATTTGTTTGGAACCACAAAAGACACCGAATAGCCAAAGCAATCTTAAGAAAAAAGAACAATGCTGGAGGTATCACACTCCCTGACTTTAGCTTGCACTACAGGGCTACAATAATCAAAACAGCATGGTATTGGCAGAAAAACAGACACATAGACCAATGGAATAGAATTGAGAACGCAGAAATAAAACCACATAAATATGGACAGATAATTTTTGACAAAGAAGCAAAAAACATACAATAGAGAAAAGACAGCCTCTTCAATAAATGGTGCTGGCAGAATTCGAAAGTGCAAAACAATGAAACTGGACTGCTATCTGCCACCATGTACCAAATTAATTCAGAATGGATCAAAGACTTAAGCATAAGACCTGACACAATAAACTGCATAGAAGAAAACATAGGTGCTAAACTTATGGACCTTGGGTTCAAAGAGCATTTTATGAATTTGACTCCGAAGGCAATGGAAGTAAAAGCTAAAATAAATGAATGGGACTATATCAAACTTAAAAGCTTCTGCACAGCAAAAGAAACCATCGACAAAATAAAGAGGCAACCGACTGAATGGGAGAAGATTTTTGCAAACAGTGCCTCCGATAAGGGGCTAATATCCAAAATATACAAGGAACTCATACAACTCAATAACAAAAAAACAAACAACCCAATTGAAAAATGGGCAGAGGACCTGAAGAGACATTTCTCCAAAAAGCACATGCAAATGGCCAATAGACATATGAAACAATGCTCAACATCGCTAATCATCAGAGAAATGCAAATAAAAACCACAATGAGATATCACCTCACACCTGTCAGAATGGCTATCATCAACAAGACAAATAGTAACAAGTGTTGGAGAGGCTGTGGAGAAAAAGGAACCCTCATACACTGTTGGTGGGAATACAGACTGGTGCAGCCGCTATGGAGGCAGTGTGGAGGTTCCTCAAAAATTACGAATAGAATCACCATATGACCCAGCAATCCCTCTCCTGGGTATCTACCCAAAAAATCTGAAAACATTTATCCATAAAGACACGTGTGCTCCAATGTTCATTGCAGCTTTATTTACGGTGGCCAAGACTTGAAAACAACCAAAATGTCCTTTGATAGATGAATGGATAAAGAACTTGTGGTATATATACACAATGGAATACTATTTGGTGGTAAGGAAAGATGAAATAGGACCATTTGTGACAACATGGATGGATCTTGAGATTATAATGCTAAGTGAAATAAGTCAGACAGAAAAAGGAGAGAACCCTATCATTTCACTGATATGTGGTATATAAACCAAAACAACAAAAGAACAAGACAAACAAGTGAGAAACAAAAACTCATAGACACAGACAATAGTTTAGTGATTATCAGAGGGTAAGAGGGGAGGGGAGTGGGGGGAGGGAGATGAGGGTAAGGGGGATCAAATATATGGTGATTGAAATAGAACTGACTCTCTGTGGTGAACACACAATGTGATTTATAGATGATGTAATACAGAATTATACACCTGAAATCTATGTAACTTTACTAACAATTGTCACCCCAATAAACTTTAATTAAATATATATATATATGTATATATATATATATATATATATGCTGAGAATTTATTGAGCTTTCACTATGTATCGCATAGGTTTATTGTCATGATTAAATGAGCTAATATACATAGAACACTTAGAATAGTACTTGGCAAGTGTAAGCACGTAATAGGTATGAACTACTGTCATCCTCATTTACAGATGAGGAAACTGAAGCTCTGAGAGGATAAAGTAACTCCCAAGTTCACATAGCTGGTAAGTGGCTGAACTGGCCTGGGGATGGGGGTAGGGAAGCTTTCCTAAAAAATGCAGGAAACTATAAAGTCATAGTAGTTAAACAGAAAGCACACCTTACGTAAGACACTTATATATGGGGGCCGGCCCGGTGGCTCAGGCGATTAGAGCTCCATGCTCCTAACTCCGAAGGCTGCCGGTTCGATTCCCACATGGGCCAGTGGGCTCTCAACCACAAGGTTGCCAGTTCGACTCCCACAAGGGATGGTGGGCTGCGCCCCCTGCAACTAGCAACGGCAACTGGACCTGGAGCTGAGCTGCGCCCTCCACAACTAAGACTGAAAGGACAACAACTTGAAACTGAATGGCACCCTCCACAACTAAGATTGAAAGGACAACAACTTGACTTGGAAAAAAAGTCCTGGAAGTATACACTGTTCCCCAATTAAAAAAAAGTCCTGTTCCCCTTCCCCAATAAAATCTTTAAAAAAAAAAAAAGACACTTATATATGTCTCGCAAATAATGTTCTGAAAGATTAGCCAGTGTCAGCCGTAGCCTGATACATTCTTTACCTCCTTGCCTTCCCCCCATTCCAATAGCCAGACCATTCCACCCTCTGCCTCAGGGAGGGGGTATGAGAGCAGGAAGAAGAGATACAAGGAGCCTCTTCCATTAGACCTGGCCTAGACCCCGAATGAAGTGTGGGAGAAGACGGTCAAGGCTGCCCCCTATCCCTCATCCAAGGCAGCATGAAGCCATGGAAAGACTGAGCTCCACAATGACCTGCAGGCACCCACGAACAAGGACTAGATGTGACAGGGACAGATTGCATCAAGTGTAGGGTCCTTTGTAGGACACTAAGAGTCTAGAGCCCTCTTTTCCGCCCCATTCCAAGCTTAAAATGTAACTCAGAAGCAAGAGGGATTTAAATGTTTTCACCTTTTTTAAATGGGGACTCAAAATACAGGTTGGAGAGTTTTAGAAAATAAATGTTTCTTACACACTTGAGTTTAGGGGCTGAAACTGGTATCTAGAGGATAGATTTTTTTTTCCCCCTAAAAAAGTAGTGTTGGGGAAGTTGTGCTATTTTAAAAAATCTCATTTAGAGGAGAAGCTTGGGCAGTGGACGATGGTAGCTATTTAACCATTTGTTGGCCTCAGGGCATTTGTCTCTGCCCTGGAATTAAATGTGATTGTTCCTTAAGACTGGGGCTGGTGTCGCATCCCAATTGGCCCTGGACAGTCAGCATCTGCCCTGTTGTCTTGGCTTCTTTATTAGCAGTGCCCCTTTCATTCTCAAAAGGGTTCCAGTTTGGACAATACGTAGATGGTGACCCCGCTCAAGATTTAAAAACGAGAGTGGTCCCATGGGTGGGCTATCCCTGAGCTAGGTGCAATGAAAAGAAAGTAAGGATTTCCAGGCAGGTGCCGCTGGGGGCCAGTGGGGCAACCAAGGGAAGCGTCGGAGGAGCTGAGAACCTCACCTGCAAGGGCAAGGTTAGGGCAGGGAGTGCATCAGAAGAGGGATTGTGGTGAGGTTAGAGGTCAGGTGCTCTGTGGAGTTGACAGGACAGTGATGACGCCAGAGTGGGGTGTTTGAACTTAGTATTTCAGACACGGAGCAGGTGAGGGTAACAGCATGGCCATGGGAGCAGGGGAGAGAAATGGAACACTGATTGCATTTGGGGAAAGGAATTGGGCAGCTAGCGAGAGACTGGGAAGAGGAGCTGGCTACTTTATATCCTTCTACTCCTTTTGAATTGTGAACCTTGTGACAGTATTACCAATTCAAAAGCATCTACAAATAAAATGTAAAGGAACCCAAGCTATCTTTCCCATAGATCTTTCTAGATAAACTGTGGGATCATTTTATTGAGTTTTTATAACCCCATTAGTAAAACAAGTCACCTTCAAACATTTGAAAAGATGTACCTCATTCATTTAGAAAATAAAAGAAGCCAATTAGAGTCAGAGTGAAATACCATTTTTCACCTTTCAGGTTGGCAAATGTCAGAAAGTCTCCCAACTGCAACAGTGGGAGGAAATAGGCCCTTTTCCACACACTGGCTGGTGAGACTGCAGGCGGGCACAGACTCTGTAGGGCCACTTTGGCAAATTTATAAAACTTAAAAATGCACATACCTTTGGGTAGCAGCAACTCTTTGTCTAGAAAGGTACCTTACAGACATACTCCCACCTAGGCCAAGACACACGTGTGGCTTGCTGCAGTTACTCCCTCCCTGCACCATTTCAGAGGGCTATCATGGGAATGAATGATATGATACATGGAAAAGATGTGAAAGAAGGCCGGGCACATAGTTAGTGCTCAGTAAATGCTGGCCGTTATTATTACAACATTGTTCGTGGCAACAAACCATTGGAAACAACCTAAATGTCCATCAATAGGGGACTGATAAAAAAAAATTGTCAGTACGTTACAAAACCATGATGCTTTTAAATAGAATGAGGATACTTTTTAAACAGTGCTATGGAATGAGCTCTTAGAAATATTGTTAAATGGGCAAAAACAAAGTTTAGAAGAATACTTATAGTTTGACAGCATCTGTGTGTGGGGTGTACCTTTGGGTGCACAGTCTCTCCAGGAAAGAAATCACAAGAAACTGGTAAGAACGATGATTCCTGAGATGGATACTGGGAGGCAGGGGCTCAGGGCCCACTGTATAGCCTCTTGTGCCTTTTATATTGTCCAGCACAGGGATGTATTCTCTGCTCATAAATAAATAAACTCCACTTCTGGATATATATCCAAAAGAATTGAAAGCCAGGACTCAAACAGCTACTTGTACGCCAATGTTCATAGCATCTTTACAATAGCCAAAAGGTGGAAACAACCCAGAAGTTCATCGATTAATGAATAGATAAACAAAATGTGGCACAGCCAGACAACGGAATGTTATTCAGCCTGAAACAGGAAGGAATTTCTGATACCTGCTACAACATGGATGAACCTTGAGGACATTATGCTAAGTGAAATACGCAGGTCACAAAAGACAAATACTGTGTGATTTCACTTATAGGAGGTACTGAGAGCAGTCAAATTCATAGAAACAGAAACTTGAATACTGGTTACCAGGGGCTGGATGGAAGAAAGAATGGAGAGTTAGTTTTTAATGAGTACAGAATTTCAGCTGGGGATGATGAAAAAGTTTTGGAGATAGATGGCAGATAGATAGATGGTTGTAACGACAATGTGAACATAATGTCATTGAATTGTACACTCAGAAATGAATAAAATAATAAATTTTATGTTATGCCAATTTTATCACAAAAAAATGAAATAATTTTAATAATAAAAAGAGTCCTTTTTTACTTTGATTGTAGTTATGTTAAATGTAGAGATTAATTACAAGGGGCTGTATTGTATGAGCCACAACAAAGAATGACCCTATCCAAAAAAAGGACTCTGGGTCTCCAAATCCTGGCATTTTCCATGCCAGGCGAACCTGCTGTGCAGACTGGTTTTGGGGGGATTCGTGGTACAGAGCAGAGGTGAAAGGTTGAACCAAGACCAGGGGAGGAGGGCAGCTTCATACAAGACAGGGAACAAAAAGCAATGGAAGAGGTGACAAGTGGGGACAGCAGTGGAGGAAATTCCCACCTGACCACATAGACTTTCTCCATGAGGAAGGAAGTAGGGGTGGGAGTGTGGGGTGGTGGAAACATTGGCCTTCGAGGGGAAGAACAGAGGAGGAGTTAGACCAGGAATGTGTAAAAGATCCCCACGATCCACTGAGGAGCCTGGTGAGATCACAAATGTCCAGAGAGAATTTTCCTACTCCTCTCACCTCTTGTCCCTCCCCAGGCAGCAACCCTGAAGGGGGGGGGGGCACACCCCTGGTAGCTAAATAAGTGAGAGAGAGTAGAAACCACACTCCCCATCCAGACGACCAACCACCACAGGCTTCTCTTCTTCAGCACCACTAGCTGAAATGGGAAGAGGCCTCAATTTTATGTTGAGACTGAAGTTTGGATTATTATCAGAACGACATTATAATTACTGAAATGAGACTGAGACCAAGGGAGATCAGAACAGTCCTGTGACTTGTCTAAATTTCATCCAGGGGCAGAGCAAGATCTAGCCCTACCAAATAAATTTAAGGGCCGGCCGGTTGGCTTAGAGGTTGGAGTGCAATGCTCATAACACTAAGGTCGCCGGTTCAATTCCCACATGGGCCAGTGAGCTGTGCCCTCCACAACTAGATTGAAAGACGATGACTTGGAGCTGATGATGGGTCCTGGAAAAACACACTGTTCCCCAATAAAAAATTAAATAAATAAATAAATAAATAAATAAATAAATAAATAAATGTAAAAGTACAATAACAGGCAAAAATCAAGTTGCTTTCTCATTTTACCCCATGAGTCAGGCTTGTTTGACAGAACAGTTAACACAGTATTATCCTCAGTTGCTAATTAGCATGCATATATCTTGCATCTCCCGCTAGATTGTAAGCTCTCCGAGGGCAAGGGCCACCTGCTATTTATCCTCATATTGCCCCCACAGCCTAGCCAAGTGCCTTGCGTGTACAGAGAAGACACTGAAATGGCTGCTGATGCATTGCCAAACAAGAAGCCTTACCCCCTAGGAGGCAGCACCCAGCCAGGTCTGTGCTTACATTGTGGCCGGCCCAGAGCAGATGAGTAACGAGACCTGGCTGAGTTGAACTGACTCCTCCTAAAGACAGAACCTGTGTTCGAGGAGGTCTGATGCAAAATGATGTTGCAGGTTGCCCAGACTTAGGGGAAAGCGGGCAGAGATGACGTAGGCGTGGATGGGCATTTTCTGTTTCTCCATTAGGGCTGCTCTTGTTTTGGAGGAAGGAGAGGAAGACTAAGATACAAGAGAAGGGCATGGTCAGACCCAGCGAACGTCCCATGACACCATAAGTGAGCACTGCAGTGCCTTATTAGGCCTCCAACCAAGCTGAAGCCATTTCTGAGTGAGAGAATCTTAAAGGGCTCCTGTCCTCAAGATTATAGACAATCATCCCAATTACATACTTCTGAGATAATAAATGAGCAGAAGCACAGAGCCTAACTCTTCAGAGGGGAAGTAGATATCGTAGATCTCAAGTAGCCCAAGAAGCAAACTTTTCTACCGATGAAGGTTCAGAAAAGGAAACCCAAGACCAGTTGATTCTGGTTTGGGGAATGGTAACAGTGGAGAACACACTCTCCCACCCATTTCTTGTGACAACATTACCTGTGCCAAAGTACCTCCTTTGTCGGCACGGCCACCATTCCTGTTCACAGGGCAAAGAAGTGAAAAGGAAAATGTTTGAGGGTCTCCATTATTAAGTGTAGGCGCTTCATTACTGCCTCTCTGGGAAGATGAACTTGGCTGGAAGGAGAGTGGGCAGGCATTTGGTCAAGCAATAAGCCACTTAGGAAACACCTGCGATGGATGGGGACAGAGGGCTCTCCTTAAACTAGTCCACCCAAAATAAGTTGGGGGTCAGGGAGAGAGAGAGCATAGCTGGTGAGTCTTCAGGGTACACCTGGGAACATCCCGCAGATATGAGCTGATGGCTCAGTTCCAAATCCCAAGATGCCTTCTTGGAGGGAAGGAAAAACACCCTTCCTCAGGGACAGAAGCCCACAGAGCTAAGGGCTTTGAATTTCTAAGCCAGAATTTCAAGGGCTGGACGACTTTGTCGTCGGGAAGCTAGCTGATCTCCAGGGGCCCCGACACAAGAACTGCACAGCCTGTTACATCTTGGGAAAGAGATGTCAACTAGCTCCCTGGCTTCTTGTGCAATCCCTCCCTCTCATTCCCCAAAGAGCCCAAGAAGCAGTAAAAGACCACCTTCTTTGGATCAGAAAGCTTAACTGAAGTAAGGATTTTTATACAAATCCCACGTTCCCTGGGTTCTTCGGAACCTCTGGGAAGATGCCAGAAATAACACTTATTGAATTGGAAGAAGGGTGAAGTAAGCCCAGGACCAACCACTGTGAAAAGCATGATTGAAGAGGGGGAGTCAGCCCTCTTCACAGAGAATATAACTACACATAGATTGCAGCCCCTCCCCGTAGGTCAGACGTTGCACACCTGTGCAGGTGCGTACACTCCCCTCTCCGAAGGCGGGCCAGGGGAGCATAGAAAGCAGCACTACTACAGGACAACCGGCTCATTATCTGCTTGTCTGTTACTGTGTCGGGACAGTTATAGATTCATTTCAACTATCAGAGTGCCCCTTATCTTTGCTCTCTTAAGTCTCGCATAGGCCTTTGGCAAAAAGCAATCAAATTCTCACCTGACCGTCAGTGGGCTGGGAATTCCATTCGTTCACTCACATCCCAAAGCAGAACCTACAACCAAGCTGTAACTCCATAATTTAAAATCCACTCTACTCACCCCCAGCGCAGTGGCCTGTTGCTCCTGGGCCCTTGAATTCAGTCCCTTTAAGGTGGGCCTTGCCATTGGAACCCACCCACCTCTCCTTTCTCCTGCCTCTATGATTACCATAGGCCCTCCTCTATTGCCTCACCAACCAACTATTTTAGAACCAAAAAGTCTTTGTCTATTCATAGACACTGTAAAAGTAACATTCCTTTTATGTTTTTTAATCTAATGTCTATGTCTTCCATGATTCTCATTGGCTTATCTAATCAGGACGTCCTAGGGAGGTTTATTACTGGCCCCTTCAGCTTGTCCAAGCACAATGGAGCCAGTGGAGGCAATTCCTCGGGGAGAACCTGTTTCTCTAAAATAGACAATTCTCGAGAAATATGTCACATTTTTTCTCCATGGGCTTGAACCTCTGTGGGCTTGAACCACGTCCCACTGCCACTTCAGCTCTGCCAACCCCAAATCCTGACTCTTCAGAGAAGGATAGAGACAGGAAAAACAAAAAAGACATTCGAACAGACCAAATACTGAAAGAAAAACGTTGCATATTTGTAGCTTTTCTAAGTTTTATGCTGATTTTTGGACCCATTTTTATTCATTCTTTTTCTGTAAGTAGGGAAGATCTGATGAGGGAGGGAGAAGTGGGAAATAGGAATTTTGGAAGGAGGCAAGAAGGGAGAGAGAGTGAGGGGGAAGTAGGTTTTGATGGGGGGATGAACTCACAGTGTTGGGGAGGTGAAGAGGAGCATGCTGGGAAATCTCCAGCAGTCAAGGCAAATCCAGGCACTGGGTATCGGGCATGGTACTACACACATCTTTCTTCATTTAACTCTCTCAGCAGTCCTGTATAGAGATTTTCATCCCCAATCTTGAAGATAAAGGAAACTGAGGCTCAGAGAATACAATACTTGCCCACAGACTCGTAGACATAGGAGGAAGAGCAGGGGTTGGAAGTTCCATTATAAAAAGAATTCTACCTCCTATGGCTTCTCTGTCTTCAGACCTATGTTTCAGAGTTTACTTTTCCTTTCAGATAGGAAATTTACCTTCTGGTTTAAATTTTATTCCTTTATTCCTAGATCCCATGGAGCTTTCCTCAGTGGAAGAGCCATACCCTTGGATGGAGGGCCACTTACAGCAGATATGTTGAAATATGTGTTTCGGAGGTCATGGCTGAGATATCACCCTGACCCTCCACCCTAGTTCTTCTTAATATTCTATAGAAGAATATTAATTCTTCTAATATTCTATGGTAAGACTAGGGTGACCAATTCATCCCAGTTTGTTGCCTGGGACTTTCCTGGTTGAGACTGAAAGCCCCAAGACCCAGGTAACTCCTGAGTTTCAGGCGGATCAGGATTCCCTAAGCCTGAGGAAGCTTCGGTGCCTCCAGGAATTTCCAGCAGGTCAGGAGTAGATAAATTCAAAAGCAGAAGCACAAAGGGAGGAAGGGGTGCAGTAAAAAAGAAACCACAAGTGTTTGGAGGATCAATCATTTCACAAATGAACATTGTTTGCCTTCTACAGGCCAGGCCCTGTGTGTTAAAAAAATAAATAAATAAATAAGTAGAAAAGAAAAGACCTTCATGGGGAAAATGGCGTTGGGATGGACAGTGAAGGGGTCGGGTAGGGTAGGATTTGGAACAGCAGAACTACCAAAGGGAGTATTTGAGGTAGAGGAGCCATAAAGACTTGAGAGGAGGAAGAACACATTGTTTCCTGGGATCTGGGGGATGGTTTCCCTGGTACAGGGCAAGTCTGGGGAGAAAAACGTTGGGGCTGGAAAAATAGGCTTGGCCTTTCTAGGGAGAGGTGTAAACATCAGCAAATGAGACTCGTACAAGAAAGAATACAGGCATTCCTCAATTTCACTTTCGTACATGAGTACCAGGGCATATGAACAAGAATGTTTATATAGCATTTTATAGATGCCCAAACTTGGAAGCAACCCAAATGTCCATCAAGAGTAGAATGAATAAGTAAATTCCAGCCTCTACACCTATCTTCACTTTGTCTCCCCACTGACCTTAGGCCAGTGGACATGGAACTTTTTGAGATAATATATCTTTATTTAAAACAGGAGCCCAGATACTTTCCAACATAGAGAGCTGCGATTTTTTTTTTCCCACTGAAAAATGAATTTCCAATATCACTGTGTTAATATGTAGGAACACTCTAACAAGTTGTGGTCATGTTTTAATCTATCTCAGTGCTCCTTTTCTTTTTTAAATTTACTTTTTAAATTTATATACAGTAAAATCCATTCCCTTTTGATGTTTAGTTCTATGAGTGTTAACAAATGAAGACAGTCTACCCTTTGCTTTCTCGTTTTTTTACAAAGGAGTATCAGATGGCTTTGAAGTTGTTTATCTTAGATTTTGTTCACTGGAGCTTTGGAACACCAAGTTTCATTTCACAACTTGGTAGGAAGTTGTGCTTATTCCATGAGTTCACGAAAGTACAGTCCCACCTATTGGTCCTTGCTCAATTGTTTGAGGTCCTGATTGCCTGACAGGATGAACAGTCCTGGGCTGACCCTTTCCACTGAAGACTGAGGGGTCTCTTCTGGCAAAACAGGCCTGGCTTTCACTCTGGGAACTTGACAAGCCATTAGTGCCACTGACGGGCCCAGTCAAGGATCTTCGTAAATGAGGTGCCCTTGGCTGCCAAGTATGTAGGTGACCTAGAACTCTAGAGGAGAGTGTGTCATATCTGAGCTACCTTGTCCTCTAGACAGTGTCAAGATTCGATGGCCCAAGCATGAGAGAGACTGAAAACTTGTCTCTTCACTTCTCCAACAAAGGCAGGGAACATTGGACCGTTAGAAATCATATAGTTTTCAAAGTACATTAAATTCATTAAGTTAGCTATTTAAACATAAGTCCACCATTCCAAACGTTCTGACATTATGCCAAAAAATTTTCAAATCATTTTTCATTGATAGGAAATAAAAACCTAGAAATACAGTGGTACCTCGGTTTTTGAACGTAATCTGTTCCGAAGACCGTTCGAGTTCTGAAACGTTCGAAAACAGCCGACAGCGAGGCCTCAGGATCTTGCACTCAGCGGAAGCCGTGTGACACGTTTGACTTTCCAGGTGTGTTTGAAAACTGAAGCATTTACTTCCGGGTTTATGGCGTTCATAAACCAAAATATTCGTCAATGGAGACGTTAAAAAAACCGAGATACTACTGTACCTGCATGCCATCCCATCAAGAAACCAACCACTACCTCACCCAATATTTCATTCCCCAACCCCCACTCCAGCTGTTCTGACCTTTTGACTTCAGTGGGTGACTACATAAATGGAATGCTAGGCCTCACCAAGATGATGACCTTGAGGGCCGGCCCCACTAGGGTGGGTAGGAATTAGCATCTCCTGCAAGTTCCCTGATGCCGTTGGTCAGGGGACCACACTTTGAGAATCACTGCTCTAAATCTAACAATTTATAGGAACACAGAAGGCAGAGGAAGCTCTGAACACCATAAGGATGCATTAAAATGAAAATCTAGACTCTGAGAAATAGTGCCTTCAACAAATAAATTATAAGGAAAAAGCAAGCAGGAAAGAACCTAGAGATTAAAGAAGACTTAATAGGCACGGACAGCAGGGCCAAGATAGCAGCCCAGTCAGAGTACAAGCCTGGTCCTGTGCACGAAACTGGATGTCCACGTCGGCCAGTTTCTGCCGTGGGCCTCCAACAGTGGCTACAGGCTGGAATTCGGGCCAGCCTGCTTAGAGGGGTCACATCCAAATCACTTTAAAAGGGAAGATTGCCTCCATCAACTCAAGTTCTTTGCTCAGGCACCAGTGGAATAATATCCTGGCCTTGCTGAGAAGACAGTGACAGATTCTAGCTTCTACTTTGTAATCTGGTTCCAAGGTGACACTGGGCATAGTACTTTGATTGGCATTCACTTATAGATCAGGATGATGCCTTTAATATCCTTTTGCAAAATCATTTCAAGTGAATAAAACAGGTATCTGAGCTATCCAAAGGCTCTGAAATCAAATATGGCTGCGGAAACCACTTCAGGATATACAGATTGTATATATTTAGCTATATTGTATTCAACGGTCATCGCACTTAGCTTAAAATAAGGACTGCTATTGCATTTAAAGGGATCAATAAATGTTACTATTTGTGAAACTGGACATTTTGTGTGTCGCTTACAAATATTAGGTATGAATCAGCACTTGGGAAAATTTTACTTTCTTAACCTGTTAATACCATAAATAAAGTATGAAAAATTAAATGGAAAAAAAATGACTCTGGGGGCACAAATTTTTAAGGTTGAAAACCCCTTCCCTCTGCATTTATAAGTCCAGAATTTTGACAGGGATAGGGATGGAGAAAGATTTCTTTCCTGGTCACTGTTCTATACCTTTCTCCACCGCGTCCAGTGCCGAGTGCAGTTCCATCACCCTCCTGTGTGTCCACATGTCTCTTCCTATGATAAGGGTTGTGGCAGTGGCACCTCCACTATTTTCTGTTGGTTGAAAAGTGGAACATCTTTGGATGAGTTGGAGAGTTACAGCTACAGCTATTTGACAGGTTCCCAAAGTGAAGGCTTTGATACCCACCACCTACAGCATCTCAAAAGCAAGTTGTTCTGCATCACTTTCCTTTCCCTCTGCCTGGCCTTTCCAGACACAATCCTTCTCAGCTGGATGGGTGTTATCTAATTGGTTCATTCATGGACAATTTAAGACTGAAATAAGAGAATGTAATTTCTTCCCGTACCACCTATTTCGATCTGTTATGGACTGAACGTTTGTGTCCCTCAAAATTTGTATGTTGAAATAGAATCCCCAAGGTGATGGTACCTGAAGGTGGGACCTGTGGAAGGTGATTAGGTCACAAGCGTGAGGCCCTCATGAATGGGATTAGTGCCCTAATAGGCCAGAAAGCCAGTTTACTCTTTCTGCCATGTGAGGATGTGAGAAGTCAGCTGCCTGCAACCAAAAGATGACCCTCTCCAGAACCAGACATGCTGGCACCCTGATCTCAGAACTGTGAGAAATAAATTTGCATTGTTGATAAGCCATCAAGTTTACGGTATTTTGTTATAGCAGCTCAAGCTAAGGCAGATGCTTACACTGTGAATATAGGAAATCCTCATAGTTTCAAAATACATTCTCTCCTTGACTTCCATCTTTTATCCTAATTTCGGGTCCATTTTGTTTTTCATTGTACCCTCCTTCCAGCAGCTCTGTTCTTTCAGAGTCATGGCAGGACATCTTTAAATTAATGTTTCAAATAGAAAACACTAAAAGGAAAATCTCTACAATCACTAGTGACTAAATACTGAGAAGCTATGTTCTCATTCTTTGTATTCTCAGGATAATAATATATATTTGAATTGCTGATACACTGAAAATGAAGTTTAAGATATATGCATCTAAAACAGGTTATATTGATACAATAATGCTAATTTAGAATATGGGGCTCAAAAGACAACTCTTTGTAGTATATTGTCTTTCTCTTGAACCTTACCCGAAACTTACCCCTTTACATATACTGTAAAACAAGACATTTGTGAGACGATCAGGGAAATTTGAACACTGGACATTTGATGAATTCTTTTTTTAAGTGTGATATGGTATTGTAGTTTTCTAAGAGTGCTACCTTTTACTACGAAAATCCTTTTGGATGAAATAAGATGATGTCTGATATTTGCTTCCAAATAATCTGTGTGTGGGGGGAAAGATAATGAAGAAGGAGTATAGATGAAAAGAGATCAGTCTTGAAATAAATATGGGCACAAGGAGATTTATTACACTCTACTCTCTTCATCTGTATGCTAAATTTTCCCATAATAAAAAGTAACGAGACAAAACACAGGGTGACTGACACATAATTATTGACACCAGTTATGGGAGCGAGACGCCTCCAGATCTCACCCCCAAACAGTCTCCTGGAAAGGAATGGAGGCCAGCATTCCAGGCCACACCTCTGAGCACCTCAGCTGTCTGTCCCTGGGAGCAGTGCTGTCTGTTTCAGCTGGCATGTGCGGTAGAGATGGAGGAAGGCTGGGTGAATGGATGTGTTCTCAGTAGCCACAGAGAAGCAGGAAGGAATGCTCACCCTCTGGGTGCCCTGGGCTCCTTAGCAGGGGTCAGGGTATTCTGGGCTATGAAGCTTCCTCGGTTGGAACACACATGCTCCTGGTTCACTTTCAGCCCCAAGGCTGGGTAGGGTGGAGTCGGCCTGGGCCTTGCACATTTCCTAGGATTAACTGGCTGACTCAGGTCTCTGTATTGCCCATCCCCCGCTCCGCACTGTGGAGTAGTGTAGAAAATGGGAACCAAGCGAGTAAATTCAAGTTAGTGTTGGGGGTAAGGGGAGGGAGGGGAGTGCCATAAACCTTTGACTCAAGCGCAGCCTTGGCCTGCTAACAGTAGGAGAAAATGGTACCTGAATGGTAGAAGATAAGACAGTAACCACCCATGGAAACCAGCCAAAAGCTGGGGCACCTATGACTGCCTACCTTTTGGGACCCAAAAGATGGTTATCATAAATGTCTTGAAAACATGCCTGCTTATATTTCATTTCCTTTTCATTTGTTCATTATCAGCCTCTCCCAGGTATCTTTTTTTATTGAACACCTGTGTGAAGCATATTATCTCATTTAATCTTCCCCTGATGATTACCTGAGGAAGGAATACCATCTGAGGAAAGTGCTATTCGCCTCACATTACAGATACAGAACCTGAGGTCCAGAAGTTCAGGAACTTCCCCAAGTTCACAGCTTGTAAGTAGAAAAACTGTTCTTACTTCGCAAAGCTGCCTCAATGTTGAGGAAGATGATGTTGGCCCTGGGAATCTGCCTGAGAACCCTAAAAAGAAAGGGGTCCCTAGGGGACAAAGCGGAGACTACTCATACCTTGCCCCTGCCAGCTGCCAGCCAGTCTGCTTGGTTATCATGTCACAACCGGCAGTTCTGGGTTTGGATGGATCAAAGGAGGCTGTTCTCATGCTATTATTATGTTCTATCCCCAGTACACAGAGTGCCTCACTAAGCCTCTCTCCCCACCATCACAGCTCAGTTTCCAGAACTCTCTAGGGTCCCATGAGCAGCTCCCATCTATGGGTAATGACACTTGCGTCAGCTGTCTGCCATCCCCTGGCCACCCAACTTCACCGACTGAACATCAGGACACAGTAATTCACGTGTCCTGCTCCCTCCCATTCTAACCACCCTGACCCAGTTTCTGCTCCCTCTATCCACCAATACAGCTCTGGCCAGCTCACCAGATTCTCAGATGCCCCTTTCCAGAAATCAGACCATTATCAGAGGCTACTGACTCCCTCTCCTGAACGTCTGTCCTTCTTGGCCCTGGGACACCTCCTCTGGGGACCTCTGCTCTCTAGTGAACGTGAGCTCTTTAACTGTCAGGGCTGCACAGGGCTCTACCCGCCCCTGCCCTCTACACTCTCCTCAGTGACCTGTAGCTTCCCTGGCTCCCAAGCCTCCAGCAGCTTGTTCTGCTTTGACCAAGCCCTGCGGCAAGTGCCCTTCTGCCCTCACCACTTCAGGAGTTGGATGACAAGCCAAGCCGCAAGGCATGGGACCTGACTTTCTCAGTGGCCAAGTAATACAATCCCAGCACGTGGTGGGTGGGGAGTGGACATGCCACAGGGTCAACTGGGAGCAACAAAGGACAGGAGACAGGAGGGAGAGGAGGCGAACTTGCTCTCCATCCCTCCAGCAACCCCAACATAATGTTCCAGCCAGGCACGGTGTTTCTGTATAATCTACCTAGAGACATCGCACATGGGCGAAGGGCTGTGGCCAACTCATTAAAACTAACCTTGTTTTCTTCTCCTTCCCTGCCTAGCTTCCTTCTTTCTCACTGCTCTAGGATTGCATTTGCCAATAAAGCACTTAGGCTTGCTTTGCCTCAAGTTATTTTCTAATCTGAATTAAGACAGTACCTCACCCAAACCATGCCTTCGACCACCACCGTGACGTTCCCAACTCATTCCCCAAAGGTCATCTCCAGCCTTCTCTGCTGAGCCCCAGACCCAATGGCCATCTCCACCTGGACATTCTCATAGGCACCTCAAACTCATGTTCAAAATGAAAACTAGTTCTCCTCCCCAAACGTGTCCTGCTGTGTTTCGGGGGATGCAGATGGAAGGCACCCTGAAGGAGCTCTCAGTCTGTGTAAAATGGGAGACAGATGGGCTAACTGACAATTACAATGGGAAGATGCTTCCTGGTATGTGGCAGCGCTGTCGGTGAACAAGAAAGCCTGCCGTGCACCACACACGCGTGCTGGACGCTTGCCTGCGTTCTCATTTAGCCTTCACAAAAGCCCTGGAAGCTACCATTATCCCCATTCTGCAGCTGAGAAAACAGACCAGAGATTAGAAACCTTGCCGAGGTCACAAAGCAACTAAATCCCAGCACACCTGGAAGGTATGTCCGTAGTCTTTGCTGCCTCCAGGAGAGGAGCACCTCACAGACCACAAGGCTGGGAGGTTTCGAGAGGTGGCAATGCCAGAGCTGTCTTAATAGACGAACAAGATGTCAGCTGAGGAATGGGGTGCGTGGGGGCAGGGAGGTGGAGTGGAGGAAAGGAGCAAGCTGGAATTCTGGGGCAAAGAAACTGGAGGGGTTCACTACAGCTGGACCACAAAGCACAAGTGGAAAAGTAGCCCCGTGAGAGGCTGGAGACGTGGGCAGGGCAGGTCCCAAATCACGGGTGGCTTCATGTGCCATTCTAGTGAATTTAAATTCCTAATTGGAAGAACCATTTCGGGATTTAAAGCAGGGAGTGACATGGCTCAGTTTGCATCTTGGAAAGCTGCTTCTGGCATCAAGAAGAACTGGCTGAGAGAGGCAAGGGAGGTAGGGGGACTAGTTTATGGACTGAAGTACCCAGAGCAAGAAATTATACACAAAGTTAGCAGCAGCAGGAGTGGGCAAAAGTGCAGACTTTAGATATAATGAAGGAAAAACTGAACAGGGCTGGGAACTAAATTAGCTAATGAGAAGAGGGTGTTTGACACCCAGGTTTGTGGCTTGTCGCATCCAGGACATGGAAGAGATGATTTCCGTTTTAGGCGTGCTGATGCTGAGATTCATACCAACAGGCATTTGGAGGAAGCAGCAGCGGCGAGAGACCACTCCCCAAGGAAAAGGGCAGAACAAGTCCTGTCCTCTTCTCAAGAAGGTTCCAGGAGTTGCCCAGGCTTGGCCCTCGGTATCTTAACCACCAATCAGAATGCAAGTCAGCAGCTTGGGTATAAAAGGACAGGAGCACAATGCAATCCCAGGGAAAGGTCTGTAATTTCCTTAGCTTTAGAGGAGCATGATTTGGAGAGGTGAGATGAAGACTCTCTGATATCAAGACACAGCAACCCCTCAACCAGTTCTGAGAGAAGGAAGCCCTGACACCCCAAGGTATCCCTTGTGTGTAACGGATCATACCCTGTACATCTAGGATGGTATTAGCTACGTATCAGCCTGCAGAGGACTGAGGAGAGTCACCAAATCATTTTCTGTTGGACTCCAGCTGAGAAAGGAAGAAGTACAGAGCAGGTATCAGAGGGAGCTCCACTGGGCACGTGCCCAGCACCACCTGGAGCCCAGCTCCCAACATGGAGCCTCCTCGCCCTGCCTGCTTCTCTCCCTCGAGAAGAGAGGCACACAAGCTGATGGCCTGACCCCGCTGGAGCTGCTCCTAAGTGCGAAGGGTCTCTTCCTCCAAGTGGATCAGACACCTCTGGGAGCCTGGGCAGGATTTCCCCAAGGGGGGAATAAAAGAGAAGATCAAGGGACCAGCCAACTGGACTAAACTGGGGCTAAGCTCCAGAATGTCGGGGTGCTGCTCACTGGCTTAAAGGGCCCCAAATCTAGAAGTGATTTCAGCAGGTCTGGGTCAGAGTCGAGGAATCTATCAATCTGTTAAGGAAGCTCCCAGATATTCATTTGTAAAGGGACTTGGGAGCAGCTTTATACCTTCTACCCTTCCTTACCAGTCTGTTGCTTTGGTCTTCCTGTCTTAGTGTGTTTCCTCGGAGGGGCCCAGGTCTCATGGGGAGACTGCGGCCAGTGCATGAGAAGTTGGCTGGGGTGGTGATCACATCGTTAGCCCCGCTCCAAACACTGGTCTGAACAGCAGCGGAAGATCCAGGAAGCAGCGGCCCTCCTATCTCCATAAATGAACGCAGGTGCCGAGCCTCCGTCTAGCCCTTTCCCTGCTGCCCACAGTAGCGTACTGCACTTGAGGCTGAGGGACACCACATTCCACTGGTCACTACAGAGAGGGGCCCTCAAATTTGGCCCCCAAAACCTCCTCAGCATCCCTTCTCCTCCACTCTTTCTCTGAGCTGAATGGCCCAGGACCCACCGGCAATACCACACAGAAAACACGGAAGCAGAAGTTGCTTTAATCAAAGGGTGATGTCCTCAATCAGGTGGACCTCCCTCAGACGTTGGTGGTGGGGTCTCAGCCTATGTCCCACGGGCCCTGAGGCCCCCCAGGAAGGAGGGAGCAGCTAACAGTGAGCTCTGGCAGGGGCCAGGGACTGGAAAACAGGGGCACCCAGACCCAGGGGCAGGGCACCGACAGGTGGAGTGAAGCTGAGTGGGGGCCAGAACGGCTTCGCACACACGCTTCTCCCTGGGGCCGCTGAGGTGGCCATGCATCAGGCGGGCAGAGCGGCAGCAAGAGGGCTGAGGGCGGGGGCCATTGGGGGCAGGAGCGCTTAGGAGATGAGGCGACTGTGAAGCTGGTGCAGCTGCTCCTGGGTCAGCACCAGCCGGTGTCGCTGTCCCAGGCCAGCCGCACACGAGAAGGTCACTTTGCCCAAGTACACAGTGTCGTCCTGCTGTTCCTCCTTGGCCTGGGGGTTGGTGAGGAGAGAACCCTGGGTCAGGGGCTCACTCATCCCTGAGCCCGGGGAACAAGGCAGCCCCTGGGAGACAGGTTTGGGGCGCCTAGGCAATGGTGACGTTTTCCAAATCAGAATTGGGGTATACAGTCTGACAAGGGACTTTTGAGCCCTCTGGGTGACAAAAGTCATAGAAGCTTAACTGCTAAAATAGCGGAATTTCTGGAGGCGGTGCAAGAACTGTTGAGTTGAGACTTAGCTAGATAAAAGGATGTGCAGTTGCTGGACCTGAGACCCCAGAGGCCTCTCCAAATTCTAGGGGGGAGAGGAAGGACCCCCCGGAGCCTCCAGGCTTGCCACCTCTCCCCACGCTCTCTCTTACCCTGAGGAAGGCTGAGGAAGGGAAGGTGGCAAAGTCAGTGGGGACGGTGGCTCCAGGGCGCTGCGATACAGTCTCCTTGAGGACCTCATCCTGGCGGAGGAGGAGGGGAGGAAGGGTTCATTCAGGGGACCTGCACAGGCTACCCCAGCATCTTCTATTTCACAGGGACACTAATACCTGGAGCAGGGACCAGTCCCCTCGATCACCAAACTTCTGCTCTTCCCTCTGACCCCTCCCCGCCCCAACAACCTCACTTTATGGTAGGGCCCAACTCAGATTCCACCGGCTCTCCGTCCCCAACCACTACCCCGAGGTGATCTCAGCTCTGACAGAAGCTGCACCTGAACCGCACGCTCTAAAGATGATCCTGTTCAAGCCATTTTGTTGATGAGAATCTGCCTTCTGTTTGCACCAAGACAGTGAGCTCCCAAGGCAGAAACCCTCCTTCCCTTCCACCTCCTGCCACGTGGCATCTGGCACGGGGTTGGGCCCGGAGGAACTCCAGCAGGGCCTGTGCAAGCCACTGTGCTACGGCTCCGTCAGAGAATGCTCTCGGAAGAGCTCTCAGGGTGAGGAAGGACAGGGTTAGCACTGACCTTGAGCTTCTCGATGGTGTCGCTTAGGGACTTGAGCTGAGCCACTTGCTCCAGGAGCTGGGCTGACGGGCTCTTGGCAGCTGTGGGGAAGGAAGGCTGGTGAGGCCCAGGCAGGCGGCTGTGCTGGACTAAGGGTCAGCAGTGCAGATACTGGACCCTCTCGCGGAACACGCACATTGGAGAGGGATGAATCAAGCAAACTGAACACTGAGACCAGAGAGCAGTGTGGGAGCTGGCTGGGCAGGGGCTACATCCCTGGGGCAAGAGAGGGGGTGTGTTCCTCGTCTCGGGGGTTGGCAGGTGCATACCAGGGCTCACGCGCGTGATATCTACTACGTGGGTGTGTGTGCTCAGCTGATTCAACCTCTCCAGCAGCTGGTTGGTCTTTCGATAGAGCGCTCCAGTCTCCAGCTCATTGCCAGGGCCCTCGTGGGGCGGGAGAGAGAGCTTTGCCACATGCAGAGGGGGCAGGGATGCTAAAGAGGCCTTCATCTGGGCTCCCTGTGGAGGGAAAAAGAGAGGGGTGGTAAGGCCCTGCCATCAGTCCCCAATGGGGCAGACAGGCCTCACCCCAGTCCTCCCGCGACTCCCTCACCTTGAGGACGCTGTTCTCATGCTGGAGCTGGGAGATGTGCAGCCTCATGGCCGAGATCTGCTGAAGCAGCAGTGGCGAGTCCTTCACCAGCCCCGGGCCTGGCACAGGCCCCAGAGCCTGCCCAGGGGCGGCTCCTGTGGTACCACAACAAACGTCTATGGCCCCAGGTGGAGATGGCTGAAAATGGGCTGCATCCCTGCTCATCCCCCCCTCTTTATCTCCTCCTACCCCCAGTCCTGGCTGCTCCCAGAGGGGAAGTCTCACCCTGTTCCCCCAGCCCCAATTCCCACCAGCCCTGGCAACCCCCAGCCAGGGCGGGTCTCTACCTCGCTGCTGTTCTTCTGTGCTCGGGAGAGCCCGTGGGGAGCAGGAAAAGAGGAGAGAGGAATTAGGTGATTTGGGGGTTAGGGGGACACACCCAAGGAATCCTGGACATGACCTGCAGGAACACCCTTTTCCTGACTTTCACCCTACCTTCTCTAACAAGACCCTGCCTCTGCTGCCCACCTTTGGGGAAAGGGCAAACGTGTGAAGAAGACAGGAAAGGGGAATGCGGCCATGAAGAATGTGACGTGCGAGGAAGAGCGACAGTGGTAGTATGTGCTGGAGGAAGCCCTTTGGGGCTGGAGGCCATTCCTGCCTCCCTGATTCATACTCTACCTCCAAGAAGGGCAGAGGGGGTGCTCCCAAGACCCCGACGTGTCTGCACCCTCACTGCTCCCCAGCAACAAAGCATAAGTTGAGGTTACAGACACATTCCTGTGTTCTTTGGGTTCCCCACTGCTCTGAGACAAAAGACAGCCTTTTTCTGATGGGAAGGTTCATAAGTTCAGAACCAGTATTTGTTTAAAGAGCCTGTACTAAAACAATACAGTGTGGTAATTCTGGAGACCCCTCCCCAAGGAACAGGAAGCCAGATGTCTGCTCCATGGGAGTCAAAAAGGTTCTTGGTCACCTCCCAAGCTCAAAAGGCACCAATGACAGGGGCTTTGATGAGGATAAGACCCTAGCTGAGGCCAGCTGACAAGACAAGTACAGCAGGGGTGGTCTAGAGACCCTAAGGGCTAAATTCTAAGGCAAGGAGATTGTCTTCTGGAGGTGAGGAGGGTAAGTAAGAAACAGAAGAGAAGACAACAAACTAGGGCAGATGAGAACTAACATGGCAGTGGCCACCTTCTTGGTCAGGAAACTAGGGAGACTAAGCTTGGAAGCCAGAAAAACTCGAGGTAAGAAGCTCTGACCACACTAAAAGACCAGGCAAAGGTTAGAACCCCAGCCCCAGTGAAACGGGGAGAATGCAGCAATGGAAGACGACAGCCGTACCACAGGGGGAAGCCACATGAACTCAACAGGGAAAACAATGGTGCCCAAGCAGAGGAGCAATGAAGGGTAGGCATCGGGCACAGCTGGGTACCCGGCAGTCCGCCCGGCCTGCTGCAGGCTGATGAACCTCTGGCATACAGGGCTGGGTCAGAAAGGCCAGAATGCAGACGCAGAAGGGACACATACTAGAGTCCAACTAGAGTCATGGTAATTCTGAGCTACGCTGACAACTTGGTAATACCCCCCTTGGTCAGAGGGACTAGGCACATATCTCCAGAAGTAAAATCTTGGTGAAAGGTGCTACAGCATGAAACTGGGCCAGCACGCTCCTGACAGAACATCCGTGGGTAAGAAGGGGGCCGAGTCACACTGAGCCAAGCACAAGAGCAAGGCCATTCAGTCTCCAGGGGGCCGGTGCTGCCTGTCCCACTGCACTCACCACCAGCAATGCCAGAGACCAGGGTAGCAATACCCGAGGGAGGGGGCCCGCGGAGGCCCTCGATGGTGCGCTTGGACTGGCTGCTGAGCCGCTGCTTTAGCTCCGCCTTCTCTGCCTCCAGCTGGTCAATGTCAGCCTGCAGCGCATCCATCGTCTCCTCGAACTCTCTGTGAAGAGACGCTGGGCTTGGGCGGGTCCCTTCCCCACAGCCCCACCCCACTCCTCAGTCCTGACAGGTCCTGGGAGTAACCGTGCTGGTGAGGACCAGGGCAACACAGGTGCAGACTCGGGTGAGATAATGGGGGTGGCAGTGGGCAAGGAAAACCGTCTGCTCCCCCGGGGAGCCTCACTATGAGGGGCCTGTTAAGGGGTGGGTTAGGAGGCTGAGAGGGCTGGCAGCGGGGAGGGCTGGGGAAGTGCCTGACTTCTCCTTCTTCCGCAGCAGCGCCTGGGTCTCATCCAGCCGAGTCTGGACTTTCTCAATGCGCTCATCTGCGTCCTTGGCAGCGCTGTCCAGCTTCTTCTCCAGGAGGCTCAGCCGCACATTGGCCTCACTCAGCTCCTCCCCCTGGACCAGGGCAGAAAGCTTCTAATGCCCTTACATCCTCCCACGGCCCCCCAGGGACCCGGGATAGGCCATAACAAAGCTCCCTCAGAGCCCCCAAGAGCTCCCACTGATCAAGGGTGCCACTTCTCCATTCAATCCCAACCCGTCTCAGTCCCAAAGCCCAACACTTACTGCTGCCCTGTGCCCCACAGCACTTCCTGGCCCCCAGACCCTGAGCCTACCCTACTCTCACCTTGATCTTGAGTGACTTCTTCAACTCCTTGATAACTGTCTCTCGATCTTCAAGCTTCAAGCCCAGGCCTTCAGCGTCTGTGATCTCCGCACGAAGGGCTGCAGCCCGCAGCTCGACAGGAGGAGGCTAAGGGCCAGGTGAGGGCAGAGGGCAGTGGTGGGGAAAGGGGGTCACCAACATGTTCCTTTCAGAGATCCAATTTCTTGTCTTCTAATCAGGATGGTACTTGCCAGATTCCAGCCCCCCCAAAAGCAGCGTCTCTAAGTCCCGCCAACCGCCCGGAAGCCCCGAGGAGCTCCTCCCACCTTGCTGGGGGGCCGCTCCGCATCGTACTCTCCTTCCTGCATGGCTGTGGCCAGCTTGTTCATGGTGCTGATGAGGATGCTGCACGACTGGCGCAGACACTCGTAGGGGCTGCTGGAAGGGGTCCCATAGATCTGGAAGAGCCCAGGGCAGCAGTGAAAATCTCACGCCGGCCACCTGACTCCCAGCCCATCCTCCTGCCCAGTCACCCAGGCCCACCTGCTCGCTGGCTTTGAAGGCCAGTTCCTCCAGGGCAGCCACGGGCAGTCCCTCGTTCTCTGCCAGTGGGGCAATGAGCTGGGCAGCAGCAGCTGCCACTTCCTGCAGCACAGCTACCACCCACGTCAGGTGTTTCCTGCAGTCTAGGAGTGTGTCGGATACCTGTGCGACAGGCCAGACTCAGGCGCCCACCTGGGTGCAGCACCACAGCTCCCAGTACCTCCACACCATTCTTGCCCCTGCCCAGATGCAGAACTTGATGTCCTGGGCCCTTCTCGTTCTACTCAGCTTCCTTCCCTCCCCCTCACAGCCCTAAACCTGTGGTCCAAAGGCCAGTGCAGTAGGGATCCCAGGAGCATCTGTCCCCGGCATTCGCCTCCGGATCTTCTTGCAGAACTGGCGGATGTCACTGCACGACGTTTCCAGGTCCCGGAGCAGGAGGGCAATATCTGAAGCCTCCTGTCCACCCTACTCAGGGAATAGGAAACAGATGGGAAACCGAGTCAGCATTGGGGCTGCGATGAGGAGGGGGGAACTAAGAACAAAGAGGAGCTTGAACAGGCCCAGTTGTGTTCTCACCTGCAAGAAGGCACGCAGCCGTCCCACCTCCACGCCCATGCAATCCAGGGCACTCTGGGTGAACTGTGAGGACAGAAGCGTGTGCTCGTCAGCCCCCAACAGGAGCCCTCCTGCCCGATCATCATCTCTAAGAAGTCCCCGCCCCATACATAAGCAGGTCCTCTGGCTTCCCTGATCTGGCCTTAGCGACCCTGCGCCCGTCTTATGTGGCACCCCCGAGGGCCTCCGTTTCTGATCTCTACATGGGACTCAACCACCGGCCCAGACACCTCACCTTGATGTGGTCGGCCAGCTGCATGGTACTGTCCTCGGGCTGTTCGGCAAGGTGGATGCTATACAGATGCTGAGGATGACAAAGAGACAGACAGCCTACAGGCCTCGGAAGGATAGAGAATTCTTCCCCAACTGTGGCGTGAGCCCCGTCATCACTGGACTCCAGGGGCACGAGAATCTAAAACCCCCAAGGGCTGCACCCTGAGGCAAGTTCACCCACAGCAAGCCGAGCCCCAGGCACACAACCTGGGCTATGCTGGCCACAGCCCCAGAAGAAACCGCCCGTCCACCCTGCACCAAGCCGGAGTCCTGGCCCCAGACCTGGTAGTACTTGATGGCCTTGGTGAGAGGTTCAACATTGACGGTCTCATCCAGCTGGTCCTTGTGCAGCAGCTCAATGAGGAAGTCCAAGGAGCGCTCGTGGGCACTCATCTCAGGGTAGAGGCCGCCAACCTTCTTATACACATCCACATTGCACTGAGAGAGGGCACTGGAGACCAGACAAGGGCCCTGTGAGGCCAGGGTCTGCCAGGCAATCGCGGTTCCAGCCAATCTGAGACCCGTGGCCTGGAATGGGGGTCAGGGGTCACTTACTGCTCATAGCGGTGAAGTGTGGCCTGCAGCAGACTCAGCGAGTACGCCAGCCCCGCGGCAAAGCTGAGCTGCTCCCCTGCAGCTCCTCGAAGCCCAGGCCGCTCTGAACAGTTCTCGCTTAGTTCAAACTTCTCCTGGGCCTGCTTCCGGATCAGCTCCGCCTATGGGAAGACATGCCAGGGCCCCAGAGCTCAGAGCAGAGGATGGAGAACACAGATTCAGGAATACAGAACACGGAGCTGAGCAACTATTGGGGGCTGGCTGGTGGAGAAAGCAGCAACATCTCCCAGGTGGGCAGGGGAATGCATAATGATGTGGCTGCTGGCGGATGTAAGGACTTGGGACGTGGGGATGAGGGCAGCGGACGCCGGGGGACCGAGCTCTTTCCCGCAAGCTGCTGCTCCTGCTACCTTTCCCCTGACGCTATCCTGACAGTTAGCCCCCCACTAACTCCTAGTCATCTTCTAGGTCTCAGCTCAAATGTCACTCCTTCAGTGACACCCCTCCATCTAAATCAGCTCCCCAACTCTGCTCTCTCAAAGCAGCTACCTCCTACCAGGCCACGTGTAATACACACCCATCTGCAGCTTTGTTGACTACGTTCCTCCACCACATCCCAACCCTCCGGAGCAGGGACGCCGACGGCAGGCTCCCCTGGGCTTCCTCAGTGCCTGCTTCACAGCACGTCCCACGGCTTTCTGCAGGACTTGTGACTGACTGGCCATACCTTACAAATGAGACGAGGCATGAGCAGCAGCACCAGGACGCAGTCATGGTCCCCGCCGGGCCGCAGGAAGCTGTCGGGCATGAAGGCTGTCAGCAGGGACATGTGCCGGTTGGCCTGGGCCACCTCCATCTGCCTCAGTTCCATCTCAATCGCCTGTGTGGTGGACAGGGAGGCAGGCTGAGCCGGGTAGGGTCCAGGCCCACTGCGCCTTGCGCCACCAGGTCCTCTGCTTCTAGGAGCCCAGGCCAGCAGGCTCCCGAAGCACCACACAACGCATCCCCTTCCCCAGGAATCCACACCACGTCAGTCCACAGCCACACTCTCCCCTCTCTCAGGAAAGCCCACTCGCTTTCCTGACCTTGGCGTGGGCCTTGGTCTCAGCAAACTTGATTTTGAAGTCAAAAGTCTCTGGGGGTGGCTGCTGCTGCCGCTCCACCGATGCTTCCTGCTGGTTTGTCAGTTCCCGATTCACGTCCTGGGAGCAGGGACAGACAGTGAGGGACAGCTGGGTCACAAGGGAGCCCTGGGGGGATGGTGAGTGGAGAGCAGGGGGTGCACAGGCACCTGTAGGTGGGCGGTCAGCTGGCGGTACTTCCTGATGGTTTGCTGGTAGTCTGCCACTGTCTCCTGGGCTGCCTCCACACGCTTCTGGGCCTCGCGCACCCGAGCCCCCGCCATGTCCAGCTGCTCCCGCAGCTCCAGTTCTGTCTCACGTGCATTCTCCTGCAGCTCGTCATTCATCTCATTGATGGCTTCCTGGGAGGCCACAAGGGAATTGGGGCGAAGGAAAGGCAGGGTCAGGGCAGCAGGCCAGCCAGGGTGGGGCCACTCACTACACACCCTGCTCAAAAGTCAGGGGTCTTGTGTCAGTTCCTCTCTCAGCAAGTCCCTTTTAATTACCCTGCGGTAGGGTCAAAGGCAGGGGTCTGCTCTCCTCTTACCAAGTCCCCCACAGTCTCTCTCAATTCCCGCACTTTCTCCTCCAGATTCAGGTTCCGGTCTGTCAGCATCTCCACCATCTCCTCAGCACCCAGAGCAGCATCCACCTGTGTTATAGGGAGGGAACGGGGAGAAGGGCTGCTGAAAGGTGCCCAGAGAGAGGAGGCACCTACAAGAGAGTCGGGGGAGAGGGGAGGAGGACCCTGGGCAAGGGGCGGGCTCCCCAGACCTGCTCCTTCAGCTCATCGATGGTACTCTCTGCCTGGCTCAGCTCCTCCTGCAGACGCTCCCGCTGTTGCCTCACAACTTCCAGCTCTTGGTTCTTCTTTTCCATGAGCTTCTGGAGTTTCACATGCTCCTGCTTCTCTGAGGAAGAAAGATCCCGCATCCTATGGGGAAGCGGGGAGACAGGAGGCGTAGCGTGTGTCAGTCACTGTGCGCTCTAACACAACTGGGCACAGGAGCGTGGGTTCCGGGACCAAGCAGTGAGGGGACCCTACCTCACCAGGGCATCCTTTAGGCGGGCGTTCTGCTCCTCGAACTGCTTGAGCTGGTAACTGGACGCAGCCCCATCGGAGCCTAAGGAAAACCATGAACACTTTCAGACATGGGTCCAACCCCACCACTTGCTCCCCAGCAGCTCCTGGCCCCTTACCCTTCTCTTCAATCTCAGCCTTGAGGATCTCCAAGTCAGTGGTGAGCTCGTCCACACGCTCCTTCAGCGCCTCCACCTCCTGCTGCAGGGACTCGGCCCGCTCTTCAGCCATCTCCTTGTCCAGAGTGGCCATCTCGATGGCGTCAGCAGTGTCAGCCATCTCCTCCATGTAGCGTTCCTTTGCCTCCAGTGCCTCCTTGGCTTCCTGACAAGGGGTGGAGGTTGGGGGGGGGGGCAAGTGCAGAGACGCCTGATGCGTCCTGTCTCACAGAACGTTCCAGGCTCCAGCTCCAGTTGTGTTTCCAGTACACTTCCGCAGGCCACCTGCCTCCCAGCCCAGCCACCCCTTCACCCTGAGTCCCACCTTCCGCGCCTCCTTGAGGCGCCGCTGCAGGTCTGCCTGCTGCTCCTGCATTTTGCTCTTCCATTCCTGCACCTGCTCCAGCTGGATCTTGTATTTCTCCAGCTCCTTTAGCTTTGCTTTGTCCTCTGCCCGTTTCAGCCGCAGGGTCTCCAGTTTTTCCTCCAGGTCCCGCACCTGAGCCCTCAGCCCCTCTTCCTCCTGCAAAGGAGAGACCCCATCATTCTGTGTATAACCTTCCTTCCCCCCCCCACCCCCACCAAGACTAAGCTGGAGCAGAAAGGACAGGAATGCATGCAAACATCATTCCGGTCCCAGGGTCAAAAGCACGTAGCATATAAACATCTGAGTAGAGACCAATACATATGGGGAAAGTGTGGAGGAAGGTCAGAGAGGAAAGGGTAGCTTAGTGGCAGGATACCCATATGCTATGTCCCCACTCTTCTGATCCAAGTTCTGGGTCTCCCCGACCCTGGGAAATGTCCAAGACCCGCCAGGGGTCACTGACCTCTTTGTGTCTTGGTTCATCTTCACTCTAACCCCAGTCCTTACCTTGGAGGGGGAAGGAAGAGGGGGTGCTGCTCCAGGAGAGGTGAGGGCCGGCGTGGGGATGATGGGTGCTGCCAGCGGAGTCTGAGCTGGAGTGCTGGGCTCACTGCTACTCAGCTCACCTGCTGATGCTGAGCCAGAGGGGCCCAGGGAGCTACTGGCGCCAGCCACCCCAGCACTACTGGCTGGGCGGGCGGGCTATTCAGAGAGGGTAGGGGCAGACCAGAAGAACAAGGGGGTAGGGGTGGTGAAAGAGCAAGAGACAGAATACGAGAATATGGTGAAGGGAGGAGACAGAAAGAAAAAGGCAGAAAGGGAGTGTCAAAGCACAATGAGAACAGAGAAACAGAGTGATGGGGAAAGGGAAAATGACACAAAGATAGTGAGAAAGGACAGGGGAGGGAGGGAGGCAGGGGGGAGGAAAAAGAAGGGATGGAGAAAGACATATAAGATTATAAGCCTCCTCCCTTGGCTCTGACCTCACATTCCTCCCAGCTCTGGTACTACCCCTTAGAGCAGAATCCCTTACTCCCCAGAACTCCCCTCCGTGACCCACTTGTGATCATTCTAGCAGTTTCTTAATATTCCTGATCCTATCATTGCTCTGGACCTGCGCCCTCTTCCCCCAGAGATAAAAAGTGCCTCAATGTCATTTCCAGAGAGAAAGAACAGATTAGAGTTTGTTCTCTAACTTTCATGTTCCCAGATAAGACTGGGCTAAAAGTGAGGTTACCGGGCTCTAAACCCCTGCTAAGCCCTCCCTGCTCTTTCGCAGTCATGCTGATTCTCCCTCCCTTGGTCTATGGTCTATTTCAGGGGACCCTGCAGATAAAAGGGCCGGGGGAAACTTGTATTCTTATACTCTCCCACGAAACAAGGTCAGCACAGCCAGTGCTTCTGTCATCTCCCTCCCTCCACGACACAGGCTCTAACCAGGCACCACTACCTAGGCCTGTGTGGGGCTGGGGGCGGAGGAACTGCCCTGGAGCCCCCAGCCCTGAAGCGGACAGGCCTGTCCAGTGCTCTCCTATGCAGTGCTGAGCTCTCCTGGTGGGCTGACACTCAGAGACCATGTGTGTCCACAGACACTCCCACCCAAAGCCTCTGACAGTCATTTACAAGGCCAAGTTCTTCTTCACCTCTCTTTCAATCCCCGCACAGATCAGAACTAGTCAAACCACCCTTCTTCAAGAAGGCTTTGACTTGATTAATCACAACCACTCTCATCTCTCTTTTGTACTCAAGCTACTGGCTCAGACATCCACTCAAGAGCCAGAAGTCATTTCCCAGGAGTGGCCTGTCACTACCCTCAGTGCCCACACTCCCATGAAAAGAGAACCCAAGATGCACTGTGACCAGCTCTGACTTGGTCATACACATGCCCACATACATGCACATGCCTGAAACGTGTGTGTACATTCAGCAGTGGCTTGCACAGAGGCCTGTTTTTTTTCTCACCTTGGGCCGCCGAGTTGTGGTCTGGACAGGCAACAGGAGCCAGAGGAGAAGTAGGCAGGAAAGAAAGGATAACGGCACAAAGACAGACAGCAATAGGGACAGCAGTGAGAGCAGAAGAAGTGACAGGAATGGGGCTACGGTTCGCCATCCCCTCGTCCCCACCCCAACCCTTTTCCCATCAGTGAATCATCTTGTTCCTACTCCAGGAACTCAGAACTCTGGTTCCTTCTCTCACTTTTGCCCAACCCTTGTAGACCTCACCCGTTCAGACACCCTGGAAATTCTAGAACCTCTGTCTCCTAGGCTGAGCCACAGGAGACCATGGGCAGCAGCTGGTGGAGAAGGACTCCAGAGACCATGCCTTCTGCAAACAACTTCTGGCACTCCAGCTCAGAGCCAGAGGCTCCGCCCACCCACCGTTCCCAAGGACTTTGCCAGGTCAGCCCCTTCCTTCAAGTGCTAGACTCCACAGGGTACTCCTTAGAAATACCCTGTGACAGGACTAATGGCATGAGCCCAGAAATGAGTGATATGAACCCAACAGAGGGAGAGCAAGCCCCCAAGGCACAACGAGGGCTGCTGTCCTCCTACCCCCACCCCACCCCTTGCCCAGGACCAGATCCTGCAGCAGCCACATCCCTAGGGCAGAGGGCTCAGGTGTCAGGACCATGAATATCACATTAGCTAGAAGCCCAGAGCTCAGCAAAGTAACCCCACCCCGCTGCAAGAAAGGAGGTGGGGATGGGCAGAAGCATATACAAACTACTGCTCTAAAGCAAATCCAGGAACCCGGGTTACTGCAAGGTGGGAAAACAGAGGAGTAACTCCAACTCCCAAATAGTGTTCTTGCTACCCAGTATCCCATGGCTCCAGCAAAGACAAGATTTGGCCTGGGCCCTTTTTCTAGGAGACACTAAGGCCAGGGAGACCAAGCTCCACCACTCCTAGTCTGAGCTAAGCTTCCATAGCTGTATGTAAAAAAACTGTTCTAGGGTCCTCATCCCACCCTAGAAAAGTCCCTTGACACAAACCCTGGTGGGGGAAGGATGCCAAGAGTACAACCAAGAGTCATTCTAGCAGAGGTTCGGGGAAGGAGGCCTGCTAGAGGCACCTGCTTTCCCAGATACTCTCACAGGAAACTCCCAGAGCTGCTTTGCAGCAGAAGCTGCTTCAACCCCAAGCCTATAATGCCACTGGGTACAAGGCCCAGAACACAGACTCAGTCAGAGCCAAAAGCAGGCCAGGGAGGGAGGGAGCAAATGTCCAGGGTGTGGGGCACTGCCGTGACACACACCTCTCCCTGCCCCCACTTTCACCTCCACCCTCCTCCCCCAACCAGGTAGACAGACAAGTCAATCAGCCCCCACCCCCACCCCAGCAGCCTGCTGCCACTATCTCCCTGGCAACCCAGCATTAGGACCAGAGCAAGCAAGAGTACCTTTCGGGCTGTCGGTGCCTGTCTCATCATTGCAGAAAACCAAAGAAAGCCAGGAGAGGAAGGAGGAGGGAGAGAGGAGGATAGACACACAGAGGAAGGACAAACGGAGGGAGGGAAAGAGACCGAACAGAGGGAAAGGCGGCGGAGACAGGAGATTAGTGCATCAAATCCCAACAATGCAGCCTCAGCTTCCCGGCCAGCGGCTGCCCAGCCCCAAATGGCTGCGGCTCAGCTGCAGAAGCCCCGCGGGTGCACAGAGGGACCGCCAGGCTCCGGCAGGCACCAGAGAGGCACCGGCCCAGGTCGCCAGTTTAGGCTGACGGCAGCCTCAGTGGCCGCAGCACCAGCTCCACCTGACGTCATGCACCCGCCCTCCTCTGCTCCATGGGGGCGGAGCCACTGCTCCTCAGTCACCTAGCAACCGTCTGTCTCTGCTGGCTCCTCCTCCTCCTCATGACTGGACAGTGCTGTGCAGATCCCACACTGCTTCCTCCTCCAATTAACAGGTTCTTCCCTCTGCTCCCCTCCCCAAGTGTCTGTTCCAAGAAACTGGGCTAGGGGCTACCCCGGAAAAGGCACCTTCTGGGGCCAGGGCATTACTGGCAGGACACGATCTTACTGCTCCACCAGCCTGTCTCCTACTCACACTGCCCCCGGCCACAACCCCGTCCACTCCACTTCTGTCTCTTCTCAGCAGCACGCACCGCCAGAACACCCCTCCCGCCAGCATCAGCTCTGGGGGGCACAAAGTGACATTCAGAAGCCCTGGGGACCATTCAGCAGCAGCTCTACTGACGGTGTCTGGCTCCTCTCCCAACCCTCCCGGCTGGAGGCAGGTTAAGTCTGTCTCTAAGGTGCTTCCAGAAAGGACCAGCACCTTGCAGAGACATCTGGGTTCTCCTCTGCCCTCCCCCTCAAAATACATTCTTCTGTTCTGGAGTTAGCTCCCTGTTGCCCAAGTGTGAGAGCGGGGACCCTCAGCTAAGCAACCTGCTGCTGCCATCAGGTGCTGCAAGAGAACCACTGGAGAGAAAGACCTGCGGGGGACTTTACTTGACTGACACTTTGCACCGTGAGCAAAAAGGCACTATATCCCAGCGCAGCAGCCCAGGCTGGGCTTTGCCACGTTTCCCCGGGGAAGCTGCCAAAACCCCAGGACTTGGGCATGGCGCAGGCTCCGCCAGCATCAGGTCAGGCTGCAGCCAGAACTCCTCCACAGACATCAGACTGGGGTCCATGCTCTTCTCTATCCAGGGGCCTGGTGTGAGAGGGAAGCCCCAACTAGGAGACAGTAATTAAGGGAAGAAACCACGTTTCTATGTCCTTGCAATGGGTCCAGCATCCTTTGGAGGATTATTTCCCTTCTTACATCCCCATTCCCATCAGAGACCGGACCGAAAGCAAGTACCAGCATGTGGTCTCTTCTACGACAAGACTTCAAAGTGAGGACCTATCACCAACCAGGAGTCGAAAGGCAGACGCTCCCCTCCCACTGCCCCCATCCAACAGCTCTCCATGCAGGGTCAGCTGGCAACAGGGAAATCACAGAATCGTGCATACAGCACAGCACATACAGGTCAAACAGGCACATGCAGCTCAGAGACAGCTTGGGCACAGGCCCAAGGCAAGGGCTGGTGTGAGGAAGTGTTCATGGCAGCGACTTAAGAGTTTAAAAGACTCCAGGGGGTGGCACAGTTGAGCACCACTCCGATAATGGCTGTTGGAAGGCTGCAAAGGGAGAGAGGTGGGCCTCAGGCACAACAGCAGAGGAAGGAAGAGGCAGGAAAAGAGTGATGGCCGGCGGGCGTTCACAGCAGCGTCCACCCAGCGGCAGGCACAGACTCAGGTGTTCCAACCTGGGACTGTTCTTACTGTGCTCTGTTCCCTGGCCTCCTGCTGCCTGGCCCAACCACCTCACTTGGTACTTTCCATACCCTCAACTCCCTACTGCCACTGCCCCCAAGCTCAGGCTGAGTGGGAACCCACTGTAACCCAGTAAATGCTCTATTCCCTGCAGCGGCTATGTAGACATCTCAGTCTCTGATTAGAAGTCCGGAGGCGAGGAGGGGTGGGGATTGTTCTCATGAGTGCTACCTGGGCCTGGACACAGAGCCTGATGTCCTTGCAGCCCTCAAAGGAACTCTGAAAGCCAAGGCCGCCATTTCCTCTGGCCAGCCCAGCCCAAGGTCACACACACATGCATGCAGCAACCCAAGACATGCAGGACAGTTGCGGAGGGGGCTCATGGCCCTCACCCACCCAGGCACAAATAGTAAACACACCACCTTCTTAGGCTTCAGTCCCCGCTGCATGAGGGTAAGAAAGGGCAGAGTTAGAGAACAGACGTCACACTGTGCTAGTTGGCCAGACATCCTGGGTGGAGGTATTAAGACCAAGTCAGGCACAGAGGTAGAGTGAGTCAGGTCACTGTCGAGCTCTGGGTGAGATGAGGGGACCCTCAAAGATCAGCTTCCAGGATGTCCACACCCTGGCCCCGAGAAGCTGGTAAGTCTGGAGCCCCACCTCACACCCCGTGCGGAGCAGCAAAGGGGAGCTAGGACAGGCCCTCTACATACCGCCTAGGACAGGTGGCATGGGCCCAGCTCATCATTCCCCTGTGAGCACAGGAGAGCTCCTTCCCCTAGTGCCGAGCTAACCCTTTCCCTCAGGCCCTTGAGATCTTGGCAGCCTTGGATACCAAAAGGTAGGAAGTACTAAGGTCAGACCTGTCCTTCCTCTCACCCCCCAGCCTCAGTTCCAATTGACCCTGAACTTTCAAGCCTTAGTAGTTGTTCCCTACTACTCACCCCTAAAACAGCAACTCATACCCAGAAAGCTTCATTCTCAGGGAGGTTGGAAACTAGCAGGCTAACTCAGTTTACTCGCTTACTGCTTCTACCTGCCTGGCCTTGGGTCTCCCTGCTCTCTTTCTCCCTTCCCTCTTTCTATTACTCCCCACTCCCACCCCCAACCACTCACCAGTTTGCTGGTCTTTGCAGCTGAGTCAGTTCCCTCTGTAGAAAGCAAATAGAAACAAGTGTGTGTTTGTACACAGGGGCGGGACAGGGAACAGTCTGGCAGGAAAGGAAAGCTATACCAAGGGAATATGGTGGTGACAGAAAATCTCAGGATCCACCATGGCCCTGTGTTCTGGGGAAAAGTCCCTGGGGACTCCTGGATGTGGGAGGTCAAGTTAAGTGGGTGGTTGTTACCTCTTTTGAGGACCTTTGAGGCAGAAGAATCAGGTGTCTCTGGGGAAGTAGTATCTGCTCCATCTTCAAATACCTGAATCTGAAGTCACAGAATAGACTCAATATAACCAGATCAAGAATGTTACGCTGTAATATGGGCCCCTCCCCAAGCCGCAAGCAAGCCTGGGGTACAGGGCAGCTTACCTAAGGATGGATCCCCAATCTTTCCTCCCCGACTACCTCCCACTCTCCCAACCAGAGACTTACACTCATGCCCAGGAAAAGGGAGCACCTACAACACTTCAGTTGCATGTGCAACAGAGCATGTGCACACGCACGCACACACACACGCACACACATGTAGGGTGTGAGTACCTGGGATTGACGCACAAAGATGCCATGCCCTTCATCGCAAGTGAAGTATTTCCTGCCTTGGACAGTTCCATCATTCTTGCCCTTCGCTTCATCCAGGATCACACCTACCCACTTGCCAGTGGCAAAGAGTGTGGCTCCCACATAGGCCACAGTGCCTCGGTGCCCTTTCCCAATCACCTCCACACGGGAGCCCACGCGGAGAGGCCGGGCACTTGCCTCTGCACTCATTCTGCTACCGCTGGGCGTCTGAAAGAAAGACAAGGCAAACATACACCATGAAAGACCTCGGTCAAGGGTGTCATCCTACTGCATTAGAAAGGCCCCAGTCAGGGTCCTGGACTGAGAAAGGACCAGAAGTCACTTTCCTGAATCCCATTCGCAGGGTGAAGTGGGCCCCCAAATTCCCTTCTGAAAAATGTCAGTGACATGTTCTTCTAAGACTTCTCCAAACTCCTCCGGAATCAGCCAGAATTTTTAAGAGTTTATATTTAAATTTTATAACAAATCGGAATTCATTGATAGATCTGTGAATGTCAACACACGGCTGCTTTCTCAGGAGCACTGTCCCCCAAGGAGGGGAATGAAGCTCAAGCAAATAACTCAGTTTAGACCAGGCTCCCCACAACCCAGTGCCCTGACTGAGTGGGGAAGACAGGCGACTCAGGTGTCCCTGGGGAAGTAGTAACTGTTCCACAGAACCCTGCTCCCGTCTCCACTGTGGCCTGTCTTCCCTGTGTCCAGATGGTTCTCTCAGGCCTGTCTCTTCCAGAGACACACAACTGTACTCCTTCCAGCCTTCAAGTCACCGCCACTCCTTCTAGACCTGACTGCCCCACCCCCATCCACACACCCACCGCCTCACTGCAGCCCATTCAACAATTTAACTCCCTTCTTCCTATCAACTCCCTACCCCTAAGCTCTAGATCCTTCACCCATACTACGTTGCTACAAAAAGTAAAACAAAGGCCCCGTAAATCAGATACCTCAGATCTGTCCTGCACTCTGGCCCCAGACTCTGCCCAGTGGTCCAAATGGATGGCTTATCACCCCAGGGATGGACAGGGCAAAGAGACTCAACGCTGTCCTTGGTAAGCTCTCAGCTTCTGACATACCCATGATGACAGGACACAACATGAAACTAGGTCCCAAATAGGTCCATGGTTTAGAAGAAAATCACACCTAAGCCATTTTTAGCAATAGCAGCTCCATGAACCAGGGGCCTTAGAGCAAACAAGTGAATGAGGTGTGAAGTGACACCATAGTCCTAAAGACTCCACGGGGGCTCCCCTCCAATACCCCACTTGGCTTCAGAAGGGAGCCCTGCCACAGCCTGTCACTCCCCAATTCCCTTCCCCAAGGAGCTCATCCAGGAAGGTGAGGCGCTCCCAGGGGCTCCAGGACCCCAATCCTACCTGGGCGATGTAGGGTACCTCTCCTAGACCTATCAATGAACAGTGACATCAGGGCTGGCCCCACACTCAGAGACTCCCCCCAACCTCCCAACCCTAAGAAGCCTCTCAGAACCAGGTGGGCACAACAGTGGGCACAGATTTAGTCGTAGCCAGGAGAGAGAGAAAGCAAGTGACAAACAACAAAGCAGCTCTAAAGAAAGACTTCACTATAAAAGCCATTCCAACCTACCGACCCCATTCGGAGTCCCCAAGATAGTGCAGCCCCTCAGGAACGTCTGGCCTGAGGTCCAATTCGAGTCAGAGGTCGGGCCTCCCGAGTGCCCACTGAGGGCCCACCTCTGGGAGAGGAAGCCTGTGCAGCCTCACAACCTCGGGGCTGCGAGGGGCCTCCCCAGCCCCCACGGCAATGGCCACAGGCACCCAGGCCTTCTCCAGCAGCCCTCCCAGGGCCACCCCAGCTCAGGGCCACTTACCCGGCTGTACACGTGCCTCTTGCTCTGGGCCATGTTGCTCACCTGGCCGCTACGGCCTCTACCCCCTCCCCGGCTGGCCAAAGACAGAGAAAAGGCAGAAACCTAGCCAGGAGGGTCAGGACTCCAGGCCCTCATGGACAGACACAGAAGCCATCAGGCACGGCCTTCCCCAGTCCATGGACCTGCTGCGGCAGGGGTAGGGTCCGAGATGGGGACTGAGGAGCAGTCCCCTCTGCTGCCCGAGGATTCCTGAAGCCAGAGACACCGAATCCTGCTTGCCAACTGATGAGACTCACTCTGCGCTAGTGCTGCTCCAGACTTGTCAGGAACAGTGCTGGCCTCTGGGTCCTAGTGCCGCCCTGCTTCACCTGGGCCAGAGGAGAAGGGCAAGGACGACAGGAGGCCGGGCCACGGACCCTCAGCACTCACCTCTAGAGAAGACGGTCCTAGGGCTGGGAGTACAGCCCTGACGGGTCCTCCCGTGGGCACCCCCTCACTATCATGCCCTGCCCCCCACGATGTGAGGCCTCAGCAAGTATGAAAGCATCAAGTGACAATTGAAAACCATCAGCGGCCTAGGCACCCATGCAGCCCAAATAAGGGTCTCCCGACCCCTTTCTAGTGTTCTCCCTTCCCTTTCTAAACTCTGGACTCGGGGTCCAAAATCACGATATTAGGGCCTGGATTTCAATCTCACAGAGGGCCAGAGAGGCCGGGTCCTGTCCACTGTCCAGCAAAGGAAGGGCAGTAGCAGAGGCAACTTCACACACACAGCAAAGCAATACCCCACGCTGGCAAGGGGTGCCACAGTCACTGTCTCCCTTCTGGATGTTATAAATGGTCAGCCTCTGAAGCCCAAGATTGTCAGGTTCAACTGGATTCATCAGGGCCATGGCCAAAAGCACAAGGCCCAGTTCCCCTCCATCGCCTGATACGATGGTTTGTTGTCTATATTTCTGTTTCACAAAATGTCTTTATAACCGTGTATTACTTTTATAATGAAAAATGTTTAATAAGATTGTACATTCTAGCAAAAGGTCTCCAGAGGGCAATGTAACGATACCACTTCATTCATTTTCCCAGCTAACATGGACCAGGAACCAACAGAGCAGGGTGACAACCCCTAAGTCGCCAACAGGTTGGCCTGAGGTCTGACCTATCTACTAGGTGTGGTGTGGATCTAGACACCCTGAGCCTAGGGATACCTGCCTTGTCCAGACTGGGCTTCACTGGCCAAGCAGGGTCTGCCTCCACGCCCCCCTTTTTCCAAGGCAGCCTAAGAGTACCCTGGTGACCAACAGCCAGATCTCAGGCCCGCAAACACCTCTCCACATCTTCAATCCTGGCCAAACACCCGGGGAAACCATTTCTCTCCTCCCATGCAAAATCTCCATGCTGCCTCCTCCCTTCCCCAATCACAGTACACAGGTGCGCAGGGCCACGCAGGTCCTTGCTGCCTGGACTTCACATGTTCAGCACACTTTACAGAGCGCCTTGGTTTTCGACTCATGCTGCTTACGTCCAATTCCTGGCTTCACAACTTGGTAGCTACAACTCAAGAGAGCTGCTGTGAGGATTAGCTAAGATAAGACACGTAGAACATTTAAGACATTGCCTGGTAGGTTAACAAGTACTCAACAAAAGTTAGCTAATAACAATGTTGTGATCAGGCATTTGGGAACCACAGTAACACCACAGAGAGGCAGGCCAGAGACAATGCAGACAAGGAAAGACAGGCTTAGAAAACTGGACAACTTCTCTGAAGTTACATGGAAGGTGAGAGGTGGACTCAACCAACACTGGAACCAAAGCCTGAACTGGAACCCTCTGGCCATTCTACCATCCTCACTGTTATCACACACCTCCAGGCTCCCAAGGCCATGCTCTTCCTCTAGACCACACCGCCGTCGGAGATCTAACAATCTCACAACTCACTAGCCACACAGGTGTATGTACCATGTTTCCCCGAAAATAAGACCTAGCTGGACAATCAGCTCTGATCTGATGCATCTTCTGGGGCAAAAATTAATATAAGACGTGGTATTATGTTATATTATTACATTACATTATATTATATTATATTATATTATATTATATTATATTATATTATATTAATTATATTGTATACCCGATCTTATAGTAAAATAAAATGAGGTCTTATATTAATTTTTGCTCCAAAAGACACATTAGAGCTGACTGTCTGGTTGTCTTATTTTCAGGGAAACACAGTAGTTACCTAAGTTTGTAGAGGCTGTTTCTTCTCCTATATCTACATTAATGTTATGAGGCTTGAGTAAGATAAAGCACATCAAAGTGCTTTGTAAAAAGTGCAGAAGCTGTAGAAGTGCAAAAAATCACCTGACATGATAACAAATGATATATGTCTTAAAATATCTAGACAACAAATATTATAAGAGTTACAGACAGGAGAAAGGTGAGCTAGAAAGAAAAGGGGCACCTGAGTAGACCTTGAATTATAGGTTGTTTTTTTGTATACGTGGAGAGGAAAGTCCTACAAACATTATAAATTGTGAAGCCAGTATGAATAGAGACAGAAACAATTTTGATTAACTAGGGAATATCAAAGAAGACTAGCTGGACTAAGTGAAGGAATCAAGATGAGTTCTATTCAACTATAAGCCTTTTAAAGCAGAGCCCATAAAGAGAACTTTTCCTCTTTATGATCCCATCACCCTTAGTTCCTGGCGTCAAATACTTATTGACTAAATAAACACATCAATACTTATATGTACTGGAAGGTAAGTATGGATAGTCAGAGAGTTTACCATCAGGTAGAGATAGATGGACTTGATCCAATAACAGGACACCAGTCTCTTTCTGAGCAGGAGACTAGCATAATGGAAACTACTTTAGGAAGATCAAACCGGTGGCAGAACGGATGGAGTGGAAACAGGCGCAACTCGGTAAAGATACGGATAACAGAAAGGGGACTGCTGCAGGAATGAGCAAGGGGTGAGGAGGGTCGGAACGAACCTCATGAGAGAGAAGAGGACAGGGGCCAATTCAGAGACAGCACCAAAGAGCCCTGGGTAGACCCTATGATAGATCCAGTCAGACATGGGGAAAAAGGCAGCAGGCCTGCGTGGGCTCAGAAGACAGACCTGGGGACAGCTTTGGTCCTCCTACTTCCTCACCTATATGACTCTGGTCAAGACACTTAACTTTCAGAGCCCAATTACCTCATCTGAAAAAAGGAAGGAAATATGCCCATCTCACAGGGACACTGTGAGGATTCAATAAAATTGAAGTAAAGCAGTTAGCACAGTGCCCGGCACAGAACATATGCTCAACAAAGTGTCGGCACCATCTTCATCATTACTGAGAGGTACGTCAATGACACTCGCACACAGCAGGAACTCAAATGCTGCCTGAGTGGACAGATGAATGGATAAATGCATAAATAAGTAAACATGAATAAATTAGGGAGTTTTCAAGGATGAGTAATGAAAAAAATGATTGAAAACAGAAAACAGTGACAACCGGGAGGAGGGAGGAAAATGGGAAGGGAAACTGACATGTCAGGAGAGAGAACATCAGTCTTGTTCTTTGGGTCTTCTCTGGGACAAATGTACCTGTGTACTCCAAAATGCACCTGTGGTGCGTACAAAACACATTCCATTATCTCCTTCCTACAGGTGATGGAACTGAGACAAAAGACTCTCCCGAGCCTCAAGGCCAGAAAGCGGCAGGGGGCACATGTGACCCACTGTACAGGTACATGACCCTTCCACAGCACCACGGGGCCCCATCCCATGTCTCAGGACAACTCTGAGTTACATGCTCCCTCGGCCAGGGAGAAGACAAACACTCTGGATTTCTCATCCATTTTCCTCCCCAGTGATATTAAATACTGCTAAAATAGCTAGGAAAATGGGAAGAGAGGACGGAAAACTCTGTGTCTGATAAATAGATTACTAACGGTCTTGGAGAACATTTCGGAATATGACAGGAAAATAGGTAGATTGTTGGGAATTAAGGAGGAAAAGCCTCTTTGGCACCCAGCCTGGACCACGTCTACTCGCTTTGACTGGCACCCCAGCACCATTTGAGCGCGTGACCTCCTCTGTCTCACCTCACCTAAACTTGACCCTGGACTAACCCAACTGTTTGCTCTCCCTGGTCCCCCTGGGAGAGGAGCTGGTTTGAAATCCAGGCAGGCTGACAGCAGGGTTCACACACTTGAACTGAACTGCATTAGGCACCAGCATAGACTAGTTTGGTTGCAAAGAGATAAAACGAAACACGGGGAATGAGCAAGATCCAGCTCTTAGACTGGGGCAAAGTTGTACATCTCTGAAAGCACTGGTAGGGAAGGGATAAGTGTGGACAGAAATCCCTCAGGAAAGGACAGGATCACTGAGTGGGAAATAGAGGCTGGGGAGCTGGAAGCTTGGAAGGCTGGATTCCAGATACACACAGGAACTCAAGAAAGAAGATACATACAGTCTTTTGTTCCGAGGTCCTACTCCTGTATCTGCTTTATGATCTCACACAGAGAGGCCTGAGACCCTAAATGGACTTTCTTTACCTCTCCTCGTTATCCCCAGAAAGGTCTGCAGCCCACTCCCAATCTGCATGCAGTTCCACCACCTCCCAAAGTATCCCTCTACCCCAGGAATACCCAGCCCACCTCCAAAAGGCCCAGACCTCCAAGAGCCAGCAAGGAAAGCTATACAATACACCTCACTTATTTGCAATAAAATAACTTTTGCAGAAGACAACAGCCACTTGAGTGCAATCCTGTACTCAGAAACTGCAACCCTCCCAGGGCTAGCAGGAGTCCTACTAACAGTCCTAACAGTCCTACAGCCTGTTCCAGGTTCCTCCTGGTCCCTTCCCATGAATCCACCACCACGTCCCTGGCACTAGGACCCTGCAGACAGGGAACCCTGAGTCTGCGCTCTAAAGAGAGAGATGCACCATTTCACAACTTCAGCAAAAACCAAAGCAGCCAACAAAGCCACAGCCACCTGGGCTGTGCTGGGCTCTGCCTTTTGGTCAGCTCCCTGGCCACTCCCCAGAAGCCGAGCATTCTGTCCTCTCTCTTTTTAAATCCACGTCATCATCTGATCATAATGGAAATCAATCTCCTCAAGTCACCACGCAAAGGCGTATCCATGGCAACCTCAAGAGGAAGGACACGGAAATGATGCCCAGTGGCTGCAGCAGGAAAAGGTAAGTCCATTTCTCTCCCCTCCGTGCCATCCCACCATTGTCCCGTCACTCAAGTCAGGATTGCACCTTAACTACACATTCCATCACACCAACGGGGAAACACAAAAGGTGAGTGTTTATATAATTCATATAGTTTATATAATTTATGCTATTATATAAGGTTATAGATCTGCCTCGTCCCATAATGGCAGAAAAAGTCTCTTTTTCTGGCTGATAGAGACAAAATCTTTTTTTTTCCTGTGAAATATTCCAATTTTTAAATTAGTTTCAGGTGTACAAAACAATGTAATAGTTAGACATTTATCATTTATACCCCTCACAAAGTGATAACCCCTCTCCCCCAATCTACTACCCCTCTGACATCACACACAGCTGTTACATTTCCACTGTCTCTATTCCTTATGCTGTACTCCGCTTCTTCTAACTACATATATACATATATATATATATATTTATATGTATATACATATAAGATTATGGTTGACATTCATTATTGTTCAGCTTCAGCTTCAGGTGGACAGTGCAGTGATCAGGCATCTACATCATTCTCGAGGGGGTCTCCCTAATGAGACAAGTGTCCATCGGATACCCTACAAAATGTTTACAACATTATTGATTACATTCCCCAAACTGACTTTCGTATCCCCGTGGCCATCTTGTGGTTACCGACTGTGCTTTCTAATCCCCTCACCTCTCCCTCATCCCCACCCCGAGACAAGAACTCTTTTCTCATTCACTGTCTCAGGTAACACGGTCTCAGCCTGCAGCACCACACACTATCAGTCACTTGTCTTTCTAGCAGGATGCTAGGAAATCCCTCAAGGATTTCAGGGTCCCTACGTGGCTGTAAAAAGCCAGCAGCAACACTCACCACACCGCCCTGCCCACCCATGCCACACTCATGCCCACAGACTAGCCTGGTAAGCCTCACTCCTTAGCAGCCCGAGACTATGGACCCTCAAGGTCCAGAAATTGGGAGTTGGAATGAAATTTCTGCCTTTTCTGATGCCTCAGGGGATGGAATGCCATTTCTGCAGAAGAGATTCATCAAACTTAAGCACTACTTACTAAGCCTAAGTAATCCTCCATGCTTCAATTTCCTCTTCTGTAAAAAGGGATAACAATACCGTTCTAACAGGGTTGTTGTAAAAATCACATTAAGAATGACTGAAAAGAGGGGTGGCAGGTTAGCTCAATTGGTGGTGCTCTTAACAACAAGGTTGCCAGTTCGATCCCCAGATGGGCCACGTTGCGCTGCGCCCTCCACAGCTAGATTGAAACAACTATATGACTTGGAGCTGATGGGTCCTGGAAAAACACACTTAAATAAATACAGGTTTAAAAAAAATAAAGTGACTGAAAAGAAATTAAAAGAACGCTTAGTGTGAAGCGCTCAATTATGAAGAAGGAGAGGCTACAGTGCAGGATTTAAGTCAGAAGGTATTCAACACGCTTGGAGCACGTCTCAAGTCTGCTCTCTCTCCCTTTCCTCTGGACAGCTGTTTCAAGCTTCCCTTACTACTTCCTAGTCCCTATTCCTGTCTGAGCCCAAACCAGCACCCTCTCAGCTCAGCAGATAACCTCACTGAGAAAGAAATGGGGCCAATTAGATAAGAATTTCTCTGAATTCAGATGTATCTGCAACCATCATTGCCTCTTTCTTCCTACAGTCTTTCCTTTCTTCCGTCATACCTCTTCAAAGGAAATGATCGCACCCCCCCCCCTCCATCCCTCCTTTTCAGGGCCAACACCTCCAACCCCCTCCGAGGACCTGATTTAACAATGCTCTTTTCTCCTGTGCTTTCAATTGCACCCTCTCTACTGGCTCTTATACATCGTCAGATAACCCAGGCTCACGACTCTTCTAGTCCAGGAAAAACGGCCTCTAGTCTCTGCTACCTCCCTTTCCTTTCCTTCCTTCCTCCCTTCCCGGCCAAACTACTCACGGTGATTACACCCACCCATCCGCACTTCCCATCCACCCCTCAACCCACCTGGCTCCTGTCCCTACCACTCCATAGGCCTCTCACGCTAATCAAGTAAAAGCCCTGGTGACACAACCTTCTAGCTGCCCAATCTCAAGGTGCATTTTCCGAGCTCATCCTACTTCACCTCCCTGTAGCGAGTGAGGCTGCTCCTCTTCCTTCTTCTCCCAGCTTCCTGGACAACACTCTCTCTCACCCTGCGCACCAATCCTCCACGACTCCGTCACCTTCAGCCTCTGTAAGCATGGCTGGGCTCATCCATTCCCACAGATCAACCACCACTTACACCTACCACCCCTAGGCACAGACTCTTCTGAACCTCAGACCCACATTTCCACCTGTACACTAAGTGCCACAGACACCCCCAAGTTCAACATGATCCAAAACACACTCATTACCTTCTCCCCCAAATATGTTCCTCCTCTATATTCCCTCTTTACTACTGGCACCAACCTCCAGCCAAAATAGAAAACTGAGACATCCTCAGCAACTCCTCTCTCTTGTTCTCAATAACCAATCAGTCCTTACGTCAGGTTAGTTCTGGCTCTAGTCTGATTCATCCCCTCATTCCCACCCCCACTGAACTAATCCTTAGTGCAGCCTCAGACCAGGCCTAGGTTATGCCAAGAGTCTCCTGAGGTCCCTGATCCAGATTCTCCCCTTTTAGTCTATTTCCACAGTGAGCTTCCCAAAACATAACCACATCACCTCCCTGGCTAAAACCTTCCAGTGGTGCCCATGCCCACAAAATTGAATCTTCTCAGCACAGCATTACAGGCCATTAAAAACCTGGCCTTGTTATAAATCTAGTCTCATCTATCACCTCTCCTGCGATCTCAAAGTTCTCCCACTTGAATCTACTTATGTTCCCCCTTATGCCTCTGCAAACATTGCAAATGTCACCAGGGCCACTCTCTCTCTCGTCATCTTCGAGGTTCAGCTTGATGTTCACCTCTTTCCTGAGGATTCCCCTGACATCTCCATGTAGTGCTAGTTATTCCCTCCTCTGCCATCACATAGACTTTGAACCCATCTGTTACAACATCTCATTTTATTTAAAATATTGTCTCCCTTATCCTATAATGAATTCCTCCAGAGCAGAGAGGACATCATCTCAGCATCCTAAGCACTGAACACAGAAGACACTCAATGTGGAATAGAAGCCTGTACCAACACTAGGCTCTAGGGGTATAAGCTGGTTCTAACAGCTTTCCCAGAGAGTAGCTCTACCCTTCAAGATCACCACCATGGAGGAAATGACCAGTCATGCCCTCAGCGTGTGCTGGAGCCATTCATTCACACACACACACACACCGGTCATGCCCTCAGTGTGTGCTGGAGCCACACAGACACACACACCAGCAGATGTAGCTCTTTCCTCTCCAGATAGGAGCCTAAGAAACTAAAAATACAGAGACAGCCCCAGGTCCTGCGGAATTTGGTAATGACACTCAATTTCAATCTCATGTGCTTCCAGGGTAGAGGGACCACAGAGACACCTCTAGGCTCTAAGAAAAGTGCAGATCTTCTGGGAAAACAGCTTTCGTGAGGCTTTGGGGTTGACAAAGGTCCAGTCTCTGCTTCAGTGAAGCCCTGTGGGGCTACATAGGAACTTGCGGAGGTCAGACTAGACACCAAATTTGTCCATCAGCCAAGTGCAACTGTTACTAGCCTGAACTTCAAAAGAAAAGTGATATAAAGCCAAATTCAGAGTCTCTAGCGTGGCAAGCCCTAAATACATTTGAATCAGTCTCTTGCTCAGCACCTGCCTCCTTGGGAGACACTGAGGACCCAGCTCTCATTGCCCATGGTATGGGACAAATAACCCAATCCCCCAGCACCACCCAGCAGCTGGAAACAAGACAAGCAACCTGGGAATCCTCTACTACAATCCCTCCCGAACCGTATCACCAGGCAGCGCTAGCAATAATACAGCTGGCAGAGTACAACCTACAGGGGCAGTTGGCCACGGTTATGATTCTCCCAACTCTTCTGACTCCTCCCTAACAACTTCTCCTTCGTACCTTCATGTCAGTCAGGCCCAACTTACTTAGTACTATTGCCTCCTGCATCCTTCCTGTATTCTCCATTACCACTGTCATAATTTTGCTCTGCCACTTAACAGCTTTGAGAATTAAGGCAAACCATTTACCCTCTTTGGAACCTCCACTCTACAACAGAGTAAAAGCTGCTCTGCCCTACCTCACAGGATTATTAAGTCAAATGAGATCATGCCTATGAAAAGTTTTGTAATCTGTAAAATGTTATACATAAATATAGACATTACTATTATTAGCAATCTAAGTTCTCTATTACGAATAATGTGAAGCAGATCTGGCTCCCTGTCTCTCCTTCCCCATTTCCAACCACAGTAAAAAAAAACTATAAACTCTAAAATATTGCTTTGCCCATATACTCACCTGCCCCAAACCTTTCACTAACATACCATTTCTTACTTGAGCCAAACAATCCTGGGTCTGACACATGCACTGTCATCTCTGCACTACTGTCAGCGGCTTAGTATGCTTTCTCTAGTCTTGCAAGCCCCACCCATCCTGCAAAGTCCAGCCAAAGCGCCACTGCACTCCAGCAGAAAGGGTAAGTTTGAAAGAAAGGAATCTGAAACAACATCATGGGAGAATTAAGGGCAATTTCCTTTGGAGAAAACTTGGTAGGAACAGCTGTCATCTAATACTTTAAAGCTGTCATCTAATCCTTACTTCACCTTTCAAAGAGAGATTACACTTTTTTTTTTTTCTATTTGATTCCAAGGGCTAACCTAGGACCACAGGATGGAAGTTGCAGAGATGTATTTCAGCAACAAAAACTTCCTTATTAAACTACCAAGATGAAAGGGGATTACTTATCTGCAGTGAATTTCCCACCGTTAGAAATGTGCAAGCCCAATAAACTGGATGGACTACCATCGCAGCATTTTAGACATGAAAGGAACCTTAGCCATCTAGTCCAGTCTCCTAGTTCATAGGCCTGGACAGGTGAAGTCACTCAAGGCAGCACAGTGTGTTCCAGAGAACAGGAAGCAGAACGTGGTCTCTAACTTTCAATCCAGTAATCTATTCCCTTGGTACCCCAAGTGTGGTCCATGGACCAGCAGCATAACTACTACTTGGGAACTGATTAGAAAGGTACAACCAAACAGAATCTGTATTTTCACAAGATCCCCAGGTCTCTGCACTATTCAAGTTTGAAAAGCCTACACGACTCCTTCCAAACCTTGAGTTTCTAATCCTGGAACGGTATTTCCCAAACTGTTTCAGATGTGAAGCAAAAGCAGCACCCAAGAAACACAGTATTTCCCGCTCAAATCTAGGAAACTCTCCATACCATACTTCCAGCGGGAGAGTCCTGGTAATATCCTTCGTGTAGTGAAGGCTCTGAAATATTCTGCAGTAGGCAAAACTTTGACCATGACGTTTCTAAACATATTTGAGCACAAAATGCCTTTAAAATGTGCATTATCTCTTAACGTCCCCCTAACTCAGGCTTTGGCAGTCCCCCAGGTAAAGAATGTCAAACTACCTCGCCGCTCCTTCACTCTCAGCACCGTAAGCACCTTGATCGGTAGGTGGTCGATGCGGGCTTGCTGCTCTCCTCACTGCAAAATACCAGAGTACGTTTCTAAGTCACTGCCTCTCTAAAGCAGTGGAGTTCCTCACCTGTGTGCTTTACCTGCGGTTCTGCCTAAGGACTGGAGGGATGCAGCAGGACTTCTCCAGGATCACCCTGCTAGTCAGGCGGATGCCAACAGCGGGAGACACTGGCACGCCAAACCCACATCCAGGCCCCCAGGCTTGAGACTTCCACGGATTTTTCTTTTTGTTTTGGGGGATTTTTCTTTTTGGCCGGGGGGAGGGGGGTTGTCATTTTGTGTGACACAAACTTCTCCACCATGTGCCCCCAGGAAACCTGTGGCTCGGAGTGGGTTCAGGGGTGCCTGGGACGCGCCCAGGAAAGGAGGGTGGCCCCGCAGTTCCGGAGGAATTCGGAGGAGCAATCACACTGATCCCGGGAAAACACCGCCCGACTGACAACTCGGGTGGGTCGGACCCGCGCGGACACCGCCGGGCGCCCACCCCCGCCGCGGCCCACCCTGCCATCCCCTGCCCCGCACTCCGGGCTCCACGCCCCCCAGGCCAGCGCCGAGCCCCCAGTCCACTGCCGGGAACCTCGCGAACACGCAGGGGGCGGCGGAGGGGACGGTTGGCAGCGTCGCCGCCTCCGTACCTGTCGACTCAGGGGCTCCGCGCCCGGCTCCGGCCCCACCGGCGACCGACGCCCAAGACCTTGCCAGTCCCGCCCCGCCCCGCCCCGCCCGCGTGGGCTGCCCGACGCGTCGCCCGACCCCTCTAGGCCCGCCCCAGACCCCGTCGCCCCATAAGCTCCAAAGGTGCTCCCACTCCAAGGAACACGCTACTCTTCCCCCAAACCAGCCGGGGTTAAAAACTGAGCGCTGAGCGCGGCCGAGGAGACATCGATCAGGCACAAAGATGGACACCTGGAGCGCAACAGGCGCGTGCGCACTGTGCCTGGGAGGCGGATTAGGACCACGGTGCGGAGGCGTGTCGTAGCCACCGCCCCCTGCCGGCGGATAGGAGACATCGCTCAGGGGTGGGAGGTCTCGTTTGTAGCGGGCACATGGGTCCCCCGGAGAGTCGCTCAGCTTTTCAGTGCTAAACTACTAATTAAAACAATAGTGATATGCCGTATCTCGTCAGTTAGCTTGAGGGGAAAAAGAATTAAATTTTGCTGCTACTCAATGTTATCCATCATATGGGGATACAGGCATTTTCATGCCCTTATGCGAATGTAAAACAACGCAAATTCACATAATGACATTTTAGCATTTTTTTATTTAAAAAGAGAAAACATGAAGAAGTACAAACTCCTTGACCCAGTGCACCCACTTCTAATAATGTAGCCGAAAAAATGAAAGACACAATAGAGCAAGTGTGCAAAGACATTTGTATAACGATATTGAGAGAGCCAGGATTTGATAGACAATGGGCTCCAATTCTAACTGCAGTTTACTGGCTGTGTGAGATCTTTGGTTGGTTACTTAACCTCTTCATGCCTGTGTTTCTTCATTTGTAAAATGAAAATGTTAATGATAGTATCTATATTATTAGGTTGTTGGGAAGATTGAATGAATCTATCTAAAGAGCTTGAAATATAGCTATTGTGATGTTTGTCTCAGTTAATCTCAGATTGAAAACCTGAAAAATCCGTAAAGTTGGTGATGGGGTGGAGGTGGGGGGGGGCAAATGGTAGAAAAGATGAATTGGGCAACCTTTCCACTACTGCCCCTTTTTTCCCCATTTCATCTTCTAAATATTTCCAATTATTATTCTGAATAGATAATGCATTTGCTAGATCCCAAAACCAAAACAATATAAAAAGTATGCATTCAAAAGCCTCCCTTCAACTCTTGTTTCCATCCACTCCTTCCCCATTGCCCACTACAGGTAACCCTTATTCGTTTCTTTCTTGTCCTCTCAATGTTTTATGTAAATGCAGGCAAATATGAATATATCATCTTACTCCTCCCATTTCTTGAGCAGAAGGTAGCATACTATACACACTTGCACCTTACTTTCTTCACTTAACAATACATCCTGGAGATCTTTCGAAATCAGTAAGTAGAGCTCTTCCTCATTCATTTTTTTCAGCTGCATAGTATTCTATTGCATGGATACAATTAACTCATTAACCAGCTTCTTCTAGTGGGATATTTTGTTTCCATTCTTTTGCTATTGCAAACAATGCTGCAGTGAATCCCCTTGTACATATGTGGGATATTTTGTTTCCATTCTTTTGCTATTGCAAACAATGCTGCAGTGAATCCCCTTGTACATAAGACATTCCATATGTGAACAGGTATATCTGTAGGATAATTTGGGTCAAATAATAAATGCATCTATAATTTTAGTACAAATAGCCCCCATCCCCTTAATTAAAGAGAAATGGCATGAAAATAGATTTAAAGATTTTAAAAGGCACTACATACAAACGTTTTTTATTGTGGGAAAACATACATAACATAAATTTTAACTACTATTAAGTGTACAGTTCAGTGGCACTAGTACATTTACTTTATTGTGCAACCATCACCACTATCCATCTCCAAAATTTTCTCATCTTTCCATACTGAAACTCTGTACCCATTAAACGGGACTCCCTTTTCTCCTTAACCCTTGGTAACAAACATTCTACTTTCTGTCTCTGTGAATTTGACTATTCCAAATACCTTATATAAGCAGAATCACACAATATGTGTTCTTTTGTGTCTGGCTTACGTCTTCAAAGTTCATTCATGTTGTACCATGTGTCAGCATTTCCTTCCTTTAAAGGCTGAATAATATTCCATTTAATGTATGTACCACATTTTGTTTATCCATTCACCCATCTATGTACATGTGTGTTGTTTCTACCTTTTGGCTATTGTAAATATGCACATATTTTTTAAATATAAGTACATATCCCATTTATCCCATCCCAAAGATCCCTACCCAAAGCAACACTTGATGCCAGTTTTTTGTTTGCTTTTTCAGAGTTGGTCTCTGAAAACTTAAGCATTGTAGATGCGAACAGCATCTTCCTATACACACTGTTCTGAACCATATTTTTATCTCCATTGGACAATGTATCTTAGAGGTTATCCATATTAGTACATATTGATCTGCCTTGAAATTTTTTTAAGTGTATTTTCTTATTATTATTTGAGCTGGAGTCATCCTTCTCAGTGTCTCTAACAACTTTTAACAGATGTGCTGAGTTTTCATGTGAAGCTGCCAGGCCTCAGATGGAATGGGGGTGAGGATACAGGAAAGACCCAGATGCTTCTCAGCACCATGAAAGGGGGGTACCAATGAGTCTAAAGAACAGGACATGCTAATGGGGGAAATCTTTTTTCTTTTATATCGGATTAGGCTAAGTGGTTCAAGGAAAATTAATGTTGTCTTTGTCCTATGTGTTTTTTCACAGGCGCCAGTCTGAGGCTTCCTCTGATGGGGAATCCTGAACAGGACCACTAGGACTCCAAATTCCAGTTTGCATGACTGGAGCCCATCCTCCCAACCTGTGGTGCTGAATAGAGATGATCTGTGCTCGCTTGGGTAGAATCCTAGGCATTCCAGAACATGGGAAGGGAGCAAGAAGGAAACCCTCCCCTTGAGGAAAGGAATGCTGTTTTCCAGAGGGTGGAGGTGGTTTTCAGGCTGAGAGACTTGCAGATGGGATTGGATAGAGGCAGAGAGAAATCAAAGGTGACAAAGCCAGATCCGAGAGAACAGATGCGGGGGAGAGAAGCATCGAGCTTAGTGATACCAACACTGACCAATAGGAATAAAAATGGAAGTGTTTAAATTGTCTTAAACTGAGACGTAGGCTAATAAATTTTACAGGTTTTTTTTGAGAAAATTATTAAAATTAAATTTCATAAGCCAGCTACACATATAATCTTAATTTTCTAGCAGCTATAATTTTAAAAAAGTTAAAAGGAACAAGTGAAATTGATTTAACAAGATATCCAAACTATGGTGAACACACAATGGGATTTATAGACGATGTAATACAGAATTGTACACCTGAAATCTCTGTAAATTTACTAACAATTGTCACCCCAATAAATTTAATAAAAATAAATAAGTAAATAAATAAACGAACTACACAAAAAAAAAAAAGATATCCAAACTATCATTGTTTCAATATGTAACACATACAAAAATATTAATGAAATATTTTACTTTTTTTGTACGGTCTTTGAAATCCAGTGTTTATTTGGCATTTACAGCACATCTCTATTCAGGTGGTAAAATTTTCACTGGAGCTACTTGATCTGGTTTAGATTTTATAAAATTTCCAGTTGAAGTAGATTCATGTATGCAACATGTTTCAAACATATTTAGAATATTTCCAATAACTGGATTGATATACATTTTTGAACTTAAATATTACTTAATTAAAATTAAATAACATTTAAAATTCAGTTCCTCATTAGCCACATTTCCAGTACTCAGTAGCCACACGTGGCCAGTGGCTTTCATATTTGCATGGTCTAGAGACAGAACTTCAACCCTTGCTACACTTTCATGAGAAGGCCTGGCCTTCAGGAAAGAACCTAATGTGTACTCATCATTGCTGGCTTTGTTATCACACACTGGGAGAGTGTAGGGAGAGAAGGTGGCCCCGGGAGCACCAGATTTGTTGCTCCCCATTTTTTTCTGGAGTAGAAGTGGGGAGTGTGAGGATGGTCCCTCAGGGACCTCGAAGACTGTGTAATAAGAAGAATCCACAATGTAGGACAAGCCAGACCAACCATAAGAAGTTATTCTGACAGTGGGGACTTAGGACCACACAAGTTCTATTGTAGAAATCTTGGGAAAAACCATATATACAGATAGAGACTTTTTGTTAAAACAAATATCAACCCTTGAAAAGAATACAAGATCTCATTAGATTCTCTAAATTCAGGAATACAAAGATGTCCAATAATTCTGATTCTAATCAACATTGTATTTTAGGACATAACTAATACAATAAGGTAAGAAAAAATATAAAGATAGAAAGGAAAAAATTAAACTCATTAAACTCAAAATATAACTTTTCACAAATGATAAAATGACCTACATAGAAAATGCCAAATTAATCTGAAAATGATTACAATTGGTAAATATATATATATTAGGAATTCCAGTGAAGCTAGCGGATTAGGTAAACATTGCATTTGCCTCCTCGTATGACCACATCAAAATTACAACTAAACTACAGAAAAACCATCATTGAGAAACACCTGAAGTCTAGCTGAACAGAAGTCCTATATCTAAGGACACACAGAAGAGGCCTCCACAAGATGGGTAGGAGGGACGGAGGCATGAATGGGCTGGTCCCACATCATGTGTGGTAGTTAAAGCTCAGGAGGGATATTTGGCCATGGAGGTGCCTCTTGAGGAGCGAGGGGTCCCAGCCTCATGCCAGATGCCCCAGCCCAGACGCCCAAAGCCTGCAGAGATTACAGACATTGGGATTTTCAGTTACAGTATATAAAATGAATATGTTTAATGTGTTTTTTAAAAACATAAAGGGGGCTTTAAATATAAAGAAGGAACAAGAGATTATAAAAATTGACTAGATAGATTGGCAGAACAACCAATTATAAAATATAATAATACAATATAATAATTATAATACAAAGTTATTAGATAGCATAAACAAAAGATTAGTCACAGACGTTACACTACAATAAAAAGCCTTTCAAAGTAAGAGGGAACAAGCATTTATTTGAGATTAAAAAAATAAAATAGCTGTTTGAGAAGTGCTGATTCAGGCAGACATCCAAATAGTGTTCCAATTAGGAGACAAAGGCAATGAGAAATAGGAGAAAGAGGAGAACAATTACATCAATAGAAGAAAGGCATTTTTATTGGTTCAGATAAGCTAACATTGTGATGTTAATTCTAAACAATATTTTTTATTATCAGTCTGGTAGACATCAGACCAGTTGTCATAATATCTGCTTTCTTGTTATCTTGTAAACAGTTCTTTGGGACACAATGTTGCTTTAGGCCCAGTTCAAAGGTTATTTTGCCCTGTTTTAACATTCCAAAGGTCTGAGGCATAAGATGTGCAAGGCTGTTTCTCTGGATGGCAGTTCAATTCCATTTTAAAGTTTCTGCATTTAGATTATTTTTCACATAGCTGAAGAGAGAATTAGGGAATTGGAAAATAGATCTAAAAAAATGAACTGAAATGCAGCTTTAACATAGAAGATGAAGGAAAATGTGGAAGAGAAAAAACATGAAAGAGCAAGTGAGAAAGTCCAACCTTTATCTAATTGCAATTCCATAAAAAAAGAAAGATAATAAAGGAGAGGCTGTATTTAAAGAGAAATACTGGATACATATATATCTTCCAATTCAAGAAATCCAAGGGCTTCCTACCAGGATAAACAAAAAGAAGTACACATCTGGATTAATAATAGTGAAACTGTAGAAAAACAAGGACAAAGATAAAATCTAAAAAGGAGCAAGACAGAAAAGGCAGATTCCTTATAAAACATCTGTTAGGTTAACATCTGATTTCTCAATAGTAACAATAAAGCCAGAATACAAAGAAATGTTTTTTAAAACAAGAGAAAATAACTATCAACCTATAATTCCCTAGCCAGCAAAATGATTCTTCGAAAACAACAGTAAAGTAAAAAAAAAATCAAACAAATGAAACCGAGGAAATTTACTATCATTAGATCCTGTATTAGTTTTTTATTGCCACATAACAAATTACTACAAATATAGTGGCTTAAAATAACACATTTATTGTCTCACAGTTTCAGTGAGTCAGGAGTCTTGAGTACAGGTTAGCTGGGTCCCCTGGGTGTCATCAGGCTGAAATCAAGGTATCACCAAGGATTGCAATCTCATCTGGACTCTAGGTCCTCTTCCAAGCTCACTGATTATTGGCAGAATTCAGTTCCATAGGCCTATAGAACTGAAGTTTCCACTCCTAGAGGCCAGGTAAGTGTAGCCCTCTCCCAAATGTGGCAGTTAGCTTTCTTCGTGGTAAACAGGGGAACCTCTCTGACTTCTGGGAAGGTCTAATCCTTTTTAAAGGCTTGCCTGATTAGGTCAGGCCCACCCAAAATAATCTCCCCTTCGATTAACACAAAGCCAACTGACTCCAAACTTTAATCACATCAGCAAAATATCATTTTCCAGGTACATAATGTAATCACAGGAGTTAAATTCCATCATATTCACTAGTTATGCTCACACTGAAGGGGAGGAGACTATGCAGAATGTGCACACAAGAGGGTAAGAATCTTGGAGGCCATCTTAGAATTCTGTCTATCACGAATCCTCATTAAAGGAATATCTTAAAGGATGCACTTTGGATAGAAGAAAAATAATCCCAGATAGAAAATCTGAGATACAAAAAAGAAGAGCGAGCAAAGAAAATATTAAACATATGGGTAAATCTACACAAATATCAACTATTTAAAATAATAACAATATATCTGATTTGTGAGATTAATGAAATAATATAATTAAAACATTGAGTTACAAAACCACATAAATTCAAAGGGAATGATAATATGAAAGGATGCTAAGAGCTATGTATTGTTCGAAACAAGCATAATGATATTGATTAAAGCTACTGTTAATTTAAATATGCAGGTTAAATTTTTTAGACGAACCACTAAGGAACAGAAATAGATTAGATACTTTCAAAACAAGAGAGACTTTAAAAATGGAAAAACAATCTCACTGCTTGCTAAGATGCTCCCAACCAACCTTTTTTCCTTCCCGTTCTCCTTCACTCACAGTCTGCTGCACCTCCCAGCCTCTCCCCATTTTTTCTCACAGCCATTCTCCCACACAAGTTTCTTGTACATTTCATCCTCACTTGGCATCTGTTTCTTAGATGATGTCCCTGGACTAACACAAATCCCCAAGTCACCTTATGAAATCAATATTTCAAGGACAGCAAAACCAGACAATGGCAATATAAGTTAAGGAGAGTAAAGGCCAGTTTTATTTATGAATATAGTAAAAAGTTCTAAAGAAAAAACATAAGTGCTAAATTTAGCAATCTATACAAAAGAAGCAATATGACCAAGTTTGGTTTATTTCAGAAATGCAAGTTTGGTTTAATACTATAAAATCCATCAAGGTTTTCTAGAGAAAAAAATAAAGTTATGATAGTTGAAAGGGAAGAAATAAAACTGTTATAATTCCTAGATGATGTGATTTCTCTAGGTAGAAAAAACAAAAAAATCCACAGATAACTTCTTAGAATCAGGTAACTTCATAAAGTTGCTTAATATGTGATCAATATACAAATTTTAAAATACCATTTACAATAGCATAAAAAGTAAGGTACCTGGAATAAATATAATAAAACTTATGTAAGATATTTATGGATAAAATTATTTCAAAATTTTGTAAAGATATTAAGATTTAAATAGATATGAGTATACCTTGTTCATGGTTAGAACTCAATATTATAAAAATGTCAGTCCTCCCAAGCAGATGTAATGCAGTCCCAAAAGGATTTGTGTGCGTGTGAAATCTGTAGAGCTGATTTCAAAATTGATACAGATGAACAAAGACCCCAAGAAAGAAGCGACAGGCTCTCACTCCCAGAATTCATTGGTTTTATTGCACGACTCATCACCAGGAGCAGCTGGTTGATAGAAAGGTAGAAAGATTATTGCAGGCTCAGTTATATTAGCAGCTGGGAGACAACACCCTGGGAAGTTGGGGTGCTGTCCTACAGGATGGGGGATATGCCTTAATCCAGAAGACGCTATGTGGTGTTGTTTCCCCAAAGCCAGGATGCAAAGGTCTGGGAACAAAGAAGTATAGGTGGGAGTTCCCTCTCTTACCTTTAATATTCACTGGAAGGAGTTTCAACCCCCCCTCACCACAACCTGGGACTTGGTAGACTCGGAGATCCTAATGCCCAAGAGATGAATACTTCCACCAGAGAATTGGCAATAAAATAGAAGCTGACACTGTCTCCTGGCTAATCTGAGCCCTCGTACCACTTACCCAACGAGAGGAGGAAGTGGGTAAGATGATTGATCCTTGGAGCTGGCCAACAACAAGTACACTCAGAGTAAGGGCTGCGAGTCGGGGGAGGTGGTAAGTCAGGGCAGGGGTCACAGGGGATCAGTCCGTCTTGTCTAGGTTGGTTAGTCGGACTGAGGCATTCCAGAGGCTTTGGGCCACAACAGGATCCTGAGCAGCTTTCGGGGGAAGAGTTATCACACAGGAACTGCTGAAATATTTTCCAGAAATGCCATTCAGCTCCTTTGCCAAGCTCAGGTAGAGGACTGGGATTGCACCTTGTTTAGGATCCTGGGGAGGGGATGGGATGTCACTGCCAGGCAGACTTTAGCCTGCTGGGGACACACTGACAAGCAGAGCCCTGCCCCACCCTCTTCCGGCCACGCCAGCTCCTCCCCTACCCACCTTAATGAAGAAGCTGCTGAGCTTGAAGAGGAAGCGGTATAACCAAGGGAACTGCTTCATGATTTCCGTGTACACAACACCGGGTTCCACACAGTTCACCGTCACACCTGAGAGGATGAGGCAGCGTGCAAAGTGAAAGGAGAGGAGGATGCTGAGGAGAACGGATGAAGTGTGGTTCTGCAGTGTGCAATGAAGAAGGATCCCACCAGGTCTGTTGGATAGAGGTGACCAAAGCCTTGGGGGGTTGGTACCAGGGACACTGGTACTTTGTAACTTACATGAATGGTGGTACCCAAACCAGTAAGGAGACATAAGTATTTGAAACTGTTGGGTGAAGTTTAGGAGAAACATGATGTATGGTGTTGGTATTGGAAAATACTGGGAGGAGAGAGATGTTATGGGTGATGAGAGTTGGAAAAGGTTGAAAATGGGATGTGAACACATCCCAATCTGTTAAGAGAAATACAGGGTGCACAAATGGTAAATGGAGGAGATTTACAGCTGGCTTGGGGGATATTAGGATTATTTTATGCCATGATATGTTGAGAGAAGGTGTAAAGAGTTTGGAGTTGAGTAGTAAGGGGTGTCAGAGGCAGTTACCTGTCCCTTGAAGTCTCCGGGCAAGCTCCCCAGTGAACGAGGTCAAAAGCAGTTTGCTGCAGTAATAGTTCTGGTTGAAGGTCAAAGGTCCACCAGCCCCTGTTAGATGTTCCTCATCAATGTACCCACACGTTTGCTTAAAGGAAGACACATTCACCACCCGGGCTGACTCTGCCCGTTGTAGGGACCCTGGGTAGAGATGGGACCACACTCCTTCAGTGCAAGTGTTGGGGTAAACTCCCATGCCCACTCCCCAACGTGCTTCTCCAGGAGACACTCAGAAAGCAGGGTCCATCTAGGGCTTTCAGGAGAGGGTCGGTGGCCCCACCCAAGCACCCAGGCTAGGTGCAGAGGACCTTAATGTAAAGTGAGACTTCATTTTCATTAGCTCTCCCTGCTCTTTTATTTTAGTGTTTGGAGTTTAGTCTTGCTTTTCTTCCACTTGCCAGCTGGAGCTAATTTAATTGATCCTTGTTTATGTTTTATCTCACTGAGAGGGGAGAAAGGAGAGGCTGGAAACACTGGGAGCTCTCTCTCACATATTCATACATTCATCAACTTATTCATTCCACAAATGTTCATTAGGCCCCTGGACTGTGGCAGACACCCACACAGATGCTAAGGACATAGGGTGCTAGGTGTGGGGGAAAGAATTGTGTGCAGAGACTCTAGGAAAAGTGTTGTGTGTTTTTTAAAAAAAAAAACTATCTTCCATAGACTCAGAGACATAGGAAAAAAACACAACTATGGTTGCGAGATGGGAGGGGTGAGGGGATGGGGGAGAAGGTGAAGTGATTAGAAAGAGCAAATTAGTAGTCACAATATAGTCATGGGGATATGAAATGCAGTGTGGGGAATATAATCAACACTGTTGTCAAGATTATGTAAGATGCCAGATGGGCACTGGACTTATCAGGGGGATCATTTCATAGATGGTGTAGATGCCTGACCACTGTGCTGTACACCTAAAGCTGAAGTAGAATAATATTGTATGTCAACTATAAGAAAATATATATATGAGGTTGGACTATTAAGTTCGCGAACTCATCCTAGAACAGGTGCTACATACCTCATTGCTGAATATCACTATGGTCACCTTCAAAGTACTCCCCTTGGGAAGCTATGCACCGATGCCAGAGCCTAGTCCACCCTTCAAAGCAATTTTGGAACTCTTTCTGGAATGGCCATCAGAGCTGTCGTCGTATTACCCCTGATGTCCTGAATGTCATCAAAGTAACCTTTCAGTATTTCCTTTATCTTTGGGTAAAGAAAAAAGTCATTGGGAGCCAGATCAGGTGAGTAGGGAGGGTGTTACAATACGGTTATTTGTTTACTGGCTAAAAACTCCCTCACAGACAGTGCTGTGTGAGCTGGTGCAGTGTCGTGATGCAAGAGCCATGAATTGTTGGCCAAAAGTTCAGGTCGTTTTCTGCTAATTTTTTCATGCAGCCTTTTCAGCACTTCCAAATAGTGAACTTGGTTAACTGTTTGTTCAGTTGGTACAAATTCATAATGAATAATCCCTCTGATATCAAAACAAGGTTAGCAACATGTTGCAATAAGCTCGCGAACTTAATTGTCAGACCAGACGGATGGATGGATGGATGGATGGATGGATGGATGGATGGATGGATGGATAGATAGTCAGTGAAGGTAGGTGGAGTATAGCATAAGAAAGACAGTCAATGGTATTGTAACAGTTATATAAGATGTCAGAAGGGTAGTAGCTTAGGGGAGGGGGTTATCACTTTGTGAGGGGTGTAAATGTCTAACTATTATGTTGCTTTGTACACCTGAAACTAATTTAAAAAAAAACAGAAAAAATAAAAATAAAACTGTCTTCCAAAGGAACAACAATGAAATTCTATACCAAAAAAGTCTGGATTATATAAATTACGAAAAATAGTAGTTGTCACATATTAGTGTACAATATTGTTTGCAAAATGCTAAAACTATTTTGAGCCCTCCATTGAAATTAAGAATCACAAATGAAAATTTAAACAGGTGGTATTTAGCAAAAATTTGCTAGAGAGAAAATTATTCTTAGAGGATAATGGACTCCAAACTTGCAGACACAGTGACATAAAGACCAAAGGGGCTCATGGCCTAGTTGGAGACTGATCCTCATGGAACAATGTCATTTCGGGAACAGAGATGTGTACGAGGGGCTTAGGGGGGCCCTGTAAACTGAGGGTGGCTGGGAAGGCAGAGGTGTCAGGGCACAATCTACAGCACAGGTGTATCTGTGCTAAATCTTGGCAGGTGAACTAAAGTTAGCCAGGCTAAGGGGGCGGGAAATGATACTCCAGATAGGGGGATTCGGATGTGCAAAAGCACAGCCAGAGGAGAAAAAAACAGAGTGTGGTCCAAGAGCTACACATTGGCTGGAGACGAGGATGTGGGTTAAGGGAGGGCAACAGGGGAGGTTCTCAGACTGTGTGGCGTCTTGTAAGTGAAGAGGAGGAGGTTAGAGTTTATCCTATAAAGGACAGAGTACTTTCAGAGGATTTTAAGCAAGAAAGTGATATGGCAAAAGATGATTTCTAGAAGTGGCAGGAGGTAGCAGATTAGAGAAGGGGAGACTGAAGAGAAGACAGTTTAAGAAACGATCACTAGGAAGACAATTTAGGTTGCTACCTGAATATGTGTATCCCAGGTTGGAGCAACTTTTGCTCAAATGAATGCTTTTTATTAAAAAAACAAAAACAAAACAACAACATAAAAAACAAAACCAACTATTACCAAACAAGATGAAGGCATGTGTTACAATTTTGAGGGAGAGGATAAAAACTGTCATAGTCTCAAGTGTATAGAGTTTTGCCTTGCTCCCTTTCCAGTTGGGGCTAATGTAATTAATTAGCCACTAAGGGGTACAGAAGACTCTGCCAACAGTAGTTACCTCCCAGGAGGGAAATGGGTAGCTGATTTTCAAAAAGAGGAAAAGATTTTGTTTTTCTGTATACCCTTTTATACACTTTCAATTTTATATTACCTTACCAGAAAAAATGGATTTTCTCTTAAAGAGATCATTACATAATTCAGGAAAAAAATGTTGGGGAGAATTTGCCTGCCACCCATTTCCCATCTCCTCCCCAGGAAGAACCTAAAACTCTTTCATCGGAAAGGATTAAAAATTCAGAAAGTCGAAGGACTTGGGCCCAAGGCAGTAGTGTGTTTCTGTCTGCATCCGTGGTGATTCCTGAGCTCTCTGAGAACAGGAAGTCAGTCTGCATGGTGTCTGTGTTCCTAGTGGCCTAGTGCCACCCTCAAGAAGTTTTTGTTGAGATGACTGACTACTGGTCTGGCTGGAACTCGGAGCTGAGGGAAGGCGAGGCGGGATCTTAGATCCTCTTGCTTGGTTGTATTTTGGGCTGCTTCCATTACTAGCATCCTAATCCTGACTTGGGATTCCCTTGCTGTGTGCAGCAAAAGCATACTGGGTCATTGCTCAGCAAGCAGCTGGGTGCCACAGGGAAGGAAGTGGCCGTGGAAGACAGTAAGCCAGCAAAATGTCAGGAGAATGGAGAAACTGGGTCGGCACAGAAAGTAGGCACGCTTCCTTACCTTGCAGTAGATTTGTGAGCAGAAAGGGCCCAACATAATTTGTGGCAAAGGTGAATTCAAGACCCTCCGGGGTTAGTGTCTTGGGCAATCCTGGGAAGAGATAAGAACACAGGGAGTGGGTCATGAAGGGACAACACTGAGGGAGACAAAGTGTTAAGACGGGGATTGTAATGGTGGCACTAAATCTTCTATTTGGAGATTTGGATTTCTGGTATAAGTATAATTTAGCTTGGGGCTTTTTGAAAGCTTTTCTTTCTCTGCTTTCTTTCCACCAGGCCTTAATGATTCTGCTTCCTATACATTTACTACCGTGTTTCCCTGAAAATAAGGCCCAGTTAAGATCGTCAGCCAGACAGATGCATTTAGTACGTTATGACAATGTTCCAGAAAATGATGACATGACTGTATTTGAATAAATGTAGATTGTTGTACAGACATCCCCTGAAAATACGCCCTAATGCATCTTTTGAAGCAAAAATTAATATAAGACCCGGTCTTATTTTCTGAGAAATATGGTACAAATACCAGTTTCAATGTTTCTATTTATCTTGGCCCAGTGCTGGCCCTGTGACAAGGGAGAGGTTTTACATCTGTGTGGGATCCACTCCTAGCTCCAACTTAAACCTACATAATCAACGCATAGGTTGCAATTACCAGTTTAACCCGTTTCCCCCACTCAAACGGACAAAGCTGAACTCTGTAGAGAATTCTACTCCAGGCCAAAGTGATTTGCATCCTGGTTAGAAAATATAAAACTTAAAGCCAAAGTCTCAACGCAGTAGTTTGCAGTAGTTTCCAGCCAACTCTTCTCTTACTTTGATAAATCTTCCTTCTATATTTCTACCTGACTCGTGAATTCTTTCCCAGCCCATGAGCGAGCAGACACAACACAAAGTCTGAGGGGATATACTGGGGTTCAGTAGAAAAGCCACAGGAATGGGTATGTGCAAAGACGGGGGGAATAAAATTTGAGGCTATAGCTTAAAGCAGGGTCTTTAGGGTTATGTATGAATTAGTGTTCCAGAGGGTGCATAGATTATGCTTTGGGGATGCCTGTTTTGGGGTTCTTGAGCTAGAAAGGAGGCTCCTGAAATGTGTTGGGGAGAAGCAAGTCAGGGCACATACCACAGACCGCAGCGTTGTTAACCAACAGATGTATCTCAGGGTATTCCTGTAGAAGCCAGCGGGCGAAGGTCCGGATGGAGGCCATAGAGCTCAAGTCCACCTCGCCAAGCACAATGCAGGCGTCCTTTGAGGCTGCTTGGATCTCAGCCAGGGCTTGCTGTCCACGCTCACGGCTACGGCAAGCAAGGATCACACGGGCCCCACGGCGGGCCAGCTCCTGGGACACAACCTTCCCTATACCTACGGGAGGGCAGCTTCAGACTTGGCTAGTCTGGGAAGTGACCGGACGGCAGTGGAGCAAGCAGAGGAACAAGGGTGCTGACAGTGGATGCTGTTCCCCATGCCCTCCCTGTTAATGCTGTTGGGTGCTGAAGCCCCTATTGAGGTGATAGGGCGGTAGGAGCACTCACCACTATTGGCCCCAGTCACCACTGCCACCTTCCCAGTCAGATCCATGGAGCAGCGCTGGAGGTCCCAAAGATGAGACTTATGCCAGAGCCGCACACTTAGTCTAAGCAGGAGGACCAAAATGAGGACAGAGCCGGGCCCTGCGACCAGGGTGCTGAACAGATACCACAGCGACATAGCAGAGACTGCAGGCCTGCCACCCAGAGTGCTGCATTGGGAGGAGGGATAGTCAAAGCTGACTGGAAAGTAGCAGTGAGGCTGGTGTGGAGCCAGACACAACATTTAAGGAGGCACTCACATTTGTTCCAGCAACCTGTTTGAACCTGAGAGCCAGTTCCTCCTTAAATTGTGTGCCCCAGCCACTTCATTGCCTCACCCCAAGTCAAAAATCAACAGAAGGGTCAGGGCTCCTCTGAGCCCTGTATGGGCTCCAACTTGTCTCCAAGTGAAACTTGGAATTGATAGAGCTCTAGGAACCAGAGAAATGAGAAATCAAATTCCTAATGTCTGGAATCACTCTGCCGAAGCTGGGCTATCCCCTTCCTCCCCAACTGAAAGCAGACTGTAAGTATTCTCAACTGAGGCAGATCCCACATACAACCCTCATGTCTGCTCCTTTGTGGAGACAGGAGTGGTTCTCCTGAAAGCCTCTGCTGGAGTAGCCTTGGTCCTGAAGCAGGGTCTCCTAAGGGTGGAAATGGGTTTATTCCCTAGAGCCAGTGTTCTCTTTTCTTCTAGGCCTGTAAGACACCTGCTAGTCTCCGGTTCAGTGGAAGAAACTGACAGATATCAGGCCAATTGTTGAGGCAACTGAGGTGTTTATTTCTGGCAAGCAGACAGAAGGAAGGTAGAATTCCCACTTGTTGAGGTTCAGGGCTCATAATGGGGCAGGAGCTTGGAGGGGTCATCACATATTAGGGGTTGAGTTCTTCGTTAGCTGTAGCACAGTCACCTGGGACGTCTGGGCACCTGTCTGGGTGGGGTGCTGTTAGATGGGAGGAGAGGTGTCACCTTCTTTGTCCTCCTGCTGGGGTGTGCCAGCTCTGAGCAGCATCTGGGTGGCTGAGTTCCATAGGCTCACACCAGGAGCCAGCTTCATGGCTTCCAGCAGCACCATGGGCTCCCACATTAGCTGGGACGTGGCCTCGAGGACGTGGAGCTCAGGATGAGGACACCTGTGAGGATCTGGGGGCTCCTTGTACCCCAGGTCCAGGCGCTGAGAAGGCGCGTGGGTGCCGCCCGCCCACAGCTTTTCCAGCAACATGGCGTCCCCCTCCCAGCCCCTGGGCCACTTTGCACCAGGCCACATCTGGGGTCTGGGGCTGCGGGCCATTTTGGGGAGCTCCCGGGGTGTGTAGAGAAAGCGGCCCTTGGGTCTGGGCAAGGGCAGCTGTGACCAGGAGCCTGGCGGTGTTTGGCCTATGCTTACTGTGGGGAATTGGAGGCCCCGGCACAAGGCACGGAAAGGAACTCCAGGCGGGTGAGGGAGGAAAGCTGCCCGGGAGACAGGGACGACGGGCCGGGCGGCAGGACGTCGGGCCCAGGCCTCCGTCTTGTCGCCCCGCGGGCGCCCACGGTAGGTTCCCAGGGAGCGCGCCGTGCCGTCCGCGTCCTCGATCTCAGCCAGGGGGCACGCCCAGGGCCGCGGGAGCCGCGCGGGGTCCAGGCGCGCCACCGCCGCTTCGCGGAGGGCGCCGTAGGAACTGCGGGCACGCGAGCTCAGCCACACGTTTGCGGCGAGACCACCCGCAGAGGAGCCGTCCCACGTCTCGCCCGAGGCCAGGCCCCGCACCGCCTCCTTGTTAAGCTCCGGCAGGTCTCCAGCCGCGGGCAGCTGCGGCGCGCGACAGTCAAGGTCCCCCGGCGAGAACTGGGAGCGGCGGGGCTGTGCCCTCGCGGCCCACTCCTCGGGGCTGGCTACCAGGGACAGCGCCACTGAAGGGTGGGGACCGCCGGCGGGAGCCATCTCCACCGACGACGACGACCGTTGGAGGCTCATGTTCGAGGACTCGGCAGAGGACAAGTGGCCTCCTCCCTTGCCTTCCAGTTCCTCTACAGGACACCCGGGCCCGGCCTCCTGAGATGGCTCCGGCGTGGACGGGGCACTGGGGGTGTCGCTCAGCTTGCGACAATGTTCCCGAGATTCCATCCGCTCCTCAAAGCCTCTATCCATCCACGATCTTCCTAAAGAAGTCTGGTCCGCGCTCTCTTGGTCCTGGGGAAGTGCACCCGGGATGGGGGTGGGAGGTAGGTAGTAAGAGTCGGAAAGAGGAGCGAGGAGCTACGGGTGGAGGAGTCCAGAGGCCCTGAGGAGAACTAGGATCCCGCTGGGGTCGGGGTAGGGGTCGGAGGGAGCTGGGGGCTGGGCTTACTTCACTTTGGAAGGGCTCCTCCAGCCCCACGGAGGCGGGCGCGTGCAGCACGGGCACGCATCCCTGAGCCCACGCGTCAACTGGGCAGGGCAAGGGCTCCTCGTCCTCGCCCCATGTGGGGTCCTCTGCCACTGCAGATTCTCCCTCGTCCCGGGCCAGGAAGCACCACTCGGTGATCTGCAGCATGGCCTCCCGAGCCTGGCTGATGGTGAATGGAACGCACTGTGGAGGCAAGAAAGGGGTCTCAGCTGGGCAGGGACTGTGGGAGAGTCGGGAAGTGGGTCTGGAGGACCCAGATTGAGGCCCACCTGCTGAGTCAGGTAGACTTTGAAGGCAGAGTCCATGACTCGCACCAGCAGCTCCTCCAAGATGTCCCCCACCACGTCCTCGCCTTCCTCCAGAGCAGACAGCGCCATCCATTCAGCCTCAGTGAGCCTCCCAGGAACGATGTCCACCTGCGGCACCGGCACGGTAGGCGGCCGTGCCTTTTCTGCCTTGGATCGCGTCACCCCGCGGTCTCGGGCCTGCCTCTGTGGGAAAGGAATAGGGCAGTCAGTGCAGGAAGCCCAGGAGTGGAACAGAGAAGCAACTGTAGGCTAGGGAGAAGCTTTCTCACGTTATCCAGTAGTAAGGAAAAACCTTTTGAAAGGGACAATTTACTACTCGTAAGAGCCTACCGCGTAACAGATGCTCTTTAGGTGTTTGACATAGATAATTTAATTTTCATAACAGCTCCCTAAACCCATTTCCCAGACAAAGAAACTGAAACTTGACACAAGTTAACCAGTACTTGCTTGGGATCACACAGTAAACCCAGGCTATACATAGCTCCAACTTCACAGTTGGAGCTATTTGCACTAGTTCAAAGTGTTCGAAGTTCTTGAAAAAGACAGTCAATATATGGTGCTGGTATTGTTGATGCTGTTTAGAGTCTCCTTTTCTCCTCCCCATCCTCCAAATCACTTTAGATCCTCATTTCACAATATACATCTAAATAAATTCCAGATGCAGTAAAGGATAAACACAGACACACACACACACACAAATAAAACAAAAATATAAACAAAAATTAAATGTAGGAAAAATAGGTTAAATTGTCATATAACCTCTGGGCGAGAAAGAACTGCTTAAGCATAAAAGTAATGTAATAATAATTTAAAAAATAGGTAGATAGGTATATACAAATAAGTCAAATTTTTCTGTACTTATATTTTAAAACATTCCTACTTACAAGCTGATAGTGGTTACCATTTGCTGGCATGTAAACACTGGCACTTAAAGTCACATACATTGATTCAATTCCTACATTTTTTTTAGACTACATACTCTTTTTATCCCCATTTTACAGAATTTTCTCAGGATCACACAGCAAGGAAGTAGTGGAGTCATGATTCATATGCAAGTTTGACTCTAGAGTCTGACTTTATACTGCTTCCCAAACAAAAAATATTTATAGCAAATATGAAAAAAATAAATATCCCAAAATATATTAAAAACTCACATAAGAAAAACCTTATACCTGAAACTAAGATAATATTGAATGTCAACTGTAATTGAAAAAAAAATTTTTTAATTAAATTTTTACAAAGGAAAATAAGCAAACGACATAACATTTCACAAAAGTGGAACTGTTAGGTCACTAATAAACATTTGAAAACATGTCTAATCTTCAAAAATATCAATTCCAGTTTTATAGATGCACTCAAAGGCATATTCTGAAATGAAAATAAAAATACATTCTCCAACATATTTCCTGTGGTGTGATTTATAATATCAGAATATTGAGAACATATATCTAACAAAAAGAATAGATAGCTAATTGTGCACTATCTATACGATGAAATATTACGCAATTATTGAAGGTAATCTTTAAGAAGAATTTGCAAATGACCTAATGTTAAATGAAAGAAACAGGTACAAAATTACATATCAAGCATGATCAAAGATAAGGTAAACCAGTATTGTTGAAGAAAAGGAAAACACCAACACTTTAACAATGGGCCTGTTTCTTTCCTCCGCTCTTCATTTTATAAGTTCTCTACAGTTAGTTTGTATCCTTTTACAATCAAGAAAAATCCACTTAGAAAAAGACTAGTCCCAAAGATTCATTTCAGGACATAGGAATTTCCTAGCAGATTCTTGGGAGTCTCCTCACTTCCCCACAACAGTCTCCTTGAACTTGGTTCCTTCTAAAATTCACCTCTAAATGTAATCTTCCCAAACCTTTGCCTCCTCACCCCCAACTTTAATGACTCATATTGACGTCGCCCCAAATTCATTCTCCCCCAAATCTCGTGTTTTCTAAACTTCACACACTGAACTCAAAATCCCTTCCTTAAGTCTCATTTGCCCTCTCTGCTAGTGAGAACAGCCCTGGTGGCAAGCCTAGGTAATGGCTCAAGTCCAGTTTAGGCTTGGCCAGAGCAGGACAGGTAGGGCTGGAAGAGGAGACTCCAGTTCCGTAGTTTCCCTCCCAGCCTCTCATGTGACACCCGTGATAGTGACCATGCCTAGATGTGGCCAGACCAGGGATGCCAGAGATATTGTTACACGAAGTCTCTTCAAATCTGTTTTATTTTAAAATTTCTTGGTTTTAAAATGATTTGATTTTCAAGTGCAGCCTCTGAGTTACTTAATCCATTTCTTCCTTCTGAAACTCTCAAAGGGGGTAACTTATTTGGCAACACCTCTCCCCAATGCCTGATTTATACATTTAACTAGGTACCTCAACGTAAGAGACTTATTACATGCATTAGCTATTTCCAAGTCACTTCTTGTTCTTGGACTCTGCACCACCCATCTGACCCCTTCCCTCTCCTTCCGAGAGCGACAAAGCGACTGTGAGTGGGCGTGGTGCAGGTGCGGTTTTCGGCCCAGGTGTCCGACTTGGATTCCTCGGTCACCCTGGACGCCAGCGTGGGCGGGCGGGCGCTGGGTGTCCCGTAGCTGGCTCACGGTTTCCGACACCGACCTTAAAGGCCGATCCCGGCTCTGGCGCACCCCGAGCTGAGCTGCAGCTCACCGAGCTTTCGTGCGTCATCGCCGCAGCTGATTCTCCAACCTCTAGGTGTCAGCAGCTTCCCCGCCCGGATCCTGTAGCCTCTGCCTAACGGTCGCACCGACAACCAAACAGTGCGCAGCGCCGCTCGCCCCGCCCATAGTTACCCCGGCAACCGCTCCACGCGCTGTACGTTTGGGTTGCTCGCCCCGCCCAACGGCCGTGCGTACGTGCGTCGTCTCTATGGTGGCGGCGGATTCGGAGGGACGGAAGGATCCTGGCGTCAGGCAAGCCGACCTGGGGCTACTGGTGTGACCTCTGACCCGGGCCGGGGGCTTCTGGGAGCCGAACCGAGGGAGGAAGGACCTGGGAGCTACCCTGCGTCAACACGCCTTGGCTCGGGCACTTGGGGCCGCCGGGTCCTGCGCCATCACCGTTCCTCCTCTAGGATTCCCCCATCGCCCAGGACAGCACTAGGGCTCCCCTCTCCTGCTCCAGGAGACGCTCCCTGCGCCAGACCCCCCCCATCACTGTCCTCGGGGTCCACCATGACATCATGACCCAATCTCAGGAGTCTTCCCCAGTGCCTCACGACGGCACCCCCGACACCCCGCAGGACCCCCCATCCGTTTACCCCTGCTCTTTTGGTGACTCGGGCGTCTCTCGTCTAGGATGTTCCGTCGGGAGCGCTCCATTCCCCTTCGCGGCTCTGCTGCCGCCCTGTGCAACAACCTCAGCGTGCTGCAGTTGCCCGTCCGCAACCTCACACATTTCGGGGTCGTCCATGGACCCAGCGCCCAGCTTCTGAGCGCTGCTCCTGAGGGCGTGCCTTTGGCCCAGCGCCAGCTCCACGCTAAAGAGGGAGCCGGAGTGAGCCCCGCACTTATCACCCAGGTGAGGCATGGATTTAGGGGTGGTGTTGCTGAACCCAGCCCTAACCCCTGTTCTTCCTCTCCAGACTTCAAAGAATAGGCTTTCCCAAACCCTCTGAATTTCCACTTTTCTGAGTCCTCGTGTCCCCTGCTCTGACCACTTCTTCCTGCCCCGATCCACCTCCCTCCAGCTCCACTGGTGTGTCCTTCCCTTCCGAGTATTGCTGGTGCTCACCTCACATAGAGGAATACAGGTAAGAGGGGGACCCACCTAATCCTCCCCCACTAGAGGCTTCTCAACCCCTCCAAGGCCCTGAGACCTTTCCCCACGTGCCTCTAAACACTCCCGAAGTTTACACGTGCTTACCCGACTCGTCCTTATTTCTCATCTTCAACCCTTCTTCTATCTTTTCCAATTCTCAAGTGCCATCTCCATTATCTGCCCCTTTGCTAGCTGTATGCCCTTGGGCAATGGAGTTCACTTCTCAGAGCCTCCGTGTCCCCCTCTGTACAATAGGAATAAAAGTAGTGCCTTCTGCCAGTTGTTCTGAGGAGTACATGGGCTAACGCTAAGATGAGTATGCGACATGCTCAGCAGAGTGCAGCAAAGGTTAGCTGGGTTGTGCCCCTGCCCTTGCCCTCATCTTCCAGGTGTATGAGTCTGATGGCTCCGTCATGGTCTATTGGCACGCGCTGGACTCTGGAAATGCCTCTCCAGGTACCTGCAGGACTGAGTCGGGCGGGGGTAGGGAGTGTTTTCTGGGGCTGGAGGAAGCTCTATGTCTAATATTTTACCCCTTTCCTACTCAGTACAGGCTATGTTTGCCCGAGGAATTGCTTGCAGTGGCCATTTCATCTGTGTGGGTGAGGGGGCCAAGGGGAAGACTTTGGGGGCTGCTGGAGTCATAGGAGTGTGGACTTTGGCCAGGAGGATGCTGAAGGTCTGAGGAAATTGTGGAGGATTAGAGGAAAGTGTAGAAGTGAAGGGGGGTATGCGAGACTCCAAAGAGGCGTGGAAGCGTTCAGAGGGGCAGGGAAGGATAGAATAAGGGTAGTCATGGAGGGGCAGGGCTGTTGGAACAGTGAGAAGTGAATTTGTTACTAAGGTTTCTGGGATGGAGGGGGTTCTGAGCGTGGTGGCTGGAGACTAGTGAGGACCAGGACGCACTGCTTCTGCAGGAACGTGGTCAGGCCGGGTACTGGTATTTGACATCCCAGCCAAGGGTCCCAACATTGTACTGAGTGAAGAGCTAGCTGCACACCCAACATCGATCACAGACATTGCCAGCGAGCCTGCCCAGGGACAGGTGAGTGGATTCCCCCTTCCACTTGCGGTGAGCCTGGGAGCCTTCCCCCCTTGGGACGCAACAGACCTGGATTCAAGTCTTGATTCTGTCACTAAGCAGCTGGATGACTTTGGGCAAATTACTGCACGTTCCTGGGTATCAGCAACCTGAGGTCCAGTGATGAAGCCAGATGCTTTACGTTTACATGGCATGTAATAGTTCACTAACACTTTTCAGTGCTGGCGTGAGTTGAGGAGTTGGAACAGACGGTTTCTAGCTCTGACATAGGCAGCTTCCTTCTCTGGACTTGGGCAAGTCCTACCTCGTCAGGCTTACCTCCAGTGCCACCACCTCCAGGAAGCCTTCCCCTGAACCCTGAATTGGTACTGCTTTCAAAGACAACTCTTTTGTCCCTAATTGGATTGCAAACCTCTTGAGGACCTGGTTTGTATCTTCTAATTCATATTCTCCACTGAACCTGGCCCAGAGCTAGGTCCATGGGCTGTGGTGGCTCCCTGGAGTTGGGGGTCACAGGGCCGAGTCTAGACATGACTGTGATTGGCTCTCTGTTAGACCTTCAGAATGTCACAACCCTATGGCCTGTTTCATCATCCATCCACTGAGGACAATTGTATGCTGCCTCCTAATGTGGGTGTGTGTGTGTGTGTTGTGTGTGTGTGTGTTCCGAAGAACGCAAGGAAAGCATTTTGCTTCCTAAGGGAACCCTGAGTCCAGCCTGTGGAGGGCTCCACATCTTTCCTTTCCCTGGAGAGGCAAAGATGCAAATAAATACTGCCTCCCTTCCCCTGTATATAGGATCCAGCAGGGAAGAAAGGGAAGGGCTGATCCTGCCTTTCCCCTCAGGACTGCATGGCTGACATGGTGACGGCAGATGACTCAGGCTTGCTGTGTGTCTGGCAATCAGGTCCTGAATTCAAATTATCGACCCGAATTCCAGGATTTGGGTAGGTGAGGCAGAAGGAGCTGAGGCCTTCCTGAGGGTAGCTTCAGGGTGGGGAGTGTGCTTGGGTCTGGGGAAATTAAAGTGGGGCATCACCTTTGCAGGGTCCCATGTACTTCCGTGCAGTTGTGGCAGGGGACCGTAGCAGCAGGCTATGGGAACGGGCAAGTACGTTTGTACGAGGCCAGTACAGGAATTCTACATGTCCAGATCAACGCCCATGCCCGGGCCATCTGTGCCCTGGACCTGGCTCCCGAGGTGGGCAAGGTCAGTCTCCTCCTCCATCCCTACATTCCCTTGTTCCCGGTGCTGGGATGTTGAGAGGAACTGTCCAAGCTTGTCTTTGCCACTTGGTGTAGCCCCCGCCCGGGCACCTGGTCTAGCCAGTGCAGCTGTACCAGTCCCGTCAGCATGTTCCGACTCCCACTCGTCTTCCCTGCGTTTTTTAAATAGCTACTGTCTGCGGCCGAGGACACCTTTGTACACATGTGGAAGCTGAGCAGAAGCCCGGAGAGTGGCCACATTGAGGTACGTACGGCTAGAGTTATGGAGTGGGGAACCCAAGCTGGGGCAGCAGGCCCTGAGCAGCCCCTCTTGTCTCCCAGGTGGAACACTGTCACGGGGAGTGTGTGCCTGACACCCAGGTATGTGGCGCCCGATTCTGTGATCCTTCAGGCCGCTCCTTTGCTGTGACTGGCTATGACCTCGCTGAGATCCTGAGGTTCAGCAGCGTGTGAGAGGAGAGCAGCCCTCCTTTCTCCCAGTGGTGTTTATAAAGTACCTTCACACCTAGCCCTGTCTCATTACTCAGCATCAGTTATCCTTCACCACAACTCAGCCCCAGGAGGAGGGGGTGGAGCGTGTCCAGACCAAGCAGAGAGGCAACCTGTCGTCAAGAACCAGGTGAAAGCTGCTGTTAAATAACTTTAATGGTTAACGTGGGAGTCACAAGGGAGGTGCATTCTGTCCCAGGGCTCTTCAGTGCCATCCTCAAAGCTGGTTAGTGCAGGAGGTAGGGCAGGGTTGGTTCCAGTTTTCTCCCAGGAAGGGCCTAGGGGGTCCCAGCCAGCCCTTGGAATGAGTCCCTCAACACCATGACGACCACAGCTTTGAGAGGCTTCTGCTCCCCACCTCCAGCCTACTCCCAGTCCAGCAGAGGAAGGGGAGGCCAAGCTAGCCAAACTGCCACAGACAGCGCCGTATCCAGAGCCCAGCTGCGCATAGGTCATCTCCTCTTCTGGCCAAACCTGTTGGCAGTACCTTTCTCTTTCACACCGGTGACTGGAGCCAAGTGCGGGGTGGGCCTTTGCTGCAGAGGCCTCTGGGCCGTGGGGATCGATGCGGGGGTAGAGGGGCCATGGAGCAGGAAGCCCTGGGGGAGTGGTCTGGGGGAGCAGCATCCAGGGAGAACGTTCGGGGTCGCCCCCAGGGCAGGGGGTGGGTCCGGGCTGGGGCCACTGAGGCAGGCGTGCAGGGATTAGGCAGTGCAGGCTGGTCTGTAAACATGGCTAGCCAGGGTGGGGGCGTCGCCAGCCTCGCGCCCTCCCGCTGGGCCAGGATGTCTGTCACTGCAGCAATGTCATCCAGTGGCTCAATAGCTGTGGCACCAGGAAGGGAGTAAGGGGAGGGGGCTAGTCAGAGCTCAGGGCCCAGGCCTACCCAGCCCTGACCATCACCTGTCACTGTAATAGGAGGAAAGCAAAGCCCGGATCTCAGCCGAGATTGCGGTGTCCTGCAGGAGCAGCCCCTCCCCTGGGCCCCCTGGAGCCATAGGCTCTGGTAAAACTATGGGATACAGAGTACAGTGTGGACAGGGATGGGGAGTGGGCAGAAGTGGGTGAAGAAATGAAGAAAGAGGAGGAAACATGAAAGCAATGCCAGGCAAGTGAAGGTCAGAGGAAGAGACAGGAATCCGCATGCAGAAAGGGAAACAAAAAAGAAGAAATTAGGAAAGAAATCCATGAAATGAGTCTGGTTCTCTGGGGTTTTGTTTTGAACTTTGGTGGAAGTGGTTCTAAGAGGTGGAGAAGAAAAAGGAATACACTAGGAATACACTAGGACTCGGTGGGACTTGGATCCCTGGAGCTCTGCCTTAGCCCAAAGTGTACTTTCTGACTGCTTCCATTATCTGGGTTCCCTTGAAGCCCCCAATCCCACTTCCCATCAGGTTCCCAGAGTATACTTTCACTCACCCATCTCATGGTACAAGGAGCCCTGCTTGGCCAGTACTTGGGGTGGTTTCCGGGGAGCTGGGGTTTCAATCTTCATGATTTCATCACAGCACTGCTTCCACTGGCCTGAAGGGAGAGCACTGATTGGGGGCGGGCAGAGGGGGGCAGGACTGAGGGCCAAGCTGCCCTCTCTTCTGCTACATTCCCTTCCACACATTCTTGAAACAGAGGCTTATGGTAAAAATAACAAACTCCAATTCCTCTCAAAGGTTCAATCCAGCCCCCTCTTACTCATGTCAAAGAAAAGCTGCCACAGAGCCTCCATCCAGCTCTGCAGGGCTCCCCGACTCTCAGTCTGAAGGGTGTGTGTCACTTGGTCCTCCCCATACTGGTTACTGATGCTCAGGGTGAAGGGCCGGCCTGCAGCCTGGTCCAGCTCCCCTGCCCGGACTCGAGTCTCCTGCAGAAGGAAAGGGTCTGCTTCCAGCTCCACCTTGGTCACAGAAGTCAGCAGGGGCTCGGGGCGGGCTTGGTCGTCCTGCCTCGGAAGAGGACCTTGTGGGGCTTTCACCAAGCCCTCTCCTTTGCCTCCTACTGACCAGCGTGGGAAGGAATGGTAGGAAGAGACTGGGGCTGCGACAGTGGTCCTCAGTCAGGGAAAGAGGGACTAGGTGGGGAAGGCATGGAGGCAGGCATGAACGCTGAGACCTGGGGTCCCTCGCTATTTCCATGAAAGTTGGCAGGAAAGTCAGCAAAGGGGCTAGGGGACGGGGTCATTGGACTCGGGTTGGCAGAGGAAACCAGGAAAAGACGGAGTAGATGGAGATCGGACTCTGAGGGGGAAGATGGCAGGAGGATGAGAAATCCGAAACTGGTTGTAGAATCCTCTCTGAGAACTGATAGGGGCTGAGGCTGGTAAAGTAGAAGGGACACTGTTTTCCAGTGATGCTGCCTGCGGAGAATATGGTCCTTCAGCATTCTTGGCCCTGCAGCCGGGTGTGGTGCTGTGAGCAACATGAGGCTTGGATCTCTCTGAGAGGTCTGTGCCCACCCTCCTGGGGCCTGACGGAGAGACTCCTGGGGCCCCAGTACCTGGTGGCTTGACCACCAGGGGACACATCACCTTGTTGATTGCAATAGTAAACAGTGGCTCTTTCCCAGTGTCTGCATCTTCGAGTTGCCGGTAACAGAAGAGGTTTGTGCCTTTCAGGACTCCGTGCACTCGTGCCCAGTCCTGCCGCTCCCCAGCTTGCTGCATAAATGACTCGAGGTTTCCTAGGGGAATCACACCTCCCCAACACCCTTCTTCCCAGCCCCCAACACCCTTCTTCCCAGCCCCCATCAAAAATCTGCTCCTTCCTGCCCGTCCTCCTATCTGAGCATCTTCTCATCCTGCCATACCCCTCCTTCTACCCAGAACTTGATTTTTCCATAGTCCTTCCATTCCGAAGTGATCCGGCTCTGCTCTGCCTTCCCCCGTGCCTTTCCACTCGTCAGGGCCCTCACCTGCACCCTGAGAGAACCACTTGCAGTAGGCTGAGTCATGCAGAGAGGCTGAGCCACCAGGCGGCAACACACACTCCCATAAAGGGGCAGCCAGGCAGGGTTCTCCTCTGGCGGGGAGAGGAAGTGCAGGGTAAGGGTGGGGAGTCAGAAGGAAACCATCCAACGGCCACTCTTCTCGCTATCCAGCATCCCCCAGGCACACACATACTCACCATGGCTGGCAAGGGTGAGGTCATGTGTGCGGAACCCATCTTGCACTGCTGCCAGGGTGAGCGTGGTGTGAGCCAAGAGGTGGTAACGAGGGCCACTGCAGGGCAGATGGAGAAGTGGGCCTCAGCCACGTGAAGGGTAAGTGAGGGCCACATTAGATGGCAGGCCCTGTAAGGCTGAGTGTGGGTCTGCCCTGTTCCCACAGCCCCATGGATAACTAGCTTGCCTCCCCCACAGGGGTGGGAACAAACAATTACTGAGTTCCTACTAGGTGCCAAAGCCTTTATATATCTGATCCTACTGTATCCCCATGACCGCCCTGTGAGCTTGATGGCATTCTTTAGTTAATAGATGAGGCAGCTTGAAGTATAGAGAGGTTAAGAAATTTGCCCATAAGGTATAGTTGGTAGGTGGTGGAGCTGGGATTTGAACTCATGTCCGTCTCTAAAATCAGCATTCTGTTCGTTACCCTAGAGGTTCTCACATTGCTCCTCAGAGGCCCAGTGGTGGCACAGGGTGCTTCCAGTCACCTGTAGGCACCACCACAGAGCCCAGGCCACCCGCCTCCAACCAGGGCACTCCATCCATGTAAGATGCGTTTGCTGCTGCGAAAGAAGTGAAGACCCGGGAGCCTAGCTCGCCCTGCACTCCCGTGGGTCTCCTCAGTTGGCTTGGCCCAGCTATGAGTGCCTCCCAGCTAAGTGGCCACTGCTCACCCATGTCTGTCTGCACGTCCTGGCAGCCGTGCAAAGTAGATTCTGCCTGCTCCCTAAAGCTCAGAGGTCACCCGTGGCCAGGACAGGCATCTGAGGGCAGTGGGGGAATGCAGGGCCTTACCCCACAGCTGGGGTGGGGAGCAGGATGGGACTGCTCCCCGAACCCCCAGCACTCTCCAGCGATGCCCGGACACGCCTCCCGGAGGAACGGCCTAGGGAGCTGCTGAGTTTGGTGGCCAGCCTTTTGGGGGCACCAGCCAGGGCCCCTTCCTCTTCCATGCAGGCCCCATACAGCTCCAGCCGGAGGTCAAAGTCCGGCCCTGCCTCGGTGCTAGGGAAGTGTGGGAGCAAGAGAGAAGGATGGTTCTGGAGAAGTCCAGGAGGAGCAAGGGCTGGGGGCGGGGTGGAGGATGCCTATGGTACAAGCTCAGGACAGCTCCAGCAGGAGGCCCATCTTGCTCTGCTCTCCCCTCCCTGCCCCCTTCCCTTCCCCTCCTCTCCCCGTAGCTACCTCGGCAGGTACTGGAGCAAGAGTGGAGAGAGGAGGGAGCCACAGGGGTGAGGTACTCACAAAAGCAGGCTGTTCTGGAAGGAGATGTCCGTGAGGGTCCTGTCCACCAGGACCATCTCCGTGTCCTGAATGTCTTCCCCCAGCTGCAGCAGCAGGAACACAGCCCAGCGGTGCAGGTCTGGGGACAAAGAGGGCAAAACTGGTTAAAAAAACAAACCCCCCACATAGGAGCCTCCATACTCCGCGTCACTCCCCTGGATTTGCCCCAGTGTGTGTGGAACTCACCGCCTTTGTTCTTGAAATATTCTGTGTCCTTCCACATGAGTGGAATCCGGAGGTCTAAGGGGCAGAAGGGTAGGAATAAATGTTGAGACGGGGCAGGGGGTCGTGTGGCGGGGCCAGGAGCCAGTGGCTGGAGTAACTGTGCTTCTTACCAGAGATGCAGAGCCGGCCTCGGCAGGGGGAGCGATCGGCGGGTGGCCCACTGTCAGAAGGCCTGTGGGCAAATCACAGCGTCCCAGCCTGGCCTCCAGACACACTCTCCCTGGCTGTGGCTCCCAGGGCTCTAGGACCGTCCCCTCCCTAGCCCAGGCAGCCCCCAGGTCCCCAGCCAGAGGGACTGGCAGAGTTGTAGATTTAACCCAGGGGCTTGCTGGGATCACTGGAGGCAGTTAGCTCTCACACAGTACAAGCTCAGGACTCCTCTCCCTCCAGGTAGCCTCCCTCCCCACACCCCTGCCAGGGACCAGTGGGAATTGAGGGGACGGGCCCACAGACTCCCTTTCAAGGGCTCTTCTCTGTTAAACCCCAGGCTCGGAGGAGTTAGCAGGCTTTCTTTTTAAAAAGGGAAGCTGCTTGTCTGCACCACCCCATCACTTCTTAGATATAGGAGGGTCGTGGGTCAGTCATAAAATCAAGTGGACCAGTGTTTAACAAAAGGAAAAAAACCCAAGTAGGAAACATTTGTGTTCCATTTGCCACAAACCTCTCTCGTCCCCCTCAGCTCTGATTTCTCCTTTACCTTCTGGCTAGATAGGCTGAGCTTTCCCAGTGCCCCAAGTTCCCCAGTACCCCGCTGCAGGGCCCCAGATACCCGGCTTTCCTCACTTCCCTGCCCAGCATCAGGACCCACCAAGCGTGTGTCTCTCTAAGGTGACAGCCAGTTTACCCACACCAATTCATGATGCCACTGATGTAATTAGCAACTTAGGCCTTAAGCTAAATGACGTGGCACTGATGGCAGTGTGGTTAGCTGTCAGGGACTTGGGGTACCTCAAGTCACACTGTCCAGGCCCCCCACACTGTGGGGGCTCGGGCAGGGCAGAGACTGTTGATGGCTGCCTCTCAGGAGACAACAAACTCATAGTAGAAGCTGTCGCCCTGCCTGCGTGACCTTCCTTAGCTTTCTGGGGCAGGTATAGAATGAATGGGTTTTCTGCCTACCCTGTAGCTTCACGGGTGAGCTCTGGAGGGCTCCTGGCAATCTCTCCTTGTGTCAGCCTTCGGGGCTGAGCTAGAACCTCCTCTCACTCAGCCTTGCGGGTTCAAGCAGACTATTTTGCCAGAAGCCAATTTTCCAAGTGACCAACATATCAAAAATGGCCAATTCTTGGAATGATCAATTTGCCAACTATTTTCTCCAACATTTTACCAGAGCATCACCTCAACCATCTCACTGCAGATCTGTCAGATCAGCCGAGTGTAATGTCAGGGTTGCTTGTGTTTCACATCCAGAAGCCGAGCCCTTTTAGAATGCACAATCTAATTTATGTGAAGGGGCAGCCTTTCCCTTCAATGTTTTTGTTTATTTTTAATTAATTTCTTCCACAATCCCTGCCTCTGATGGTGAACCCCAGGTAAAATGAACTACTGTCAGTTTGTGGTAAATTGGCCAGTCAGCAAGTTGGCCATTTGGTGAACCGGCTTTGAGAAAAGTGGCCTTCCAGAAGCCAGCCAGCCAGCCTCCTCAGATCGCAGACAGGGTTATGCAATTAGCACGTTTGCGTTACTTTTGCATTACCTCAGACTGCCAGCCTTTCACCAGAGACCCTGGCTTTCCTGAGCCCAGCCTAGCTCCTCAGTAGCGACCTCTGGCAGCACACTTGGCGCTGCAACTCCAAGGCGTCTTGTGTTCCAGGTCCCTGACATGGGCGGTCGGCTTCAGGGTGGTCCGCTCGGGAAACACACATGCGGCACCCCCCCCCCCCCCAGAAGTCCTCGCGTCCCCCTTGCTCACCGCCGGCCGGTCTTCCCCAGCACCTGCGCCTCCTTGCGCCGCTGCAGTTCGCCCATGTAGCTGAGGATGCGGCTGTTGCATACCAGCAGGCTCTTGGTGGCCTCCAGGGCCTGCTCACGCTGGGTGCAGGCCGCCAGCAGCTTGCAAGCCCCTTCCCTCATCCGGATCTCATGGTCTAGCTTTCTCTGCAACTCTGTGTCCTGGCCGGAGTGAGGAGAAGGATGAGAAGGACATGTCAGGCAAGGGACAGGCAGACACACCCTCCAGTCCCCAAGTGGGCTGTGGCCCAGGGGAAACTTGTATTTCAGGTACCTCAAGGTTACGGGTTGAGTCTCAACCTCCGCTACCCAAGAATTACCAGAGCAGCTTTGTACACATACAGATGCCTTCATGCATTTGATGGGGGAAGTATACATTCCTTCAGCTTCTTGAGAGTGCAGTTTGGAAAACTCTATGAAAACTACAAGTTCACATATTCCTTTGATCCAGCTATCCAATATCTAGTTTATCCCACAGATCTAGTTATACATGTGGGCAAAGCCATATTCATTGCAGCATTGTTTTAAAACACCAAGAATAAAAGTCATTCAAAAGGGCATTGGTTAAATAATTTACAGCTCATGTCTACCATGGAATATGGAATGTTGCAGACATTAATGAGTTAGACATGTGTGCAGATATGAAACATTCATAAAAATGTGAAGTGAGAAAAGGAGAACAGTATTATAGTATGCTACCATTTGTGTACAATATATACCCACGCCTTTACATAGACGGAGACATGCATAAACAAGTAGTGGTTGGCAGGACTGGGAGCCAGGAATGGAAAACGGATTTAGTACACTTATTTATATGTACCCGTCTTTACTACTGTACTATTGGAAATTGTGTTGCCTTTTTAAAAACATAAATCTTCTCAGTTTAAAAAAAAAAAAAAGTACCAGGCCCTACCTTAGACTTACAGAATAAGAAGTGGGGCATGTGCTTTTTTTTTTTAACCCACCAACTAAAGGGAATGGACAGATAGTAAAGGCCATCCTGGGTTACCCCAAAGACTCAAGTGATGGGGGAGTATCAGGTTGGCAAGGGAGCAGTGGAGAAGGAGCATACCACCTACAGAGTTTACCCAGTACACACCCTAAATTAGGGGTTGCCCCCTGCTGGGGCTCTGAGCTTGGGAGGTGAGAACAGAGGCAAGGAGTGGGGATGGGGGGCAGGTGAGGCAGGAGGTCAGGAATGAGGGGTAAGCAGGTTGTGCACATGGCCAGGTGGGGGTCTGGGGGAGGCACCATGATTCTCAGAACCATTCTCTCAGAAAGGAGCCCTGGAGGTCTTGGTACAGAGCAGAGGGGTGGGCACCAGTATGACGTGAGATAAACCTGGGTATAAGTCACAGCCCTGTCAGCTTTGAGAAGCTGGACAGAAACTTATTGGAAAAGCACTGGAAATGTACTCAATCTCCCTAAACCTTGGTTTCTCCATCTGTAAAATGAGGATGAAAATAGTCCCCATGGGCCAGAGTTGGGAGGACTCAGTGAGACAGGAAGGTAAAGCATTAGCCGGGTGCCCAGCATGTGTCACACATGAATGGTGGGGATGCTCATTTTCATGATGTTACTTCGGCAGCGGTAGCATTCACCCAATAAACACTGATGCATCGAGGCTCCTCTGAGAATCCAGCTGGTAAGAGATGCAGACATTAATAGCTGCTCCATAAGTGCCATGTCATGGCATAACTACGCTCGTAGGCAATAGACCCTGTTTGCTTCTGGTTGAATGACAGGGAAGGCTTCAGAGGTGGAAGACTAACCCCATCACACAGTACAGATCAGCTCAGGAGGCAGGCCAATGGAGGCATGGGACTGGAAGACGGGGGGAAATGTGACCACTGAACACCTGTCTTCTCCCTCACACCAGGTCTCTCCCACACCCTGTGCCCTTGCTTCCGTCCTCGTGGCTCCAGCCTTCAAGTCTCTAAGACATGAACACCCTAAATTCCTGCTTGCACAAGCCTTGTTTGGCCTCCCTGCAGATTCTTCCTTCACTATCTATTCCTGGGCCACTGGGCAAGACCAGACTCACACCCCTGTCTCAGTGCTGTTACCCTTCCTGACCTTTCAGAAATAGGCCAACTTGGTACCAAAGCCCCATCCACCAGGAAGCCCTCCCAGACTAAACAGCTCCCCCCAGCACCACTATATCTATCTATGGGCACCAGGGTCCCACCTCTGCTAAGCTACCCTGCTTGCCAACCCCCATCCCATTCTGCATCCAGCTTCCGCCACAAACACCCTCAAACGAGTGAGGGGGGGGGGACACGACAGATTGGCGTCCTCAAGCCCCCCTCCTAGCCGGCGTCTCCGTCCGGGCCCCAGCACTCACGGATCCTTCCCTAGCCCTGGCCATTGCCCGTGCCACGCCAACGCAGGCACCGCTGGGCGCGCAGGTCCGGGAAGCCGCACAGCTCCGGGGCCGGCTCAACCACCCCACCCCCGCCCGCGGCGCTCAGGGCGCCGGTGACATCAGCTCCCAACTGCCGCGATAACGGCTGAGGGGCTCCAGGGCGCTGGCGGTCCCTCCGGTCCCTCCGTGAGTCTGGCTAGGCTAGGCTCCGGGCTCCCAGGGGCATGACCACGGTGTGACGCTACCACCGGGAGCGCCTGAGTCGATCTGTAAAGGGCTTCCGCCCAGGGCTGGGATCTCAAGCTGCAGGAGCCCCGTGCGCTTTCCCTCCAAGGTGACCCCTTCCCCGGGAGCATGCGGGAAGAGGATAGAGTGTAAATGGGAATAATTGGGGCTGCGGAAGTCACTGGGTCAGCCGGGATGAGCCTGACTAAGGGCCCTGCTACCCGTAGACACCCCTGCTACCACACACTCACTGCCCTCAGGCCCCAAATCCACTCTCCCACGGCATAGAAACCCCAGCTCCAACCCTTTGGACACAGCATCTCAGGAATCCTGGTGCAGTTTCTGGATCCCTGTGCTTTGCACTCATCTCCCTACCCCAGGGATAGCTTCTTGTCACCCCTTCCCCACCCCCTACGCCCACATCTTCTCCCCAAGGAGGCAGCATTTTCACCAGACAATCCAGAGAAAGAACCCAGAGTTGGATATCAGCCAACTGACATCCAGGGTCAGGGCCCAAGGGACTGAAGGAGGATGAGTAATGGGCCGAAGCCCCAACACACATTAGGCCCTCCAGGGACGTCCTTTCCTGTCCCTCCTACTCTCTTCTGTCCCCGACTTCCTACCCGGCTTCACCTTCTGTTCCCTTTAGAATCTCCACCAGGGCTAAATTCAAATCCTAGTTTAGGAATTTCACTAGCTGTGAGAATTTAACCTCTGTAGCCTCAGTTTGTACACTAGGGGAGTATTCCACCTCCTTTATAGCATTGTTTGAGGATTAAGTGAGAAAGTCTAACCTCTATCTGGGCCAAGCACATATTTAAAAACAACTTTTCTCTTACTCCCACCTCCCCTTTACTTGCAGCTTAAGTTCCCACCTCCAGGAAGTCTTCTTGGATTTACTCTTCTATGATTACCTCTCTTGCCAATCCCTGAAACATCAATGGGTCTCTCTCTTAGGGAGGAGGGTGGGGTACTGCTGAGCTTCGTGGAGAAAGAATACAGCATCTGCAGCCCATAGCTGAAGCAGAGGTGACAAAAGTGAAATCTAAGGCCCTTCCTCTGCCCCAGAATTTGGGCACACCTCCCATGAAGAAAAACTACTTGGGGTGGGGGTGGGGGGAATGCAGAATTTAAACACTTAAATACCTAGACCAGCTCTGAATAATAAAATTTGCAATGATGGAAATATTCAGTAGCCATCAAGCACTTGAAATGCAGCTAGAGCAACTAAGGAACCACATTTTTTATTTCATTTCATTTTAACTAAATTATAAATTTAAATAGCCACATATAACTAGTAACATGAACAGTGCAGAAGACCTGGGACGGCAAATAGGTTTCATGTCATGTATCAACACAGGACAACAGGTAGTGTCAGAGTCCCGACAGGCTCATTGGGCACCTTTCTGCATATTAGAAAAAGGTGACCCTGTCTAGGCAAACAAATTAGAGAAAGGTGCCTCCTCCTGATGCAGCCTAAAACCCAGGCCAGGACTCCTGCCTCTGCCTGGCACCCTTATGAAGGAAAACAACCTGCACAATTTATGCCAAGGTTATGCTGAGGAAGATTCTGAGGTACATCTGGGCTTGCTGGTAAAGCATGCCATGAGTGATTGTAATGTCTACTATGACCAGGGAATCAGGCTTTGGGCTGAGAGGGGCAACACAGGTGAAATAAATCGCCATTCCTGACCTAGACTCTCTCCAGTCCTGCCTCTGACCTCCTCAGCAGGAAACCTCTGCCTGGTGCAGACGGTCATTTCCAAAGCTTCCTCCATCTTCCCCATCTCAGCCAATGACCACACCGCCCAGTTGCTTAGCCACAACCTAGGAATCATCCTGGAATCATCCTCTTTGCCTCAGCCCTCACATCCAATCCATCAGCAAGCCCAGTCAGATCGACCACGATCGTTTGAAATCCATCCACTTCTCTCCACCATGAGCACTTTCATCCACATCGCCAGGTTCACTCCTCTGATGCTGTAACAACCTCCCATCTGGTGGTGGTCTGCTATCTCTCATGCCAACCCTCTTCTCTCCCACTCCAACCCCACCGAGCCCAGTCTCCTAAGCAGCCATCATTTTAAAACATCAGACGAGTCATCGCCCTGCTTAAAACCCTCCCGTAGGCCAACATCACACTGAGTACAATCTAAGTGCCATGTATGACTTTCAAGGCCCTGCATATCTGTCCCCTGCCCATGAGCTCCACCCCAACTATGTTCCAGCCACACCGGAACTGGAACTCATACCCACGCAAGAGCCACTGAGCTTTCTGTGCCCTGGCTGGAAAGACTTTCCTTCAATCTTCACAGCTCTCCAAACCCTTCTGGTCTCCTCGGCTCAATGGCCTCCTCATTGAGGCCTTCTCTGACCAGCACATCTAATGCTGCCCTCCCCACCTCATGTTGATTCCATCCCCATTTTCATCATAATTTCACTATGTGAGATTACTTATGTGTTTGATGTTTATTGTCTGTCCCCCAGTCGAATGGACCTTTCCTGTCTGCTTCACTGAAGTCTCCCACGATCTAGCAGGGAGCTTGGCACATAGTAAGTGTTCAATGAACGCGTTTAAGAATAAATGAATAAGCAGCTCCCTGCCATCTCCAGAGCCAGCAAAATCTTTACATGCTAACCCAGAGTCCCCTTCCCCTTCTCTGTGAAGACCAAACAAGGCATACAGAACCACCTGTCCCTCTCCCCACTTTGAGCAGGCCCACCCTCCCTCCCCCCTTAGCCCCAGCAGGGTGAGCAAGGCAGAGACTGGGGATGGGAGGCATGCATGGACGCTTGGGGGTGGGAGTGGGGGGCGCTGCAGGACATTACCTCCAGGCTGAGCGCCATCTGCCGAATGTAGAGCATATTCAGGTCCTCCAGGATGTGCAATCTGTCCTGCATCTCTGTGCCCCCCAGTGCCTCTTCCCTTGTCAAACCCTCCAGAGGGAGGCGGCTGGCAGGTACCACACTGCCCCACAATGCCTTCTCCCACTGCTCCCCTGCTCTTGAAAGAGATGGGCAGCTCCTGGACAGAGGGCAGAGGCTGCCCCTGTCCCTCTGCACTCCTGTTAGACCCCTCTGGCTGTTGCGACAAACTTTCCTTGCCTACCACTGTTCCAGGGCCCTGGTGGGAGCCAGGCATAGGAGGAAAGGAAAGCGAGGTGAGGGTAAGTGGGGTCCCGGGAAGGGAGGCCAGCTGCAGAAGGGGCTCTGGGCACAGAGTGTCCAGTCTTGCTTTGGTGGCAGCTGTTCTCCCAGCTGTGGAAGAAAAAGGCCCTTTCATTCCGACTCTGGCCCCTCCCCAGCCCCCGCCCACATCCCTGGCCGGGTGGACAGAGAATCTGTGTGCCAGTAGGGCCTGAGGGGCAGGCACAGCTGGAAGGGGGCAGGGAGGGGACCCCTCAAGCAGGTTCTACAGAGTCCTGGAGTTTGTCAGGAGGCAGGAGTTTCCGAGAGGAGTTCTGGCTTAGTTTGAGGAAGAAGAGCGATGGAAGTGAGGACTTGGGAGAGTGAGCCCTGGGAGTGGGACAAAGGGGTAAATGCGGCCCAACCCCCGGGGCACCTCTTCCAACTTGGGATCCCCATCCAGCCCGACCGCCCACCCCCACCCCGGCTCACAATTACCTCGCTTTTCCAGCAGAAGGGAGAAGAGGGAGGGAGAAAGGCAGGGGTGTGCCTGTCTGCTGCTGCCCCCGCTCCCCTCTGCGGGCCCCTTCCCTTCCAGACAGGAAACCAGCCCCGATTCCCAGCCAGCTGCAGCTTTGCCTGCCCCCCCCTCCACCCCAGGCCCACGGAGTCACACTCCCCTGGGCGGCTGGCCGGGCCCTGCGGCTCCGCCCCGGCTCTCCGCACCGGCCCCCAAAGGCCTGGCTTATCCCGGGGCGGCCCCAGCCCACAGGCCCCTCCCTCCTGGTCCCGGGGCCTGGCCCCTCATTCTCCCACGCTAGCCACGGGCGGGGTAGCTCGTGAGAGACCCGACAAAGGCCCTGTCCCCGAAGCCCACTAGCTTCTGAGTCTGAGAAGGCCCGGGACAGCGGGACGCGAGTGTGAAAGGGCCTTTGTTCTGGGCAGGCTGGGGGGGAAAGGGCAAAAGCCAGGCCTGGAATCCCCGCCGGAGAGAGAGTGGGGCGGGAGGAAGGCCCCTCATTTAACCCTTCCAGGCCCAGCGGGGCAGGAGAGCTGACCTTGGAGACAGCCTCTTAGCTGTCGTTACTTGCCCTCTCAGCCCTAGCTCAGACCCTCCGAAGCCTCGCTAGGGCTCAGACCCGGGCGCCCCGAAGAGCGCTGGGCTCGGGAGGAGACTGTCAGACTTGGGGCTGGACTCATCTCAGTCCCCAGGAAAGGAGTGGGTGTGGAAAATAACCCCTACTCATTAAAAGGGGCCCCTCTCCCCAACCACACACACACACACACACACACACACACACACACCCTCTTCCCAAGCCCTTCAGGGGCCCAGAGGGGCGGTTGGGGAGAGCGTCAGAGAAGTGGGCAGGTCTGGCCTGGAAGTCGAAGCTGATGGTGGAGACTGTCCCAGACGGTTGAGACAGGTTGCGAGATGGGGCTGACGGCGGGGAAGGCGCGGGCGTCCCAGCCAAGAGTCCAAGCTGTTGGGCCCCGCCCAGCTGCCTCCCGTCCTCGGCGCGGGGATGCCCAGGAGGGGCCTGGCACATTTGGGGAATGGAACCCATGGCCCCTTCAACTGAGTCCAACCGGAGTTTGTCCGGGCAGAGCCAAATCATCCCAACCGGGGCAGGGAGTGTCTGGGGTTACACAAGTCCCATTAACGTGCATACGGTCCGCGCCCGACTTTTTAAGTCAACAACCGCGGCTCTGGACTCGGCCAGCAGCGTCCCCGCCCCCCGGCGTGCGCGAGGGCGGGGACGAGGCGGCCGCGGCTGCGGGAGCCCGGGAGCGGAGGGCGGGAGGGATGCGGGCTCTCACCTCCGGCGGGTCGCTGAAGAGGCTGAGTCGGAAGCGGCCGCGTTTGAACTCCATCTCCAGGGCGGAGCCCCTAGCCACGGTGACCCGGCTCCGGTGGTTTCGCGAAAACATGCTGGCGGCTCGACGCGTTTGCCAGCCCCGTGCGCTTCCCGCGCCGCGCGGCTCCGCCGGGTCCGCTCCGCCTCTGTCCTCGAAGTCCGCCCGCCGGCCCGGGCCGGGAAGCTCCCGCTGCGGAGTTCCTAAACCCCGCCCCCGGAGACGGCACCTGGGCCGGGCAGGGCAGGGCACGGCCCACTCCTCCTCCACCCCTGCCCAAAGCCGGGCCTGCGGGACCAGTCCCGGGACGCCGAGCCGTCTTAGTCCCACCGCGACGGTACCCAACGCCTCGCCAGCACTGCGGGGGCGCACCGTCCCTTCCGGCCCCGAGCGCCTACCTGGACGCGGGGCGGGGCTCCCGCCCCACCCACCGCCCCCACCTGGCACGTCAGATTCCCGGAGCGCGGAAACCCCTTGGCCACTAGGATCGCCGCCGGGCTCACTTGAGCAGCTTCTGAAAAGACCATTCCAACTTCCTACAATCCCAAAGGTTCCTTCTTCATCCCCCTCCCCAGTTAGGCTGCCCTCCCGGCTCTCTGTCCATCTCTTGTGACCAAAATTGATGGGGCAATGCCTTGGAAATCTGTCTTGGAAACGGCTTGGAAACCTGTTCCGTCACTTACTAACTGTGGCGCCCTGACTCAGTCATTGAACTTTCTGAGCTTCTGTTGTTTTCATCTGTTCAATGGGGATACTGTAATTATCTACACTCCTCGGGTTGCTGTGAGAATTACATGTGAGAATGAGCGTAAAATGCCCAGCACAGTGCCTAGCACAAGACAAGCGGTCCATAAGAGGAGCTATGAAGAAAAAGGAGCAAGTGTGGCAAGCACTCTTGTGCCCTTGGATGGGGCACCAGTGACCTCAGCTCCCTGGACCCAGACCTTAGGTTCTTTAAGAGGATGAGGAAATGGTGGCGTCAATAATGGCTATATTCCAGCTCTTTTGCTGGGTGGCTTAAACAGGGTTACCATTCTCTGTTTCTGCAGAAAAAAAAGGGGGCTCCTCCTCACTCCAAGAGAGCCTAGTTAGGGAGAAGGAAATGACAGAAGATTGGCTTGGCTTGCTGACAACACATGAGGAAAAAGGGGGCTCCTCCTCACTCCAAGAGAGCCTAGTTAGGGAGAAGGAAATGACAGAAGATTGGCTTGGCTTGCTGACAACACATGAGGAGTCTCCTGGGGACTTTAGAACTTACTGGGGGGAAATTGAGAGAGAGTAGGGCTCCTTCATAGCAGGTGGGCTGGAGCCAAAAAGAAGAAAACAATACCAGCCTTTGGCTTTAGACAGCCCAGGTGAACATTGCTCTGATATGGCAAATTAACCCAGTATTCTTTTAGAGAACCTGACTTATAATTACTTTAGCAAAAAGGGAACTTTATTGGCTTCAGGAACTACAGTGACAAGGGGTCGGGCCTTGGATGTGGCTTGACCCAGGAATTTAGTGTTGCCAGGATCCTGTCTCTTCCCATCATCTGGCGCTTCTTTTCTCCATGTTGGCTTCACTCTCCACAGCACAAGATTGTTGCCAAAAATTCTGGGTCTATATCTTTTCAGGTTTAAATTTAGTGGTAAAGAGAGCTGTTTCCTGAAGTTCCTACACATTTTGGATTCAAGGTGGGCCATTTGGGATAGTTTATCCCTCCCAAACCAATCTTTGTAGCCAGAAGGGTGGCCAGACTTGAACCAATCACTGGACTAAGGAGGATTCTGTGCTAATAGGCCAAGCCTGGGTCACTTGTCCTCCTGGAGATCAGTTTGAACCCAGTGAGCTGGGAGAGAGAGGAGGTGGGGGGAGAGGTGGTTCTCCCCGGTGAAGGAATGGATGTTGGACAGGAAAAACAACATCCACAACTTATAAAAATTTACATGGAAAGGGCAGATCAAAAGATTTCATAAAACCTGTGGCCTCTGAGATAAACCTCAAATGATAGGTGAGGGGAAAGAAAGGGAAAGCCATTATTTCTTAATTTCTTCTAATATCTATTGTCACTCCTCCAACCTGTAGGTTCCCCAGGGAAGGGCAGTCTGTCTTGTCCACTGTTTTATGTGCAGTGCCTGGCACATAGGAAGCACTCCATAAACCATCAGCTGAAGTAAATCAACAAAGGAGATGCCTAAATAGAGCAGGCAGATTTCAGAATACTTGACTGGGATGAGCAAGGATGTTGGACTAAAATGGTTCATTTCAAACATTTGTTTTTTAGCAACACAATGTTTTCCCCCCAAATGAAACCTTACCTGGAATATGTGAAATGGAGTCAGAGCTGCTGTAATGGAAGCAGGGGCTGTGGGCTCACGCCTTGTCCTCTCCGCAGGCCCTCAGCTGCCCCACTGCCACCCCTCTCAGTGGAACAGGGACTCTACGGAGAATTCGAAAACTCCTGACAAGAGGTGGAGGATTGGAAAACGTTTGGAAAGGAAGTGAAGCTCAAATCCTGCCTGAGAATTTGTATTCGATGTGACTGAATATTTTGGAAAAGGAGTGACACAACTAGTTACATTTTAGAGATCATAACTTGGCAGCTTTTTGCATAAATCAGTTGGAGGAGATTTATGAGTGGGGTCAGGGAAGCCAGCTGACACGGTTCTCCACTGAGGGTGGAGAAACAAGGGCCAAACTTTCCATGGATTTATTCATTTTTATACACAGTTTTTTAAAAACCACTCCTAATTCTACCACTTAAAAATAACAAAGTAATAAAATAAATGAAAAGCATGCCCTCCCTACCATCAGAGAAAAATACTGAGATAATATGGTGCCTCACGCTGGCTCATGAGAGACAACTGCTGAATTTTCTGGAATCGTGCATTCCAGTTGTTAAACACAGCTATTAAAAATTGAATTACAAAAACTCACAACTAAATAAATTTTATTAAAGCAAAGGTGATAGATACTCAAAACTCATCATCTCCTAATTATTGTACTCCATTTCCCTATTATCTCTTGAGGTCGTTTACATCGATAGTACCTGTACAGTAGAAATGCTATGTAATGGTGACCTACCGCACATCTCTTCCCAATGCTGTCTTCAATGATGTCACATTTGAAATTGGCCATGGTGGGAGTATTTACACAACAGAAATAGGCGAACACTGTAAATCAGGTCTGTTTTTATCCTCAGGAGCTTTTGTTAAATATTTACCAGCATATCACTGGTTTGGTGCATAATCTTTCCAACTTTTTCCTTTGCTTATGTCTGTATCTCTGTCTCCCCAACTATAAAGTAGACATTGGGGGAAGAGGTTGTTGGTCACCCAATATTCAAATCATCTTCCTACTTCTGCATAGTCCCCTACTGTGGACAATATTAGTAAGTTGAGGCTCTACCCTTTTTCTGGCAGCTGTGGAAGGACATTCGTCCTCCCTTCCACTTCTTCACAGCCGAGAGGTAAGAACTTGGCTTAATCCAAGCAATTGGAATGCTCCCAACTGAACTTGAATCTCAAATAAGTGAAAACAAGACTCAGACAGAGTTCAGTCATAATCACTGCACATGCAACCCATGAGTTTTGGGTGGCTGTGCCAACCAGAAAAGTCTCACCAGCAGGTTCCTATGGCGTGACTTTGGTGTGGCCTTGGCATAACCTCAGCTGTGTATTCCTACTGCCTTTGGTTCCCACCCCTCATCTAGGGAAAGTGCAAGATGACCCCCAATCACTTTGTAGTGCAAGGAAGTAAAAAAGTGCTCAAAGGATAATGGATACATGTCAAAAGGACATGGAAACCGTCTTAAAGACTTGCCCATTCACAAAATCGGGGACAAATTTGAGCATCAAAATAGAGTAATAGATTACAACCACTGACTGAAACAGGAATCCATACTGATATGGTATATATGTAAATGAATATAAGGAAAAGAGAAAGTTCTTCGTCACAGTAGAATGCCAACTAATACATGTAGATGGAATGGAAGTAGAAAGATTATTACACCATTTGGCAATTATTATAGTAGAGCTGATTTATACAGTATTCATCAATGGATATGAAGCCTGGTAAGTGGAGGTTTGACAGGGAATAGGATATTAGTTTCAGAGTATTTCCCCAGAAAACACTCACAAAAGTGAAAATAGTGACTTGATAGTGAAGAAAACTGGCAGACACCACCCTGACCAGGTGATCAAGTTTAGCATCACCAGTGGTGGGGCTAGGCTGACATTGTGTGCCTCCTGATGTGATACACTGAGATGAACACACCATAATCTTTTGGTGTGCGTAGTACTCCTACCAAGAATTTATGAGTCTAGACATGAGGAAACAGCAGACAGATCCAGGTGGAGGGACAACTTACAGAATCACAGGCCCATACTCTTTAAAATTGTCAAGGTCACAAAAGATAGGGAAGGAGCAAGGAAACATTCCAGATTGAAGCAGATCAAAGAGGCATGATAAGTAAGTGGAATGCATGATCCTGGATTTGGATCCTGGGCTAGGAAAAGCGACATAAGGCACTTGGTGAAATTTGAATGGGGTCTGTGGATTGGACAGTAATGTTGCATTAATGTTAATTTCCTCGTTGGGAGGGTTGCACAAAGGTTATAGAACAGTGTATAGAACTTGTGTATAGAACAGTGTATAGAACAGTGTATAGAACTTGTTTTGAGGAAATATTTAGGGGTGAAATGGTATCATGTCTGCAACTAGCTTTCAAATTAATTAGAGAAGGAATATGATAATGGGATGGGGGAACAAAATGGTAAATGTTAACAATTGAAGAATCTATTTAAGGAGTTAAGAAAGTTCTTTGTACTCTTCTTGCAACTTTTCTAAAGTTTGAAATTATTTCAAAGTAAGTTATATTTTAAAAATACGGCCAAGAACTCTTTCAGAAAGACAAAGTTCTTCCTTTCAGCCCAGGAACATGCTCAAACCTCTCCCATTCTAAACAAAGCAAAATTAAAAACAAAACAAAAGAATGAAGTCAGTGGTTACTTGCTGTTGCCACTTCTTCCCTGCTGGGTATCAGGATGTTGAGGAAACACCACTGGGCCCACTGTCAGGAAGCCTGTTTGAGGCTGGCTCTGCCACTCTCTAACTATGGGACTTTGGCCAAATCATTTAACTTCTCTGAGCCTCAGTGTCCTCATGAGGGAACAATAGCATCTCCCTTATGGAGCTGCCATGAGGATCAATGGAGAGAAGGGATACGAAAGCAGGTTATAAACTCTAATACCAACAGCAAGTGATCCATCTTTGTAACTCCTGGTGATAGAGGACTATTGCCTTCACACCCTGATAGAATGCATCTTCTTCTTGGAGCTCAGCCTGCCCTTTGCAGGACTGTACATTGCTGATCACAGTCTTCATCTGCTGATACTCTGCCCTTGCATGCCTTTCTTGCCTCTCGACCTCCTCTTCTCAACCTAGCCTGGCCCTTTGGCCTGCCTGTCCAGGACAGGTGCCCATTCAGATCTGTTCCTGGTCCTTTCCTCTTCATCTACTTGTTTCATCTGTTCCTGTCCCTTTAGGGACCTCCATTATTATGCTGATGACACTGTCACTCACACCTTCTGCATTGGTTTCTCCTCTCAGTATTCCATCTTCATCTGCGCACTCCCATTGGTACTTCAAACTCTCCTTAGGCAACACTAAATGATTCTCTTCTTACTTGCTTCTCTACCTATGTTCTCTTTATTTTTTTTTTTTAAGGTTTATTTTTCATATTCTTTTTTTTTTTTAACTTTTTTTTTTTTTTTTTTTTTGCCTTTGTGTGTGTGTGTGTGTGTATGTGTGTGTTGAGAGCCCACTGGCCCATGTGGGAATCGAACCGGCAGCCTTCGGAGTTAGGAGCACGGAGCTCCAACCGCCTGAGCCACCAGGCCGGCCCTATGTTCTCTTTATTTAAAACACTTTGTTTTCTCTAAATACTTGGGCTATAAATGTAAAGATTATTTATTATTGTTGCTGTTGTTTGCTTATTGAACACATACTATGTGCTAGATACTACCCTAGGTACTGCATTCTCGATTTGCTTTAATCCTTGAAAGAACCCTATGAAATAGATTCTACTTTATTCCATCTTACAAAGCTGAAATTTGAGGTTCGGAGAGCTTAAATAACTTTGAGCTCAAGATTACATAGCTAATAAATGATTGTCAACGTAAGAAATGTCTAAACCTGTAGAGAATTTTTACGAGCCAAGCTGATGTCAATTGCCAGGAAACAAAATCTCAATGGATTGAGAAAATGCTCTGGAGAATGGTAGCTTTGCCACTTATTTTATACATTAGAATCAAAACAGGAGATGTAAGGAGGGTTACATGAAATCTATTGGTGGTAGATTAAGGAGGTGGGAGAAAGCAAAGTGGGGAAACCTCTGAGACTGGATAAAAAGTAAAATAGAGAGACACAAACTTCTTTTACCTTGGTGGGTACGGGATAGTTAATAATTAACATTTACAGCACATGGAGATGGTATGTGGGGAACAAGATAACAATGAGGGGTTCTGTGGTCTCCTGCTCTGATACAGTAGGTTGTGCTCTGAGGAGTCTGGAAAAGGGAATTATTCTGACATTTCAAAGTTACGTTATCTTAGATGCAAAAAAGACAACAGACAGGCTCACGTAAAGTAAAAATAGACTTTTGGCAAGGAAGCTATAGGCCTAGGACATGATTACCTGCTTTTAGTTAAGAATTTTTACGTTCAGACCATCCTACATGGTTACTTTTGGTCTCTGAATTTGTAAGGCCCTCCGTGCTGGCCTCCCCTGAGCTTGTCGGGTATAGTATGTGGTCCCCTTTTCATTTACATGGTAGAACTAGTATTTGATAATAGGCTTGTTTGATTCCAAAGTCCATTCTTTTCATCTGAATCACTATACAACATTGATTTCTTCCTGACTGAATTCCCATATAAAATTGCTCATTGATTCCTTTTAATTTTCTCAGTGAAATATCTCTTGAATCAGTTCTCTCTTTTTTCACTGTTACTCTAATATCTTGTTCAGATACATACCTCATACATATTTAAATATATGTATATAGATGGTGTTTTTTTTCTAATTATAAATGTGATATATACTGGATGTAAGAAAATTCATTACAGCTCTAGATAGTGAAAATTCTCCAACCCTAACTTCTAAAGACAATCACCATTAATGATAAGTATACATTCCTCAATTTTTTTCTATGCATATATTAATAGCATATTATGCTTTTAAAAATGGAATCACATCATCTTGAAACTTGCTTTTCTCATTTTACATATCAGCATATACAGACCTATCTTTTTTTTTTTTTTTGAAGTTAGGTAAAAAAAAGCCCACAGGTTTAATACAAAGTTCAATAGGCAAAAAAGGGTATTTTATGAAAAACAAGTCTCCTTTCACCCTTGTTCCCCAGCTATCCATCAGAATTGCTGTCACCAGTTTCTTGAGTAGTCTTCTGGGGGCTTCACTGCTTTTAATAGCAGTATACCTTCCCATTGTATGGATGTACCAAAACCATATCCCAAATTATTTTGGTGTTTCATTAGAGCGACACTTAAGACTGTTTCCAGGGGCCCGCCCGGTGCCTCAGGCGGTTGGAGCTCCATGCTCCATGCTACTAACTCCGAAGGCTGCCGGTTCAATTCCCACATGGGCCAGTGGGCTCTGAACCACAAGGTTGCCAGTTCGATTCCTTGACTCCCACAAGGGATGGTGGGCTGCGCCCCCTGCAACTAGCAACGGCAACTGGACCTGGAGCTGAGCTGCGCCCTCCACAACTAGGATTGAGGGGACAACGACTTGACTTGGAAAAAAAAAAGTCCTGGAAGTACACAGTTTCCCTTCCCCAATAAAATAATAATAATAAATAAATAAATAAATAAATAAAAAGACTCTCTAATTTAAAAAAAAAAAAGACTGTTTCCAATGCCATTACCCACTCAGATCTAAATACCATGTCAATTTTATCAATTATTTATCACTCTTTTGTTAGCAACATGGTGCTCCAGATTGGACAGATGTACCCATAATTCATTTATCCATTTCCCTACTTGCGAGCATTTAGGCTTAAACACTATTTGTCCTGCTCCTAGGGCATTTGTGCTGTTAAGCATTTCTGCCATTTTGCCGGCAATACAGTTTCTTATGTACTCCTCAACCAAACTGTGAGCTCTTCCAAGGCAAAGTCAAGTGTTCAGATTCATCTTTGCATCCTCCCAGTCTAGCCCCGAATCTGGTCCGGAGTATATGTGCTCACCCCTCTGGAGTGTAATAATAATTGAATCGCCCGCGCTGAGTTCTGGAATCGAGTGTAGAGACGGAGCGAGGGGCAAGCCCTGCCCCTTTGACTTGTCTCCTTCTCAGAGGACTCGGAACTTCTGTTGGGAGTATCGTTGTTTCTCAGGGAGGATGTTTTTTTCTTTCTTTCTTTTTTTTTTTTTTAGCCGCAAAGAGTGCCCGGACAAGCATGGTTGCTACGCACCGGAAGTAGCCGGTTATTTTGCTGGATTTAGTTCTTCCGCGGGGCGGAAGAGGCGTGTCTGCGTGTGTCCAGACCATTTCCAGTCCCCTTTCTTAGCAGGACCTCATGAGTAAGCTGTGGCGACGCGGGAACATCTCTGGGGCTATGGAGGCCCCTGAGCCAGGTAAGCGCGAGTCGATAAAGCATCTTAGACCTTCGCAAAACAACACAAAAGAAGCTCCTCGGAGCTTCCGGGGCACTTCGCCACAGGTGGGAGGAGGTAGGTGGGGCTGTTGTTATGGTAACGGCGAGTGCCGCGGGGAGAGGGGGACCTCTTAGGGGTACTGGGTTCTTCAGCGCTCTCCCTGCCCCTCTCCTCCCATAAACTGTTGACAGACTCTCCTTCCGCAGGGGAAGCGCTGGAGTTGAGTCTGGCAGGTGCCCACGGCCACGGAGTGCACAAGAAAAAGCACAAGAAGCACAAGAAGAAACACAAGAAGAAACACCACCAGGAAGAAGAGGCTGGACCCACGCAACCGTCTCCTGCCAAGCCCCAGCTCAAACTCAAAATTAAGCTGGGCGGGCAGGTCCTGGGCACCAAGAGGTGAGGCGGAGAGAGCCAAGGTTTTACTTGGGGAACTTTAGGAGCCGGCAAAGCTAGAGTGGGAAGCTGGCTGGGCTTTCCAGAAGACAGAATGGACACTGTGGCTGCAGGGCCGGGGTGAAGGCAGCAGGCACCCTAAAGGATGTGGAGGAAAGCTGGGTGTAGCTACTGAATAGAAGGAGGGCACTTGCTCAGCTTACAGTGGTGTTGCTTCTCTGCAGTGTTCCTACCTTCACTGTGATCCCTGAGGGGCCTCGCTCACCCTCTCCCCTTATGGTTGTGGACAATGAAGAGGAACCTATGGAAGGAGTCCCCCTTGAGCAGTACCGTGCCTGGCTGGGTGAGAAGGATCTGGAGGTGGGGAAACTGGGTTTCTCATCATACCTGGTTAATGGGAGAGGGTTGGCTCCGAGGAAGGTGAGAATTTTGTGTCCCAGTATTGGCCAAATTAGGCTGCCTCATCTGAACAATTCTACTTTTTTTTAATTCTATTTTTTATGTCTTTGTTTAGTAGGCAGGCAGGAATTTTTAGAGTGAAGTATTATTGTAAATGCTTTTTCAGCACACGCATGCACTGAGAGCCCCCTCCCTGCCCTCCTGTCCCCTCGCCTGTGAGAGTTTGGGGTTGTTACCCTTGCTCAGACCTGAGTTCTTTTTCCAGCAGTCACTGCTTGTTCTTTGAACAATTCTACTTTTATCTCTCCAACTTTCCTTTCCAGATGAAGACAGTAATTTGTCCCCCTCCCCACTTCGTGACCTATCAGGGGACTTAGGGGGTCAGGAGGAAGAGGAGGAACAGAGGTGGCTGGATGCCCTGGAGAAGGGGGAGCTGGATGACAATGGAGATCTCAAGAAGGAGATCAATGAACGACTGCTCACTGCTCGACAGGTAAGTTGATTCGTTTTTTATTCAGTTACCAAATATATAGAGAGAACCTTCCATGTCCCAAGAACTTTTCTGGGCAGTGGGAAATCAGCAGTGGAGAAAAGACAAGGTTTCTGTTCTCATGGAGCTGGTATTCGTGTGTGTATGTTGGGAGTTAAATAAGTAAATACTTTTGAAAAGCTATTCGGTTTATAACAAAAATAGGGTGATGAAACAAAGTGGTAGAAAAGAAACAACAGCAGATAGGGAGGGATGACCTCTCTGAAGAGGTAACATTTCTAATACCAGAGTTGCTTTTCAGGCAGAGACCAACAGGCACAAAGGCCCTGAGGGGAACATGCCTAGTAGTGGTCAAGGAGAATAAGTGTGACTAAAACATGGAAGGATTGGAAGCAGAGAAGTGATGTATTTGATTTACATTTCAGTAGATTACTTTGGCTTCTTGGGGGCGGATAAGGGATAGAAGCCAGCAAACCAACTAGGGAGCTGTTGAAGTAGTCGTTGAGAGATGGTGGTGGCTTGAACCAAGGTGAAGTTGTTGGAGAAAATCAGATGGATGTATTTTACAAGTAGACGTTTATTGTGAGCAGGGAAGAGGAATCAAGGGTAACCTTGAGTTTTTAGCTTGAGCAGTTATCCATTGAGGCTATCTATTGAGATTAAAAGATTGAAAACAACCCCTCTTCCCCCCATGTGGTGCAGAGTTTTGGTACATAGGGCAGGCAGGTTGCCAGCGTGGAGACCTGGGAGGAGGAAGTAGTAAGGGCTCCTGGAGAAGGGTGCTCAAGGTCCTTAAGCCCCTGCTTTACGCGTGCCTTCTTCCCTCTTCCCCCTGCCTCCTTCCTGTGGACTTCACCCCTCCATTTTCTGACACCGCCCGTTTGTCTCTCCCCAGCGAGCTCTGCTTCAAAAGGCACAGAGTCAGCCTTCCCCGATGCTGCCGCTGCCTGTGGCTGGAGAGTGCCAGGCCCCTGTCCTCACCGAGGAGATGCTGCTGAAGCGTGAGGAGCGGGCCCGTAAGAGGCGACTGCAGGCGGCGCGGCGCGCGGAGGAGCACAAGAACCAGACTATTGAGCGCCTCACCAAGACTGCTGCCCCCAGTGGGAGGGGAGGCCGCGGGGCTGCGCGGGGAGAGCGGCGGGGAGGGCGGGCTGCGGCCCCGTCCCCCATGGTGCGCTACAGCAGTGGGGCCCAGGGGTCCACGCTTTCCTTCCCACCTGGCGTCCCCACCCCCGCACCAGTGGCTCAGCGGCCGTCCCCATCTGGCCCTCCTCCACGATGCTCCGTCCCTGGCTGCCCGCACCCGCGCCGATACGCCTGCTCCCGCACGGGCCAGGCACTCTGCAGCCTTCAGTGCTACCGCATCAACCTGCAGATGCGGCTCGGGGGCCCCGAGGGCCCCGGATCCCCCCTTTTGGCTACTTAAGGCCTTTAACCCAGACTGCGCCCTCTCCCCTGCCCAGATTCAGTGTCTTCCCCACCTTATTAAATTTAATCCAGTGCCTTGACTTGTACAGAATTGGGGAATGGGGTATGGGAGGCCAATTCCCCGTACCAGTGCCCCCATTGAAGCTTGCATCGACGCCTGGGAAACGTCCACCAGGCCGCACGAAGACGGGCCACTTGCGCCCAGACTCAAGCTGATTTGGGGACCTAGCCTCTGCCACCGGCATTAACTAGCGAGGTCAGGCTTGTGGTGTCATCCCGAAAACGGCTCAAGCCAATCGGCGGAAACTTGGCTCTTCTGGATGGCCGTTCATTGGTCGACAACTCGAAGCCAGTTCTGTTGTCCGTATTGGCTATTGTGGCCGTCAGTCAGAGCCGTGGGTCGAACCTTACCCCACTCTTTGTCTGGGAGAGCTCTTGTTGTCTGGGAGAGTGCCGGGGGCGCTGCTGTGGATTGGTCACCGGGAGAAGCCTCCGACCTGCTCCTATTGGCCCGTCCCCCGGAGGGCGACGCTGATTGGTAGGACAGCAACCTGGGTCCTAGTTGGCAGTGCTCTCCCCGGATGGGAGCTCCGACCGTGGAGTGATGGTGGCAGCAGTGAAGATGGGCCGGGCAGGGACCATGGCGGTGGCGGCCGTGGTGGCAGGGGCGGGGTGGCTGGCAGTGGAGGAGGCTGTGGCCTTCAAAGGGCTGTAGGTGGAGGCATGGCTCAGGCCAGCAGCGGGAACAGCAGCGAGGAGGCCTGGGGGGCACTTCGGGTGCCGCAACAGCAGGTATCCCAACAGCTCCCAAAGCCCATCGCGACAGCCATTTATTTCCCTTTCCCCTTTCCTGTCCCTGCTTTTTAGGGTGGGGGAGGGGTGGGGTGAGGGAGGAACTCACGGAGCTAAAGGCACTGTGAAGTTCCTAAATATGCCCCTTCCACTCTTTGTCTCAACTTTGTAACGTAGATGCAGTTGACTTTGCCTGAAGCCTCATAGACTCATCTCATGGCTGCGGTGGGAGCTTGCAGTGGCTCTCCAGTCACCAGAGGCATAGAGAGGCCCCAGGGAGGCTTCCTCTGTCTTGCATCAGTTATTTGTGATTTTTTTCTGTGTGCCTATTGTCACAACAGAGTCCAGCAGCGGCTTCTCCTGAGGGAGCAATTTGGAGACCTGGAATCCAGACTCGCGGCCTGGATGCCATCCTTTATCATCCACAGCAATCCCATCTGGTGGGGAGCACTGTTCTGGGTCTCACACTGCCGGTCCTCTACCCTAGGAAGTCTGAGATCCAGGGGTGGAAAGATCACCTTGGGGATGGGGAGTGGCAGATGGTGGGGGATGATGAAAGCATCTTAGCTTTGGAAATTACTTTAAACCCCTTACCCATTGTCCAAGACTTCGAGATATCTCAGACTGTCTTCTGCCAAAACATTCCATTAACAGAAAACACCTTGAGGGCCAGCCTATACGCAGAGCTGAAATCTGCCTCTGTATGTCCCCTTTCATCTTGTTCTCTGGACTGATTTTTGCTATTCCATGTTGACACCCTTTCAGATATTTGAGCACTCCTCTCAGCATCACTCTTCCCTCTCCCCATAGATCTGAGCTAAACTTGGTTCCCAGGGTGGGGTTGTGTATGTGCATGCAGGGGTTGGGGTTGGGGGTGGACAGTGCCTTGGGCTGGTTCTAAGTGCCTCCTTGCTCCCAGCTTCGAGAGCTGTGCCCAGGAGTGAACAACCAGCCCTACCTCTGTGAGAGTGGTCACTGCTGTGGGGAGACTGGCTGCTGCACCTACTACTATGAGCTTTGGTGTGAGTCTGCAGGGAGGCTCTTCTCTGATCCTGCCCACCTTCCCTTGGACCTCAGAATTCCAGCCTTCAAGGACCGACCTTCCCTGCATGGGAAGTATCTAATACTCTCCTCACCCCCTGCAGGGTTCTGGCTTCTCTGGACTGTCCTCATCCTCTTTAGTTGCTGTTGCGCCTTCCGCCATCGACGAGCTAAACTCCGGCTGCAGCAACAGCAGCGGCAGCGTGAGATCAACTTGTTGGCCTACCATGGGGCGTGCCATGGGGCTGGCCCTGTCCCTGCCGGTTCACTGCTTGACCTTCGTGAGTGACTTGAGGCTCCGGGCTCACCGCGAGTGGCCCCTCCCATACCAGGACCCTGAATCATCCCATTCCCTTTTCAGACATTTCAAAGCACTTTTCCCTAATAGGAAAGAAACCACCATCTCACCTCTGGTTGCCTTCAACCAACGATGCCATTCTTTCCTGCAGGCCTCCTCAGCGCCTTCAAACCCCCAGCCTATGAGGACGTGGTTCACCAACCGGGCACACCGCCGCCTCCTTACACTGCAGCCCCAGGCTGCGCCATGACTGCTTCCAGGGAATGCACCTGCTGCTCCTCTGCTTCTAGCTGCCCTGCCCACTGCGAGGGAACAAATGTGCAAGGTGTTTCCTCCCACCAGAGTGCCCCCCCTCGTCAGGAGGGTGAACTTGGGGCAGGGGTGAGCCCTGACCCCACATCCCCTTCTGGCCGCTATCACCGCCTGACTGGTGACTCGGGCATTGAGCTCTGCCCTTGTCCTGACTCCAATGAGGGCGAGCCAATCAAGGCTAGGGTTGGTGCCACTCAGCCAGATCTGAGGGACCACTCCCCTCGTGCCCTGCCCCTAGATCCCATACCCCAGGTTTCTCCTGCGGGGCTGGTTTCCAATGAAGGGGATATCCCATAAGCAGTTAGGGGAGGGTGGGTGGGTTACTTGTCCACCAAAAACAGGCCTGGTCCTAACTCCTTGAGTTTTCTTCTGCCTCTGTCCTCCTAGAATCTGCCTGGAAGGGCTGGTGTCTTACAGAAAGGGGCAGTATTTGGGGGACTGTGCTAGCTCTACCCATGACATACACAGGAGCCTTTGATCTCATTAAAGAGATGTGAACCAGCTGCTGTGGACTTGGGTGGACCAGTGCTCAACTCACTGCATTGCACTTGACCCGACTGGATTGGGAAGGGACAGGTAATGGCCACTCTTTGCACCTTCTCTAAAGGACAGCAGGCAGCCCTAAGGTCTGGATTGAGCTAAGACCTCTCTTGGTGAAGCAAAGCTGGCAAAAGCAAGAGAATTTGGCATGCTTTTCCAATTTATTTAGAAAAATAAGACTCTGAATTCACATTCACCCCAGGGCTGTGTGGTATGACAGTAAGGAGACACCTGAGATGAGCTGAGGAAGGTTTGAAGCACTGGTATCTGAGGGCTGGGGGCAGAAGCTAGAGACCTTATCTTTCTAGTCCAGAGTGGCACAAGGGGCCTGGCTCTCTTCCCACACTCCCCTTTTAGTAGTCTTCAGCCATGGCCAGTAGGACAAGGCTGGTCCAACCTTGGAAAGGACGGCAGCCCATGCCCCGCCCGTCCTGGTCACTGTATTGCTCCCACAGGAAACCTGTGGCCTGGTACTGCTGCCACACGTTGCCCACCACATTAGCACGTAGCTCACGGTGGAGCTTGGCAGCCCGGGCCTGGTGGGGACCCTCCAGATGCCCATAGTGGTGGAGAGCCCCCAGGGCCAGGTAGTTGACATTGAGCCACACAGCACCCCGCCAGTAGGGAGGATCATGCTCTGAATTGCGCTGGCCGTAAAAGGAGCTGGAGGCTGCAAGGGAGCGCAAACCAAAGGGGCTCCAGAGATGGCGACTGTCAGCTAGAACATCCAGGAGGGGCCCAAGGCGGGACGAGTGGGGGTCCAGCAGCCGCAGCAACAAGGGGAAAATACTGACATAGCCCAAGGCATCCACATACTGTAAGCGAGGGTGTGGCCGGCCCACCACCCGCACCAGCCCCTGAGGGGGCCGAGGCTTTAGCTGCACAGCTTTTGTGTGGTTCCCAAAGTCTGCAAAGACTCCTAGCTCTGGGGCCCAGTGCAGCTCATCCAGGATCTTCTCTTCTCCCAGTGAGGCAGCCAGCGTGCCCAGCTCTGCAGCTGCCTCGGCCTCTCCCAGCTGCTCTGCCAGCCGCATCAGCACATGGGCACCCAGTGCTACCCAGCACCGCAGGTCCAGGTGCCGCTCAGTGGCTGAAGGGTGCGAAGCTCGGGGATAGTCATCTAGTCCTGAAGGCAGCGTCTTGGGGTTCAACAGCGTTGGCAAGGTTGGGTCCCGGCCCCGCCAGCGGTAAGATAGCGGCACTGGCCCTGCCTGGCTCTGATGGAGCCAGGAGAACCAGGCGTACAGACGGGGAAAGGCCCTGCGGAGGAAGGCTAAGTCCGCAGGGTCACCACCTTCTAACATGTGGGCTACAGGCAAAAGTAGGGTGGGGGGGTTGGCATGGGCTGCTCGTTGCACCAGAAATTCTGGGGGTACCCGGGCTCGAGCCTCATCCCCGAGCACCTGCTCCCGCCCAATCCAGCCATCAGCATTAAGCAGTCCCAGCCAATGGCCTATGGCCTCTTGGGTGAGGCGGGGATCCCACCGCTGGACCACCAGCTGGTGAAAGCCTTCATCCCAAAGGAAGCCTCGTGGGAAGAATGACCGGGAGGGCACCGCTGTGAAAAGAGGGACAGGGGGAAAAAGGGCAGGGGCCACCTTCTGTTCAGACCCCTCAGCCTTCATGTCTGGCAACACCAGACCCTGTCCATAGAAGTAGCCAATCCCCCCAAGGAGGCCGCTGAGGGCAGCCCGACCCAAAGCCTGCTCCCCAGGGCTCAGGCCCTTCTCCTGCAGCCGGAAGGTCTTCTCAAAGCGCTCTCTAAAGGCTTCAATATGGGTCTCCAGGGCCTGGCTCAGCAGGCTGCCTGCCAGCTGCCCCAGAGCTTGGTTTCTTCCTGCCTGGGCACTGCCTGATTCAAACACCAGCTCCATGGAAAAGGGGACTTTCAGTGTCACCTGTTGTATCAAGAATTGCCCTTGTTGCTGTCCTTGCCCACTTGGGCCTCTGTCCTCCCACTTCAGAGAACCTGGCAAGCCAAGGTAGCGTTCAGGGGAGGCCCCTGGCGACCGATGCTGAAACCAGCTATTTAGGCGACTCTTCACCATCTCTGTCAGCAAGGGAAGTCCTGGGTTGGAGGACCAGAAGACATTGTAGCTGGAAATGAAAAAGATAAATAGGAAATGTTACTAAGGAAGAAGTGGAGGGGATTATAAAGAGACATGAGGTCATCAGGAGTCAGGATGGGAGGGTCTTGGCAAAGCAGGGGACGTGGAGCCTGGTGAGAAGGGAAATAACTGGTGGAAAGGGTAGAGTTGGGGAGGGAGAAATCAGGCTAGGTCAGCATCTACACCACCCCTACCAACCACCCCACACTCTTCCCCCAGTTACCTGCCATACTTGGGTACAGTATCCCCTGGACTGGTTGGTGGCAGAAGTGTAAAACGGAAGTCACCAAGTTCACTGGTGTGCCCACTGATGAACTTCAACTGCCCCTTAGCCCCAACTTCTGGCACTAGGACTTCCTTGCCATCTGTCACCACATAGAAGAACAGGGACACCAAAGGAAGGGCAGAGGTACCTGAGGCCTGGATAACCAGAGAGAACAGAAAAACAGCATTAGATTGGCATTCTCCCTTGAAAATCAGGCTTAGTGAGGGAAAAGGGCCCCAGGTGGGAGCAACATGAGAAACACATACATCTGGCAGTGCTGAGGGTCACTGAGGTAAGCACCCAGGATGAGACAAAGAGCCTAGAACTGGGTTCTCTGGGAAATAAGAGTACTGTGCCACGTATTATGCTAAGAATGCTACATATCATTTCCTTTCTTACAATCCTGTTGAGTTAGGTGCTATTTTTATCTTCATTTTACAAAAAAAACAGAAATCAAGGCTTAGACATAGCATAGAGGTGGTTTTACCAGCAAGTGTTTAAGGCAGGTAGCCAGATTCAAACTAGGCAGCCAGGCTCAGTCCCTCTGTCACCCCTCCCCACCTTCACACTGCATTCGCTGGCAGCAAAGGGTGGAGGGAGTCGGGGCTGGGAAAGGGTGTCCTGGGGCCCTGACCTGAGGCTCTACAGTCACTCTCCAGCTCCAGTCCCCTCCGTGCTGACCCCCAGGTCTCTTGACGAATTCAGTGGTGAGCCTTAAGGCCCCATCCTGGATGTGTTGCCGCCCGAAGGAGAGACCGTCGTGGAACTCCCAGCCATAGGGACCCACGCCGTCCCCCTGCTCACACGTGTGCCTGAGCTTAGGGGTCCCTGGGGTGGCGCCTTGTTGCGCCCACATCAGTCCTGGGGGTAGAATGGCCACATAAGTCAAGAGCAGGGATCCTGTTCCTCTGGGTCTCCGAGAACTTCAGGGTCTTCCCTCCGTAACTCTCCTGATCCACTCCGCCCCACCCTCGCTCTGGCGTGAAGCTGGGGCACCTAGATTAAGAGTTCGCCTGCCTGCCCGCCGGGGCCCTGTTACCGGTGATGAGGGGCTGCGGGCTTCGAGTCTTCATGCCGAAGTACACGTGGGGGCGGTAGGTGCCCCAGAAGAAGTCCGGGGCCACGGTGGGGCGGGAAGAGTCTGGAGGCAGCGCCGGGGGCGCAGGGTGCAGCGTGACCGCCCGCCGCGCACGGTACCACGCCAGCAGCCAGCTTCCCGACAGGCTCAGGGCCAGAATCAGGGCCACGATGGCCAGGACTGCTCCCCTGGCCGTGCTACGAGCTACGCCCACCCGGTTGTCCCGTCGCGCGGGGCCGCCCCGAGCCGCCCCCTCAGCCGTCCGCGCTCCATCTGCCGGCGCTCCGCGGCGCCGCCTCTCGCCGCGAGCCATCCGGGCACGGAGGTCGGCGTCGCGGGAGCTCCGGGAGGCGGCAAAGGAGGCAGGGTCCTGCCTCGCCTCCCGGGTCTAGCGCAGCGCCTGGGCGGCCACTGATCTATCAGCCCCACGAGCCAGCCCGGCCCCCCCAACTCCGCTTCCGCCTCCCGCCGGAAGTCCCGCCCCACTACGTTAGGTTAAGACCCCAAACCGGAACTGTGGTCGTCCACGTGGCATAAGGCTAGTCAACCGGGTTGGTTCCCTGGGCCCGGTCGTGTTTATTTGATGTCCTCACGGAGTTCACAGGCTAGTAGGAAAAAAAAAAAATGACATCGGCCTCTTTTAAATATATTTTAGGCCAGCCCGGTGGCTCAGGTGGTTGGTGGTCTCCGGCTAAATTCCCACATGGGCCAGTGAGCTGCGCCCTCTTTAGCTAAGATTGTGAACAACAGCTCTCCTTGGAGCTGGGCTGCGGTGAACAGCCAGAGGTTGGCCTGAGCTGCCCTGGGCTGCTGTGTGCCTCCAGGAGCAGCTGGTGGCCAGTGAGTGGCTGGCAGCCAGCGTGAGCTGCTGTGTGCTGTGGTGGGAGACCGTGTGCTGCCATGAGCGGCTGACCAACCACTGACTGCCTCAGCCCAGGGGAAGCGCAAGGCTCATAATACCAGCATGGGCCAAGGAACTATGTCCTACACAACTAGACTGAGAAACGACGGCTTGAACCGAACCAGAGTGTGTGTGTGTGTGGAGGGGGGGGGGTGGAGGCGGAAAGAAGAAAGGGGGGGAAAATACATATATATTTCAAAACATATATTATAGATATACACCTGAGATGCCATCCTGAGTGTTTTACATTTAACTACTCCCACCATGCCCCAGTCAGGTGGCTGAAAACTGTGGCTTAGAAAGTTCAAGTCACTTGGCCCTGGCCAGAGACAGGAAGTGGGTAACTTGGAACCCAGGTGTGTCTGAATCAAACTCTAACAATTTGGCCACTTTCCTAGTAGAGGGCTAGAGTGGGCCCAAGATGAAGCCTAAGATCTGTTCCAGTAGGGTTTTTACACTTTAGATAAGTTACATCTCCCCTCATTCTAGGATTCCTTATCTAGATGAACCCTAAAAGGACCATGATGGTGGTGCATGCACCTAGAGAATGCATATTTTTTCTTTTCTACAACCAAGAAAGCAAAGGAGCTTAGGGAAAGGATCGTTTTAATGTCCAGTTCAGGGAAGGCTGTAGGAAGGAGGTAGCATCAGCACTTCAGGTTAACCTAAAAGAGACATTACATTTGATGTTGTTTTAGAACTTAGATGGTTACTTATTTTTCACCAACAGCTCCACATAAAAGGTGTTAGGTAACATCTCTGGGGACCAACAGACTAGAGAAAGAGGCTGACAATTCCATCACTACATGAAGGGCACTTACATGAGGTGCGCCTTGAATGGTAGCAGGACAACATGGGTACCCTCCACACCACGAGGCAGGCACTAAGGAGTATGACCTAACCCAGATAAGGGAAAATGCCTTACATGTGTGCCTGGGGCTGGGAGAAGATGATCAGTCTCCGAAGGGATTTTCCAGAAGCAATCTGTTCTGGCCAGGATCTACCTGGCGGGTAGGGGCAGGCAGCAGTCATGTCACAGAACAGTCTCTCCTCCACAAAAGGTATTTTCGTAAAGTAAAAATCCCTATCAAAATAGGGATTTTGAAAATCCCTTTTTAAAAACTCTGATTTCACACCTCTATGCTTCTCTATTATCACACCTCCCACCCAAACGCATTAGATAAAACTAATACTTTATGCTGCACATCCACTTCCTATTTCACTATAATCTAATTTCTGGGCCCACCCTGCACTGGTAGACTTTGCTCATTTGGCAGTCATCTTTAAAGATTTTATTGGGGAAGGGGAACAGGACTTTATTGGGGAACAGTGTGTACTTCCAGGACTTTTTCCAAGTCGTTGTCCTTTCAATCTTAGTTCAATCTTAGTTGTGGAGGGTGCTATTCAGCTCCAGGTCCAGTTGCCGTTGTTAGTTGCAGGGGGCACAGCCCACCATCCCTTGCGGTTGAAAGCCCACTGGCCCACGTGGGAATCGAACCAGCAGCGTTCAGCGTTAGGAGCACGGAGGAGCTCCAACCGCCTGAGCCACCAGGCCGGCCCCCAGCAGTCATCTTCTGATCAAACCCAATGGTCAGCCCTGTCTTTCTTGCTACCATTGT